>NC_137898.1:21553445-22276390 GCF_963455335.1 Martes martes
GGGCGCCCATCTCTCTGCCTGGCTCTGGCTACCTGCCCCTGAAGAGCCCCTGGGTTCTTTCCCTCCCCTTCCTTTGGCCTCATGGAGGAATTAACCAAGGACATACTCCTTTGAGCGAAACTGGCCATCAGGGTAACTTCCTTCTACGGAGCCAGAGCTAAGATCGGAGACTCTCGCTCGGGTGTTGTCAGGAGGGAGACTGGGAACACATCCCTCGACCTTATTTGATCTAAAATGAATTCGCCCCCTCCTTTTTTTTTTTTTTTGGCAAGGGAGATAGAAGTTAGGAAATCTAACTGGCCTAGGCTAGTTTACCAGGGCTCTCCGTACTGGAGTTGAGTCCAGAAGCCCAGCCAGTAATATATGGAGTTGGCTCCAATTCTCACTCTTTCTGAGGCACACCTCCTTGAGGAATGTCGCATATTTTCCTTCCATATTAAATGGGGACCCAAATCCATCCCTCCTATGGAAATAGTAGGAAGATGTTCGAATAGGGCTAGAAGTTCCAGCGCATTCGGGGAAAGGCCTTTGAATCAAGATATCCTTCTTTCCCTAAGGTCCAATGCCCATGAGTGCTATTTCCTGAGTCATTGACTTACCTCCTGGATCACAAAGAACCATGGCCAGTGTGGAGAATACAGAGGAGCAGCCATTTAGAACAACTACCTGAAGATGCACAGAAGGCGGAAGTCAAAAGCCAAACCCCATGTAAGAAGGTCTGACCCCTTCGTCTCCCTCCCCTTAGGAGGGACAGGCAACAGGAACCTCCTCTTCCTCCAATGGGTCTCCTCCAGGACCCACTGGCCTTGGCTCTGCCCTGGCCCTGAGGGTCTCTGCTGGTTCTAGGAAATGCAGAGAGTCCCCCAAGAATATACCCTCTACCAGGGTGGCAGTGAGGCTGGGAAACGGACTCACATTTTCCGGATCGAGCTGAGCAGGTACCTTGCAATAGCAGGTCAGGAACCGGGCCACCTCCTCCCGCAGGCTGTGGGTAGATCCAGACAGACTTGGTGGTACCCAGGCCCGGGGGCCTTGCCTTAGTCAACGTCTAGCCTACAGCCTTTTCCAAAGAGCAGGTCATCCAGTCTCCTGTCACAGGGCTACCGACTGATGCTATCAACTCTCTAGGCGATGTAGACAATAGGTGTGAGAGTTTGGACGAGAACTCAGGCCTTTTGAATTATAGGGCGGTGCTATTTCTACTGCACCAGGCTCCCTCCTGAGGAGGTTTCACTCTAGACATTTTCTAGAAGTTGTTACCCAAAGAAATAGGGAGGTAGCCAATCAAGAATCTGGTGCCCTGGGTCCTTGCCTCCCTGAGAACAAGTGTCTGGGGGCCACAAGACTTTAGATCTGGAAGTTACTTACAATGGCTGCCCAGACCAATCAGGATACTGCAGCAGGACATCCTCAATGACATTCATATCACTCTGACTCAACTGTTGACAAATAGAGCATGAGGACAGCCAGATCAGGGAAGACCAACAGGCCTCATCCTACCACTAGGATGCGTATGGGTATTCGCCCTACAACCTGGGGCCTTACAGAAGAGAATAGGGAAACATGTCACATGCCCCTTCATGAATGGAGGCCCCAATCCTCTTGTCATAGGTTACACAAAGAGAATTCACTGAGGACTGTTGTTGGATGACCTCCCCAACCCTACACTTGGGTCAGATCTCTCTTAGCAGCCTACCCACCATAGACCCAGCCAGAGCACACCCCTAAACATAGTAAGCCAGGAGGTCAGATGTGTTATTCTATAAGCTTTTTCCCCCACTCCCTTCCTTAAACTCTTAAGTCCCATTCATATATCTACCGCATGCTAAGAAAGATTCTAGAGGGGACTAGACCCAAGAGTGGGTCCCAGCATAGCCCAAGACTTGGCTTACCCTTTCAGTCATCAGATCAAGGCAGAGCTTATTCTCACTGAGGCCAAGGTTAATGAAGCCCTGGAGATGGAAGGGATTGATCAGTCCACTTGCCCTGCCTTATAGGGACCTCCTAGAACATTCTAGTAAGTGCTCAGCTTGGATTATTTCAAATGGAAATCTCACCGCCCCGTGAGGCAGTTCACTCCATGTCTAACAATCTCAAGCATCAGGAAACTTGTCACAGACTCAGAAATCATACAGCTTGCAATTTCCCCCTTTAGAGCCACATAGTGCTTCTACTCCAGAGAGCAGTCTCTGAGTTTCTATTATGTGCCAGACCCTAGACCAAGTGCTTCATGCAGTGCCCTTACTTCTCACAACTCCGGAGGAAAAGGTTCTATTACGACCCTCGCTTTAAAGAGAGCGAGGCTCAGAACGGTAGACTACTCCACTAGCCACAGGACTTTGGTGGTGGGCAGAACTCCATCTGCCTGACCCTAGGGCCTGGCTCATGCCCATCTCTGCTACTTCCACTTCCGTGTTGCTGGAGGAGATAAGGTTCTTCAGAGTCCAGTGGAGATGCTGGACTCAGCTGGTCCCCAGAGAAAGCAGATGGTCATTGACCACATATCACTTGGCTAGAAACAGAGAAGAAGTAGGACTAGGGCTGTCCTCCATCGTCTGGCTAGAAAGCTGCTGTGAACCTCTCCGACTGGGAGCCTCTCATTGGCTCTCTAGCCTAACCTCCCCATCCTAACACCTCACGTACCCTAATCTAGCCCAGGAGCCTCATTTCCCCATCACTCCAAGCCCTTCCCACCGTAAAACTTCCACACCTGTAGTTCCTCTTACTTGAAAGACCGCCCCCCACCCCGGTCACCTCCCTCGCATGACTGGCTGATTCGGCTTTTAATACACCTCAGACCACCCAAGTGGGCCTCCCTTTACTTCTCTCAGGTTATTATTAATGTTCCTTTCCCCAGAGGCAGGCTACATTCAGCACTAGACTCCCTTTGGTGAGGGCAGGTTTGTCGAGCGCGGTGACCACGGTGACCACAGTGACCCCTAGTGGCCAAGAGCAGGGACTGAGGGAAAGCTTGCAGAGGAGGGGCGGGAAGGACCCAGCCAGGGCTCTTAACTTTCTGGGCACTGTCACCTTGCTTCTGTGCCCATTACCTGATCTCTAAGATGATAATAGCGTCTACTTCATGGAGCTAGGGAGAGTGAGAGAGAGAGAGAGCCCAGGACTCCGTAAATCCTAGTGATCAGGGCCCTCGAGGAGATGTCTCCCCCGCCCCGCCACCCCCCCAACCCCCCCGCATCCTCACCAAGGTGTTCTCGTCCTCATGGTATTTATCTCTTTGGTACATGTTGTAGTCCCGGAAGCTGGCCTGGTAGGAGGCAGAGATGTCGATCCCACGGCTGGACAGGTGCTGGCTGACAAATATCGCTTCAGGGTCATTCAGTTGGTAACCTGGCTGGGCAGGCTGCCTGGATGACTGGGCCCATTGTCGTTGCCCGCCTCCAGCATCACCCTTCACATCCAGGGAAGGGCAGGACGGTTGGAACCCCGGGCCACCCGTGGCCCCAGACTGTAGGAGGCTGACCAACTGGTACATTAGGTTGCCCAGGAGGGCTTCCTGCTCCCCGGGGGCCTGATAAGGCCTCTCTTCCTCTGGCACCAGGTCCTGCTGCTGGTGCCTGGTGGCAAGCTGCCCCATATGCTTCTCGATGGCCTGCTTCAAGTGCAGCATCATCTCCATGGGCTGGGTGTGGACGCCCTGGTTTCCGAGGCCCTGACCGCTCGTCTGACCCCAGGGCAGATGGACGGCGTCTGATCGGTGACTCATGCTCTGGGTCTCGGCCTCAGCAGGCTGGCTGGAACCTGCAGAGAGAGGGAGAGACCGTGCAGTGCAGTGCAGCAAAGGAGACGCTCTTCCACCCTCAGGTTCAGGCCTGATCTCGGGCTTCCCACGGCCACCTCCTCCTTCCATGCCTTGGGTACAGGCCCCTGTCAGTGCAGGAAGAATTACCGACTCACTCAGGGGCAATGCATAAGTGTCCCTGAGCCCAGACACTGGAACACTGTACTCAAGTGACATTAAAATGTGTTCTGAGAAAAAGCATTAGGGCCCACTTTGAGTAAAAGGGGAAACTCAACAGGTAGGCTTGGGGGTCTCCACCCTGTGCCTCAATTAGAGCAATTCCTGCTTTACCGGGTTCTAAGAAAAAGGGAGTTTGAAGACAGAAAGAGAGAGGGAAAGGGAGGGAGGGAGACAGAGAAGGAGGCACGGAGACTGAACGGAAATAAAAAGCCTGAGTAAATTATTCTGCTAGACCGGATGTTAGTAAACTCTGCCCAAGGACCAGATCCAGCCACCTCTTCTTGCAAAGAAAGTTTTAATGGAAACACAGTCACATTTGCTTCTGTATCACCTCTGGCTGCTTTTACACCGCAACAGCAGAGTGGAACAGGTGGCACACAGACCATAAGGCTCCCAAGGTCTAAACTATTCATTATCTGGCCCTGTATGGACAAAGTTTGCCATCCCTTACTCGAGAACATCAGCCCTTCCTTTTATCTCTTTTTCCTAAGTTGGCCATACCAGATATTCAAAACTCGGTCCTTCCTTACTTCCCTTCTCCCCTCCTTAGAAATGCCTTCAACCTGCTCCCAGTAATGGCCACCTTAGACTATCATCCCTACAAACCACAGGCGTGCTACGTGGTCCTTGAAATTCAGACTTCACCAGAATCATCTGGAGGACTTCTAAAGGACAGGGATGGAGAGGCCTCATTGCCAGACTTTCATTCTGTAGGTGTGGGCTGGGAATTTTCAGTTCTGACAAGTTCCTGAGACTCTACTTTGAGAACTTCTACCCATTCAAACCAAACTTTCCTCCGAAGAGAAGTCAAAATGATGGGGAGGACCTAAGAAACACCTTTTTAAAGTCTCAAAGAATCCAAATACTGGACACTCTGCCCAACGTCTTCCAACCACGTCCAGTCAGCTCGTGAGAGCTCCAGAGCCATGAGTAACTTCCCCCAGAGGACAATACCGTTCCTTGTTCAGGATCTCCCCGGCTCAGCCTTCATCACCATATTGTTAGCACCATGCCTGGCACATATGTAACTAGTAGCAAAGGCCCAACCACAGGGATGTTGCCAAGTCCATGAGGAGAGGAGCCATCACTCAGGACTTGGCTAGAGAAGATGGAACGATGACCAGATGCAGCCACAGGACAAAGTTGTGCCAAGTCTTGACTTGGGGAGCCAACCTCTCATCAGCAGTTAGTGCCACGAAGAACTTCCCTCACCAGAATCAGGAACATGCATGCTGTTTAGAAAGAACTAGAACCAGCATAAACCCTCATGCCTAGACTCACCCTTTGTTCCACAAGCAAAAGCTCTGTTCTGGCCCGCACTCCCTCCTTTAAAAGTAGGAAAGTCATTTGAATGGGTCTCTCCACGCTGCAGGTAAGCAGGTCACACTGTGCCTCCGGATACAGACATCCCCCTGATGTAGGAGGGTTCAACTTATGATTCTTTTTTTCCTTTACAACATGCAAAAATGATATGTATTCAGTAGAAACTGTACTTGGAATTTGGAATTTGAAGTTTATCCTGGGCCAGGGATACATGGTACGACCCTCTCTCTCTCGTGATGCTGGACACCAGCCATGAGCTGCAGCTCCCAGTCAGCCCCACGACCACGAAGGTCAACAACCATCCTGCAACTAGCCTGGACCTGGACAACCCTTCTGCTTTTCACCTTCAGGACAGTGTTCAGTAAGTTACAGGAGATATTCAACACTTTATTATAAAATAGACTGTTAGTGGACTTTGCCCCGGTGTAGGTTAATGTGAGTATTCTAAGCACATTTAAGGTAGGTTGGGCTATGCTATGATGTTCGGTAGTTTAGGTGTGTTAATTAAATGCATTTTCCACTTGTAATGGGTTCATCATTACATAGCCACTCATAAGTCGAAAGAGATCTATACTTGGAAAGCACAGAGGGGTAGTTAAGGGTCAAGAAGGATTCCTGTGGCTTTGCCTTCCAAAAAGTTGTGCCTATCATCTCTGTTGGCCCTGAGGAGTGCTGGTGGGAAGGGCCACAATGGTGGACAAGATCTCCTTTCAATGGAAAAGAAGTTAGCAATGGGGGGAAGGTGGGGGGTGGGGGGTCCTGCTTTCTTCCAGGGCTGGGCTCTCACATATTGAGGGTCTTGATCTGTGTCATCTTAATAACAAAAATCAAAGATCTCACAGCTCTGTAGTGTCCACTAGACCAGCACGTGGCCCCAGAATTTAAGCAATAATCCCAGTTCAGGCTGGACTAGGGGCTGTCTTGGACTTCTTGCCCAATCCTTGATGTTACCAAAGTTCCACGATTCTGCCCCATCTACCCAGCTCTCATCTGGGGACTCTAGGACCAAAGAAAACAGCAATCAGGATGCTGCTTACAGAACAGGCTTATGGAAAAACAAACAGGTGCCAAGGCAAGTACCTGAAAGAAGTGTATTTTCTTGGCAACATGTATTTGCTAGTAAGGAAGTGAGAATGTGGCAAGGCCAAGAGGAAACCTGGCAGTTAAGCCTCTGCCAAGATTTGTTTTTTGCTAGGAAAAGTCTATTGTGAAAGACGTTGGCCCACAAAGGCAATAATGTCCCTAAATTGTCTGTTGTTTGGGTAAACCAACCCTTTCCTCAAGTCCTCTTGTACATACCCTTGGTTTCAGTATTCCCCAGCTTCCAACCATCTACCTGTTAAGTCACACTCTGGGACGCCTTCTAGAACAGCTAGAAGCTGTATCTCAGAACCAGCCCAGTGAATGGCAACAGCCCTCTGTAAAGGCTGACAAACAGTAGAAGCTGAGAAGGGATGAATGTGGGAAATGAGCTAGGAGCAAGCTGGTCTCCTGTTTCTTTGCAATGCTAGCAAATGGGTATACCCTTTTTGGCAGGAAATTTTTGCTGTCACTTTTCCTAGTACCCTACAAGCTTTTCCAGCTCGGTCTTGCCCTCCAACCTTCATTTACTTTGCCATATACCAGCCTCCCCCACATCCCAGTCCTCTGACGTAATTCAGGTATGTCCTTCTTATTATGGTAAGTAGGATAAGGACTGTAGAGTCTCCTTTACGTGTTGGGGAAGCAAGGTGTTGGGAAAATAGAGACACTCAACACAAGCAGCAAAACAAAAATCTCAGGTAAAAACGGCCTTGAAGATCCTAGGTTCTATTTTAGAGTTCCTGCTCAGCAATTGTAGCATGTGGCAAGAATTACCTCCCCTGTCTGGGCATCAGTTTCTCCATATGTAAGATAAAAAGATGCCTCAATTCAAGGTGAGAAAACTGAAGCTTAACGAAGATGAGTCACTTCCACGGTCCCACAGGAGAGCCAGGATTTTAAACCTCAGACCTCCCACTTGAGCCCAGAACTTCTGGGAATGAGAGTAAGCTGGCTGAAAACCAGTCCTGGCATGGACAGCTGCTGGGCTTCATGATACCATGCCCAGGAGATCTCAATTTTTGGAGTTGGATTAACTTCATCCAACAAACTTGTCCTCCTGTATTGTTCGTGACTCCGATTCCCTGGGCAGAAGCTGGTAAATACTCTGGAAGTGATTACCTTAGAGTTGCATTTCTCAGAGGATCACTTTTCAAATACAGTGTCCAGAACACAAAATCCAGACACACGAGCAAACAGCATGAGGTGAGACCAGGGCAGACAACAGAAAGACTGACTGGACTCCAGCTACTAAGAGTAGACTGTAACATTACTGCTTTTCTCTGCAAGGAGATAAAAAACCCAAGTCTGAAAATCAGCAGATTGGAAATTATTTTCTTCCAAATCTGTCCCTTTGATCATCAATTCTAGAGGTTAAAATGCAATGACCAAAAGTGAAAAGCCTCAATGGAAGGGTTTCTCATCATACTAGATCTAGGTAAAGAGAAAATTCGTAACCTGGAAGAAGAGCCTGAAGAAACTTTCTAGAATGTGACGTGGAAGATACAAAGGAAAGTTAAGAGAAGATATGAGAAAATCTAAAATATACATATACATATTCATTCGGAGTCCAAAAGGAAGAGAAAAATGGAGCAGAAGCGATCTGAATAAGATGTTTTATCAGTGCCAAATAATCAGACACCAAAGCATGGATTCAAGAAGCCCAACAAATGCAAATTAGAATAAAGAAATCTACATATATACATACATATATATGTATATATACATATATACATATATATATTTAGGATAATTATATATATATATAAAATCTACAAAAAGCAAACATCTCAAAAGCAGCCAAGAAAAAAAAGCTACCCTTAAAGGAATAATAGACCAGAAGCTAACTTCAGCCAACAGTGGAAACCTGAAACAATGAAGTGTTATTTTCAGTATACAGAAAGAAAATAGCTCCCAACCTAGAATCCCACAGCCATCAAAACATCAATGTTTCATTAGGCGGTACCAATTCCTCCCCCTAGAGGAACTGGGTTTGTGTGCAGGGTACCACTAATCCGCACAAGTAGGTTTGCCTTTAAAAACTTCAAGGCCAACTGAGTGAAAGAAACCAGACACAGTACATATTGTACAGTTCTACTTATAGAACAAGCAAAAGTAATCAAGAGTGATAAAAATCAGAACAGTGGTTGCCTGGGGAGAGAGCTGGGAAATGGACTATAATGGGATGCAAGGAACTTTCTGGGGAGATGACATGATCTAGATCTCAACGAGGTGGTGGTGACATGGCCATCACCATTTGTCATAGTGTCAAACTGGACACTTAGGAATTTTACTATATTTAGGAACTGGGTTTTTTAAATGCAGCTGTAGCTTACCGAAGACTCTGTTAGGCTATAAATAGCAAAGTGAAGTTTGTTTCCAATGTGAGCCCATGGAGTGGAAAGACCAATATGGGGGCAGGTGCCAAGTACACAGGAGCATATTTACATCATCATTTATAGTAGGGAAAAAAGAGAAAAAGAAGGATCAATTCTCCAAAAAAAAAAAAAAAGGCACATATAGAGAATGTTTAAGTCTGGATGAAATGGATAATTTAGTTTAAAAATGCTGTTTAGTAATCCTAATCCCAGATGAGAAAGTTGAAACGATATGCATAGAAGTTATCAAAGAACTAATTCCCTAAAAAAGTACCTGGCCCAGACATACTCATCAGAAACTCCAGGTATATTTAAAGGAGTACATTATTGCAGTGCTATTTAAACTATTCTAGAGAAAAACATCCTCATTCTATAATTAAATAATGGATCTGATAAATTTTATGTGAAGAACTATGGCCCCATCTCCCCTATGATGAGATTATCGGTACTTGAAAGTGGAATAACTCAGCAAACAGAATCCAACAGCATCACAACATAACCTTACAACCAAACAGGATCATATGGAGAATGGCAGGATGGGTCAATCCTAGGATATAAATTAACTTTTCATTAATAGATCCTAGAGGGATAAAAATCACTTGATCTGTAGACACTAAAAAGAATCTGACAAAAATCAGACACCCGTTCTTGACTTAGACAATAGGATGAATGGATACCTCTTTTTATTTGTTTATTTATTTATTTATTTGACACAGAGAGAGGGATCACAAGTAGGCAGGGCAGCATACAGAGAGAGCTCGAGGGGGAAGCAGGCTCCCTGCTGAGCAGAGATCCCGATGTGGGGCTCGATCCCAGGACTTTGGGATCATGACCTGAGCTGAAGGCAGAGGCTTAACACACTGAGCCACCCAGGTGCCCCAAATGGATACCTCTTTAACACTAGATACCTCTCAGCCAAAAAGCCAGCCTCCTACTCAATCGGGAAACTCTGAAAGGTTGGAACTCCTGGACAAAAGAAAAGGCCACCCATTGTCACTGTCAAATATCTAACATGGTACCAGGGGTCTCAGGTGAGCGAATTAGACAAGGAAAGAAACTAGGGTTAGAACAAGGAAATTTGGAGGTCTGTTATCTCCAGATTACTACTCTCTGCCTGGAAGACTCTAGACAATTGACAGACAATCTACAAGGGAATTTAGTGTAGTTAGAGAATAGAGGCCCAACTCCTGTTTCTGTAAATAAAGGTTTATGGGAACACAGCCTGGATCGCACATATATGCCAACCAGACTTTGGTACTAGACACTAGATCAGTATTTTCAACCCTGGGTCATTTACCTAGTCAGTGAGCCTAGCAACTGCCCAGCAGCCCCGGCCTCATGCAGCATTTAACCCTAACTTCTGGGAAGTAAGAATTATTCCCAGCCTTCAGATGGATCAACTAAGGGCATAATTATTACATTCCGCTGAATTTCACAAGGCCCTCCCCCAATATATCCAGAATAGGTATGAACGGTGTACACTGTTTGGGAAGACACAGAACCCTCTGAAACTCCAATATGATCAATGACAGCTGACCCTGATTGAGCACGGCCTTGAGCCAGGCTCTGGCCTGGGTGATTTAATCCTCAAAACGACTGTTAGGAGAGTACCACCATTAGCTTCACTTTACAGATGAGAAAACAGAGGCCCCAAAGAAGGAGATGACTCACACAAAGTAGGATGGGAAAGGGGAGCTTTAACCCCAAGTCTGCTAACCCTGGGCCCCAATTGCCCTCTTAACCATCCCTCCTCAAGGCCTCTTCCTGGAACCTGCATATACCTTCAAAGCTTGGCGTTCAGTTGTGGGAATCCAGAAGCCCCCTAAGTCCATTGGTGACCCTACCCCACCAGGGGATTAGGAGCCCCAGCTGACGCCCCAAGCAATGTTCGGTCCAAAGCCCCTCTCCCGCTCCACATCCCACGGCTCCCCTGTCCCCACTACCCCACATTTGCCTTGTCTCTGTTTCCACTCATTTCTTCTCCAGTCTAAAATCCCTATTGTGCCCGATAAAACTATCCTTGACCATCAGGGCTCAGAGACCTCTCCACCACCCTCCTCCTCTCACTAAGCTTGCTCGCGGCTTTGGGCCCCCATGCTCTGCTTTTAAGTACAAGGTGGTTTCAAGGGTGATAATAAGATCCACATTTTTCCCTCCCAAGGGGATCTCCCCAGGCATTCCTTATTACCTAAAATGGCCTTTCTTTGCATCTTCACAGAGAAAGGCTCAGCCAACGCCCACTCATGGAAGAGCCACACACTAGAGCCACGGTTCTCAAACTCTGGAGGATTGGTACCCCCTGGAGAGCTACGAAAGAGCAGGAGGCTCTTGGAAGTAGGCTAAGGTCTGGGCCCAAGGAATGGCTCAAGGCTGCCGGGTGATTGAACTACTACCAGCATTTGAGAACCACATCTCAATTAAGAACAAATGAGCTACTAGCTTTCCCCATCTGTGGAGAGGCCATGATGGAGAACAAGGGGAACCGGGTTAACCTAGGGCAGGAAGACAACTTGACAAAGATGCCGGGAATGACTGCCAGAAAGACTGGCCCCAATCCCCCAGCCTTACCTGACTGCATCATCTCGCCAGGTCTTTCAGATCTTCAGTGACTCCTGGTTAAAGGGGGAGGTCATGAAACCTACCTCCCGGAGGGTTGGTGGGAAGGCTGAGTGGGAGGATATATACCAAAATGGTAGGGCAGGAAGAACCACCACACAACTTTCACCCCGGGCAGCTCCTGTCCCGCTTCCCCTGAGGGTCAACAAACAGAAACAAGGCCAAAAGCAGCCTGTGGTCTGAAAACACCCTACCTTGTGACTGTTCTCCAACTTTAGTGGGTGTTTGTCTAATGCACAGATGCCTGGGCTCCACTAAGGGATGTCAACTCAGTAGATCTGTAACTCGGCTCCATAGTCTACATTCTAAAGCAAACATGGCAGGTCGTGATGGACAACTCTTGGAGAGATGCTGCCCTAGCCGACTCCACGGTGAGAGGAAGCATGAACTGTGGGTGGGCACCTCACCCCAGAGGGCTGGGACCTCACATATCCCCCAGCCTGGCCTGTGCTGACGGCCCATCCCCTCTGTCATTTATCTGTTCCTTCCCCTTTCATTAAAACACAGAACTAAAACCAATTCACTAGGTGCCCATTGTGTCCCCATACTGCGTGTGTTACACCCTATGTTAGACTGTGCTAGACCCTAAAACTCTTAGAATGAAAGAAAAGGTCCTTGGCCCCCAGGAGCCCCAGAATACCTCCCAGTGGAAAAGTCTGATCCCATCTTTCCCAGGCTCAAGATCCTCCCATGACTCCCCTTCATCCCACAGGGATTATAAAGTCAAATATCTTCAGGGACACAACAGTAACAAATGCGCAAAGCTGGTTTAAGGCACAGGGTTGACTGGGGAGGACATTGGCTAACTGCAGCGTGCATGACCTCCCTCGGTGCATTCAAATCCTTTTTTTTTTTTTTTTTTAAGTAAGCACTGTGAGCAAAATGGTTTAAGCAGACACCGTCAGCACTCCCCAGCCATCAATCCGCACCATCAGAATCCAAATTCCCTCATGTGGCGTATCAAACTTTAGAATCAATCACAGACTAACTCCCTAATCTCAACCTTTCACACCCCTCCCATGCCCCTGCTTGCAATGAGCCCAGACACTGGCCCTCCTTAACTTGCCCAGCACGCCATGACTTCTCATTCCCCCTTTGTACCTACTGTTTCCTGCATCCATGAGTCCCTTCACAGACTCACCTGGTCGGCAGACCTCTGCTTCTCCTTCAAGTCTACACGTGCATGTCACCTGCTCCAAGGAATCTTCCTCGCTGACTCCCCAGACAAGTTGAAGGGCCCGCGCCCTAGATCCCATGCACTTTACCCAAACTGAGGGTAGAAAGCACACAAGCCAGGCAGTGTCCCTCTGGGCCTTTGCTCCAGCTGGGCCTGCACAGCCCTGCCCCCAATGCCCACTGGGCTCACTCTCAAGGTGCTCAAACGTCACCTTCTCCCAGAGGTCTACTATGACCACCAACTTCATTCCACAACCCACAGCCTCCCTTACCACACCATGGTGCCTCCTCTCCCCATTCTACCTGCCATTTTTTAACAGCAATTTTCCCCTCCAAACGTACCATCCATTTTATTATTCAGTATATGCACTGTTTCTTTTCAGTCCCCCTAAAACATAAACTCCGTGAAGGCAAAGGTCTTCAATTATTTTGTTTACTGATGTTTCTCAAATACAAAGAACTGTGCTTGGCCCTTAGGGAAGTAACATTTGTGGATGAATGAGTGGGTAGATGGTTGGATGTGTGGATGGATGGATGGATGGACGGAGGGACGGATGGATGAAGAACCTAATGCAATTGTCTAAGGTCTGGGTCCGCCTCTGCACTTAGCTTCAGCTTCTCAGGTTCTGCCATAGTTCCAAGGCACAGGGGCAGGAGTGCTGGTTCTTGGTTAGTGTCTATTTAAGAGTCTTGACAACTTACCAGTAATTGAGATGGGACTGAGGGAATCAATTAACTGTAGGCATCAGGTGAATGTTGACGGTGGAATGAAGGCTTTCCCAGAGGAAAACCCTCATTTCCCACAACGTGGACATTGTGGGGCATCGCCCACAACTTGCCACAGCAGGAGCCCCTCTCCTGTGGCCCCCACTTCGACCACAACAGCTGTAGCGAGGACCCGCCAAGAGGGGGCGCTAAACCCTTATTTTCCTTCCTGGCACGGAACACAGGGCAGCCACCTCCACAGCTGCGGTGACGCTGGGGTGAGAGGACAAGGGAAGGTGGGCGATGGGCCGTGCCCTCCGAGAGCCGCCAGGTGCCGTGCACGTAGTGTGCGCCGCGAAGCCTGGGCACCGGGCACCTCAGGCACCGCGCTGGGGTGGGCCACACGACCCCTTCTAACCCACCCGCAGCCCCGGGCTCTGAGGCTCTCCTGGGGTCTCCAGCTTCCAGACAGGAACCCTGGGCTCAGAGAGATGGGGTGCCCTGGCCAATGTCACAAGATTAGAGAACATCAGTGGTGGGATTAGAATCCAGATGGGGGGAGCACTGTTGTTCCCTCTCTCCACTCCTCCTCCTCCCCAGCTCCTTTTGGCATCTCTGTTCCAGAAGCAAAAGCAAGAGTCTGAGTCCAGCAACTGACCTGGCCTAACTTAGAGGGCCCTGGCGTTCTCTTTCCAGGTTGGGAGAGCGAGGAGGAAGGCAGTGGGAGGAGGGGAAAGGCAGAGCTCCTCCCCCAAGGACCAGACCTAGCTGTCCCACCACCTCCCCGCTTGCTGATTTCAGTTCCCCGAGTTCTGAAGTAGCCACTTGGCCACACACAGATCCACTTCAGAGAGAGGAGCCTGGCGGGCACAGAAATGAGGGCAGGAGGGGGAGGGGATTGCAAATGGTCCCCTGACCCATCTGAGAGAAAGACAGCCATGGAACGCAGTCTCAGAAAATTTGAGAAGACTTTGGCCTGTGCACCCTTGTGGCCAGAACCCAGGAGTCTGTAATGAGAGGCTCTCTTTGCTGACATGAGTCCGGAGGCCCACATTCTGGGCCTCCCAACAACCCAGTGAGGAAAGTGTCCTTGGTCTTGCCTTGTAAATGGGGAAACTGAGGCCCAGCCAGGTTTCCTCAACTTTGTCCAAGATGACTCCTCTTGAATTGGCCTGACTCCAGGCATGTCTAAATCCAGGCCTAGTGTGTTCTCCTCCCAGATTCCTGGGCCACAGCACTTGTACCCTAACAGTCCTGGTAGGTTCGGCCCGGTCTCCAGGTTGTATGAGGTCACTTGGATTGGGGAAACTGAGGAGGAGGAATGCCGTGATGTCTGGCCCGCCCACCCCCTCTTCTTCTGGCAGGACCTGAGGCCAGTTCCCACATGGTTGCCTCCTGGGTCCTGTTCCCCAAAGGGCACACCTCCACAAGGCCCCTCTGACTTCTCCAGCTCCTCAAGACAACAAGGACTGTCCCAGGTCCTGAGCAGCTGCCCACCCAGGGGTTCTGACCTTAGCACTCACACCTGACTGCATTGTGAAGACCTCGAAGAGAGAAACTGTTTGCTTACACCTCTCTTTAGCCTATGGGGGCTGAGTATACAGTAGGTGTAAAGGAACTGCACCGTGTTTACTTGTTTATCGTTTACATGGGAAAACACAGCCAAAAAGCAGCTCTCTGTTTCTGAGGAGTTTTTGACAAACCTGAAAAACGACATTTGTGTCTTGTTGGACAACAGGAAGGAGCAAATTCACATTATTCATTCATTCAACAAATATTTATTGAGCAACTGCCAGGTGTTAGACACGCTTCTCAGTGCTGGTGACACAGAAGGCAACAGAACAGATATGGCCCTCCCGCGTTTACCGTCCACAGCAGGTGACAGAAAATGAACAACATATATCAATAAATCTAGTTGCTGACTCTAAGTGCTGCGAAGACCCAAGCTGGGGAGGGGATCCGAAACGAGAGGGAATGCTATTTAGAGAGGGTAATTAGGCAAAGACCCACAGGGAGTGAGGGATTAATCCATGTGGATCTCTGGGAGAACAGTATTCCAGGCAGAGGGTATGGCAAGTGCAAAGGCCCTGAGGCTATATTTAAGGGCAGGACCTCATAAGGTTTTGTGAACCTTGATAAGGACCTCGGGTTTTAATCTGAGCATGATGGGAAGACAGTACAGATCTTCCAGATCTGGTATGTGAGTCACTAACTGCCTTATGGAACTGGTTGGGGGATCCCAAACCAGTGAGATACCTCCAGCTGCCTGAGGTACATTCCTGGCTTGGAGTCACTTGCTCTCATCGCTAGCTTGGAATACATTTGCTCCTTGAAAGACCAAGGTCTTCACCTAAAGCCCCCAGACAACATTCTCAACCAGAGGCTAGATCAGAATCACCCAGGAAGCTTTTTCCCAAAACCGGTGCCGAATTCCACTTTTGCCTTGCTGACCCCGAGTCTCTGGGTTGGGCCTGGGGATGAATGTCACTCATTAGGAACCACTGTCTAACAGGGGCTGTGGGTGGGCCTCCAGGGGCCTCTCCTCCCACCCCACACTTTACCTCCCTGTACCTTTGGTGGCAAAGGGTTGCTCAAGAACACAGGTTTCATCAGAACCCCCAAAGACTGAGATTCGCACGCCAAGGTAAGCAAAGCGGCCAGCCAGAGAAAACACAATGAGAGCCCACAGGCCGGTGTGCCGCCTGCCCCCCTGGCCTTCCTGCTCTTTCCCTCCCGCCGCCCCCCTCTCCTGCCAACGCCGCCCCCTCCAGCTTCTCCTCCTCCGGCTCCTGGCTTTGCCTAGATTTCTTTGGATGGCAGCGTCCCCCTTCCTTCCAGCACTTACCATGCTGCCAGCACTTAGTACCTCTTCCAACATGAATACGCTGTTCTCCCTGCCAGAGCTGTGGCTCAGTGAAGTCGGCCTCTTCTGGGCCCTTTCTGTTTGCTTTTCCCCAAGGTTTCCCTGCTCTGGCCGGCAAAGAGGAGTTGTTCTGGCCGCCCTTTTCTCCCCCTGCCCGGGGTTCAGTTTCCCACCTCGGGCACAAAGAAAAGCGTTTTGTTTCATGTTCCAGTGACACTATCTACTCATGTCACCCACACTCCAAAGTGGAAGGGGTCTCCTTTGAGATCCCAGGTCCTGGGAGGGAGACCGAGTGACCTCGGCCCCGGGTGTGCTGAGGGACAGCAGTGGGGTGACCGGGTGGCCTGGCTCCCTGCGGGGGCTGGGAGGAGCAGTCTGGGCTTGGCAGACACTGAGATCATCTGCTTGTGCTCTGGCTTGTGCTGTGATCCCCTGAGATGTCCCTTTCTCTAGAAGGGGTATGGTGGGGTGTGAGCTACATGGAGCTATTGTCAGGGGACCAGGGTTCAAGACCCAGCTCAGCCACCTCCACACTGTGTGGCTGCAGGTTGTTAATAAGCATCTCTGGGCATCAGTTGCTCATCTGTGAAGACAGAAGGGAAGGGGGTTGAGAGGAATGCATATAAGTTTGAGCCTCCCCCCTTCCAAATTCTGTCCAGCTATCCACCAGACCATTCTTCCGCCTGATTATTTAAACTTTCATTCTTTCAATCCATGGCTACTGAGACCTACTGCACGCTCGCCACTCTCCTGAGACGGAAGCTATTACAAGGAATATTCCAGAGGGAGCCGACTCCTGCCGGCAGACCCAGGAGTCGGCCAGCTGAGCTTCCACAGGATTTTTCCTTCCAGTCACAACACGTGTGCGATATCCTTCCCACCGGGAAACTTCTTGGCAGGAAGTCCTCTTGTCCCCTGAGAGGCCCGCCCTGGCTTGTGGAGCTGGGTCTCCCCCCAAACCCAGATTCCCTGAAGCTGGTCCCTACCACCTCCCTTCTTCCTGGGAATTCTTGGACAGATATAAGGCTTTGAAATCCTTTGTCTGCTAAGTTCCCCTCAGGGCCAGAGAGGGCTCCTTCTACTACCCCCCCCACCCCCGCCCCCGCCAGCCCTTCAGAAAGCAGTTTCATCCTGTTCGAGTCACTGTTTATTGGGCACATGTTTGAGGCACTTAGCGACTTTATCACTCCCCCTCCTCCCAGCCCTGGGCACCCGGTAACACTGGTGGCCACGACGAATGCCCCCATGTCATCCCCTCCTGTGCCAGCGCTGGGCTTGGCCACATGTTCTCCGACTGTTGGGACATTAGCCAGCATGACACAAACAGGAGCGTGACAAGTGCCCAGGCCCTGGGGCTCCTCCTCTTGGAAGGCTTGCCTTTAGAAGCCAGCCGCCATGCTGTAAGGAAGCTCAGGCTAGGCCATGTGGAGAGACAGCCTGGGGGGTGAGAGGCACTTTGCTCCTTCGAGCCCCAGCCAGGAGGGCCTCTCCGATTTCAGCCCCACGAGTACTCTTGGCAATAAAATGTGAAGCTGAAGAAACGACCCAGCTTGGGGCCCATTAACCCACAGAATCATGAGAAATAAGGGATCATCGTTTTAAGCCAAAAATGCCAGGGATGGTTTGACACACAGCGATAGAAAATTGAAACAAACCCAAAGCCCTGGATCCGATGATTGTCACCCGTTTCCCAGACGCTGAGTCTGAGCTTCGGGGAGCCCGAGTGCGTGTCCCAGGGTTGCGCAGCGAGTCAGCGCGCGTGGCGGCCGTGAGGAGGAGCATTTATCTCCTGCTGGGGGGCTCGCTGGTCGGACGCCCCAGCTCCTGTCCGCCTGGATCCACCAGCACATTCTCCCTGCGGCCCGCGTCTGTTCCCCCGAGGCTGCCGCCTGCCCATGGAGTACCAGGGGACCAGCCCGGGCTGTTACCGGGAGACACGGGGCTGCCTCCAGCAGCCTAGTTTGGCTCAAGGATGCCCCACTGGCTTGGCTGAGCCTTTTCTGGAACTGTGCGGCAATGCAAGACTCTTCCTGCCCTAATTCCCCTTCGTTCTCTCTTCTTCAGGATGGCCCCGTCGGAAGGTTCTCCCCTCTCCTTCCCCTCCCTCCCCCTTATGCCTCACAGGTGTTTCCTCCAATAAATACGTTATGTCTTGACTCCCGCTGTGGCGTCTGCTTCTCAGAGGATGTGGACACTCACACAGGGACGACACAGGGACTCAACCTGTGGAACCTCTCCCGACATTTCCCCTTCTTTCCCTCCCTCCTCTTTTCCTCTCATCAAAAAGAGGCATCTTCAAAGGGCAGGACCGTCCAGGCCTCAGATTTTCGAAGACCACGGAACAGGACAACTCCCAGGACAAGATAAACAAGGGAAAGGACCTCCTTAGACATGCCTGGGGTGCCTGACAGACACCCAGCTCTTCAGGAACTGACACGACCTGGGAGCGTCCCCAGAAGGAAAGACGCTAACATTCATTTTCTTCTCTGCCCCGGGCTCTTTACACAGCCTCTCCCTAAAGCCTCCCCAACGGTGAGGCCAGCGTTATGACCCCTACTGTACAGGCGAGGACACAACGCTCAGAGAGGGGAGGCCTCAAGTCACACAGCGACCATGAGGGAGGGCTGAGATTTAAACCCAGGAAGCTGGGGCGCCTGGGTAGCTTGGTGGGTTAAGCCCCTGCCTTCAGCTCAGGTCCTGGTCTCAGGGTCCTGGGATCGGGCTCTCTTCTCAGCAGGGAGCCTGCTTCCATTTCTCTCTCTGCCTGCCTCTCTGCCTACTTGTGATCTCTCTCTCTCTCCCTCTGTCAAATAAATAAATAAAATCTTTTAAAAAAATAAAAAATAAACCCGGGAAGCTGAGCCATCAGGTGCTTTCCAGATCCTGGGGGTAAATCTCTGTGCTTTCACGTGTTTCTGGAAGACTTGGGCATGTTCCTTCACCTCTCTGTGTCTCTGTTGCCCCACATATAAAAGCTGGACACTAGCTGTCCCTTCTTCTTAGGGAGCTTGTAAGCACGGAAGCTAGAATCGGGGGCTAGTGGGGGGTCAAGACACACTAGCTGTGCTCTGCACGGTCACCCCTGCCTTGTTATATTTCTTCACTCCATTCCACTGTTGACACAAATAAGAACCTTAAAAAAAAAAAAAACAACAACAACAACAAACAAACCCAAACCCAGGCTGATCCCAATTACACCAGAGACAACATCCAGGCCTGATTCATAATCTGGTGCTGCTTTCATTACTATAAAAACACACCAGATCAACAACTGAAACCCTGATAAATTAGCTAAGAACGCACAAAAACTGAAGGCTTCAAGCCAGGACCCCTTCCTGAAAAAAAAAAAAAGACAGATTCTTTCCCCATGAGGGGAGGTTTTCCACAGGGACACAGCCCCGTGCTTTGGCTCAGGGACCATGCTGCTCTCTCCTTGAGAAAGCTCCTGGGATAAAAATAGCCAAGCAGCAGCCGGCTGACTTCTGGGGCTTGGAGAAGAAAAGGGAGGGATGGGGCAAGGTGGGGGGGGCGCTGGTTCCTGGACACCTGCCCATGTTCTTGAGAAACAGGGGGGTGGGGCTCTGCAATTTGGGGTCTGAGTGGGGATAGTAGGGAGAACTATCAGATCAGGACTCGGCAAATTTCTCGAGCCAGAGCATTCTACGGAAATACTGCTCAGGAAGTGAGAAGAGGAATGCTGGGGGGCTAGACTCTGACAGACCAGAAGGGGAGAGGCAGGCCGCAGGGCCTCCTCGCCAGAAAGACAGGAGGGGCCCCTGAGTACATTAAAGACAAAACCAAAGCACACCAAGGCCCAGGTGACCCTGACTTAAGTGTCTGAAAGGAACCCAGGCCCCTGGAGCTGCTTCCGAGAGACCCATGTTCTGCGCAAGTTGTCCTCTATCCTTCTTCCTAAGCGACACCTTGGCCAGCCCAAGGTCCAACACTCCTCCGGCGGGCCACAACCCTGAGCCATCAAGTCGGCACGGAAGCAGAACAGGGACCCCCACGATGCTGAGGCCCTCGGACTCTTCCCAACTATAAAGAATCTTCAAAACTGGGCAGTTCTTTATTTGGGCTTCATAGTGCGGATGGGGCCTCTGCAGTCCGAGGAGGGCAGTCGGTGTGTCCAAACCACATAGCACATCTCCTGAGTCCTATCTGCCCAGAATGTCATTCATCCACCAAGAATGACTGAGCACCAGCTACGCCCCAGGCACTGTCCTTGGGCAGTCGGTGTACAAGGGCAGGGGCTGACCATCTTGTCAGGTGTACACAGAAAGCCTCTCTGTTAAGGTGACATTTGAGACCTGCAGGCAGGCAGGATGAGCCAGGAGGCCGCCTGGCAGGGGAATCATAAGTGAAAAGGCCCAGAGGCCTATTGTGCTCCAGGCCCGGCAAGAGGCTGCCTGGCTGGAGCAGAGGATTTGGAGACGAGGTCAGAGGGAACAGGAGGGTTCTGTAGGCCACTGGGAGGACACAGCCTTCCCCCATGGGGCAGGAAGCCTTTGCAGGGTTTTGAACAAGACCTGATCTGATGTAGCATTGGAAAGGCTCTCTGATTATAGTGGAAAGGGTGCTGTTGTAGAAGGTCAAGGGTGGGACCAGATAGGAGATACTGCTATATCCCCAGGGTGAGGGGGTGATAACGTGGCTCCCGGTGGTCTTGGGAGGATGATAAGAAGTGGCTGATTCTGGGTAGAGGTCAAGCCTACAGGGGTGTGGTGGGAGAGGAAGAAAGGCCTCAAGGAGGACCAGTGGAAAGATCAAGTTGCCTTTTACTTAGGTGGGGAAACCTGGGACAAGGGTATAGATCCAGCCTGGGGTCAGAATCTATTCCCTGAGGGCCTCTCATCAGATCACCTGGTCCCTTTAGCCCAGAACCGCCCGCGTGGGAGGCCAGCCCCAGGCTGTGTGGCCAAGAGCACAAGCCTGGGTCCAGGCTGTGTGACAGGTCAGATTCCACGAGCCCCAGGTCACTCACACTGCCTCCCCGCACCCAGCCCAGCCGGACCGCGCTGGTTCCAAGAAACTCATCTATTCTGAAGATAGTTTTAGACCATTTTTTCCATTTCTCTCCTATTTAATGATTTATAAAACATTCTTTCCTGTGTTAGTCACATGACCCTCATCACAAGCCAACATGATATACGGGGCAGCAATTATTAGTCCTATTTTACACATGAGGAAACTGAGGCATGGAAAGGCTAAGTCCCTTGGATAAGGCTGCATAACCACACTGTCCAGGGTTAGGGGCAGACCCCTTCTCTGCCTCCACATACCACAACTCCAGGCTCAGTGAAGCTGGCAGAGCTGTGGAGCAGCTGAGCTGAACTTGGCCACAGCTAATCTCTCCAATACAGCAGCCACTAGTCACACGTGGCCATCTGAATTCAAATTTAAAAGAATTAAAAATAAATACAATGTAAAAATTAAATCCTTCAGTCATCCTGGCCACATTTCAAGTATTTGATGTGGCCGGTGGCTATTATATTGGACAGCCCAGATAGAAGAAAGTTTCCATTATTGCTCCTACTGGACAGGGTCGTTTGGACACCCCATCCTGCCTTCCCCCACCCTAACTCCCCATGTCAGAGTGGAGGGTTCTGGGTAGAATGTGGCATCAGACCAACTTCCATCATGCTCAACTTTTGCCCTGACAGCATACCACCTATACCATATCTTACTTAATAACTGTTTTTTTTTTAAGATTTTATTTTATTTATTTGGAGAGAGAACAAAAGAGAGAAAGAGAGTGTGTGCACATGCAAATCGGGGGAAGGGGTGGAAGGAGAGGGAGAGAGAGACTCCCAAGCCGATTCTGAGCTGAGTGCAGAGCCTGATGCAGGGCTTGAACTCACCATGTTGAGATCATGACCTAAGCTGAAACCAAGAGTCAGTCATTCAACTGACTGAGCCACCCAGGTGCCCCCAAACTCAGCTGATTTTCTAAAGATTTTATTTATTTATTTGTCAGAGAGAGAGAGGGAGAGAGAGCGAGCGAGCACAGGCAGAGGCAGAGGGAGAAGCATCTCCCCGTCAGGCAAGGAGCCCGATGTGGGACTCGATCCCAGGACGCTGGGATCATGACCTGAGCCGAAGGCAGCTGCTTAACCAACTGAGCCACTCAGGCATCCCCTCAGCTGATTTTCTACTGGAACATTTACTTAATGGGTAAAAAGGCTGGGGCTCAGAAAGGTGAAGAAATGTGCCCGGGGACACATAGCTGGTCAAATGGTGAATTCTTTTCTGTTTCTTGTGCTTCTACCATAGCAGTGCTTCTTCATCACAAGATGATTTGAGGTGATTTTTTTAAAAAATCAATTGAGTTCTTATAAGAATCAGGTTAAAAAGGTTTATGGTGAGAGCACTAACACTGGACCTGGCACATAGTAAGTGCCCATCAAATGTTAGCTTTTTGTTTTTGTTTTTGTTTTTGTTTTTGTTTTTGCTCCCTCCTCTTTTTTGATCTCCCGGGCCCACTCAGGGCTAAAAACTTAAAAGCAGACACCAGAATGGAATGTCCATAGAGGGTTGTGAAAAGTGCTAATATATTCCTGGGAATCCAGAATTCCGCATACATGCAGGGGGCTTGGAGCACACCCGGGAAAGATCTAAGAAGGCCTTACCCTCTTGACGTTGAGCCTCCTATAAGGAGAGGAAGGCTAAAGGTCTAGTTGTAAACTGTCTACCAGCACACTGAACACATGCCCCAACACACACATGCAGAGCCTTTGGCAAATTTGGAGAGACTTATGGATCTGGCATTTAAGGAAATCTCTGTTTGATCATTAGATGAGCAGTAGGCTAACAAGCAGAGACTTCAGGGGCCTTACATGATAAAGATTGCAGACTTCACAGAATTGGCCCAATAAACAGCAACAATAACAAACCCTAGTGATGGAACAGACTCTGATTTTCAGAGTTGCTACATTGTGTTATTGAAAATACCTACATTTCAACAACAACAACAAAAATACAAGACACATGAAGAAATGGAAAGTCTGGCCCATAACCAGGGGAAAAAAAAGTAGTCAATCAGAAGTATCCCCAAGGAAGCCCAGATATTGAATTTATCCCACTTTCAATAAGGATACATAATAACTGGACAGGTGATCAGCAATGAAATAGAAAATTTGAACACTATAAACCAACTAGATCTAACATATTTAAAGAACTCTCCACCCAAAAAATTAGAAAACACATTCCTCCCACGTCCACAAGGAACATTCTCCAGGACAGACCATAGTTTAGGCCATAAAACAGGTCTCAATAAATTTAAAAGGATTCAAGTAATACAAAGTTTGTTCTTCAAACACAATTGAATAAAATTAGAAATCAATTAACAGAAGAAAATACATGAAAATTAAGCAACACACTCTTAATAACCCATGGAGTACAGAAGAAAACACAGTAAAATTAGAAATGCTTTATGAGTAAAAATGAAACACAATGTACCAAACTTAGGAGATGCAGTTAAAGCAGTGCTTAGAGGGAAATTTATAGCTGTAAACATTGATATTTAAAAAGAATTAAGATCTCTGATAAATAACCTAATTTTCCACCTTAAAAACTTCAGAAATGTGTGAAGTGGGGGTGAAGGGTCAAAAGGTAAAAAGTTCTAGTTATAAAATAAATAAGTCATAGGATGTAATGTACAACCTAGTGACTAGAGTTACTGATAGTGTATTATGTATTTTAAAGTTGCTGGGAGGCCAGATCTTAAAAGTTCCCATCACAAGAAAAACATTTGTGACTATATACATAGTTACATGATGGATGTTAACTAGATTTATTATGGTGATCATTTCACAATATATACATATGTCAAATCATTATGATGTGCATCTGAAACTGATACAATGTTACACATGTCAATTATATCTTGATTAAAAATAAAGAAATAATAAAGAGAAGAACAAACTAAACCCAAAGAAAACAGGAGGGAAAAAATAATAACAACCAGAGGAAAATAAATGAAATAGAGAATGGAAAAACAATACAGAAAATCAACAAAACCAAAAGTTGATTCTTTGAAAAGTTAACACAACTACTGACAAACCTCATAATGTAACACTGTATGTTAAGTGCACTGGAATTATATTTTTCTTAGGAAGGAAAAAAATGTTTTAAAAAAAAAACGAGAAAGAAAGAAAAAGAAAAAAGCCTGACACAGTGTAGTTCTCAAAAAATATTCACTGAATTAAAAAAAAATGGACCAAGCTTTAGCTAGACTGACCAAGAAAAAAATATATATTAAAATTACTAAAATAAAAAATGAAAGAGAGGACATAGTACCAAGAATACTAACCTTACAGAAATAAAAGGATTATAAGGGACTACTACCAAACACTGTATGCCAACAAATTATGTAATTTAAATTAAATGGACAAGTTCCTAGAAATTTAAATTAAATGGACAAATTCCTAGAAATGGACAAACTATTAAAATTTACTCAAGAAGAAATAGAAAATCTGAATAGACCTATGATAAGTAAAGAGAAAGAATTAGTAGTCAAAATCTTCCTACAAAGAAAAGTCCAGACCCAGATGGCTTCACTGGTGAATTATATTAAACATTTAAGGAAGAATCGCTTGAATTTCTTCCAAGAAATAGGAATGGAGGGAGTACTCCCTAATTGATTTTGTGAGGCCAGTATTACCCTGATATCAAAACCAGACAAAATTAGTACAAGAAAAAAAAAACCCATAAGGATATCCCTTATAAATATAAACATAAAAACTTAAAACAAAATACTAGCAAACTGAATCCAGCAGCACATAAAATGGATTATACACCATGACCAGGTGAGACTTATCCCAAAAATGCAAGGTTGCATTAACATCCAAAAATCAATCAATGTAACATACCATATTAATAGAATTAGGATTAAAAACCGTATGATCATCTTAATAGCATCAGAAAAAGCATTTGACAGAATCCAACACCCTTTCATGATAAAAGTACTCAATGGGCACAGAAGGGACCTTCTTTAACCTGATAAAGATATCTATGAAAAAATCTACAGTTAACATCTCTCTCTCTTTCTCTCCCCTCTCTCTCTCTTTTTTTTAGTAATCTCTACACGCAACGTGGGGCTTAAACTCACAGCCCTAAAATCAAGAGTCACAAGCTCTTCCGACTGAGCCAGCCAGGCGCCCCAGCACTTACCATCATTCTTAATGGTGACAGCCTGAAAGCTTTTCCCCTAAGATCAGGAACAAGAAAAGAATGTCTGCTTTCACTATTCCTATTCTGTATTGTAATGGAGGTTCTAGCCAGGATAATTAAGCAAGAAAAATAAAATAAAATAATATAAAATAATATAAAATAAAATAAAATGGAAGGCATCCAGATTGCAAAAAAGAAGGAGGAGGAGGAGGAAACTATTTGCAGATGACATGATCTTATATATAGAAAATCTCAAGGAAACACATGTTCAAAAGTATGTGTGAACACACACACACACACACACATACACACAGTTAATGAATGAATTCAGCAAGGTTGCAGGATACAAGATCAAAATCTAAAAATCAGTTGTATTTCAACCCTCTAGCAATGAACAATTAAAAAATGAAATTGAGGAAACAAGTACTTTGGAATAAATTTAACAAAAGAAGTGCTAAGATTTATACGTTTAAAGTTATAAAACATCACTGGAAGAGACTAAAGAAGATCTAAATAAATGGAAAGACATCTCATGTTTATGGATGAAAGACAAATTGTTAAGATGGTAATAATCCCCAAATTGACCTACAGATTCAATAAAAATCCTTATTAAAATCCCAGCTGTCTTTGCAGACAGACATTGACAAGCTGATACGAAAATTCATTTGGGACCTACATAGGCAAAACAATTTACGAAAAGAAAATTTCTTGAAAAAGAAAACAAAGCTGGAGAACTCATATTTCCCAATCTCAAAATTTACTACAAAGTTGCAGTAATCAAGATAGTGTGGTGCTGGGGGAAAAGGCAGACATAGGTGGGTGGAATAGAATTGAGACCTTATCAATAAACCCTTGCACTTAGGGTCAACTTATTTTCCACAAGTGTCAAGACAATTGAATGGGGGCAAGCATAGCCTTCAACAAATGATATAGAACAACTGGATATCCACATGCAAAAGGGTGAACTTGGACCCCCGCCATATTTAAAGTAACTCCTAATGGTCAGAGACCAACGCGTAACAGCGGAAACTATAACACTCTTAGAAGAAAAACACAGAAGTAAATCTTCACGAGTTTGCATAAGGTGATGATTTCTTAGATAGGGCACCAAAAATTCAAGTAACCAAAGGGAAAAAATGTATTGGACCTTGTCAAAATTAAAATTAAATTTTGTATTTCCAAGGACACTGTCAAAAAAGTAAAAGAACCATCTTCAGAGTGGAAGAAAATGTTTGCAAATCATCTCTCTGATAAAAACCTTTTATTTAGAATATATAGAGAACGCTTACAACTCAATAATAGCAAGAAAAATAACCCAATTTGTTATATGGGCAATTGATTTGAAGAGATATTTCTCCAAAGAAATTGTAAAAATAGCCAGTAAACCCTCAGAGCAAGGTCCAATGTCATTAGTTATGAGGGAAATGCAAATCAAAATTACAATAAGAAACCACGCACACTCATGAGGATGGACAGACTAAAAAAAAAAAAAAACCCCAATAACAAGTGTTGGTGAGGTTGTAGAGAAATCTACAAGTCTTGTACACTGATGGTTAGACTATAAAGTGATGCAGCCACTTTGGAAGACAGTTTGGCCGTTGCTCAAAAAGTTAAACTGAGCATTACCATATGACCCAACAATTTCACCACCAGGTACATACCCAAGAGAATCTGAAACACAGGTGAGGACAAAAAGTTATACAAAAATGTTCATAATGGTATTATTCGTAATAGCCAAAAGCTGGAAACAATCCAGTTCACCAACTGATGAATGGATAAACAGAATGTGGTAGATCCATGCAATGGAATATTATTCAACCATAAAAAGGAATAAAAGTACTGGCAGATTCTACAATATGCACGAACACTGACAAAATTACGCTAAGTTAAAGACACTGGTCATAAAAGACAGTTTATATGATTTCATTTACATGAAACCCCCGAAATAATCATAGACAGAAAGGAGATTAGTGGTTGCCAGGGGCTGGGAGGAAGTGAGAACGGAAAGTGACTGTTAATTGGGTGTGAGTTTCTTTGATGAAAATGTTCTGGAGTTAGATAATGGAAATTGATGGTCGCACAACTTTGTGAATATGCTTAAGATCACTGAATTGGATACCCTTAAAGGGTGAATTTTAAGATCTGTGAGTTATATTTCAATAAAGCTGTTTTATTAAAAGAACATGCAGTTGTTATTTTTTAAAATCATTCTTATGCGTACCTAAGCCTGGAAATCCTTCTAGAATGGGTCCTGAAGGACGGGTGGGCTGGTGCCCCCACCAGGTGAAGGCCGTTCACCTTCTGTCTGCATGTGCCACTGGAAGAGGCAACTGAGCCTGGGCTGAGGCCAAGCCTTTGGGAGAAGATTTGTCCTGACTATCCGCAGATTCCTGGTTCCAGAAGGCAAACCTGGGGGGAACTGGGGTAAGTCTGGGCCTCCTGCTGCTCAGGCCTGTGTCTACAGAGCTGGTGTAAGCAGAACGAAGCTAAGACTGACCATTATAGACCCCAGTGCTGGGAGTGCCCAGTAGTCTGGCTGAGCAGTCTGTCCGGAGTCATGCTACTCCCTGGAAAGCTCAGCTTCTCCCAGTTATACGTGGGGTGGGCAGCGCCCAGGGTGGCCAAGGAGTCTAGCGACTACGAGGTCCTTCCCCACCCTCCCTCAGTGGAATGATGGACACACAGAGGCACAGATCCAGGGAGCGGCCCAGCATCCCTCTGCTGGGCATGGAAAAGAACTCCAATCTCCTGGGTTCCTGGCTTTTTTCCTAAAACAGTTCTCCCACAAGACCCCTTCGAGTGCCCTGGGAGCATTTAAAGATTATGGTAAAGTCATTGCTATTTGGCAATGGCTTTTGCCCAGCCTAGTCACCAGCTCCTTGATCCCCTCTCCACTCCCAGCCCTCCCCAGCACCCAGGAGCTTCCAGGAACCAACCACCCATCCTCTCTCTATGTCCGCAAGTCAGTCATCATAACATGCATCATTTCTGAAGCCCAGGACTAGTACTTTACATACATGATCTGCTTTCATGCCCTCCACAGCTGGTAGAGAGGAACTCTTATAATGCCCACTTTCAGGAGGAAACTGAGGCCTGGAGAGGTTATGCCACTTGTTGAGAATCCCACAAAGCAATGGAAGAAGCATCTGAATCTGATCGCTTTGAACTTTTTCCATGAATACTTGGAGCCTTGTTCAGGAAGGAACAGAGCTTATGCCCTCAAGGTCAAGAGGTACCACCGGGGGCGGGGGGGCAAATGGGCAGTCCAGGGATTATGCTTCCTCCCTCCAGCAGCCCTGGGAGACACCTATCCCAGCATTTTTTCCAGGGCTGTCACATAAAGCCAGGGAGGTTATACTCAAGGAGAGCTAGTCCCACGGACTGCAACAAAAAGGGAGTTACGCAGTGCACATCCCACACAACTATATTTGTGAGTCCTGACTTCTCACCAGGACTTGCACAGACACCCTGCTCCCTTCTCCTAAACTCATGAATTCTCCCCATCCTCCAAAGCCTGCCTCAAATTCCACCTCCTCCAGAAAGTCTTTGTAGACCAGCCTCTGTCACCTTGCTCTCCTTTCCTCTGGTCCCCTAGGCACCAACCACTGAGTATAGGGTACCCCCTCTGTGTGTGTGTGTGTGTGTGTGTGTGTGTGTGTGTGTGTATGTGTGTGTGTGTGTGTGCCCATATGTATCTGAGTGTCCTTGATGAGCTCCAGGAGGACAAAGGCTGGCTCTGAAATGACCTGTTTCTCCCACCACACCTGACAAGGTGCCAAATGTTCCATAAATACTTGTGTACTGGCAGATCTCCAGATGAGCAGGAATGAGGCAAAAACCCCAGAAATGAACCAGAGATTTTCGGAGCTGGAAGGGTCTGGGAAGGAGCATGTTCTCCCTAAACTGAGGTTCAGGGAGGGAAGTGGTTTGCCTGCAGTCACAAAGTTATTCAGAGCTCAGACTTGCTATCTGGTGCCCTTTCCATGAACCATCCTGGGTCTTGGCTCTTGGCCCTGCTTCTCCCTCACAATGCTGCAGCAGGTTTGTCTATGAGTCCCCATTCTTACCTACTTGATCCAGAGGAAAGTCCCAAATCATGGAGCTCTGTCCTTTGGGGACTGGAAATGACCTTCGAGGCCTGGTCTGACCACCTTTCAGCTCCGGAGAGCCCAACCTCCCCACCTGAGTGGATACTATCCTTTTTTGGTTCTATTAAGTCAACCATTTGAGAGTGAGCCAACTACAGAGGCCTGGTTTTCAGACCAAAACTTCAGACCAGAGTAGCTAGGAGAGAATTTGGGATCCATTCCAGTCCCACTGCAGACTTGATGAGTGTCTCTAGAACGTCTGCTCTCCCTCCCGTACCCCCTCCCCCAGCTCAGCCAGGACAGAAGCAGCTGCTTCCCAAGGGACCTCAGTTGCTGGAATCCAACCACCTCCTAGGCCTGCCCCCAGTGACTAAGCTGCCCAGCAATACTGTGACAGCCACCACCCAGCGACCTGGGGTTTTTCCACTCTAGAAAAATGGCAGGAACTTCCCCCAACCTGGCCCACTAGAGGGGCACTTGGTTGAAATTCGCCAGCTACATCAAGGCTCCCTTTTCTTGGGGGCTTCAGGTCTGGTTTAATCAAGGCACAGAAGAGAAAGCCCCCATTGGTGCTGTGAAAGTTTTCCCTGGTTGAAAGCAGTATTTAGGGATGTTAGCTTCACACTGGAGGAAAAAAAACCCTAGCAGGCTAGACTGAGGGCCCCTTTTTTAATGCAAATAAGACCGGTTTTATTGGAGGAATAGTTGGAGCTTCTGCAATAGTGATCTAAAAGGACTAAAGGCAACAAAGAAACAAATAGTCTTTTGGTACTTACCACATACCAGGTATTTTCACTGCTCATGTTTCATTTAATCCTAACAACTGAGGAATTAGTGTGATTGTCCCCATTGAGCAGATATGGAAGCTGAGGCTCAGAAGAGTTAAATATTTGCCCAAGGACTTAACACAGATCTCTGTCTTGCCATCTTGCCATGGCTCAGGCTCTTTCTAGCATATTACCTCTTGAATATTACCACCCTTGAAAATGGACCAGTCTCATGCTTGTTACAAACATACTGTGGAGGGGCTGGTATGAGGACTGGGCTAAGAGACAGAAGTAAAAGACCACCAGTCTGGCCCTTAGGAGGCTTTGGTCTGGGCTCTGCCTCTTACTCAAGGAGGGAAGAAGTTGCTTCTCGTCTTGGGGCCGCACCTTCTCCAGCTCTTTAGTGAGGAATGGAGGACCTAGAGGCCTGTGAGGTGACTTTTAGGCCCCAGACTCATGCCCTTCCCGTTAAGGGGCCCTGATTCCCACTGGGAGGCAGAGGCAAGAACAGAGGCCTTGGAACCGTCCCGATCTGGACGAAAGTCCTGTGTGGCTTTGGCCATGTTCTGAACCATCTCTGCCTCGGTTTCCCACCTATGAAACGGGGCTAATGTTATTACCAGCCTTGCAGGGGGTGCTGGGGGCAAACACTGATGTAATGCATGAATTGTAGGCCTAGCAAAGGACCGGGCAGCAATAAACATTCAATACATGTGTTTAGAAAAGGGGTCATTAGCCTGCCACCTAGTGTTTATCTAGCACGTATCACATGGCCATCTCGGTGAGCTCATTTGTCCTGAGCAGCTCACTCATGACTGTGATTAGGGCGCTGATGGTGCCCACGGGCTCCCGGGCACTCCCCACATTTGTATCACCACACCCCTGCAAGGAGGGAAGGCTAAGGTGGTCGAGCCCCCACTGGCCCTGGATGGAGGGCGCTGAGACCCAGAGGACACAATGACTTGCCTGTGATAGCTCAGGGTTGGAGCAGAAGCCCCCCTCCCCCACCCCGGGGTGGGGGGGGTAGGGGGAGTGGCTCTGGAGGCCCAGACCCCTTCTTCCCCACAGGTGTCTGTCCTTGATGCCTCCCACTGCATCCCAGCTCTCTTCTAGGTGGGTCCTCCAACCACTCCTGCCCCAGAGGCTACCCAAAGATAGAGTCTGGGCTTTCAGAGTAAGACTCCGCCAGGAGCTGCCCTGTGGTCACCAGCCTCCAAGATGTCCCCCAATCATCCCACCAGCCGGAAATCACGCCCTTGTGTAGCCTCCTCCCACGCTGTCCTGTGTGACCGGAAGTGACAGCATGTCACTCCTGAGATGAGGTCATAAAACACTGTGCTTCTGTGTTGGGTTCTCTCTCTGACTAAGAGCCACAGAGGGACTGAGGGCTGCCAATGCCCGCAGGGTGAGGCGAAGCAAATCCTCCCCCTTCAGAGGACAGCAGGCCCGGCCCACTGCCTGACAGCAGCCGTGAGGTAATAAATGTTTGTTGTCTGGAGCTGCTGTTTGGGCTATTTTGTTTCACAGCTGTAGAAACCTAATACACGACCCTCCCCACCAGTTAACTGTGGGGTCAAAGCCGAAAAGGGCACTTTTCTGCTGTCTGCCTTTCAACAAGCGTCTACGATTCTTCAGTCTCAGTTTCCTCAACAGTAAAAATGGTGGCAAGCCTTCCTCTCAGGGTTGATATGAAGGCCAGTGGAGACGAGCTCAGGGCCACAAGTGGTTGACAGGAAGGGGAGCACCGCTGCGGGCTGGCAAAACCCACATCTGGCTTCCCTGACCCAGAAATTTAGTCCACCAGGCCCCAGCCCACTTCCTACATCCAAGTCTTGTGGTAACTGAGGTAGACCAGGATGTCCTCATGTTTTGGTTTCGGTTTTCTAATGAAGCTGGGTTTGGTGATGGTGGTGGTGGGTATGCTCATGTAAATTTAAAACAGCTCAAAAACCCTATGAAGTGCAAAATCAATGTTTTCCCTTGTTTCGCACTCTGAACTCTGTCCCACTCATAGAGATGACTTACTTGTGTTCTTTTACCCCCATTTCTTATCCATAGGTAGGCATAGTCATAGGCATTTTTAATCGAAAAGTGATAATAATAAACAGGCTGTTTTGCACCTGGCTTTTTTTACAATGTATCTTAGACTTCTGTCCTTGTTGGTCTATATGGATCTACCTCGTTCTCTTCCCCTCAATCATTTAGTGATTATTTCTTCAGCCCCTAGTGTGTGTCAGACTGTGCTCATTCATCACGTACTGAAGAGCGTTTCCCGTGTCCCAGGCCCTGGTATAGCCCATTCTTAGCACTATCAACACTTGGGGCCAGACAATTCTTTGTTGTTGAGAAAGGTGAACTCAAGAGAGGGCACCGAGAAGGAACACTCTGGAGTCAGGAAGCATTCGAGAGGGGCGTGGGGAAAACCATCCTGCAGCTTTACAGGCCCACGCAGTAAGGACAGGCACAATTTATCAGGCCATTTCCTAGGGTAGATATTAAATCGCTCTGACTTTTTTTTTTTTTTTTTGCCAGCATAAATAACACTGCAGTGGACATCTTCATACACCCATCTGCACACAAGTCCAAGTACATCTATGGAATATAGTTCTAGAAGAGAACTTGCCATAAACAGGGTAGATATGTCTTTACATTTTTGATAGGGATCACTGAATTGCCCAGCTAAAGGTCGATCAAGTTTCCAGTCCCCAAAACAGTATGGCGGGGGGGGGGGGGCCTGTTTGTCCACACCTAGCCAGTGCCAGGTCTTGTTGGATGGCTGAGTACACTGCAGGTGGAAAGGCAGGGGGGACTATGTCCAGAGCCACATGGCAGCCCCGCTGACCACAGCAGACCACGTCCCGGGCTCTCACCTCCTCCCAGGGGCCCGAGGCAGTGCCCGGGAGGAGATTTCGCCAGACGGAGAGAACAAGACCTCAAAGAAGACTCTTAAATTTGCTCCTACGCTCCTTCATAGCATCGGCACCAGGGTCATGACTCCCTCCTGTTAGCATTCACTGTGCAAATATTTGGCAGGTTTCTACTTCATAGCAGTCCCCAGAGCCCTCAGCTGGATGTGCTTGTATCTCAACAGATAATCAGATAGACTCTTCCCCTGTGCGTCCTCTCCAGGGAATACGCTCTTAACCTCTCAAACACACACACACACACACACACACACACACACACAGCTTGAAAGGGGCTCGACCCCTGCCCCCCACGTAACCTCTGAACAGGCCGAAATGTCCTTCCAAATGGAAAGTCTTGAAGTATTTCCTCAGAGTTTCTTTGGTGGGGGGAGAAGACAAGCTGATTTCGTGCGCGTAAAAAATTATTTCTCTCCCTTCTATGTTTAAAACAGCTTTACTCCCTTATCTATCCGTTTGACAAATATTTCTTGAGCATCCACCGTGGCTAAGGCTCAGCGGAGAGAGAGGGTTAGTGTAAAGGATGGAGCTAACTTACATGGATATGTTTACAAAGTCTTGGGCGAAATATGCTTCAGGCTCCTTCCTAGCTCTGTGCTAAGTGCGGGGGACAGAAGGATGAGCAAAAACAGATGTAGTCCCCGTGCTCAAGGAGGTTATAGGGAAGTGGGGGAGGCGGCCGTAACTTACACAAGCTCACTCATCAGTCCCCAGCGAGGACCACAATAAGTACCGTGAGGAGGTATGAGTGCCAGAGCGGGTGATGGGGGCCAAGAGGTTGGCTGTGCCGGTTGAGGAGATGCCCAGGCAGGAGGACCCAATAGGGAGCAGCAGAGGTGGGGGGATGTGATCGGATCTGAGATACTTAGGAAGTAAAATCACAGTGAGACGAGGAGAGGGACATGTAAGGGCTCATGGTGCAGACTTCACCAAAGGGTGGGAATACTGGAAGAGGCCCAGATTGCACGCCCTGCCTACAACACAATATTTTAACTTATTTGGACTTCTTTTTTAACATTCTTTTTTTTTTTTCCCTTAAGTAGGCTCCACACCCAGTGTGGAGCCGAATGCGGGTCTTGAACTTATGACCCTGAGATCAAGACCTGAGCTGAGATCAAGAGTTGGATGCTTAATTGACTGAGACATCCAGGCACCCCCTCATTTGGACTTTTCCATCCCAGCTTTTCCATCAGGCCATTTGCCTAAATGACTAAGGAGAGAGGTAACTTCCACGGATATGTTTGCAAATTCTTAAAAATTTGGAGCAAGCTCCTCAATCCTGGCTTCCACGGGAGCGAAGCCTCACTGACTTATCTGGACTTCTGATGCCCTCTTCCATTTTTCCCACGTTCTGTTGCTGTTTTCCAGCCCTGATGACTTCTCAGGAGACCAAGGAAAGGGTTCCGAGTGCAGGTAACCAAGTTCATTGGTTGCTCCTGGCTACCTGCGCCATACCACGTGGGGTTCTGCCTTAGCTTTGACAAGCTGGGATCTGCAGCCCAAGGGCGCCATCTGTGTGTTGCTCTGCGACCTACTGGGGGCACGTGCTACCTCCGGACACAGCAGAACCCCTCTGCAGGGGAGCTCAAGAGAGGAGGGGAGACTTTGCCTCTTACGTTATCTACTTGGACATAGGAGGGGTTGATTCCAGTGTTGCCTGTCACGTAACAAGTGTGCTTGCAGACCCAAGTCAACTTGGACCATTTTCCCACTCGATCTCCAGTTCCCAGAGCAGCACCTGCACATATGAGGTGCTCAGTATTTGTTGAATGACTGAATGAAGGAATGAAGGAATGAATGAGAGGATGTTTTGTTACCTCTTGTGTATTTATCAGTCCCCTGACTCTAGTTTCTCCATCACCAAAGAGTCATTTGGAGTAGGCAGCTCTGGCCTCACATTTAACAGCACTCGATAAGAAAGAAGAAGGTTATGTCCAGGGAGGATAGAGGAAAGAGAGAACTGAAGGCTGCTGAGGGTGACTTGTCTGTTCAGTGTAACAAGGACACCCATTTTTTTTTTTTTTTTAAGAGAGACCCTGGAGCGGAAGGGCCAGAGGGAGAGGGAGAGAGGATCTTAAGCAGGTTCTACACCCAGCATGGAGCCCAATGAGGGGCTCGATGCGGGGGGGCCAATCTCACAGCCCTGAGATCATGACCTGAGCCGAAATCAAGAGTCAGACACTTAACGGAACTGAGCCACCCAGGAATCCCACAAGGACGCCCTTTCTGTGAGCAGCAGTCCCTCGATTCCAAGATACACAATTTGTTCACGTTTTAACCATCTGGATATCTGAATGGATCTTCCGATCAATAGGTAAACTTAAAAGACAGCCTTTTTTCTTTTCTGTCCCCCAAAGAACCAGGATAAAGTCAGTGGCTGACCTAACAACTGATGGAAATATGTAGTAGATTCATTTTTAAAACACCACCCCAGTCCTCAGCCCATTTCATCGCATCATCCCTACAAGTCCTCTTGGCACTCCACGGCGGGGGGGTGGGGGGTGCGAGCAGGTGCACTGGCCCTCGTGCTCAGCCCCATTGTCTGCTCCCTGGAGCACAGATCCTCCGCCCCCACACTTGCCCAGTGGCCCTCATCCTTCACAGTCCCACTTAGCTGCATCAGAGTGTTAAGAATAAGGGCTCTTTGAGCCTTTGAGCCAGACATTGATGGATCCCCACTTCCCCCAGTGGCCCGGGCCTCCAGACCTCATTGCCCAGTGAGGGTTGCCTGGAGAGGGACTTTGCTTCAGACCTCACTGGGATGGATACAGCCGGGACCCCTAATGTGTACCGTCACTGGGTGGGGTCTGAGTCCCAGTCCCACTAGACCTCAGAAGGCCTGAGGACAAGGGAAGGTGGCATGTTTCATCTCACCAAGAGTGAAGGCATATGTCAAGGCTCACGTGTGGTTCTTAGGCACCAAAAGTCAGCCGCTCCCTGACCTTTCCCCTTGGCCTCCAGAGCTTCCCTGAGGCCAAGACACAGCACCAAATGTAACCCTGCTGACAGCGGGACCCACGTGGCTCAATCTCTAAGTGGTGTTGGCCTCAAATAGCACAAACGACAGTTCACAGTTAAAGCAACTCGTTTTTAACTCATCTGTGCTTAAGAGACCCGTTCATAAGCTCTGAGCCACATTTTTTTTTAATGCTCAGTTTTTTCCTTCTCCCAATTTTCTCTCCCGCCCTCAATTCTCCGGCGCTCCCCTCCAGCTCTCCTGGTCCTTCTCCAAGTCCTGGCTGCAGCCAGGGCCGCACTTCACCTGGAGACCCCCCTGGCTGGGTAAGGGTCCCCTCTAGCAGCCGCGGGAAACACGGGCCTGGGCACACTGAGGCCACCTCACCCTTGTCCTGTTCAACAACAGTAGCGGGGTACATTTATGAAACACCAGGCACTGTGGCCAATTTCAACCACACAACCACAGTAACGCTAGAAGCTAACATGTATTTGTTAAGAATATGGGGTCTGGAGCCTAACCCGTTGGCTCTGACACTGACTAGCTCTGCAAACTTGGACCTCAGTTTCCTCCTCCATACACAGGATTAGCATCAGGAACTCGCCAATGTCAGTGGCTGGCATCCGGTAGGCATTCAGCCTGGGTTACCAAGTGCCTCGGGCCATTTACAGCAGCAAACCGGGGTGCCTGGGTGGCTCAGTGGGTTAAAGCCTCTGCCTTGCTCAGGTCATGATCCCAGGGTCCTGGGATCGAGCCCCGCATCAGGCTCTCTGCTCAGCAGGGAGCCTGCTTCCCCCCCCCCCCCCGCCCTCTCTGCCTGCCTCTCTGTCTACTTGTGATCTCTCTGTGTCAAATAAATAAATAAAATCTTTAAAAAAAAAATAAAGCAGCAAACCTAGGAGACAGATTCTATCACCACTGGTATTCTACAACGGGGAGAAAGAGGCCCCCAAAGGCTAAATAACCTGCCTGGGGGGACCCAGGTCCCACGTGGGAGGCTGACTCTGCAAACTCAGGCAGCTGGCCCCACGCCCACAGTCTCAACAAACCCTCCTTGTACGGATAAAGAAAACAAGGCTCAGAAGAGTCCTGCTCACCACGACGACAGAATAGGAAGGCTCTGGGGGTCTGATCAGTTCCCTGACACTGCTCTCTGCCCTGACAGCTCCAGGACAGCCCTGAGAAGTGACTAGAGCGCAAACAGATCCCTGCCGTCCAAGTAGCCAGCCCTGGGTCGTGGGCTGCTGGGTCACCTCTCTTAGCTTTCTGCAATCTGGTTGCATCCCTGGGAGGAAGTGTCTAAACTCACAGTAGTCGGAATCCCTACCACCCCCCCCACCACCAAAAACAGTCACTGGGCATCTGTTTCTGGCCTGGAGAGAGGGGCAGCCCACAGGATGACATCCTGGGGTTTGGGAACCATTTGGGAGATGTCCTTCAAGCACTGACATGTCGGCATGGTTGGTGGGGATGACGAGCTGAAACCCGGAAGCTGGCTGGAGGATCAGCAGGGAGCGACACCCCGCTCCAGGCCAGACCATGGCCAGACAAGTGCTGGGTGGGCACTGTCTCGTGAGCGGAGGAATAGAGCTGAGTGTGTGCAGAACTCCTACTGTGTGTCACACCTGGGCTTGTTCATTCCGCCCTTCACTGTATCTTCAATCCCTACCACAAACCCGTAACACACGCATTATCATCCCCATTTACCAGATGATAAGCCTGAGGCACAGAGAGGTTAAGTGTCGAGTCCAAGGTCACACAACTCCTGTTTGTCAGAGGCAAGGTTCGAGAGCTGCTTCTCCCGCCTTAAACTTAGGTGCCTTTTCTTGGACGGACTCCAAGGCCTTGTCTCTGTGAGGTGACAGGGACGGGGTGTGTGGACCAGCTTCCTTCTAGGGCAAAGAGGACCGAAGCGACCCATGACTGAACAGCCACCTAGAAGGCTATTTCTAGAGGGAATTTTTTTTTTAAGATTTTATTTATTTTATTTATTTATTTATTTATATTATTTATTTATTTATTTTTTAAGATTTTATTTATTATAGACAGAGTGAGAGAGAGCTGGGGAAGGAGCAGAGGAGGAGGGACAAGCAGACTTCCCACTGAGGGCAGAGCCCGACGTGGGGTTCGATCCCACAATCCTGAGATCATGACCTGAGCTAAAATCAAGAGCCGGACGGTGAACTCACTGAGCCACCCAGGCGCCCCTAGGAGGCATCTTGAAGCCCCCAGCCTTTGCCCAGACACTCTCCCCAGCAGTGGCAGCTCCAAATTCCATGCCCAAGAGGGGCATCTGGGAAACCTCGGACCTCAGGGCCTCTTTCCGTCCCCGCTCTGGCATGTCTGGCAGGGAGTGGGGCCTGGAGCCGAGGGCCTCTTAAACTGATTTCAAATAAAACTCAGCCCCCAGGGAGTCATCCGTCTCAGGGAGAAAGAGCCTGTGACATTCTTGGGGCAGCCCCAGGCAAATCTGGCAGAAGCCAGGGCAGGCCTGAGGCAGTCCGCCCCACGGCTCCCTGCCCCAAGGGGCTGCCAGGGGGCACCGAGTATGGCCTTGTACGGGCAAAATCATCCTGCCAAGCTTGCTTCGGAGTCAGCTTTATCTCTATTTTAGGCCCAGAGGGTAGTGTCAGTCTCTCCCCTCAGCTCTCCTTGGCTAGAACCCCACCCAGGCCTGCCAGGACCCTTGAGGCAGCCAGGGGATGGGGGGATTAGTTTGAGTCCCCAGACTCAGGGAGGAGGAGATCCCTAAAAATAATAACAAAAAGAACAGCAACAACTCACTGCTATTTCCACCGGGCATCAGTGTAAGAGCTTTTCATGCATTGTCTCCCTGGGACCTCAGAGAGGGGGCAACATCATTATCCTGTCTTTACCAAGCACCTTCTAGAAGTTGGGTAATTTGCCCAAGGTCACGCAGTCACTGAGGGCCTGCAAAGCCAGGCGCGCTGGCTCTCAGCCCCTCGAACGAGCTGTATCCAGCTGGCATCCAGAGCTGGAAGGGGCCTCGGCCTGAGCCCAAGCCAACCCCTCCACCCCCCAGGGGAGCCTGGGGGTCCCATACTGCTCTTTGGCGGCAGATCCAGGCCTACCTCATCCAGGCGCCCTGCCCTGGGCACTCTGTCCCCAAGAGTCTCGCCAGGTCTTGGCAATGGACAGCCCACCCATCCTGAGCCAGGCAGGTCCAGTTGTGGAATCCAGGAGAGAACAGCCCCTCTAGAGAAAGGCTGGAAGCCCCGTGGGTTGGGTGGGGACCGTGGGCCTTGGCCAGGGTTCAGAGAAAAGATGGGGCTCAGGGGGATACCCTGCAAACCTGGGCCCACCTGCCGGCTCTCCCCTGCACTGTGGCATTTGGGCAGATGCCTTGCACCATAGACCTTGAGGATCCGACAGACCGGGGTCCAAGTCTAGCTCCTGCTGCTTAGTAGCGGTTTGGCCCTGGCAATATCCTCAAGCCCTTTGAGCTCCGGTTTCTCCATCTGTGAAATGGGGCTAATGCGCCTCCCGGCTCTTCCAGCTGTAGAGAGAATGAGACGCAGCATGACCACCCATCCATGCTTGCCTGGGACTGTGAGGGGAGGGGGCCCGAAGTTCTGGGGACGTTTTAAAACTGGGAACATCCCACGGAAACCAGGATGAACGGTCACCCTCTGAGATCCAGTATGCAAAGCAAGGAGCACAGGGCCGGGCCCAGAACATGCTCAATGCACAGAAACCGCTTTTCCATGAACAAACCCACTCCCCAGCCTCGGCTCCCTCCATCAGCCCTGCCTCTGCTGCGCTGCGGAGGAACTGGCTCCCAGAGCCCCAGAGCCAAGGAGCAGAACAAAGCCCAGTACTGCCCCCAGTGCCCCCCTCCTTGCAGAGGAACCCCTTTGTCCTCTAAACCCTTCCCTCCCCATCCTGGCAGGCTGTGTGCCAGCGGTAATCACAGAATCTCTTATTCAGAGAAGCCTGCACGTGCAGCCCCCGATCAGCGGTAATTAGGCATCTAAGGGGATTTGAAAGCCCATCAGCCAATGCGGGGAGGGGGTGCTGAATGGGACAATCAGCCTCGCCAGGCAGGGTTGTTGGGGGCAGAGGGAGTCTTGGGGAGGCAGCCGTTGCGACAGCCACCCCCACCCTCTCTACAGCTGGCGTGTAAATGAAGGGGTGAGAGCTCCAATCCAGAAGCACCAGGCAGGCTGGCATGGGGGGAGAAGGGGGGGGTGGGCAGGGCGGGGTCTCTGAAGACAAGACCACCCTCGTAACCGCAGCGAGCCCCCATAAGAGAGACCTTCTGAAAGAGTCTGAATGTCCTTCATTGGGGGTCCACCCTTTCGAATTCGGTAGCCCCTTCCCGCGGCAAGCTGCTTCATCTAAACAGGAAAGAACGTCTCTAAAGCTGGGCTTCTCCCTCTGGAAAGTGCTCGCACATTACCAAGGCTCTTCCTGAAACGTGGATTCTGGTTTCCAGGGTCCAGGGAGGGTCCTGAAATCCTGCGTTTCTCACCACCTTCCAGATGCTGCTGATGTCCTCGTGTGGACCCACACTCTGAGGAGCGAGGGTGCGGCACACCTCTGGGGACAGGCTGGGCGGAAGGGAAAAGTAGCCCCTGGGGTCATTTTCCTGCTCTGTGGCATTGGCCACCCCCTGAATTCTCAGAGCCTCCTTATCCTAACACAGAAAAGAGAGGACACGGTGCCTGCCTCACAGGGCTGCCTAAGAACAAGGCAAATAGTGGGGCACGTGCCCTCTTGGGCTGCAAAATGGTGTTTTGGGGGGGGGGCGGCCAACATTAGCTTGACTCTGGGTGGGGGTAGGGATCCACCTGAGTTCAAATTCCAAAAGGGGCTGGTGAAACTGTTTCTCTCACCTCGTGGTCTTGGGGTCTGTGGGTGGTTTGGGAGTCCCCGGGAGGACAGGGCGCAAGTCCCTGGGACAACCTGATCTGTGTCCGTCCTCTGACTTGCACGCCCGCCAGACCTGCTCCCAGTTCTTCCAGCTGCAAACCTCTGGGCAGTGGCTCTGGCTGCCTGGGACACTCTCCTCCCCTTCGCCTGATTCACTCCTGGGAGCCTCAGTTTCCCTTTCCCAATTGCAGCCTTACCCCACCCCTGATCCTCAGAACTAGGGGTAGCTAGGCAGTCTGTTCAGGGGCCAGGATGCTGGTTCTAGTGACCCGGACCCCAGCCCCTTCTAGGACAAAGGCCTGGCCTTGCTCAGCCTACAGCCCCCCGCCCCACCACCAAGAACCTTCGCCTTCCCCTCTCCAGCCTGCAAGGCCTCCGGGAGTGCCTCCCGACTGGGGCTGCTGCCCAGAGCAGGAAGACCGGGTGAGGTTCTTCCAGGCCTTAGCAGAACCCCAACCCACAGCCCCCAGGCAGCACCTGGGTTCTGAGCTTCTGGAAACCTCGTGGCCTGGCTCCCCATGCTGGGAACCAGAGGGGCAGGTGAAAAGTCAGAGGGGAGAATCAGCAAGGACTGAAGGGGCCACTTAAACCTGGGCCATTGTAGCAATTTTTCTCTGTCTTTCTCACTCCTTTTAAAAACCGGTTTCTTGGGGTGCCTGGCTGGCTCAGTCCATAGAGCATGTGGCCCTTCCTCTCGGGGTCATGAGTTCAAGCCCCATGTCCAGCATAGAGATTACTTAAAAAACTTTAAAAAAAATAGGTTTCTAGTAATTGAGTTACTTTCTGCAAACCGTAGTAACATTTTACATTTAAGAACGTGTATTATGGGGCGCCTGGGTGGCTCAGTTGGTTAAGCGACTGCTTTCGGCTCAGGTCATGATCTTGGAGTCCCAGGATTAAGTCCCACATCAGCTTCCCTGCTCAGCAGGGAGTCTGCTTCTCTCTCTGACCTGTCCCCTCTCACGCTCTCTCTCACTCTCTCAAATAAATAAATAAATAATCTTAAAAAAAAAAAAAAAGAATGTGTATTATGAAATAATTCAGATGAACCAAAAGGTCTTACCTGCACACACCCACCCACTCTCAGCATAAGACACCAGCAGCGCAGCAACCTCCCTGCACCTCTGCGGGGTCACATTTTCTCCCTCCCCGCTCCCAGAAGAGCCGCCCTCCCCGTGCCCCATCCAGACCCGGGAGCCCTGAGCGAGCCCATAGCAGCCATTCCCTCTTAGGGGATAGCTGGGCTTTTGCAGATTACCTGGGAATCTGCACCACAGAAACCACTGCCAGGCAAGGCGGCTACCCCCACTCCACCAGTGAGGATCCTGAGGCTCAGAGAGGTTAAGTATTTTGCCTGACACCACATAGCATTCAGACCCCTAGAAGGCAGATTCCCGAACTGCCCTTTTCCAGATGCCAGCTGGGGCTTGGGAGTGTCCCTTCCACCCTGAGTGAGTGAGTGGTGGCCCTTGGGAAGTGATGGCCTGACTACCATCTTCAGAGTCACTGGCAGTTCCCAAGGTGCAGTCTAAAACCCTGAGCTGGCCGCAGGGACGAGTTTGGCCCTCTGTTGTCAGGACTAGTTACACACAGAAGCCAGAGGAAACATATTTGCTAACTGACAGAGACCCTCGTGTCATAAGCTTACCCGGAAAACCACCTGGGGTGCAACCTCAGTGGGTTATTCCTGGGGGTCCTTTGTACCCCATCTGGGAGTCCCTCAGCCAGCTCGGGGGCAGGGAGGGTTGGAAGGAGTCAGGAAAGATCAGTCTCCAACAAAGCCCAGAGCAACATGGGGAGACTGAGTCCCAAACCCTAGCCCCTCTGTTGCCCCCCACCAGAATGCACCCCCAGGTGGGCTGGGGTCACAGAGCAAGAGAGGAAGGAGAGCCTGTGTCACCTGGCCCAGAAGCAGGGACAAAGGAGCAGGGACAAATGCTTTCCCTACCTCCTTGCCTGCAGATGAAAAAGAAAAAAGGAAAAAAAAGACAACACAATGCTGTAATTGCAAACCCATTTCCTTCTCCCTGATGGCCCGCCACTAGGGCCCCCTCCCTGTGCCAGAATACTGGGAACAAGCCGTTCTGGCTCTGAGAGGACCTGCTACTCAGGGTGCAGCGGGGTGAGGGGCGCCAGGAAAACAGGGACTCTGAGCTTCCCGGGCCGGGGGGGGGGGGGCAGGAGAAGGAGCCTGTGGGGAAGCAGGACTGAGCCTCCTTCTTACACATCCACACGCAGGCTGACCCCAATAGCCCTCTTCCGGCACTCCCTCCCTGCCAGCCTCCCAAGGCAGAGCCCCAGCCTCCTTATCTATGGTTTCTCCCGGCCACTGAAAGGGTCTATTTCTGACTCAGCTCCGAAGGCGGTGTGCAGGATCTCTCTCATAGTTTCTTGAATGAACGCAGGAACGCATGAATGGCTCTCCATTGAACAGACGGGCAAACTGAGGCTAGACTCTGCCACTGGCAAGTCAGAAGAGGCACCGACTTCCATTCCATCCCTTTCCACACAGTCTCACCCCCAAATCTTATAACATTTCCCAATTTTCATATTTCTGGGATTTTTCCTTTTTTTTTTTTTTTTTTTTTTTAAAAACTTGAATGCCTGTTGCTGCTCTCTGCCAGCAAAAGCCTGAACAGAAACAGCCAGAAAAGACCCGTGGGGGGAACTTGGAAGCAAGCCACCACCCAAAGCTGGGCAGCTAGCTTTGCTCCTGAATGCAAGCACAATTCTCCGTTGTGATTTCATTTTGCATACAAATAATGAGTATTGTCCATCGATTTTTCTGCTGGTAAATTGTTCCTGGTTTCCACACTGCCTGGTTTTATGTGTCTGTTTATGTTTCTATCTCCCCTACAAGATTGGGAGCTCCTTGAGGGTAGAGACTGTATCTTAGTGCAGTCCAGAACAGGACTTGGCGCAAAACTGGTGCTTAGTTAATGTTTGAGTACTTAGCTAATGTTTGAGTACTTAATGTTTGAGTACTTAGTTAATGTTTGAGTACTAACAGTTACAGCTACCACATCTCAAGGAAAGACCTCAGCATCAAGGTCTACGGAATCTCACTGCCTGGGTTTGAATCTAGGCTCAATTTTCTTAACCTCTCTGTGCCTCAGCCTCTTCGTCTGTGAAATGGGCTGACAGTATTTATTTCACAGGGTCAAATACAGGGATTGGCACTGAGGAATCCCCCAGGCATCCAGATATGCGCATGCGGGAGCTGGGGTGGGGGGTAGGTGAGCCTAGAGGTGAACTAAGATAAAGGGGACTGGTTGAGAGACTTTAGAACAGCAGTTAGACTCCCAGATCCCCTTTTCCATCCCTTGCAGTGGGACAACCCCTCCTGTCCTGGCCCTCCTGCCCAGCCCCACCCTAGCAGAGGAGAGGAAGAAACCAGAAGAATCTTCTCGGGAACTCTGAGGGCCCAAAAGACACTACTGACACCAGCGGGTTCCGACTCCCTCACAGTGGAACGGCAACATGGTGCTCTGTGTTCAGCTAAAAAAGAAAGAACAAACATTGATGCCTGGCTTCCTCCCCGAGAGATCCCAGTTTACTTGGTCTGGGATATGGCCTGGGTGTCAGGATCTTAAAATCTCCCCACTTGAGCATAATGTGAAGCCAAGGCTGAGAACCTCTACTGGGGGCCATAAGCTACCCCCAGAGGCCCATCGACGGTGCCTCGAGTCCCCAAGACAAAGGCTCCTGGAAACATCTGGAATGAGAGTCCACACTTTATCTGTCCATGTATTCTGAAGGACAGAATCCGTAGCTCTAAGAGCACCTTAAAATCAGACACAGACTTGTGATCTTTACCCTCAGACCTGGCCAGGGTGTCTTCCTCTCAGGAACCGGCTCCGCCGTGCTCTCCTGAGCAGAAGCTGGCATCCTAGGAGCCAGCCCGGACACCCCTGGCAGCTCTACCTTCCACGTGTCTCCCACACCTGTCTGCTTTGCTCTGTCTCCTGCCCCAGCCACACCAAGCGACCATCAGCTGTCTCCAGAACAGCGCAGTCCTCTCCCCAGGGCCGCTTCTGCGACTCTGTCCGTGCTCTACACCAGGCCAAGCCCGGACATCTCAAAACACCAAGTCCAGCCATGTCGCTCTCGCCAACAGCTCCCCGCGGCTCTGCGGTTCTGCGGTTTCCTGGGGCTGCTGCGACAGAGCCCCACAAGCTGGGCAGCTCCGACGACAGACACGTATCGTCTCATGGTTGTAGAGGCTGGAGCCAGAGACCGAGGTGTGGGCAGGTGGGTTCCTTTGAAGGCCTGGGATGGGGACCACCCTGTTCCACGCCTCCACTCTGACCTTTGGTAGCCGCAGGCGTTCCGGGGCCTGGAGACCGCTCTTCCTGTGTCTTCACATGGTCTTCCCTCTGTGTGTGTCTGTCTCTGAGTCCGCGTTTCCACTTTCCATAAGGATATTAGTCTATTGCATTGGGGTCCCCCTCATGATCTCAACTTGACCATCTGCAGAGGCCCGATTTCCAAATAACGTCACATTCGCAGGTACTGGGGCTAACGACTTCAACATCTTTTGGGGGGGGGTGCAGGGAGGGGCCCATCCAACCATAATACCAGGCTTCCCATTGCTTTGAGGATAAAAACCGAACTTTTCCCATGTCCATCCTGGTTCTGGGGGTCTGGTCTGGCCGCCTCTCATGCTTTACTCTCTCTCTTGCTCTCCAGGCTCCAAACGTACCAGCCTCCTTCCTCTTAAATGCCCTGGTTTCCTCACAGCTGGACACCAGTCACATTGGACAGTTCCTGCTACTCTCTCCTTGGGCACAGGTCTCTCTCCTTCCTGCTTCCTTCCCGACTGCCCCGGCCCTCCCAGTCCCCAGCCCGGCCATCCTGTGCTCCCTGCCAGGTCGGGTCCCGTCTCCTAGCACACGCTCTTCGTGTCATCTACTCCTTGTTGGAATATTTACGTCGCGACAAGCTCTTTACACTCTGTCTTCTCCAAGAGAGCAGAAGCTCCCCGAAGAGAGACACTAAATCAGTTCTGTTGACAGCCGTCGCACACCAGGGTCTCGTGCACGTCCTCAGCACGTGTGGGTTATCAACCGCTTGGTGAGAACAGCAGTCCCTGAGAACACCCTCCCGAAACGTCACGGTAAGCTGTCTTCTATGGAACCAGGGTCTTGGGCTTCCACCCACTTAACAGCCGTGTGTCTATCGAGCAGGTCACCCAACCTTCCTGGGCTGCAAAATGGGCCTAACGACACCCTCTCCTGTCTCCTGTAGTAGCCCAGAAGCAGGGACAAAGGAGCCCAGCGCACGGGAGGCTCTCGGGGAGACGCGCTCTCTGCTGCTGAGAAGGAGTGTGGGACCAGGAGTCAGGGCAGGGGCGGGCGCTCCCTGTGCCTCCGAGACCCAGTCACTCCCCATCCGGGCTCTGTTTTATTCTGCCCAGGGTGGAAGCTGGACCAAACCAGTGGTCTCAATTCTAACAGGAGTAATGCCCCCTTTCTATAATAGATATTTAGTAACACACCCTTGACCTTCGAAGATGAAATTCTTAGAAACAAAAAATTACCCACTCACTAAACTGAAACACACACACACACACACACACACACACACACACACACATGCTGCTCCAAGTCTGATGAAAGAGAGAATTAAAAGGCAAGTATTGTGCGCTACACTCATGGGCATTTTAAAACTATTTGAATGATAATCTGAGTACGCCGAAGGCCTGAGGAAGCAGTCGGAGACTGGCAGGCACGGACAGAGCACCACAAAGTCCGCACGTCGTGTCGCAGCTGTGAACGTGAAATCTGGCTGCCCGGACGCCTCCAGCAGCATTGCCAAGGGACGCTGTTTTCTGAGATGGTGAAAAACTCCAGGTAAATTTCCCAAAAGGACAAAAGAGATTACTCTCTACAGCAGCTGCAATCCCCAGAATTTTCATGAATATAAAAAAATGCAAAACACAGTGTGTGTTTAGATGTAAAACAGAATTATATCCTCGGCTCAAATGCTCCAAAACAGATTTCCATCTACGACAGTTGTTCTCAAAGTGTGGTCTCTGGGTATCACCTGGGAACTTCGGCCGGCTGCAGACCTGGTGAATCAGGGACGGCGAGGCGGAGCCCGGCGAGCTGAGCTTTCAGGCCCTGCACCGTCAAGTTTGGGCAGGAGTACTCGGCCACACCTGTGCAGGTGGGCGGGATGCAGGACGGTTCTTGCATGTCCCCAGAAATCTGTAGCCTCCCTGGCCAGTGTGTCCACCCCCTTGGCCAGTGTGTCCACCCCCTTGGCCCTGCAGAAATTCCCCCACGCGGCTCCAGACATCCCCACTGGGGACCACCAGGCTCTGTGGCCAGTCGCATCCTCCCTGCTCAGGTTCCCTGAGATGCTTGGCCTGGGAGCGGGGCTTGCTGAGAACAGCGGCCAGCATCACAGTGGACGGAGGCTGGGCGGGAAGCCGCGGAGCCGCCTGGGCTGCCAGGTGTCCCAGCTGAGTGATACCGCTCACCCCGGCAAGGGCAGGCCAGGGACAGGGGCGGGGAGGAGGGCTGGCTTCTGCTTCCCATGGCTGGAAGTTTTGCGGGCAAAGGAGGCTTGGCTTTCAAAGAGCCTTTCAAACTGCAGGCGAGCACACTGGGCCATAGAAATAGGCCTGGTCTCCTCTACTGGTTGGGGCTGGGGCTGCAGATACAAAGCTGAGACCTTCGGAAAGATCGCTGGGATGTCACTCAGGAGGCAGACCAGCCTACTCTTAACAAAGGGAGAAGACTGCGGCCTGCCTGGGGTCTGGACTCCTGCATCCGTAAAACCCTGTTCCGGAGCCCTGACAGAGCCTCAGGCCCCCAAGAACAGTGCCCGACCTAGAGCCACCCTCCAACCCCACATGGGCTTCCCTAAGCCCCCCCACCCCAACCTGACCTGTGGTCAGCCTCTATCTCTGCGCGAGACGGTCACCCAGGCATTACCCACACTGTGTCAGTCCTGCACGCTATGGCACGTGGGGGCAGCCCAGCTGGAAGCCTAGTCCCCTTCACTGTGACCTGGGGGTCTGCCCGACCATCTACACACGCACGGGAGCCAGAAAAACCAAGTCAGCCTCGTGGCTGCATTGGCAGAGATCCCGTCAGTGATCACCCAAATCCGTCTTGTCCCCTACTTCCCGGGGCACATGGCCGCACCCTGTCTCCCACCTGTGCTGCTCCCGGGAGTTCTGGGCACCGGGACGTGAGCAGAAGTGACGTGTACTAATTCAGAGCCAAGGCTTTTCAGAGCAGCTGTACCTCCTCCACAGTCTTTCTCTGTCTGCCAGTCGGATGCTGATGGCAACAAGGACCTAAATAATGGTGGCACCACAAGACGGAGGGAGCCAGTACCCTAAAGTCGCCGTGTGGAGGAAAGCCACGTGCAGACCAGCACCGTTCGTCTCAGACTTGAGTGAGAAATAAGCACCTACCACGTTTGCCCCATTACCCACTGGGGGGCCTGTGTGTTGCCATGGCCTACACCGGCTGACAGCCTCCCCTGCACGAGCACGTGGGGCCCTTCGGGTCCTGTCCACTAGAGCTGGCCGTGGCAATGGCATTGGCCCCGGCCTTCCCCTTCCAGGGGAGCCTGACTCTCTAACATCGATCCCCCCCCCCCCGCCCCAAGATGGTGGCCTCACACGTGCAGCCACCAAATCCCACAACATGCCAAGCCGGGGCTAGGACACAGGGCGAACCAGCTGGCGCTCCTGCCCAGGGGCTGAGGGGACAGCCTGTGGCTGGACAGGAATGACACGGAAGGAATGAACCTGAGGCAGGAACACCTGGGACGAGGAGCCCAGACCCGGGGTGGGAGGCTGGAGAGACTATTTCCTTAGCAGGGGCATGTTACCGTGGCTGCCTTAAAAGATGAAGAGAGGTTGCAAAGGAAAGGGGAGGGGCAAGAAATTCCAAGAAAGGAGAACAGTGTAGGTAAAGGCAAGGGGTGTGAACAGTCCCAGTTGCTTGGGGAGGGCTGGGACACCTGGTCTGGCCAGAGGAGCGCAGAGACTTGGAGTCAGCGCTGCTGGAGATGGGGGAAGCGGTTCCTGGGACCAGATCACCAGAGCTTTGAATGCCGTGCCTGAGGCCAGCACGAAACTTGGAAGGCTGTAAGGAGTGCCATGACATCACCCTCCCCGTCCTTATTCCGCAGCTGGCACTGGGACAACATTTCACACGCTCTGCACACTCTGCTTGACACACTAAATACTTAGTCCTCACGGCCGGCCCAGGTTCCCCATGATCCCCTTCCGTAGCTGTCACAATTGAGGCTCTCCGAGGTTAGGAACTTGCCCTTCGCCCCCCAGCAGCAGGGCTGAGCCTGGAAAATACGCTTCCCCCTTTGTTTAGGGCACTCAGTGCACCCAGCTCTCAAAACACGGCTGAGCGCATAGTAGGTACCCAAGGAGGGAATGTTGAGGGAATGAGGGAATCTACCAGAGTCCCAAACCCTGCCACACAAATCAGACTTGTTACTTAGAAAGCTGCCCCGGCTTTAGCAGGGTGGGGAACAGAGAGGGTGAAGCCGGTGAGCAGAAGGAAAGGTTGAACGAGGACAGCGGTAGAGGAGATAAAACCCATGCAGAAGAACTGGAGGGGGCAGACTCTGTGGGCCAACTTTGAGCAGTGACTGTGCGCCAGGCACTGGTCTAGGCTCTCCCCCAGTATCAACTCAGTATCACTTCCCCACAGGCCCACGGAGTAGGAATCTGCCTTAGCTCCATTTTACGGATGAGCAAATCAAGGCACAGAGAGGTGAAAGGTGATCGAGTAAGCGAGGAAGGGGGGACCCAAAGCCAGGCAGATGGGGTCAGAGCTGTGTCCAGAGGAAGGGAGAGGAGGCAAGGGTGACTCCCGCTGTTTCCAGCATAACGACTGAGGGATGTGGGGCCTCTGCTTCCCCTGCTGGCCTGGAATTTAGACCAGTCAGGCCCCAGGCCAGGGAGCTGCCTAACCTCCTGGCTGGGCCAGCATTCTGGGAGGCTGTGTCTCTCTGTAGGACCCCAAGGAGTCTGTGAGGGAAGCTGTGTGTGGGATACAGATGACCCCGGCCAACCCTCAACCCCGGCAGTGATAACGGGGTGCCGACACTGCCAAAGGGGGGCAGGGGCTGGCGTGGGCTGGGCCAGGGCAACAAGGGGCCCGCTCCAGCTCCCCGCCTTCTCGACAGTGTAGACAAGTCGCCAGCCCCACCCCCAAGCCCCTTTGGGGGCCTAACCTCGGCCCCTCCAGGTAGGGGCTGTGGTGTTTGCGCCGGGAGCCGGGATGTGGGGGGTCACGGGGACCAGGCTGTGAGGAAGGGAAGGGCTAAGAGTGAGGGGCAGAGGAAGGATAAAGGCCAGCTCTGAGCCTGTCCTGTGAGCGGAGACCCACAGCCACCACATGGCCCCAGGCAGGAAAGGAAACAGGAGGATTCTCAAAATAGACCAGGAGCGTGCAGCTCGGCTGCATTTCCCAGGTCCCACCATCTGGCCAAGCCTGGGCCGGAAGCGCGGCAGGGGAGGGGGGAGCCAGAGTGTGGATGGGCTGCCAGCCCTGAGCCAAGCGGGCGCCCACCATTCACCCAGCACCTCTCCCTGCCAGGTTTTCTGTTCGTCCTCTGAGGACTCTTACGGTACAGTGGCAAGGCGAGCGCGGTTGTCATTAGAACGACCAGGAAGCCGAGGCTCAGAGAGGCAAAGTGACTTGTCCAAGGCCACACCGTAGGCAAGCGGCAGAGCTGAGGAGGCCTGCGCCCAGCGTGGAGCTGTCCTCACAGCCACGGGGCCGGACGGCAAGGCCTGTCATCTGCCCTGGAACTTGCTGTTAGTCTCCTGTCTTTGGGCTAAACCCGACATTAGACCAGCTCCCTTGAAAGCCAAGTTTATGACTCACCCATGATAGCCCCGAAAGGACAAGTCCGTGGCAGCGAGGGCCCCAGCAACAAGAAACCTGGCAGAGAAGGGTGGTTTGGACCCTCCGGGCAGGCCCTGCCCAGGTTCTGCCTGAGAGGAAGAAGGGGACTCCGCACAAACCCGGCAGATGCCCCAGGTCCGTCTTTGCCTCCAGAGCGGGCACCTGGCTCGGCCCCCTCCCACGTGCCACCACCGCCACCTGAACCCCTGGTGGCAGCAGCATTCCAGCTCCGGGCACTATGGCACCTGATCCTCTCAGCTGCCCCGAGGGGCTGGAGGAGGACAGAGCGACTCCTCCCTATTTTACCCAAGAGGGTCCCAAGGCTCAGGGAGACGGAGGGATGGGTCCGAGGGAGGGTGAGCAGTCAGGACTGCGGTCTGTGGCTGTCATTCAGTCACTCAGCAAATGTTGGTGGCGTGCCTGCCGTGTCTGGGGATCTAGATGGAGGCCAAGCGTGTGTGGAATTCAGGCTCCAGACCCCTACTCCAGTGTTCTCTCCCCTTCCCCGGCTTCCTTCACACATCTGTCTGGGAGGGGTGGCTTCACCCCGCCCGGGAGTCTTGGCTCCAGTGCTGGGCCAGGCAGAGGCAGGGGCGTGCTGGAACTGGGTGCTGTCCCCAACCCTCCCTGCGGGGACCCTCAGCCCAGAGGAACAGCAGCAGCCCCGGGCATCCCTGTGAGCGGACCTCGGGCCATTCTGGTCACCCAGAAGAAGGTGAGCCGAGGGCAGCAGTAGCCTCAAGTGCTTCACAGACAGGGTAGGAGTAGGGGGCAAGGTGATGAAGGGGGAGACGGAAAGAAGGGAAGAGGCACGAAAGAAAAAGAAGGAAGAAACAGAGGGAGCGGGTGAGATAAATGCGAGAGCCTCTGCCAAGAGACACGGTGGGGAGCAGGTAGACAAAGTGGAACTGGGAGCTCCAACTGACCGTCCTGGTCTTTACCTCATCTTCTCCCCAGGGCAGAACTCGGGTGTGTGGCCACCTAGAGCCTCATGGAGCCTGAGCAGCAGAAGCAGATCCTGTGGGTGCAGCTCACCAGGGTGGGCTTCCTGGAGGGGGAGGGCTGCGACCCAGAGGATGGAGATGGGCCGGGAGGCTGTGGCTCTCGCCCCCTCCAGTCTCTGCAGGCACACGCCTGCTGTGGCTATAGCTCTGCTTCATCTCTGCGGGGTCTCCCTTTCAACACAAAGTCATGACCACCTTCCTGGCTTCCGGGGCCCCAGAGGGTGTGGAATCAGGGGCGCCCCCGAGGCTCAGGGTCAGCTCCTAAAGTAACAGGCACCGTTTTGTGAAGATCTACAGTATGCCGCACCCGTGCTTGGGCCGGGGGTCCTCTGGAGCACCGTCTAGTGGGGGAGACGCACCAGCAAAGGCAAGACTGAACACAATGGGTTGAGTGACCCGAAGGATGCCATCATGAGAAGGCAGAAGGGAGACCTCCGGCACATGGGGGCTGAGAGCCAACCCAAAATGAGGCTCCCTGCTCTCCAGCCGAGGCTGGGCTTCCCTGAGCCTCTCCCAGCCTGCCATGAAGCTGGGCATCCCCGGGGCCGCTATGCTTTTCACCAGTCAGGTGGGAGCCAGAGAGAGGGTAGGAAGGAGAAGCGTTATCAACTGACCTCTCTTAGGTCCTCTCCCAAGTCACTGTTTGTGATTTGGGGACTTCCTGGAAGAAACCATCACTCCCACCCATTCATAGTAGCCTTGGAACGTGCCTAAAATTCCACCATTAGAGACACCTGTTGGGGGGGGCAAGTGTTAGCTTATAAAGGGGGAACTTTGGAGAGAAAGCCTATTTAATCTTGGTTCAAACTTACCTAGCTTGTTGGGTAAACATTTGCATTCTGGAGCCAGATTGTCTTGATTTGAACCCGGCTCCACCACTGTTAGATTCTGGGTAAGTTATTTACCCTCCTTGAGCTTTGGTTTCCCCTGTCTGCAAAATGGGAACATAGTACCTACGGCGAGGTGAGATAAGGTAAGACACAGAAAGCCCTTACCGGATTGTGCGGCGTTTAGAAAATATTCGGTGATTGTTAGCTGTTACTGACGTGGGAAACAAAGGCAAAAGGAAAAGTTGAATTTCCTTACTGCCTGCAGCCCATTGATAAGTCCTTGGAAGAGGTAGAGGGACCTTCCTCTGGGAGCTCAGCTGCCTCCGTGTTAATACTTGGCTAAGGGCAAAGGCAATCTCAGCTTCACATTATCCCAACTCCCCAGGATCCTGAGTCTACTTTAACATATAAAAATTCCTTTGGAAACCTCCTTTATCTCTACTCGCCCCACCCCCACAAGATACATGTTGGCAATCATCCTCCCGCCATCTGTCACGCTGATCTACATCTAAAGGGTCTCATGACCGAGCCTGTACTAAACAGCAATAAATGACCTTTTCCTAACAACAGCTAGCCCCTCAAGGTCCTGGAAACCCTGCTTCTAAAATTCCTTAGACACTTCTGTTAGCCCCGACACCCCCCCGCCTCGCCCCGCAACTTGAAAGTATATAACCAGTCACACGTCACAAACCCAGGGCAGCTCTTTCCGTCCACGGGTCCTTCCCTGTGCTTTCATAAAACCACCTTTTTGCACCCAAGACGTCTCGAGAATTCTTCCTCGGCCATCGGCTCCGAACGCCAACATTTCTACCTCATTAATATTTATTACCCACTATTGCTGTCATCTTTATCATTATTGATACAACACTAACTTTATTCCCCAACTGCAACCACAAAGAATAAAACAGAAGCCCGGGCTGCAGGAATTCATAGTCAAGGGCGCAGGGCAGGTGAAAGCCAGCAGGGATGAGCTAGTTTAATAAGCTACTGTCCTTGAAAGGGGGCAGGGGGCTTTCTAGTGAGATGACCATGTCTGTAGGAGAAGGATTTCACACGGAGGAAAGCTCTTGCCCGAGGCCAGGGCGTCAGGAGAATTCATCCATCCTGTTTTGCTTTGTTGGAATTGGAATGGGGATGCAGATCTGACCCCCGGGACAGAAACCAAGGAGACCAGGCAGTTTCCATGCAGACTCTTCCAGGGTCTGCTGGGCCTTGGCCTAAGGAAATTCCCTACAGGAGGTGCAGGAAGAAGGATCCGCTTGAAGCTCCTGAAAGGAAAAAATCTCCTCTGCCTGCCAAATGGCGTATGATTGTTCCCGCCCGGGGCCCCAGCCTCCAACCGACTTCTTGCTGGGACTTCTGCCCTGCCTTGGCCTTGAACTTCAGAATGCTGGATTATCTGGACTCTGTTCCCTGGGGAAGAGATGTGAGACTATTTTGGGAAGTTGGCCAGGCTTCCTGTTGTGCTCCCCCTCCTCCCGCAGCTCGGGGTGGTTACTGAGCCAGAGGAGACCCGGACAGGCGGTCTCCACGGCCGGGGCCGTGAGGAAGCTCGGCTCCGAGGGAGGCAGAGGGGGCCTGGGAACGTGGGCAGGGGAGGCTCGGTGGGCTGGTGACCCAGATCTCACTTCCTGTCCCGCTTCCCTTCATTCCCAGACACTAGCTAGGGCTGGACACTTGGAGCACGGGCCGGCAGGAAACCGAATGTCTCCTTGTTGTGAGTGAGGCTGCGCCTGGCTCACTCCAGCGGCGGTCAGACATCCCAGAGCTCTCACGGTGCCCCTGGGCCATGTCCCCAGCCCTTTCTGACGGAGTCAGGGACTCAGCCCGCGAGGTCCAGCCTTTACCTTCCTTTTGACAGAGGAACAAACTAAGCCCCAGAGCTAGGAAGAGACCCAACAAAGCTACACAATGGGTGGGTGGCGGAGGTCACATCTAAGCCCGGGACTTATGAATCCAGATTCTCAGGATGTTCGGAATAAATGCACGAATGAAAATCCTGAAGCATGTGGCCCTACAGCGGTGAAGCAGGGGTAAAAAGGATCCATGAAACAGCTCTTCTTAAAGTCAGACTTGCGAGACCAGCACCCCGGGGAGAGGGAGTGAGGCCCGGGTTCCTGCCGTACCCACGCCATGCCGCTAGTTGGAGTGGGGGGTGTCGTGAGAAGTCGCTGGAGTCCTGGAGCCACCCTTTCTCTTGCTCCAAGAAGCTGCAGCTTTCGCGTCTTCTGGGATGGGGGAGGTGAGGGAACATGTTCCAAGGCCTACCTGAGAGGAGTTTATTGGGGGCATATCACGCTGGCTGTGGAATGCGCACTACAAACCCTCCAGACAATGTCCCTGCGCTTGTAGGGGCGACAACTATCCAGCAGGCAAAGAAATGAATGAGAGATGACCAACCCGACAGACACATGACAGACGCAAGCGGTGCTGGGATGCGCTTGGCAGAGAAAAGGACCAGGAGGGGTCTCTACGGCTTCTCCGAAGAGGTGGCATTTAGGCTGAGCCCACCGAATGAGAAGGAACCAGCGCAGTGAAGGCACCAGGAAGCCGGGGAAAGGCTATATGCCAGGGGGTGGATGGGATCCAGTTTATGTTCTAAAACCTTCTGTTGCTCTGAGTAAGGGGGGACGGGGCGGGATGGGAGAGAGAGGCAGCAGGGAGACTGATTAGGGGGCTGTTGGGACATCAGTCAGGATGGGAGGTGACGCCTCTGGCCTGGGGACACCATCCCTGTGCCTCTCACTGCTTGAAGAGAGCTTTGGCTGGTAGAGCTTTGGCTGGACCGGGAGGAATAATGAAGGCTCCCAGGGGGAACTAGAAAGACCGGGGAGGGGCAAAGGGAATGCTCAGCCTCAAACGAGTTAAGGTAGAGAAGCCATTAGACTTCCAAGGGGAGAGGCTAAGAAGGCATCTGGATATTCGGAGCAATGATAAGAATCATGGTGACCAAGTTCTGAGTCCTGTTTCTGTCCAGTGTGCCTTGGGCCTCCCGCCCCAGACCGGGTCCCTTCGGGCAGGGGCTGAGCCCGGAGTTGCTCCTATGCCTGTTCTCCGCCTCAAATCCACTGCTGCACTAGGACCTGACCGCGGGGACGTGCGGGCTCAATAAACATCTGTCAAATAAGCAGCTGAATGGACAGAGGCCACTGGGTGTGCAGACGGAACTGGAAACCGAGGCACCAGGGACAGACCCTGCCTAAGCCAACAGTCCCGCCTGGTCCCCTGGGAAACCCAGCCCTGGGCCTCCCTTTTCCCATCCCCTCCGTCTGGTCTCCTCCCCTCCTGCCAGCTTCCTGCCAGGAAACAGCAGCCCCCAGGCATACATCATTAACTACAATCACCTCTTACAAGGGAGCTGCACTGCAGTCCTCAAAACACTCTGCCTTCCATTATCTCGAATGATCCTTGGAAGCAGCCTGGGAGGGGGGCCTAGGCGGTGCCCGCCCACGCCCGCCCACCCACCTCTGCCAAGAGGGGAGGTGAGGGAAGAAGCCTTCAGAGCGGTGCTGGCAGAATCGGGATCTCTGTTTCCTTCCCTTCACAAGAATTCTCCGAGAGTCTGGGAGCGTTGTGTTCCCCAAGGACACTGCCCTTAGAATAGCAGAGAAACCCCTAAAAAGAGGGAGTGTTAATGGTGGCCCTATAGGTCTTGGGACATCCGGCCAAGAAGAACGCAGGGCTGGGGAAAGCTTTGGGCACACAGGACCTCTCTACACACAGCGCTCTGTGCCTCTGAATAGGATTCCGTGGGAAAGCTAGCCTCCCTCTACATTGTTTTACGTTCCACAATGTTCCGTGATCCAGGCTCACCCTCCACCTGAAAACAACTCCCACTAGCTCTGGCAGAGGGTTCTGTGGAGGATGCTGGAAAGAACTTGCCATGCTGTCTTGGCCAACTCCCTTTCTCTCCCTGGGTCTCAGTTTCCCCATCTGACAAATGGAGTAGGAAGTAGTTGCCCAGGTCTCCCCTCCTGCCTTTTAGTTCTGAATCTCTCTAATTTGAAGGTCCCTGGACCCCAGCTCTAGGCTCCCCCGCCTCAGAAGGTTCTAAAGGCTGTGGATCTGAAGTCCATCCCCCAACCTAGCCCTCTGGAGGCTACAGGAGGCCTTGGTCATTTCCCAGCAGCCACTGCGCAGTCCGGCAGACACACACCACCTGCTCTTCACATCCAAGTCCTGTGGCCCCAGGGTTGGAGAAATTCCCCTCTGTTAGGCAAGGCTGTGACAGGAAAGGGACAAGACCTGACCTCTGCTTGGAAAACCAGTTGTGCAACACCGTACTGCAAAGGGGAGGCACGTGGCCGACGGGAAAGGCCATCTGAAGGAGCCAGGGCCTTCTTTGAAATGAATATCTTGGCAAGACCCACAGAGAAATGTCCTTTTGGACACCGCTAACTCTGGGTCACTGCTAATTAATTAATTCAGAGGTTGGCTGCAGTGGCTGTGTCCCCACAGCATCCCTAAATACGGAGCCTTGTGGGGTCATTGTCAAGGATGCATGGAGTTGCAGGGGCAGGGCCTCGCTTGCGGCTTCCACACTCCCAAACCCCTTGTTTGTGCTTAGAAGAGAGCTGAGCCTGCGGCGCAGTCATCTGGGCACCCTCTCCCAAGGCAAGCAAGTAACGTTTTCAGTCACAAGGAAAAAGTCATTTTGTATCAGGTCTAGTAAACAAAGCAGGTAATGTCATTTGGGGCTACTAGGGGCAACGGTGGAGAAGACTACAGAGCATTTTTTTTTTCTTCTACTGTTATGTGGTTCTGAAGCTGATGCAGTCTTGGCATTGTTGTTTGGAATAATGCGTAATAATGGTCATGTGTGTTAGACACCCATCACGTGCCAGAAACAGAGCTGGGGCTTTTACACAGGTTCGGTCTCTTTCTCATCTCGGCATCTCGGCAAGGCAGATTTTTTTTTTTTTAAATGTCTATAATTGCTTTAAGGCTGTTCAGGTGTTCCATCTCCTCTTAAAACTTCCTGAAAGACAATTTATGTCTTTCGCAGAATTTTTTGTATCTAAAATTTCAGTTGTACTGGCAGAAAGTTGCTCATAATATCCCCTCCCTCATCTCATGTCTGTAGGGTCTCTAGTTACGTCCATTCCTTCCATCCTGATATTGGTGATTTGTGTTCGCTCTTCTCCTCGGTCCCACGGAGGAGGAAATGGAGGTCCCGCAGGATTACAGAACCAGCAAAGCCACCATCTGTGGGGCAGGGGCAGCAGTCCCCCCAAGTCTGTCTGCCTCTCCCTGCCCCCCACCAAGATTATTTTGAAGAACAACATTTAAGGCACGATTCACAGAAGTGACCCTGGCAGAATACTCCGATCTCTCCATGTGTTCTCTCAAAAGTTACTCATGTCCCTTTGTGACCTCAGTCAGCAGCATTCTCTGTGCCTTCTTTCCCATGTGGCCACCCCCAGCCATGTATGGTCTTCTCTCCCTGCGTTCAGGTCTGCTCAGAGAGACCTCCCCACCCCACTGTCTGAACGAGCCCCCGAGCCCATCCTGCTCCTCTGGGCTTCCCTGTTCCCTTCCTCACAGCAGCGATCAAGACCTAAAAGGATCCTCTGTATTTGGTGGTCATCTGTCTCCCCGTTAGAAGGTACATGAATGGGGGCGCCTGGGTGGCTCAGTGGATTAAGCTGCTGCCTTCGGCTCAGGTCATGATCTCAGGGTCCTGGGATCAAGCCCCGCATCTGCTTCAGCATCCCTGCTGAGCGGAGAGCCTGCTTCCCCCCCTCTCTCTGCCTGACTTGTGATCTCTCTCTCTGTCAAGTAAATAAATAAAATCTTAAAAGAAAAAAAAAAAAGAAGGTAGATGAATGAAGACAGAGACTAAGTCTCCCATACCAGGCACATAATAGGTGCTCAATGGGTATTTATGGAAGAATGAATAAATGAAAACAATGAAATTCTTCGTTTCTTAAAAATATTCTTAACTCAAACTTGGCCTCCGATTTCTCTGTCATTACTTCCAATGAACTGAGGTTTGCTGGGAGTACCTTCATTTAAAACCCTTTAACCAGGACACCTGGATGGCTTAGTCTTGGTTGAGTACCTGACTTTTGGTTTCAGCTGGGGTCATGATCTCGGGGTTGTGGGATCAAGCTCTGTGTCGGGCTCCTCGCTGGGGATAGAGTCTGCTTGGGATTTTCTCTCTCTCCCTCTCTGTTTTCTCTCTCCAAATAAATAAATAAATAAATAAAAATATACATATATAGTAGTAATAAAAATTATTTATTTATATATATTATATATATATATAGTAGTAATAAAAATTAAAAAAATAAAGCAACCCTTTAACCAAATCTATTCTCCTATTTGCCTTCTCAAGTCCCTAGAGAGCTTGGGGGAGAGGAGATACGATCTCCTCCATTGAGGGATGGGTGGGATGGAGCGCAAGAAGCTGGGGGTGGAGGCTCAGAGCCCCTCGACGCAGAGGGCCTGACACCCATGCCTGGCGGTTGGCCTCCCTTGGGGAGTGCCTCGGCCGAGAGAGCCTCCTCTCAGTATCTTCCTGGGAGGCTGCTGCTGAGGGCTGGCTAAGGAGATAAAGGCCTGCCCTGGGGCTCCCACTTGGAACAGCCCTGCAAGGCCACCCCGTCCCCGGACTGACCTGGGCGAGAGGTCAGCTGTGCCTGAGCCCACGGCTCCCTTCCCTTCCCTCCTGAAGCATGGGTCCCAAAAGTGCTCTTTAATTATGCCCCGCACACAGATCTCCTTCTCAGAGTTGGCTCCTGGGCACCTAGCCCACGACAGGAGGAAGAACTTCCAGGACCCCTGGATCCCAGGTCCGCACTAGAGGATTGGACTGTTGGGTGCTCAGGTCCCAGTCTGAGTGCTAGGGACTGTGTGCTCACAGCCTGCCTCTCTACTTCCTCCCCTTTGTGAGACACACACACACACACACACACACACACCAGTTAAGAAAGCGGATAGTTTAAAGTGGCGTTACGTTGTATAAAGAAAAGTTTCAAAATGGGTAAGTGGTTATGAGGGTCTTGGGTGGGGAGGCAGGTGAGACTGGAGGCCCCAGGAAGGCCTCTGGGAGGGGACGAAGGGGAAGGATGGGGTCAGCTGAGGGTCCCACTCGGCCCACAGCCCTCTGACTAAGGTCCTGCTGGGAGCCCCTCGGGTTTTGCCCCCTGTGACCTAGGAAAGGGGTTGTTGGTATACCCCACAGGTCCCCCTCTGACCACCCCCTGTGCTCCAGTGAGCTGACTATGTCACCAAAGCCTTCTCAGCAAATGGATTCTGGTTACCCCACACCCTTAAAATCTCAAACAGGGGGCGCCTGGGTGGCTCAGTGGGTTAAAGCCTCTGCCTTTGTTCTGCTCAGGTCCTAGTCCCAGGGTCCTGGGTTCGAGCCCCGCATCTGGCTGTCTGTTCGGTGGGGAGCCTGCTTCCTCCTCTCTCTCTGCCTGCCTCTCTGCCTACTTGCGATGTCTGTCTGTCAAATAAATAAATAAAATCTTAAAAAAAAAAAAAAAAGGTCACAAACAGACCTAACCCCAACACCTGTCACTCTCCTTGTGGGTCCTCCCAGAGGGTGTTTTGAACGGCAGTGGAGACAGAAAAGGAGACTGGGAAGTGGCCTCCCCCCACCCCAGGGAGAGGGGTACAGAAGAAGGGCCTGGGGCAGAAGGAAGCCAGGCTGGCCTCCTCAGAACCTGCCCACCCCCCCGCAAGCTGATAGCAAGCCCAGGCAGTAGGCTACACCCCTCCCCACCCAGGCACTCTGCCAAGATAAATCGGGAGGAGGATCCTGAGCAAAGGGTCCCTAGGGTTTAGCTTCTGGGCCGGCTTCCTGGAGCTTAGAAGGCAAACTACTCAGAGTAAGAGCAAGAAAGATGAATTCCTTCCTATGAAACACCCGTGGATGGTGGTGGGGTGGGAAGGGGTCATTGACTGAAGTTGGGAGGGGAATATATAGTGTTGTATTGGGAGGGAGGGGTTTTCCTTTAACGTATAAGCATTTGTCAGAAATGCCCCTATAAACAGGATTGTTTCAAGCGATGAAAGCTCATAAAGTACTATATGTACCATAAGGTGAGGATATAAAACTATTAATATGAAGGAAGAACAAAAGGTGCAAAAATATTAACAGGGATGCAACACGGGTGGCTTTCTTTTTGTTCTTTCTACTTTTTTTTCTGTATTTCGTTATTTCTTCTATTTTCTATTTTCTGCAGCTTTTTTCCCTTGTGACGAAGGGCCACGACCACACAACAGGACCTCTGCCCCAACCCCCATGAGATGTCACTGTGACTCATCAAGCTTTGGTCTGGATTAGGCTTGAATGCAACAGGAACCATCAGCGTTTGACTTCGACCAGCTATAAACCACCCAGAACCCGTGCATGAAGGCTCTTCCTTGGTCCTTTACCCAGATTTAAGGGAAAGCCACTGGAAACATTCCTTACCTGGAAATCATAACGACAACAATATTCAGTACCAAAGTCTTCCCTAATGAAACCCCAACTCAAAATCTTTCCCATTTAGGGTTAAAGTGGGGCCACATTAGTTAAAAGAGAGAAAACTCCTTACCAGACCAGCTGACCTTCGAGAACAGGACAGGCTCAGAGCTGGGAGAAGAGCAGTCCTTCTTTTTATCGGTGAAAACCCCACCTCATCCAGCAGGAAGTTGCACACATTTTATTTTTACTTACTTATTTATTTATTTATTTTTGGCATCAAGTACGTGAGGTGTTTCATCAACCCCAGTGAGCGCTGTCTCACTGAAAGAGGAAAACAAATCTCCCCACCTCAAAATGATGGGGCGGTGAGAGATACGGTGCCTCCCTGCCCAGGTGGGAACAAAATCCACCTGTAGGCATGGCCAAAAGTCCTTGGCAGTGGGGAGCCTGAGGAGGGAGCTTCTGGGCCCCTTGTCCCCACCACCCTGCCAGGACCTCAGAAAAACCTCTATTACTCATGCAGTGATCTGTATGAACTTGTAGTACTAATCTGGGATTTTCTTGTAACCCGTGAGTGAGTGCCTTACAAAACACTTGACAAAATGGCAGGTCAAGGATGGACCTCAATTGTCTTGGCAAGTAAAGGAGAGATTCTTCCCATCCAGTGACATGAGTCTCCATTATTATTACCCATTATGAAGACTGTATCCTCTGTGTTATACGAAAATGATGCCCTTTATTACCCACAACAACCCTGAAAGCATTTATCTCCCCATTTTACAGATGAGGAAAATGAGGCTCAGAGACATGAAGTGACTTGCTAAATATCACACAGCTGGTGAGTGGTGAGGTCAAGAGTCAAACCCAGTCAATCTAGCTCCACAACCGGTAACCACTGTTAGATTGAGGGACAGATGTCTCCAAATAATCTTGGTGGGTTCCTTAGGCAGGATACCCAGTATATCCGTTCCCAGTTGTGGCTGCAACAAATCACGCAAACTTCGTGGCTTAACAACATAAATGTATTATTTTAGAATTTGGAAGGAAGTCAGAAGTTTACAATTGGTCTCACTGAGCTAGACTCAAGGTGCTGTTAGAGCTGTCTTCCTTCCTGGAGGCTTAGGGGGAAATCCATTTCCTTGTCCTTTCCGCCTTCCAGAGGCTGCCTGCATTCCTTGGCTGGTGGCCTCCCCCAGCATCTTCAAAGCCAGCAAAGGCCATAGTATCTTTCTCATGATGCCAGCTCCTTGGTTCTCACTCTTCTGGGCCCCTCTTCCCCAGGTCAAGACCGTGTCATTACACCGGGCTATTTAGGTAATCCAGGAGAATCTTTTCAGAGTCATCTGATTAGCAACCTTACTTCCATTTGCAGCCTTAATTCCCCTCTGCCATGTAACAAAGCTTATTATTCACAGGTTCTGGATTAGGTCCCAGACATGTGGTTGGAGGGGGGTGCATTATTTCACCTATAGTGACTTCAAGAAGCCACCAAAGTCAGGGTCTGGTTTTCACCCACGTATGCCATTTGAGAAACTGACTCATCCTGACCAAAATGCCCGAGACTGATTTCCAGGCCAGGAACATCAGTGATACGTCACAGTTGGAAGCATGGCTGTCTGGTCCTGAGAGTGTCAGAAAGACCCGGCGTAAGGATTATCTACCCAAACCTATTCATGGTGACTTCACAAAAGTAATATCTGCTCGGGCAACATAGTCAAACATTACAGAAGCGTGTGTCTGGGAGGCACCATAATGTGTTCATGGGAACCCGCCTCTCGCTCTCAGTGGGGCACACAGCTGGCCCTCCCTTCCCAGCTTTCCCTCTAGTCCTGTGTGGACATGTCACACGTTCTAGCCCAGGGGGACAAGCAGAAGTGAAGGGTATCACTTGCAGACCTGGTCCTAGAAAGCCTCCTAGAGGGCATCCTCCTGGGACACCCAGTACAGAAAATGGCAGTTCAGGATGGATCTGGAACATTGCATCACTGGTCAAGACACCTGCTCCTGACTTCATGAGCCAGAGAAGAAGTTCTACTGCATATAGTAGGTGGCTTTGGTAGTTGGTCATACCAGCTCTCACTACTTTATTATTTTTTAACTAGCATATAATGTATTATTAGTCCCAGGGTTACAGGTCTGTGAATCACCAGGTTTACACACTTCACAGCACTCACCATAGCACATACCCTCCCCAGTGTCCATAACCTCACCACCCTCTCCCGACCCCCCTCCCCCCCGGCAACCCTCAGTTTGCTTTGTGAGATTAAGAGTCTCTGATGGTTTGTCTCCCTCCCAACCCCACCTTGTTTCATTTATTCTTTTGCTACCCCTCAAGCCCCCCACATTGCATCTCCACTTCCTCTTATCAGGGAGATCATATGATAGTTGTCTTTCTCCGATTGACTTATTTCACTAAGCATAATGCCCTCTAGTTCCATCCATGTCGTCGCAAATGGCTAGGAGGTTTTTGTTAAATCTTTGAGAATGACTTATACCAGGCAAATATATAGCGTATACCTATAGGACAAATATAGAAATTGTACCATGACATGTTATTTTTCAACTTGTTCTTTTCATTTAACAACAGACCAAGGGCATCCTTCAATGGTTGTAGATCGACTTGGCTGTTTTTGGAACAGTTTTATTAAGGTAAAAGCGATCTACAAAGCACCACACATATTTGATGGGTACAATTTGATGAGCCTGGAGATCTGCAAACACTCGTGGAATGATCAAGATGATAGGCATATCCAGCACCTCTCAAGGTTTCCTTCAGAGTGTGTGTGTGTGTGTGTGTGTGTGTGTGTGTACCTGACATGAGATCTGCCTTGTTAACAGATTGTGAAGCAGACAAAGCTATACTGTTAACTCTAGACTCTACTGCTTCTCAGACTTCGGGCAAAGAAGTGTATCTACTTATTTTTTTTTAGTAGCATCACATTTCTTGGTATCGGCTGCCCTATAATTTACGTTGCCAATCGCCCTTCATAGATGTTGCAAATGATCACGGTTTTTTGATAGTATGAATAATGCACTCTGGGCTTCCCTGTACATACAGCTCTGCTCAGCCTCATGTGGCTTCCTGGAGGCCAAGTTCCTACAAGGAGAACTGCTGGGATCAAAGACTGACTCGTCTACCCAATGTAAGGGCTGTCATCAATTGGCCTCCCCCGAAGTTTGTACCAATGTCAACGCTAATGAATAGTGAATGGAAGGGACTGTTTTCCCAAACCCTTGCCAATGCTGTGTGCCATCGAGCTGTTTCATCTCTGCCAACTTGTTAGATAAGAAGTGGCAGCTTATTTCCCTTGGCATGCCTTAATATGCCTCAGTTTTAATAAGATGCATTGGTGGTTTGTGTTTCTGCTTTCATCCTGAAGTCCTTTGGTGAGCGCGGTAGGACAGGGTAGGGAATGGATGGTCCTGAGGGACATCCATGCCATGAAACACCCAAAGGACGATTGTTAACACAGGACGGAGCCCACTTCCGGCATTGACACATTCGTGGATGCTTACAGCAGGGTAAAGCATGCCACACCCTCTCTTTGGGCTCATGACATCATGGAAGAAATAATTATTAAATAAATACCTACTATGTACCAAGCACTGGCTATACGCTGGGGTACAGAGGAGACTACGAGACAGTCATTCCTTCACTCCTTTTCTTTCCAAAAGAAAGTGATTTTGTTCACCCTTCCTGTGGCTCTGTGCTGGGTCCCTCCCCACCCCGCAGAGGGCTGGTCCTTGAGCCACCTGAGTATTTAGCATCATCCCACTCCCTGGGCCATGTGACTAGCTGGGGGCGGCACATGGGACATAATTCTGGCCAAGGACACATTCGGGACCATCGGACAGGGGGCTTCCGAGGAGACTTTCTTTGTGCCTAAAAAGACACACACACAAGGCTTGATCCTGCCTGGAGCTGTGGCAAGGACCTTGGCATCAGGAGGGGAGCGAGGCCAAAAGGATGAGCGGATGGCCTGGGGATGGTGTAGGGGAAAAATGGAGGTTTTTTGGAACCTAGACGCCACCAATCCCAAACTTCTTGCAATGAGACAATAGCAAGCCTTCCTAATTAGCCGCCATGGTTTGAGTCTTCCATGACTTGCAACTGAAAACATGCTTCGTAGCAGTTAACCCTCATGCAGAGAGGCAAGGATTCAAATGGTAGGCTTGGACTCTGAAGGACAAAGAGGAATCAGCCCCGAGAAGAGTGTTCTAGGCAGACAGGGTGGCGGGTGTCTGCGTATGCTGTTTCCCCACTTAGAAGCGGCCGAAGCCAGCTGGCAAGAAGACCGCTAAGAGACGATGGCGGAGATAGGATGGGGCTGGCACGAAGGGCTGTGTGAGCCATCATCAGGAGCTCGCACTGTCTCCGGAGGGTTCTACGGAGCCATCGAAGGTCCTGAGAATGGACTGATGTGGTCACCTTTGCATCAGCTATAGCTGGGAGGGCTAAGGGTGGAGGCAGAGGGACCAACCGGAAAGCTGCTCCCACCACTTGGCCTTGGATTCCCCTGGCTTCCTTCTCGACATGGTGGGGGCCTCTCTCACCTTCCGTGCTCACGTTGCCAGAGAACTCGTCTCCAACTCAGAAAGACTGCTGGGACCTCTTGTGTGCCAGGCTCTGTTAGGAGACCTGACCCTGCTCCCTGAGATACCCAGAGACCCCACCAACCCCAGTGTCCACCAACAGACGAAGGGATCCACACAATGTGGTATACATCTACAGTGGGAGAAGGAGGGTGCTCTGACGGCTGCCCAGCACCGATAGATCCTGATGGCATCATGGGAAGTGAAACAAGCCCGTCACAAGAGGACAGATACTATGAGAATCCTCTTACATCAGGTTCCTAGGGCAGTAACTCCCGAAACTTCCGCAAGTAGAATGGGGCCCAGGGGAGAGGAGGGGGTGGGGAGTCAGTGCTCAGGAGGTACAGCGTCCCCATTTTGGAAGATGAAAACATTCTCGAGATGGCTGGTTGTGGTGACTGCATGGTGTCAAGGTACGTAACGCCATCGGATGGTATGCCTAAGACAGTCAGAAGGGTAACTTTCATGTTATGTATATTTTACCACAATACGAATTATTTTTAAGGTCAATAGAGAGGGCTACGTCTAGCACCGACAGCCACATCAATGATGACAGAAGGAAAGTTTCCAGTGAGAAAAACGCCAACAGGGGAAAGGGAAGAATGGTCAGTAAGTGCGGATTTTGAGAGAAGTCAAGAGAGGGTTCAACAGATGTGGGGGAGGGGAACTCATGTTCAAGTACACACCAGGCTCTGGGCGATTTTCACGTCCCTGGTGTTATTCTCTGGATTACTCATCGAGACATTTCAGGTCTGTTTTGTTCCCATTTCACAGATAAGGACACAGGCTCAGAGACTCAAACTGGCTTTCCCAAGATCCCCCTGTGAACGGACAGTGGATTTGGCATTGGCGTTCCAGAGGCAGAAGGCTCGCCTCCGCACCTGGCCTCTGGGGAGCCGGTGGTCCGGCCTGGTGAGAGCCCAGAGCTAGGTTGGAAGCAGGGAAGAGAAGGCGGGAAAGGCAGGTTAGGAGTCTTGAACGCCAGGCTAGGTGTCTGCACTGAACTCGGGAGACAACTTAGGAACAACTGAAGGTTTGATCTCGAAAGCTGCACTGAATTAACTAGAACTTACGTCTTCAGGTTAAGTACTGATCTTCCCTATTAAATGGAGGTGCTGGGTGGAAAGCTAAGCTTTTTCAGAACTGGCACCCACAGGCCTGCTGCTAAAGATGCGTGTATCTAGAAGCCTCCTTGAGGGGCTAAGTCGACGGCTGCTTTACATTTTATCCCAGCTTTGGTTCCCTTCCTCTCCAATACCACTTTTGTGCCTCCTCCCAGCGCTCCTTGTTTCTCTTGGCAGGCGGAGGAAGTGCAGTGAAGCATCAGTCTGTGGCCCAGGTAAGTCTTGGCCTCAGAGGCCCTCGACCGGCAGGGTGATGCCAAGAGGGAGGAGGAGGCTGACAGAAGGCAAGGGATCCAGCTCGGCTTACTGCACGGACGCCCGGCTTGGGTTAGGACAGGTCAGAGCAACCTTTGGAGTTGACAGCCCCTGGCCTCCACCAAAGCCTGCTGCGACAAGTTAGGTGCGAATAAGGGACTTCTCAATACCACCCCTCAGCTTTAGCTCAGGCGGGACTGACACAAGCAAAAGACATCTCGGTGCCGTCCTTGCAACGCATCCAGCTCTCCCACCAGACACACACCTGCCCTCCTTGACAGCAGCACCAGCTTGACAATGACTCACTGGAACACCCTTCCCTTTGGCGGTGACCCAAGGAGAGCCACAAGATCAGCAACCTGAGCCAGAGATGACACCAAAAATCCCCCGTGAGCTGGAAGCACATCTGGGCATTATGGGGCTGACTGGGTCACTTCCCTCCTTTAATAAAAAAAAAAATTACTTCTTACTCTTATTTTTGAATCACTTCAAAGATACGGAAAGTGTGAAAACCAGCACCCCCTGTACCCCAACACCCAGATTAAACAGATTTAACATTTTATCCTAGGAAGACAGCAGCAAAAATACAGTGAGAAACTCACCTACACTTTCCACTTTCACATCTCCCATCTTCACCTGAGGTAACCGCCATGACGCATTCTCACACGTAAGTTCGCCGTTTGCTTCCAGTGTACATCCACACTAACACATAGCGTTTTCTGTGATTCTGAGTATCTGAGTTTGCTGTAAGCATGCCTTTGTAGGGACTCCTGGGGGGCAGAGTCAGTTAAGTGTCCTTGGTTTCAGCTCAGGTCATGACCTTGGGGTCATGAGATTGAGTCCCGCATCGGGCTCTGCGCTCAGAGCGAAATCTGCTTAAGATTTTCTCTCCCTCTCGGGGCGCCTGGGTGGCTCAGTGGGTTAAAGCCTCTGCCTTTGGCTCAGGTCATGATCCCAGGGTCCTGGGATCGAGCCCCACATCGGGCTCTCTGCTCCATGGAGAGCCTGCTTTCTCCTCTCTCTCTCTGCCTGCCTCTCTGCCTACTTGTGATCTCTGTCAAATAAATAAATAAAATTAAAAAAAAAAATTTTCTCTCCCTCTCTCCCTCAGCCCCTCCTGCTCATGCGCGCACCCTCACTCTAAAATAAATAAATACTTTTTTAAAAAAAGCATCTGTTTGTAATTTGCCTTAAATACTCAATATAATGTATTTATAGTTTCTCCATGTAGAAACACACAAATCTAATTCATTCATTTTTAACAACTGATTAGCTTTTTGTTCTATGATTATGAGGATACAGTTACGTTACATGATCACAAAGGTCTGATTCACTGAGGGATAATAGGGTTGTCTTCAACTTGTTTTGTTTTCTTTCATTTTGTTGCTTCTATGCATGCAATTAATGTCCTTGTGTGTGTTTCTTTATGCACTGATGAGAAAGTTTCTCCATAGATACCTAGAAGTAGAATCCTTAGGTCACAGTGCAATGAATATTTTCAGATTTAGCAGGTATGACAAAAGTCTCTCTAAGGGGAGACCCACCTGCAAATATTATTACACACCCACCTGCAAATACTATTAGATTAGATCATTACTGCTAAATCGGTGGATGTGAAATTTCACTGTTGTTGTAATTTGTATGTTTTGATTTCTAGGGAGGTCGAGCATCTTTTCAGTAAAGCTGCCAGATGAAACACAGGAAGCCTAGGACATATGCGGTGCATCTTTTAACTTGATATATAATGTATCTTTTGTATATGCAGGATTGGGTTTTTAAAAATTTCAGTAAAGTCATAAAGACGTAAAGACATTCCTTCTATGTGTTCTGCTAAAAAAAAAAGTCTTAAATCTGTGTGAAATTTATAACTGCATGTGGTGTGAGTTAGTAACTTAGCTTTATGTTTTTCCATATGGATAGCTATTTTCCCCAACAGAATATATTAAATTGTCCATACTTGCCTCACTGATCTGCAATGTCTTTATTTTTTAATTTTCATTTATCTATTTGAGAGAGAGAGAACGAGCAATGGGGAGAGGTGGGGGGTAGTGAAGAAGGAGAAAGAGACTCCCTACTGAGCAGGAGGCCTGATGTGGGGCCCAATCCCATGATCTGGATATCATGACCCAAACCAAAGGCAGATGCCCAACCAACTGAGCCACCCAGGTGCCCCTGCAATGTCTTTCTACTGAGTCTATATTCCCATGCTTATGTGGGTCTGTTTATAGGTTCTCAGTTCCATTCCACTGTCTTTGTCTACCCCTCCCCCTAAAACACAGTGTTTAATAATTATTTTTTAAAAGATTTATTTATTTATTTATTTATTTATTTATTTATTTATTTGAGAGAGAGAGAGAGAGAGCAAGTGTATGCATGTGTGCAAGTGTGGGGAGGGGCAGAAGGAGAGAGTCCTTCAAGCATACTCCCCACACAGCGAGGAGCCTGCTGTGGGGTTCCATCCCACAGCCCATGAGATCACGACCTGAGCTGAAACCAAGAGGCAGACACTTAACCAACTGAGCCACCCAGGTGCCCTAAGTATTACTGCCTTAGTAAATACTAGTATCATATAGGATGATTTTTCCAATTTTTTCCAAAATTATCTTTATTCTTGTAAATGAATTGGTCTTTAACAAGAATTCTCCCCCAATCTGGTAGCAGAGATTTATTTGCAGATATAAAAGTCTTATCAGTACATCCACAAAACCTCTTTCTTTTGTTTCCAGAGTGCTGTGATGACCACGAGGTGCTTTTAGCGCACACGGCCCGGCACAGAGGCTCAGAAATTAGACTGCACATTTCACTTCCCAGCTCTGTCCTCTAGTGCTCTGACTCTGAACTTCACATGTTGATGCCCTGTTTGCACATCTTCAAATGGGGATTAAAAAAATAAAATAGAATCTACCTCATAGGGTCGTTATGAGGGTTAAATAAGTTAACAGGTATAAAGAGCTTTACTTACTATTAGGTAATTAGAAAGCACAGAATTGAATGTGACTAAAGGCTTATGCTTTGATGTCAGGCTGCCTGGAACAGAAATGTCCTCATCATTCATTCATCTACGAAACCAAAACAAGCTCTTTTGTGAAGTACAATCCAGAAGAAGACATAAAGCAAAGGTACCTTATCTCCTGTGCACAACAATGATAACGCAAACACCCATAAGATCACTGTCCAGCTAAGAAGCTGACCATCGTTGGCAATGGTTAAATCCACCGGACTGGTCCACACTGCAGCCCCTCGCTCTCCCCCACCCCAGAGATGAGCCCTGCACAGACTCTTAACTGTAATCAAGATGCTGAGCCTGCTTTAACAACCAGCTTTATCTCTACTGGTCTCTATTTTTTGTTTTGTTTGAAAACCTACTTTGTCTACTATTCATGTAACTATGCTTATTTTTTTTTAATTGTTTAGTTTTTACATGGGATTCTTTCTTTAAGTCTTTTGTTTTCAACATGTCTTTATGCTTTCGATTCATCTCCTGGAAACGGCGTAGAGTTCAATGTTTCAATCGCCCAATATCCTTATTTTCAAACTGAAGTCATTAGTCTATCATTACGAGTATGTAAATTGATTGGGGTTATTTGGGCTTATTTATTTGGATGTATTTGGGTTTAAAATCTATCGCCTTATTTTGCTCTTTTTATTTAGCCCACCTGCTGTGTTTCTTTTTCATTTTTCTTCTTGTTTGCCTTTGGATGGATTGAGCAATTGCTTTCATTCCATTTTCCTTCCCCACAGTTAGCACCAGACAATATGCAATCCTCCCATTCCTTACGCTCTTATCCTAGAAGTTACAACATGTGTCCCCAACTTGCCAGAGCCTGGTGCAACTGCATACCTAATCCTCTTTCTAAACGGTGCAACCTTCTGTGGACCCTTCACTCCTGCATTTCTAACTTTGCAGCACAATCTCCCTTCTGCCTGAAACTCGATCACAGCGGTTCTGAAAAATCTTTATTTCGATTTTATTCTTTTTAAACTCTTTATTGTGAAAACTTTAGGCATAAACTACCACCCATGCCTATTTACCCTGAATTAGTTAGTGGTCAATATCATACTGGTTTGCCTGTAAATATGTGTATCTTAAGAAGGGGGACTCCCTTAAAAAAAAACTATACTGTCCACCAAAAAAAAATAACAGTGACAGATGTGAACTAAACTTAAGGAGGTAATCATTCTACAGTACGTACATATAGCAAATCATTATGTTGTATACCTTAAACTAATAGGACGTTATATGTCAATTATATTACAATAAGACTGAAAAAAAAATGCCAGCCGGGGGAGAAAGTATCAGCAATCAATCCTTTATATCATCACGGATCTTGATGTTTACATTCCCCCAATTGTCCCACTAGTTTCTGTTCCTACTGTTCACCTGTGTAAGCCGGGGATACATGAGTTATTTGGATTATTAATGGTTAACTTGCCACCTCTGCTTCTTCACCTCTATAGATGCTCCCCATCTCCTCTTTGTCTTTCATTTTCTGTTGCTATTGTTATCGCAGAGACAGTCTGGATTCTGCAAACTACACCCCTTCACTGTCATCTAACACACCTCTCTGTTCCGCGTTTTCCCGTGCATCCATGACGGGATCTGGAGATGTCCTCAAATTCAGGCTCAGTTACTTGGCAAGACTACTTCCTAGGTGAGGTTGCGTCCTTCCACCAAGAAGCACGTATTGTCTGGCTGTTTCCCTCTGGGGAATATAAATAGGAAGGATGATCACTGCCTAGACCCACGACTCCATCAGAGGTGAGATGTGGCAGCAAAGACTAACTCTAGCCGTCCTTCTCCATCCATTGGCTGGAGTCCTCATGCGGACAGGAACTCCCTCATCAGTCCTTTGGTGATTGTGAAGTACAGTTGATATAGAAAAGGCAGAATAACTGATTCTTTCCCTATCATCGCCATTTCCAAAATGAGTTGTTCTCCCAAACATCTTTGGTATCTCCCAAAGATGATTAAGGAGATCTTTATCACTACAGAAATTATGCAACTAAACATATTTGGTGTGTTTCAATCCTCTACACTTATTATCCTTATTGATGCTCCAATTGTCCCATCAATAGGCAGCAGGAGCTCGTTCAGGTTGGCTCCTGAGTCCTTTGGACGGACTCTCGTAGCCTTTAACAGATTCTTTGCTTTTTGGTGAGAAAAAAATATTCTAGGCTCACCCTGTATATTCCAAAGATCCACAGTAGTTTTTTGGTGGCCAGTGGTATTTAAAGACCATAATCTGGGCACCCGGGGTACTTTTCACAACTGGGTTGGTCCTTGTTTCTGGACTTTTCCATGGACAGAACTAGAAAATATGTTTTTATTTTTAAAATAAAATATATCTCAAGAAGAAAAACATCATGACTTGATACTGATACTTGCAATTCAAATTTAGGAGTCCAGCATGTTTACTTACTATCACTCATCCCTCGCACACCAAAAATTGTGGTTCTCAGTGACCCCAGCGTATTTATTCATTTGCTTTCTCCTGCCCAGAGCCAGGACCAAGGTGAGGCAAGTGAGGCCCGTATTGTGCGAAAGTTCCAGAGGCACCACCCTTGGGCTGGGGCAGGTGTGTGAGCACCTCCTCACCCATGCTGGACCCCACATGGCCACTGGAGGAAAACTAAGATAGAAAGTTCTGGGTTGGGAGCTTGCATCTAATAAATGAAGGCAAACAGAATGCTGTGACATTGCCTAACCCGAGGGAAATACGGCCAGCAAACGGCCCCCACGCCCTTCTTCCATGGAGGATTCCAGAGCTACTCTCAACTCTTCCAGCAGCCGCTGCAGTGCTCCTCTGCCTTGTCTCCTTCATTAGACATTTCTCTTTTCTTTCGGGATCTAGGAGCTCCCTTGTCTATCAACTGCATTCAAATTGTCCTGCCCTCGCCCACCACAGGGGCTGAAGGCAGACCAAAGCAATTCTTTAGATGATGAACATGGGGATGGTATCTGATTAAGCATTATGACCTTGCAAACTATTATTACATGTTCTGAGGTTTCTTTTCCCCCATAGATATCAAAACCAACCATAGAACAGAGCATCTACATTAAAACACACACACACACACACACACACACACACACGACTCTGTAACGTAGATGCAGGTAGGATGCATAAAATGAAACGGTCACACATTACAGCTACCACTTGGAATCATATAGTGTGCAGAGCATATTATACAATAGCTACTTAGCTGTCTGGGATAAATAGTGTCAGGTTACCTTGCAAAGTCTTCGTCCCCACCCATATATTTGGTACTGGAGAGTTCTCATGCTGGGTCACATCACATAGTCTTTTCTCGATGACACTGGGCTTCAACGACTGGTGTAAACCAGCATCCCTTTAGGTGGATAGATGCTTATGAAAGAGAAAAATTCTTCTTAGAGATCATGATTCAGCATTACTGGGGTAGAGCCCAAGAGTCTGCATGAACCAGCTCGCTCTGATTCTGTTACAGAGAAGTTCCACTCGTGGGTGTTCTTCTCCTGGTCCTGGCTCATGGCTTGGGTTTTAAGTGAACTTTTTCTTGGAATCGATATGTACCCTTTACTTGGTCCTGCTGGTAAACCACATACAGAAACTTCTCTCTTGTGCCTGTCAGGGACAGCAAATCACCTGTGCCTTAGGGTATGTCTCCTAATCTGCTGGGTTTAGTTCTGATTCCTACAGGTGGGTGTGGACTTCATGGGGGCATAAGACTGTCTTCCCAGAAGGTCTCTTCTGGCCACCGGCAGGTCTGCACAGCCAAGCATAGTTGTCAATTTTAGACAGGTTGTAAGGCCACTCAGGGTGTCTGCATGACTCACCAGAAACACTCCGATTACACCAATTTCAAAACTAAGTATTAGAAATATAAATAACTCCATTTTCCTGAGAACTAATTATTACCCAGAGTCCCTCTGCATGAGTTTCCAGAAGCCCAGAGCTACTTCCATGGGGCTGGGAATCTGGACACTGAGGTCAAGGGCACTGGGGAACATAAGTCACAAAGTTGCAGTGGGCCTGGGTTCCAGCTCTGCTCCTTGCCTGGTGTGGGCTTTGGGAAACAGGCCCTTTCTTTCTCGGAGCCACCAAGGGTACCTTCCTTCTTTATAGCAGAGGACGATCTCCTGCAGGACTTGGGGGACGTCAGGGAGAGAGTAGATGAGAGAGTGAAGAATTGCAGTCATTCACACCTTCCACGCGCATTTACGGGGCGCCTACTATCTGGCAGGTTGGCTGGGGAGGTATAATGACAACCAAAGGAGACATGATGTCTGTTTTCAGGGAGCTTAGAGTGCATCGGGGTAGGCAGACATGAACTGACTAATCAAATAAATGACCGAAGCTGCGACAGGGGTCGGCGCAAAGAAGCAAAGGTCAGTGGTCAAAGCCACGGGCCCATAGGCAGGGAGCTCACCGTCAAGGAGCACTGAGAGGGCTATGACCCAGAGCTGCTCCCCCTGAACCACTGCCTGGCTGAGGGAAGGCAGCAGCAGCAGGACTGGGGGGAGGCAGGGTGGAAGGGAGCCCGGAAGGGGGAAGCTGGAGGAGGGCGGCTCAGTTCAACAAGACGACGACCAGGGAGCCAGGTGGGAAGGACTCCATGGGGTCTGGACCTTCACACCTTGCGCCCTGCCATGGGTGTGACAGCCCTCACGCTGTGCCCTCTGGAAGTCGTTTCATCCCCCAACCCATTGTGTACTCGTCAGAGTATCGTCTCGCTGTCGTGACAGGTGTAAGCGGGCAATACGGCACGGTGGTCAGAACACAGGCCGTGCAGCAAACAGACTCGGTGTTCCGCTCGGAGCCACGCACACTGCTGTGCGACCTCGGGCAGGCGGCATCTCTCTCAGCCTGGAACCAGGAAATGGTACCACTTTCCTCACAAGACCGGTATGATGAATTAGTACGTGTCGAAGTGTGTCGAACAGGACCTGACACATAGGAAGCGAGGAACAAATACGAGCTATTCGTGTTAATGGTGCTCTAATCACTTGGTATGTCATAGCTCGAGTCACTTCTTGCAAAAACCCTATGACAGTCATTATTATTACTGATACTTTATAGATAAGAGTTCTATCATTCATTTAAAAATATGTTCGGTTTAGAGAACAAATAGATGGTTATGGGGAGGAGGATGGGTGAAACAGGGGGAGGGATGGAGAGTTCGCTTATCACAAGGAGCACTGAGTGATCTACACAAGTGCGGAATCACTGTATTGTACACCTAAAATGAAGATAACACTGTATGTTAATTGTACCTGGATTTAAAAAAAGAAAAAAGAGAGAAAAAAATACGTTAGGTGCTGTGCTAGGAGCTAGGACTGGCAATGAGCAGAAGAAACACAGGCTCTGTCCTTACATGCAGGAAGAACGGTTAAAATGCTCCTGGGCCCCCACTGACCAAGCCTGGGACGACTGGGGCCTCCACATAAACAATGATAGTAAAAATGACAAGGTGTTGAATAAAACAGAAATGCATGAGTCCATCCTGATATAAGTAAGTGAACGCACAGATAGAGGTGTGGGGGAAGGTTCTTTGTTATGTTAGGATGCCAGTGAATGAATGCAGAGGAAACGGTGGAGTTTTTGAAAAATTGCCCATTGACAAACATCACAGTAGAAACTGATACAGGCAAGAATTATCAGCGGGGACACCTGTGTGGCGCAGTCGGTCAAGTGGCCGACTCGTGATTTCCGCTAAGGTCGTGATCGAGATGGAGCCTCGCATCAGGCTCTGCGTTCAGAATGGAATCTGCTGGAGTTTCTCTCTCTCTCCCTCTGTTCCTTCCCACTGTGCTCTCTCTCTCTTCTAAATAAGTAAGTACATCTTTAAAAAAAGAGAAAAAAAAAGAATTGTTAGCAGATGCTAAAACCACAGGGTGAAGTTTGGTGAGGAATAGGATATTTACCTGCTCTCAAAATAGTTAACTCCAAGAGGAAAATCCTATCTTTTTTTTTCTAAGTTAACTGCAACTTTTTTTTTTTTTAGAGCTTTAGTTTAAGTTTAACACTTCCACACAGCACCCAGTGCTCACTACGACAAGTGCACTCCTTAACCCGCATCACCTGTATCACCCATCCCCGCCCTCCCCCTCCCTGCCCTCACCTCCAACTCTGGTAACCATCGGTTTGTTCCCTGTAGTTAAGAGCCTGTTTCTTCGTTTGCCTCTCTCTCTTTTTTTCCTCCTTATGCTCAGTTATTTTAAAATCCTGACTCTATAGTAGAAAATCCTGGCAGATACCACCTTAACCAAGTGATGAAAGTGAACATCACCAATGAGGGACAGACTCCATGTGCCTCCTGATCTGATGGGCTGTGGTATTCATGTCAAATATGCATGACCGTGAATTTAATCATGAAGACATTGCAGACAAACGCAGATTTAGGGACATTCTACAAAAGAACTGGCTTATAGTCTTCAAAGATGTTGAGATCATGAAAGACAAGGGCGGACTGGGGGGCAATTCCAGATAAGAAACTTGACAACCGAGTGTAACGTGTGATTTGGATCCGGGACAAGAAAAACAGGGTTTTTCTTTTTGGCTATAAAAGACATTACTGGGACACCTGGAAAAATATGAATGTCTGTAGATTACATCATAATAGTACATTTATATTAATTTCCTGAATTTGAGAACAGCACTGTAGGTAGGAAAGATAATGTCCTTGTTTTTAGGAACACACACTAAGAGGTACTAAAAGATAAGGGGACTTCATATTTGCATCTCTCACATGGTCCAGAAAAAAAGAAATAATAATAAAAATAATGTATGTGTATATAGAGAGAGATATAGACCAATAAACCAATAGATAAAATGATAGAGCAAATGACGTAAAAGGTGAGTGCTTGGGGAGTCTGGGTTAAGGACATACAAAAGTTCTTTCTACTATTTTTGCACCTTCTTTCCCTAAATATGAGATTATTAGAAATTAAAAGCTGTCAAAAAATCAAGGACACCTCACCCCTGCCCCCATGCCTCTTTGGGGGAGCCGTGCAGGGCAGAGGGGAGGAGAGGGAGTTGTGACCCCAGGGCTGCAGACCGGGCAAACCCGCCCAGGTGGCTGCACCTCTCTGCAGACTGAGCCATTTCCAGCGGGCTGGGGAAGGGTGCTGACAGCGAGAAACATTATTCCTGGCCCTTGGCCAGTGTGGGAGGAAACAGTGAGAGGAAACAGTGAAAGCTCCGTAGGGCTGAGATGCTGGCGCCAGAAGCCGAGGCGTGGGCAGGACGTGGGGTCCCCGCGGGACCCGTAGCCAGCAGGGCTTGCTGGGGACCAGGGATCTGCTGCCCAGGGGGGCTCTCTCCCACTGCAGGGAAAGGGGAAGGAGGGACTGGAAAAAAGAGAAAGGGAACGACCAGTGTTCACGAGGCACCCCCCCATCTGCCAAGCACTGTTCTGGTTGGTTTACGTTTATTACCTCACTAATCCTCACAGGAGGTTTGGAGACAACCTCTGCTATGATTCCCATTTTAGAAAGGAGGAAGTAGAGGCTCAGAGGGGTAAGGACAGAACTTTTGTGTGGGGGCAGGACGGTGGACTAGAGATGCTCACTGATTTTTATGCTGAAAGCCACAACAACAAAAAAGCCGGTTAAAATAAGAATTTTAAAAAATTAATCAAGGATCTGGCAAGAAAATATAAAACATTCTGAAGTCAAAATCCAGGTGAAATCAGGAGCCCAGAGAGGTGGGAGGGCAGAAGGGCTGCCTTTCACCTTGAGGGCATTTGTCAGATAATTTGACCTTGGCTTGGGTTCTGATGGGCCGATAAAGATGAGAAACAAGGGTCAAGCCAAGGTGGGAAACTAACACAAGAATCTAGCCCTGCACAAAGCTGATCTCCATCAGATTAGGGAGAAACTAGAAGCACACCCTCCACCTCCACCAATGCCTGCCCCACTCATCATCCCCACTGAAATCTACAAAGAGATTTTAGCACTGAGTCGAGGAGGCGAGCATTTTCCCTGAGAATTCATAACCTCAAATGCGTGGCTGGTGGTTTTGAAACCTGAATTCACATTCCCCGGTTCAACAAAAACATCTAAGCCGAAGTTGTAGACTGAAGTAACCCCGCAGAGATTTGGGTACGAGCGTCAAAGCAGGAAGAAGCAAATTCCCTCTTCTTTCCTGGATGTTCAGAAAGTGAAAATATAAATGGAAAAAAATAACACGGACTCCATGACATAGACCACAGATTCAAAAATACATAAAGACTGGCGGAAACAAAGATTTCACACAAAAGCCATGAAGGTGGAGAGGCGAAGAGCAAGCCAGCCCAGGAGTGGCCAACTTCAAAGAACTCGGGCCAAAATACTTCACCTTTAACCAAGAGCCCACTGCAGAGATGAGTTTCTCAACCTCAGGCATGTAATTCTTTGTTGTAGGGGCTGACCCACTGTAGGATGTTCAGCAACATCCCCGGGGTTTACCCGCCAGATGCCGGGAGCATCAATCCCCAGTCCGGACTGTGGCAACCAAAAATGTCTCCAGACATTGCTAAATATCCCTTAAGGGGTAAACTGCCCCCGGTTGAGAGCCACCAACTTAAACTGATGAACCTAGATGATAATAATAATGAACACAGGCCACAGATCTGAGAAGCCAGAGTAGGGATGGGAAGGCCTTATTGTAGGTGGTGGGAGGTGGGGTGAAGCAGCGAAGGTCCAGAGAAAATAGTACAATGACCCAGTGGCAGCAAATCTCAGAAAGAGCCAGCAAAGCTATACTCCCCGAAAGAACCTTCTACATATAAATATCCGGGGCGTGAAAATCCAACTCATTTCATGGCACATAATTTTTTTCTAATTGAGTTAGCACAGAATCAATACAAAGACGCTAAAAAAACAAACAAACAAACAAACAAACAAAAAACAAACAAACAAACAAACAAAAACGGGGTGGGAAGATCGGCAAAGCCTGCCACATAAAGAACAATGACCAGGAAAAAAAAATGTTCCCACAGAATAGATGAAAAAATCTGACTAAACATCGTTCTACGAAGGAACAAATCTTACTAAAACAGGTGCCTCCGGGAGGGAAGCCCCCAAAGCAGAAATGGAACGACTCTGGGAAGAGACAGCAAGGCAATGGGAGGAGATGAAGGGAGAACTGGAAGAACAGAGGGATAAGAAAAAAACAAAATAAGTTCAGAAACGAGGATGCGCTTGGGAGGAAGACTCAGGCACAACACAATAAAAATGGAGGACAGACACAGGAAAGTGACCAAATAAGACAAAATGGGAAAAAAAAGGTTTTTTTTTTTAATTAGAGAGAAAATGATAGATATTTCAAAAAGACAAGAGAGCCAACATATACATAATTGGAGTCTCTAGACGTGAAACACAAAATGATGAAATACAATGAATACTTGAGAATAGCATTGAGGGAAACGTGCTTGAAATAAAATATGTGAGTCTATGAAGAACACCATGTGTGCCAGAGAAGGTGGGCCTAGAACAGTCCTTTCCGAGACTCTCCTAATAAAATTACCAGACTTCAGAGATACAGAAGATAGCCTTTGAGCAGCCAGGCCAAGCAAACAAACAAATAAACAAAAACCAAAAAGCAAATCTGATCACTCGTACAGGGACAAAATCGAGCCGGCCCCAGCATTATTCAATGCCAAACAGTGGCACAACCCTCATAGGGTATGTAAGGATTTTATGTGCCATCAAGTTGTTCCTCAAGCATAAAAGCTACAAACAAACATTCTTAGACATGCGGGAACTCGGGGAGTATCGTGTGCGTGGACCTTGTTGAGGGAACTACCTGAGGACAATCAGAGACCACCAGGAGGTGACCAGGGAAGCCACGGCAAAAGGAGGACCTGGAACAAGCACAGAATATATGTTTAAAAGTAGATCGAAGATAAAAGGAAGCCTGGGCATCTGCTTGTGTACATATATACAGGCTGCCATAATATAGGAATGACATATCTAATCGGAAGTGAGAGGAGAAAGTAGAAAGAAGATGAGAATAGAGAACATTTCCTCATGGCCCTGTCTGTGATAGCTAGGAGTTAAAAAACACCATCAAGAACTGAGAAATCAAATAGTAGAAGCATATTTAATACGGCATATTAATAATACAAGGTTAAACATGCATTGCATTGAGGGAAGGGATGGGGGGAACGTGCCAATTTTTCATGGCTCGTTCTAGGAGATTAATAGATACTGCCTGATTTACAGGGAACTAAGGTTGCTCTACAGTATCATAATTATGAAGGCAAACACTAGGAAAAATACAAAGAAGCCTTCCTCAATGAGAATTTTCATTGCTCTGGCTAGGACCTCCAGTGCAATGTTGAATGGCGGTGACAGGAGTGGGCACACTTACTTTGTGCTTGATCTCTGGGAAAGCTTTTGGTCCTTTACTGTTGCATATGATGTTAGCTGTGGGTTTTTCATAAGTGTCTCATATCGTGTTGAGAAAGTTGCCTTTTCTTCCTAGTTACTAAATGTTTTTATCACAGAAAGATGATGGGTTTGTTGAACCATCCTTGCATTCCTGAGATAAATCTCATTTGGTCCTGGTGTACAATCCTTTTTAATATGCTGCTGGGTTCTGTATGCTAGCATTTTGTTGAGGATTTTTGCATCTATATTCATAAGGGATATTGGCATGTGGTTTTCTCATAGCTTCTTTTTTTTTTTTTTCAAGGATTTATTTATTTTAGAGGAGGAGAGAGAGAGAGAGAGCACCAGTGGGAGGGGCAGATGGAGAGGGAGAGAGAGAATCTTAAGCAGACTCCAAGCTGAGCAGGGAGCCCAGGGGGCTCAGTCTCACAACTATGAGATCATGACCTGAGTCAAAACCAAGAGTCAGATGCTTAACTGACTTTACCACCCAGACAAAGAACATTTCCTTGTCTGGCTTTGGTAGCAAAGGAAAACTGGCCTCATCAAATAAGTTGGGAAGTGTTCCTTTGTCTTCTGATTTTTGGAAGATTTTGAGAAGTATTGGTTTTAACTCTTTAAATGTTTGATAGGATTCACCAGTGAAGCCATCTGGCCCGAGACTTTGTGGGAAGGTTTTTGATTAGTCATTCAACCTCTTTACTTGTTATAGGTCTGTATTTAACTAATTTTTAAAATATACTTTTTTTTTTTTCAGATTAAATCTCAAGATAAAATCCAACTCTCCACTGTACATAAGAGACACACCTAAGAAGTTGAAACTAAACGACAAACAAAGCCATACCAGGCAAAGAAAAAAAAAATGATTAGCAGAAGTCATGATTTAAGTATCAAACAAAGTGCAGTTTGGCCTAAAGAGAATTAAGCACAATAGAAAGGATCGTGTATCAGCTGCCACTCAAATGCTGATACAACCGTGGACACTTGTGCAGCAGATAGCCCCGGAATTTGCCAGATTAACCACAGCAGTGCGAGGACACTCAGAGCATGTGAGCAGGAGACTGGAGCTCATCTCTCATTGCCCAAGTAGTATGGTCACTAAGGCAGCCCTGCTATAATGCGAGAGGGTTACAGCACCACCCCAGAGAGAAGAAATAACTTTATTTTTCTCTCCTGTAACAATCCAGGATGGCAGATGGCTCTGTTCCTTCAGTGGGTCAGAGGCCTAAGTTCCTTCAAGGTTGGGGCGCTGTCATCCCTGAGACCATGCCATCCTTTGCTTGGTGGAAGCCAAATGACCACTATATGCCCACTTTGATCCTATCAGGAGGGAGGTGAGATCACAGAGCTAGCAAGCCCACAATCTCAGACCTGGGTTCACAAGTGGCAGATACAACTCACCCTCACATTTGATTAGAGAAAACTTGCCGTTTGTCACTGGGTACAACTAAATCCAAGGCATGGGGTGGGCTGAGAGTGGCTGAGTCTCATGCCTGGGATAAAGGACAGAACAGATCTTAGGGGACCACTACTGATCAGTAGCCACTAAACACCTGAGTGTGCTCATTCCCCCTTGAGTCGGACACACTCAACCCTCCTCTCCAAGAGACACCAAAGTTACCGTACTCCAGATCTCTGAGTGAGGCACAGACCCCTCTACCAGGTTCAGATGTGGTTCCTTGTGGTCTGATGACCTGTAGGCTACAAGACAATTCATGTGTCCCACCAGCCTGACCAACAGGCAATGGTGAAGCCGAGAGAACAAGACTGTGATAGGTACCAACTATAGAAGACGAGCACGGGCAATGCTCCCCAGTCCTGGGCAGGAACTGTAAGGACCCCTGACGAGGGCGGAGATGTTCAGTCCTCTGGAAGCTCCTCCCTTGTCTTCTGTCCTCATCTGAAGTGGATGTCAGCAAATATGTCTTCCTTTAGGGCTGTTCTGGGGCCTAAACACTTATGGGCTTTTGTGGTTTCTTTAGAAAAACAATTCCCTGGGTGATTTATTAGGGATCACAGTTTGTTTGCTTCCTGGCCCGGTCCTGAGCCCCTGTCATCCTCCCCACCCCCACTGCGGGAGCACATTTGGGGTGGGAAACTGATGTCCCCATCCCAGTCAGGAGAATGGGACATTTTTCTGGTGTGGGAAAATCTGCTCTGGGTCAGATTGGTGGGGAACAGCCTCTGGCCCTGCTGCAGATGGAGGGGAAGACCCAGCTAATGCGGAGAGATCCAGTGGGAATGCAACGGTTTGGGGGAGGACAGGGGCTCATTTCAGCCAATGGCCCATCTTGAGTCCCCATCCCACCTCCACAGGCAGCTCAATGTCATGAGGTCCCCAGGCCTTGCTTTCATGCTGGGTCAAAGGCAGACTGCAGGGAGGCCTACATTCTTCTGGGAAGAACAAGAGGGACATGCCCACAGTCCAAAGCCTCAGCCCAGCATGGCTTGCCCTGCTTGCTTGCTTATTCCAGGAAACTCTGGCACATGGCCATGCTCACGGCAAAGGGGGCCTGAGAGATTCAGTCTAGCCACGTGCAGAGAAAGAGGCAGACAATGGATTTCAGTGGACCGTGAGCGGTCTCAACTCTGGTCTGTCCAACTGGCTATAGGAGACAGTTTATTGGGAAAAAGGAAGACTTCTCTAGAGCCACATATGGCTCTTCATGGCCCAGGAACATGTAAACTTCAAGACAGCTCCTCCGTCCACACCATCCTACCCCACCCCAATGGCCCCCTCCCTGCACACCCAAATACATTGGTGGACAGGAATGGGGAAACCACAGATTCTCATGTAGAAAAGGGAAGAAGAGAAACACTGAAAAGTCACCAGTGCATACATGCAAAGGTGTTCAACATCACTCATCATCAGGGAGATGCAAGTCAAAATCACAAAGAGATACCACCTCACACCTGTCAGAATGGCTAACACAAAAACAAAAACAAAAACAAAACGAACAAACAAAAAAACACAAGAAACGAGTGCTGGCGAGGATGTGGGAAAAAAAGAACCCTCATGCACTGTTGGGGGGAATGCAAACTGGTGTGGCCACTCTGGAAGACAGTATGGAGGTTCCTCAAAAGGTTAAAAATAGAGCTGCCCTATGATCCAGTAATTGCGCTACTGGGTATTTGCTCATAAAACACAAAAACACTAATTCAAAGGGATACACGCACCCCTGTTTATAACAGCATTATTTACAAGAGCCAAGATACGGAAGCAGCCCCTGTGTCCATCGACTGATGAGTGGATAAAGGCATGATAGATACATACAGTGGAATATTACTCAACCAGCAAAAAGAAATCTTGCCATTTGTAATGACATGAAAGGAGCTAGAGGATATTGTGCTGAGTCAGCAGTCAGAGAAAGACAAATACGATTTGATTTCACTCATATGTGAATTTAAGAAACGAAACAAATGAGCAAAGGGGGAAAAAGAAAGAGGGGAAAAAAAACCAACAAACAGACTCTGAACTATAGAGAACAAAACAATAGTTACCAGAGGGAAGGGGTATGGGGATGGGTAAAATAGGGGAGGAGTTAAATTTTTTTAGATTGCTAAATCACTATATTGCACAAATAAAGCCAAGATAACTGTATGTGAACTATACTGGAATTAAAATTTTTAAAAAGAAGTCACTGGTACATGATGAATTGTAGTAGCAACCAGTGAGGACTCACTCTGGCATATGAGGCTAATCTGGCCAACCCAGTTCTGGAAAATTCTCCTTTCCCCATCATCCTCTGCGACCACCACTTCTGAAGTAGGTGTTAAAAGTTCTGACCTCCTTGGGGCTCAAACAATTGTAATCACCGGTCAATTCCTACTTTTTTTGGCAATGCCTTCAAAAGGCTTCTGATCTAGGTGCTTCTAGTTAGTTCCAGGTGCCAAAAACCACACCCAAAGATGTTTTCTCAGCAGAGTTTGAAGCCTGTTTTATTACTTTGTTTCCTGCTCTGACCCAGCTAACTTTGATTTGGGCTACTCGGGGGAATTCTAAAACAATAAGTCTGAGTGGGAAGACAATACCCTTAACCTAACCTTGCTCCGGGGCTGGATCCTGTACTGGGCCTCCTGGGTGGTCTTCCAGAAAGGCTGAGCCTCAACAACTGATTTCCTTCTATGTGGATGACAAAGGGCTTTCACCTCTCGGGCACCATGTTTCTAGATACTCTCTATTCCTTTCCATCTCTCGTGTCTTTCTTTAATAATCTGTTCAAAGTCATAAAGAACAGCAACCAGTATACACTAATGTTCCAGCTCTTTCTAAGCACTTCTAGAGCTGTGAGCTCAGCCAGTATATGACCAGCCTTCCCAAGCGTCATAAAAATGGTTTTTTTGCTGTTTTTCCAAGGTATAACAAGACTATCCAACTTCCCAGCCTGCAATGCCGGTACCCTTCCCACCTGCATCAAAACCACTAAGTCAATGCCTCGTATTGTAGGGGTTTTGCTAAAACAGCAGTAATAAACTGCCAATATGCTAGTATTGTTCTTTGTTTACTTAGGGTCAGGGAAGGCGGCTATAAGAATGAGAGTCTATAATGATTTAGTGGCTCAACGAAGATGGAAATGTGTTTCACATGTAATAGTCTATGGTGACCATTCCAGATTGGCAGGCTGTTGGGTTCCACAAGGTCATCCAGGAGCCTGGGGGCCTTCCGTACTGTTGCCCTGCCATCCTCTAGGCCATTGGCCTCAGCGGTTTGATCACCACTGGGTCGCAGACGCATGCACGTTCCCACTTGTGGGAAGGGGAAAAAGGGCATGGGAGGGGGGATGGTAGCAGGGTTCGATTTAAGGCCAAGGCCTGGGAGGAACCCAGTTCCCTTGCTAGTATATGCCACTGGCAAGAATGTAATCACATTGAGAGACCTACGTGCAGGAGGGACCTAGAGGCTGGCTGTGTGCCTTGGATGAAGGGGGAAATCAGTGTTGGTGGGCAATTGGCAGGCTCTTCCCTGCGCCTGGGAGCTGAATGGGCAGGTTGTCCTCATGAGTCACATGGCCTTGAGCATAAGCCGAGAGGACGTCGGTCTCTGTGGGAGGCCCTGGCCCCCTCACCCCAGGCACGTGCTTATTGCCCATCCAGAACGCTGGGCCAGCAGACCACAATGACACACGTTTGCTTGGCCAACTTTGCCATATCCAGAATGTACTCTACAGTATCCTCTAAAATGATGCCCAGCCTGTACCGGTGGGTGCCTGAGAGAGACGCATGGCAGCCCCAGGAACCTGCTGAGGGACAGAAGGGTGTGCTAGCCTCGAGTCTCCAAGAAGCAGATGCCCAGAGAGGATTATGTGTGCAAGGATGTCATTAGGAGACATGCACGTGGGAAATGAACTAGAAGGAGCCAGTGAAGGTCTAAGGGAGTCAGCAGGGCAGGCCTCCATGCAAGAGCGACCCCCAGAGAAGGGGCCAGGGAGAAATGACCGTGGCAATCTAAGAAAGCTTCAACAGAGCCACTGGGAAATCCTCAAACCAAAGTCGACCAAGAAACAAATCGGTGTCTCCTAGAACAGTTCTGCACTAGTGTCCCCAGTTGTGCACATGGTCATTGGTGGGAAGCAGCTCGTGGGGGGAGGGGATGGGATGGATGTCAGAGCTAGGGCTGCATTGATCAATATCGCGCCTGTCCCAAGAAGTCTGCAAGGCCATTTCTCACAGCTGCCATGGGAGGTTATGGTTAGATCTGGGGTTCACACTCTAGACAGAGCACAGGATTTAAAAATTCTGAAATTAAAAAAAAAAACAATCGCACTGGGTTGCCACCCTGCTCACCACCGACAAGTTGTGTGGCATTGGGCGAGAAACGGAACCTCTCTGATCCTTCTCAGTTTCCTCATGTGTGAAATGCCGGAGAAATGTTATCAGGACGAAAGTCGAGTTTCAGCAGGAGGTACCCACTAAACGGTGGCCTTTCTTTATCCCCTCCCCATTTTGCCAGAGCTCGGTGGGTCGAGGGGTACGCCACACGTGCTTCCTGAGGAAGGAATCCCAAGTCCACAGCAGACCCCAATTCCCTGCGACAGCAGATAGGCCTTCCCTCTCTGCCCCACAGCGAGCGGGCCTCAGAGGCCGAGCTGGCTTGCAAACCAGTCCCAGAAACAACCTGATAAATGTCTCCCCCAGGGCCGAAGGGAAATATTTAGAAGAGACTGCCGGCCAGGCCTGAGACGGCCACTTGTTACCTCCCCTGGGCTCCAGCTTGTTTGAAAACTCATCACCCAGGCTAGGACTGTGGGCTGAGGCCCAGGTGGGGAAGCGAAGGAAGAAGGCGGCTCCTTGGACAAGCCTGTAAATCCCGGCGGCAGACGGCAGACGGCTGGGCAGGCTTCCACCCACCCCAGGCACACGCCGGCTCTACAGCTCCTGAGAGGCACTGTCTCTGGCTTCTCTCTCCCCCAGTGCCCCTTCTCCAGAGCGCGTTCGCAGCCGCCTTCCCTCCCTCCTACTCTGGGGGGGGGGGGGAGGCCCTCCCCCCCCCCCACCCGCCTTTCTTCTCTCTCTCCAGTGGTCGCCCCGATTGATTCTTCTCCATCTCTTGACACCCTCCGGGGCTCCTGAGTCTTGAGTGTGTAGCTCTCTGCACTTCCCCATCTCTGGAGGTCTCCAAGTCTCCCTGTCTCCCAGAGCGGCCTTATTCCTCTCTGCCCTGCTGGTTCTCATGCTCTCTTGCTCCCTCGGCCCATCTCTCTCCCTCTGGTTCCTCCTCTTCCACCATTTGACCTCCGAGCCCAGCTGCCTCCTTGGAGCTGTGTGCTGCCTTGGAAAGCCTTCAAGCCACAAGGAGCAGCTGAGTCCTGAAACTTCCATAGGGACCCTGGAGCAGCACCCCCATCCCCCATCTGCCCTCTTCCTCTGTGTATGGTGGACATGCTCAGAACCAGAGGGCCCCAGCACCCCTGCCCCAGCCTGCTTGCTCTGATAATAGAGCATTCCAACCTCCTCTCCCTCCCCCAGGCCCTCTCGGGGTCACTGCCTCGTCTAAACGTCTTTCTGCATCCAACCTTTAGAGCTCACTGCTAGTTACAGGTGATACTAAGAAACTGGGACAAATAGGACATCATTTTTACACCAAAGGGAGGGAAATTGGCTTAATTAAGTGTTCGGTATCTATTCAAGAGAATTTTATAAAAATTATGAAGTAGAGCCATACATACGGGTGTAAAACACAAACCCACGTAAGTCAAAAGCAGATTAAAAGTAGTATTTAGGGCATAAATCTGTCTTGTAAAAGACAAGAAATATGCGTAATGTCCAAAATCACATATGTATTTCAGGGTGGTGGGAGTATGAGTAACTTTTTATTGCGATGAACAAATAAAGCCCACCAGGACATAAGCAAGATAGGCGTCAATCTTCTTCGCTGCCCCTTTATTGATTTTAACCCAACAAACATTTCTGAAGCCCCAACTGGGTGGCCCCTCCCAGAGGCTAAACAGGAACTAGAGTGATCAGATATGTGACAGATCCCACGACAATCCCCGGAGACTGGCCAGGGTGACCCAAAGAGACCCTTCAGGTAGGTGTTCGGCTGGGGCCAGTGCTGAAGGTGAACAGAAGAGGCTCTCAGTGGCAAAGGGTACTGGCAGGGGAGCGGCACCCAGAGGGGAGCCGTCCAGCTAGGATCTCGAACGTGAAGGGTGTGGAACCACCCTCCCAAGAAGGCTTGGGGCACCCACCACTTAAACAGGAGAAACAGGACCTATTGCTAAAGACAGAAGATAAGACAGGGGAAGAGGATGAGGGACTAGAACAGGGTTGGGGTGGAGGTACAGTTCCAAGTCTTAGCCAGCCTCCTCTCTCCCCAAGGAGCTCAAACCAGCCTAGCCATGCTGCTGGAGTCACAGCCTGAACTCATGGCTGCCTGGCCAGCCTGTGAAGTTAAGGGCCTTCTGTCAGGAACCCCCAGCACAGAGAAGCTGTGGCCCGGGACCGCAGTGGCCAGTGTGTTCCCATGGGCTAGGCAGTGCTGAAGACCCCCAAGGCCCTGGGCTGGCCTCCCAGATGGGAGGACATTCTTTCAGGCTCTGCGGGTTCTATTTTTGTTTCTTTGTTTCACTTCCTGGGCTCCCCTCTTCTGCAGAGTCCAGGGCTAGGAGAGGCGGGGTGTCAAGAGGCAGTACAGATGCCCTGCGTGCTGAGCGGAGCTCCAGCACCAGCCCCACCACGAGAGGGCACCCGAGAACAGAAACTGCAATCTCCAGAGAGGGGGCAGGCGGAGTAGGGAAAGCACCCAAACTCTGCACGGATCTCTGAACTACTCCGCCCAGGGCCTGGCCACGGTGGGTCAGATCTGAAGCAATCCTGGAGGGCTTGGCTGGGTGGGGGCCCCAAGTGTGGGGACCTGCCCTCTTCCACCGGATGTTGTTTATTACATAGATCGCCACCTACTGCCAGGTGATAGTGTTACACTGCCAACTCAGAGGGTTTAGGGTGTAGGCAGGGGTGCGGGGCAGCTGCCGGAGACACTGGAAAGGGGCTGGCATGATGGAGAGAGCTCTGGCCGCGAGTCAGGACAGCTAACTGCGCCGCCACTACTTTCTGTGTGACCTCTCCCTCTCCCCTAAGTGTTTTCTCATCTGTAAACAGAGGGGGTGGGAAGACTCAGTGGTACCCAAGCGCCCTTCAGGCTCTGACCAAAGACATGCCCCACTCTCCTTGAACAGCCCTTAAGAAGGCCAAGGAGGCTGGAGAAAGGGGACGAAGAACCAAAACGGCCGCTGTCTGCTTGGGGGCAGTGCAGGGGCGCCCTGCACGGGGCTGAGTCAGCGCAGGGGACACGCAGCACTCTGTCGGGTCCCACCACCCAAATATCCCCTCCCAGGTCTCCCACTGCTGGCTCGGGCAGCGCCCCACCCGCCTCCTGGAAGGGGCGCCGAGGGAGTGGGGTGTTCTGCGGTGAAGGCGGGACGATGACCCTGACCCGGCCTCCCTGAGAAGTCAACCTCACCAAGGAACGTTTTCTCCGTCCTCACAGCGCCGACCTTCGCCTCGCGGGCATCTCCGCTCCATCCCGGACGCCGGCGATGGGGAACGGAGTAGGGAGGCAAGAGCGCTCGGAGCCGGGAATGGATCCACTTGGGGAGGCGAGTAGTGGCCCCGGGGAACCGCGGGCGCGACCTCTTTCCGGTGATTGAAGTTTGTGGAGTTACCTCTACCCGGGGATCCCCCCCCCCATTCCAACCACATCCTTCTCCCACCTCCCCCAGTCTCAGGAGCCTGAGCCCCGAAGGTTCAAGAAGTCAAGAGCCTGGAGAAATGCACTGTGCAAATATATTGACTTTATTTGTCTCCGTTCGGGAGCCTCACAGACATATCCAAGTAAAAAGATCGTTAAATAAACGCCGTCAGCCATCGCAATGCAAAAATAAATATCAGTCCTCCGGCCGCAGCAGCAGCTGCGCCCCAAGTCCCATCAGCCGCGCCTAACAATTATAAAAGTGTTCAGCGAGAGTGTGTTGGCGTGAGTGTGAACGGGTGTGCGCTGGGGAGGGGGGCACGGCGGAGCGGTGAGCGGAATCGGAGTTGCAGACCCTCAGACAAGGGCGTGGAGCGGCTCTCGGGGAAGCCCCGGCGACCCAGCGCCGACTCAGCGCGGGCGCGCCTCCCGCACACACTCACGGCAGAGTCCGTACTGGGAAGAGTTAAAAAATAAACATTTACAAGGGCAAAGAAAGCGGCCCCCCTCCCCGGCAGCCCCGCGCGCTCCGGCCCGGGAGCGGCGCAGCGCGGGGCGCACGGAGCAGTTCGCATCCCGGCGAGAGGTCCGGGTCCTCGCGGGCCCCCGCGGCCCTCTGGGGCCGGGTTCGCGGGTCCCCGGGCAGCGCCCTTCACAGGGCCGAGTCGGAGTCGCTCGAGTCCAGGCTGTTCCTCAGTTTGCAGCTGCTGAGCTGCTCCCTCTGCAGCGACAGGCTCTGCGTGCTGCGGCGCAGGCACTCCAGGCTCTGCAGGAACGACTTCTTGGCCTTCTCCTCCTCCATGGGGGACACCCCTTCCTCCTCCACCTCCTGAATCTCGTCGAAGGTCACCGGCTGCGTCTTGAAGCGGGACTGGCGCGGCCGCCGCAGCCGGCCCTTGCCCTTGGACAGCTTGGCGGGCCGCACGGGCTGCGGGAACTCGTCGGCCAGGCACACGAAGTGCGGCATCACCGCCTGGTAGCTGGAGCAGATGCCCATCAGCTCGCCGGGCTTGGCGGCCGCCATGGCGCTGCCGGCGTCTTCGGGGCCGGGCGGCGGGGCGCCGGGGCTCTCGGGGGGCGGCCGCTGCGCCGGGGCCCCCCGGGAGGCAGCAGCCTGGGGCTCGCCGGGCGGGGGATCCAAATCTGCTGCGGGGTGGCGGCGGCCCTCGCGGGCCCGGGTCGGCGTTTTCTCGGGAGGGCGGGCGGGAGAGCCCGTCGGGGGGCGCGGGGCTCGGCGCGCGCTGCTGGGCTGCGCTCCCGGGCGCTCGCCGCCGCGGCAGTCACCGTCTGCCCCGCGGCTGCCCGGCCCGCCGCTTATATAGCCCGCTCCTGCCCACACGGCCGCGAGCTCGGATGACAGCGAATGCCATTTAAAGCGTGCGCGCCCCGCGCCCTTCCGCCTGACGTCGCCCCGCCGCTCTGGGAAAGTAACGGCCCTTTCCCCAGCGCCGCCCGCCCGCCCCCAGCCAACCCGGCTCCGGAAGGCAGGCCCCGCCCGCGGGGTTCCGGGAGCATCCGAGGCCCCGGGAGCACGCGGCGGGGCGGGGTGGCCGGAGAGTCGGCGGATGGGGGGCGGGGGGCTCGGATCGGCGGACACTGGGCTGCCACTGTCCGTCCTGGGATCCGCAAGTTGCTACCGACCGCGGTGGCTGCGGCGGCGCAGGTCCCCTTCCCCCTCCCAGATCCCAAATGCACACACTCCAGACGCTGGTGATTCCGCCGCGGGTTCTGCGTTGGGCGCGTGGTGGAGGCAGCTCCCAGCCCTCCTCGCAGCGGGGAGAGCCGGGCGCCGGGACAGCGGGGCACCTAGCTCCCCAGAACTGAGTTCGGAGAAAAGGTTGGGTTTCTTCTCTGGATCCTTGTCACCCCTCCCCAGACAAACCAAATCCATATACACACACAAACACGCACAGAGCCATGGACGAATAAAAACACAGCCCGATTATTCCATTCCGGTTCTCCCCTTCCCTAGCCATCTTCGCTCTGTCTCCCCACAACCCCGCCCCCAGGTCCCTCGGGCACCAGCCCCCTATTCAGGCTCAGAAGAATGACACTTGGATAGGCACTAATAACAATGATAATAACTACAGTCTGGAGAGCTTCACTCCGAACCACCCAGTGAGCTTCGTTTTACATATATTACCCTACTTAATCTTCATAACAGCCCTGTGAGGTAATTGGTATTCTCCCAAATTTACATACGACATAGTGGAGGCACAGAGAGGATAAGTAGCTAGTCCTTTAGTAATGGATGGAACCAGCCTGCGCTATTACTGCCTTGTGCTGAGGGCTGGTACCCACCAGTGCCCCTGGGGCTTCTGAGAGCAGGTCCCCTGGTTTCCCTGACTCCCAAGAAGGAACTGTGACCATCCCGCCCCCCCCCCCCCCAGACCACATGGGTCTCAAGGGTGGCAGGCACAGAACCCAGCTCGCCCTGCCTCCATCTTCCCCACAGGCACCCAGCTAGGCTCACAGCGCCAGGGGGAAAGGAGGGAGTCAGTGGATTTGGCCTCCTTTCCTTCCACAGCCATTCAACAGATTCATTAAGGACCTCCTGGGTCCCAGCTCAGGGGTTACATTCCAGTGCTCGGGGCAGACAATAAATCTCAAAACAAGACCCTGATCTTGGGTGATGTGGGAGAGATGCAGATGGAGAAAGGTGCAGAAGGCGGGGCCAGGAAACGCTTCTCAGAGTGGTCGATCTTTAAGGTGACACTGAGGGACAATAGTGTCACTGCTACGAGCTTAATATGGGCCATGCTCTAAGTACCTTTTAATGTGTTAGCTCAACAGCTCTGGGAAACAAATACTTTTATTAATGTCCTTTACAGATAGAAAAACCAAGGCACAGAACAGGTAAGCAACTTACCCAAGGTCACACAGCTAGTAAGCAACAGAGCTGAGATTCAAACCCAGGTGACTCCTCTCCTGAGCCCTCACTCTTAACTTACACTGAAGCCCTTTGTCCTATGGAGTACAAAGAAGGAACCAGAGTGTGACCAAGTGAGAGCGTAAGGAGAGTGTTTCAGACAAAGGGAATCCTAGGGCAAATGCACCAAGGAGGGGAGAGCCAGTGAGAAAAGCCATGTGGCTAAAGCAGACGGGAAGGGGGCGATGAGAAGCAGGGACAGTCACAGAAGGCCTTGACGGCCATGTTAAGGAAACAGCATTTTATTCTAAGGGCAACCGTAAGGCACTGGGGAGTTTGGGGCAGGCGACATGCTTCAATTCATGTTTTAAGCGCTCACTCCAGCTGCCATGTGAGGCGCAGACTGGAGAGGGTTGGGGACGAAGAAGGAAACCCACTTACAAGATCGAGACATCACCCAGATACAAGACACTGAAGATGTGGACTGGGTGGAGAGAGGGCGGGAAAAGGCCATATTTGGGATGTGTCTGAAGAGAGAAGGAGAGGACTTGCTGATGGATTAGATGGGGTGGTGGGAGGAATCAAGGTTGACTTTTATGGATTTGGCCGGAGCAAGTGGTAGACGGGGAAGTGGCCGTGGGGGGTGAGAAGGCTGGAGATGGGTAGGGCCATTGTGGAGTCTGCTGGCTTGCCATCAAAGTCCTCTACCTATGCGGGCGAGGCCTGGATACTCATATCAGAACAATGTTATGTGAGAGAAAAATTAATTTATGTAATCTGAAGGCCATTGTATTTGGGATTTTCTTTTAACAGCAGCTTAGCAATACTCTAATACAGAAATTGGTACCAGGAATGCAAAGCTGCCATGTATAAAAACCTAAAATCTGTGGCACTGGCTTTGGCAACAGGTGGTAAGCAGTACAGAAACCAGGATGTGGAGGATGGAAAGCTGGTGACCCTTGGTACGCTGTGACAAAACATTTATGAAAAACATTACCTGTGACAATTCAGAAGATGGGCCACATGTCCACTGAGCCTGTAATTCCAGAAAAATGGCTGCAACGAGCTACAAACATTTATTTGCACATGTTGGCTGCTCAATGATGCTTTTAGCCAGAGACTCCAGCAAAGAGACTGGCTAGTCTGCAAGCAGAGATGAGCAGAAGGGGAGCTAATACAGAGAAGCGCTATTGTCAGGGCTGCAAAGCCCAGCTGGTTTTGTCCAAAGAGCAGAAGATCAGACTGTCGTGGTTTGCAGCCTCTCTCCAAGCTTGTCTGTGACACCATGCAGAGGGATCACCCCTGCAGCGAAGTATTGTATTAGCACTCTTGCCTTGTCATTCAAGTCCATTATTTTAGATGCCTTGAGGATAGCTTTCATTACAATGAGAGAGAGGAGTTGGGCAAGGCAGACAGCCTTAATAACTCAGACAAGAAAGGAGCTCTGGGTGTGGTTGCTGGCATGTGGAACTGACTAGAGGCAGACCAATTTTCTGAAGGAATTATTATTATCAACAAAATTGCAAGGCTGGACTTCAAAAGCCCATGATCCTTCCAGTCCAAATATGTGCTCAAAGAAGACAGACCTTCAATACCCCCATAGGGCGGTAGTGGAGAGTAATAAACAAGAAGGGACTTGCCAAGGGCAAAGTCAAGGGCCAAGGAGACACAGGGCAAGAACTTCCTGCACCACCAGGGCAGGGAAGTCCTCATGGTTCCAGAAGGGGGGCTGTGGCAGAGACTGCCAGCTGTCCATCAGCTGGGTCACATTTCCCAGCTTCCCTTGCAGCTAAGGTTGGGCCGTGTGTGGAAAAAGTCATCTGTGCAGTGTCAGCAGAAGTCAACGATTCGAATCCTGTCCCACTTGCCTGAGAGGAAAGTCCCAAGCTAAGCTTCCATATTTTTCCCCATACCGACTGGAAGAGTGATTACCACAGACGCTGGATCTTTCCTGTTAGTCTGGATCCCTACATGACCCCGTGCGGCAGAGCTATCTACCAACTTGAAACACTTCCCTTGGAGCTCTTACATGAGAAAACAGTCAACTGAGTATTTTTAAACTCCTCTAATTTCAGGTCTCTATTATATCAACTCATTGTCCTAACCAAGAGAGCCATAGACATCCAAGGTCAAGCAGGACACTGGAAGAACTCAGGGAGAGGTGAAGGATGGAGTCGCAGTTTGGGAGTCTTCGGGGTACAGAAGGGATAGTGGATGAAAGGCCACCTTCCAGAGAAAGAAGGGGTGGGAGCTGCCAACACTGGCCGGGGGTGGGGGGGGGGAGGTGGAGGGTGGTACCCAGATGAGCCAGTCCTCAGAGAAGCAATGTCCAACAGGGTTAAGATGGAAACCAGAAGAACATGTCAGAAGGCAAGAGAAGGATGTTTCTACAAGGATGATTAGGACGGCTGTCAAGAGACAGGTCCTACCTAGCCCAGCTCTACCTGAACTTCGTGTGTGCCCTGGGGCAAGCCACTAATCTCTCTGCACCACTGAGGTCTCCGCTCAAATGCTGCCCTATCAGAGCAGCCTTTCCTGGCCACCCTATTCCAAGTGGTCCCTCAGTCACTCTGTACCACTAACTAAACAGCCTTCTCACATGTTTGTTCCCCTCGACAGTGTTGTCTACCTTCCCCACCGGCCTGCCAGCCTCCGCCTCCCCAGTACCCCAGCCAGCGCTGGCCACAGCAGTAGCTCCGGGTTCTTTGCAAGTGGACTGCCACCCTCTCCTCGCCTCCCTGTGACCTCTGCTCCCACAGCTCCTGGCGACACCATCTCCACCGGGGCTTCCTTCCCAACAGGCACAGCTCCTCCGGACCCCAAGTCCCCAGGCCACGGACTGGGGTACCCTAGGTCACTCCTCTTGGCTTCCCTGGATAGAAGATTCCCCATCCTCAGCCCCAGGGAGGTGAAAGCAACGGGCCCAGGTTAGCAACCAGCTCGGCCCCTGTCACTTCCGCTCCACTGCAAGTCTGGCCCTGCTCACAGGCGACTTCCGGGAAGAGGAGAGGGCAGGGTAGGGAGATGGTCTTTGCCTCAAGGATGGCATCTGAGGGGCGCCTGGGTGGCTCAGTGGGTTAAGCCCCTGCCTTCGGCTCAGGTCATGGTCTCAGGGTCCTGGGATCGAGGGCCGCATCGGGCTCTCTGCTCACCAGGGGGCCTGCTTCCCACACCCCCCCCCGCCCCCACCCGCCCACCTCTCTGCCTACTTGTGATCGCTCTGTCAAATAAGTAAAATCTTTTAAAAAAAAAAAAAAAGGGGGGGATGGCATCTGAACTCCCACATGACCTAGCTTCCTCTTTTCCACCACTGACCTCCCCCACCCCCATCCACAGCTCTACCTCTCGGGCTGCCTCCAGGACCAACCCCAGCCCTAGGTGGCCTTTTTTTTTTTTCCTAGGTGGTCTTTTTAAATGTGCTGTGCCCTCCAGATCCACAGGAGTCAGCCAGCGGCCACCGTCGGGTCAGGAGAACACGAAGCTAGAGTCCAACCCCACTCGGCCCTGAGCTCATTCTATGATTTTGAGCAGTTCCTACTCTCTGAGACTCCCTTTTGCACCTCAGCGCAGAAGTAATGCTGGGCGTCCACGATGAGTGTATGGAAAGCACCTGGACGAGTGGCCAGCGTGGCGGAAACATGAGAATCCAGTTCTTTTTCGTGTTCATTATCTCATGCTCAAACCTCCCCCTCCCCCCAGCATGGTTGAGGAGATGGACAGGGACCAAGAAGCTCCTGCTCGGGGAGGAGGGGGGAGGGGGCGTTTAGGGTTTGGGTGACTTATCCTCTGCCTGACTCACAAGGTAGAGGAGGAAACCAGACCCAGCAAGGTCAAGCTCTCAGAGCAACTAAGTAATGTCTCCATCGTCTGGCGTTACTACCAGTGCCCAAAGGCGGTCCTGGGGGGCAGCACGGGATATTAGCCTCCTTCGACAGCACCCCCAGCCCATATCTACCTTCCTCCAAAGATGCAGGGGGTGGGGTATGGGGTGCGTGAGAGCTGCATGTGTCGAGGAGGGGTGGGCAGATCTGGGGGCTCTGGAGGGGTCTGCCCGGGGGTCAAGGCCTGGGCTCCGTTGCCCTCTGGCCATTGCTGAGTTTGCTGGGTCCATGTGGGCTTTGCCGGGACAGGCTAAGTTGCCTCCCCAGGCCCAGTGGGGCAGAGGATAGCCATTAAAGGGGATGAAGGATGGTTCCTTTTCTTAGTAGACCCCTAGCCCTGGGATTACAGAGGTGCGACACAGAAATGTCATTTGTTGAAGACTCACTATGTGCCTGGCATTCTGTCAATGGTGCTTTGCTCGAACCTCCCCTAAAATCATCCTCATGGCGTCCTTTGAGGGGGAGCCTAGCCATCACATCCATTCTGCCGATAGCCTCAGGGTGCTTTGTAGCTCACCCGGGTCACTCTCAGTGCTACGTGCAGTGCCAGGAGCCAGGTAGGTGTGCCTGGCCCAGAAAGCCCTGCTCCTCACCCGCACCACCCCATCTCCCTGCGCCTCCGACGGGGCGGGAACCGCACCAGCCGAGTCAGACGCGCGCGATGCCGTATCTGCTCCATCACCCGTGTACTCTGTGGCCTTGAACCAGTTGCTTCCCACCTCTGAGGCTCAGTTTCCGTATCTGTGACGTGAGGAGGCCAGACTCACGTACTGGGGCTCACCGGGCTCTAACATTTTCAAATCCTCAGGAGGATCAGGGATGAGGTGACCCGTTTGCAAGCAGGAGATGCTTTCTCTTGAGCCCAAGAGTGGCAAAGAGCCCGGGTTAAGGCTGTGGGGGAAAGCTCGGTTCCACGGAGGAGGTAGCTGGGGGAGCAGGTGGGGCAGGAAGATGGTAGCAGCTGGGGAGGGGCTCGTGCCACCACCTCCTCCACCGTCCCCACCCACACTTTGGCTTTTGGGCAGAGCCTAGGATTAAAAAAAGCAATCACCAGTTCTTCAGCTATTAACAGGGCTTTGTTTCCAAGGGAGCCTGCAGTACCCTAGCCCTGGGTCCGATGGGGGCAGGGAGGCCAAGTCTGTCCTGGGAGGCAGAGAGGCAGTGAGCTGGGGAGGACACACAGTAAAGCAGAAAGAACTGGGTTGGGGCAGTTCTGCCCAGATGCTCCTCCGCTTCCTTGGGGCGGGGGGCGGTGTGGTGAGGGGGAGGCAGGAGGGTCAGACCCCTTCCCGTGACTGCCTTGCCATCCTGGCATATGGACCTTCACAGGTCAGCTAGAAGACTTAGTCAGCTGGCTTCCTCCCTACACTCACCCAGAAGTCTCCCCAGAGTCAATCTCATGCCTCCAAGGGCTGAATGAGGTGATGGTTATTCCAGATGTTGCCGTTTGGGTCAGTCTGCACTAAGGGTGTATTTGGTCTAGCCACTGTGTGTATGTGTGTACGCACACGTGTGTGCATGCCTCTGGGTGTGTGTAGGTGGAATGCAAATGTGAATGTGGCATAAGGGGTGGGGAGGGGTCAGCCACAAACACACCTTCTGTGGCAGGGCCTTTCTTGCCTCTGGACCCCACCCTCACCTCCTGCTGGGGCCACTCTGCCCCCGCCAGCGAGCCATCCATACCAAGCCTGGGACTCCAGCATTTTACCAACTGCTTCTGCCTCACTTGGAATTAGCACTTCGTCTGGTACAAGTGTGAGCATAAAAGTGTTTTGATAATTTTGCTGGAGGGTTGCCATGACAATCCCCAGCAAGTTCCAAGAGGGGGTGTCGGTGTGCACGAGAGAGAAAGAGAGAGAGAGAGAGAAGGAGGAGGAGGAAGAGAGCGCGAGAGACACAAAGAGGGAGAGACAAAGAGAGGTGGGGAGAGGAGCCAGGGAGACCCCCGCGATCTCCCCAAGTCAGATCTTCAGCCTGAATTCAGTGCCCACACCCCAGTGGCCCCATTCATGCAGCAGTGAGCTCTCTATCTCACCGGGGGCTCACTGTAGACCGTGCGGTGGGGCAGCAGCTGCTGGCTGGCAGGCTGCCAGGGCTGGCAGGGCAGAGCCGGTCCCACTGGGGGAGGCACCCTGCCACCCTCCACTCTCAGGATGAGCCCCAGGGAGTACCAGGCTGGAGTGGAGGCAGGGAGATTTTCAGGGATTCAGACAGAGCCAGAGCCCTGGGAAGACTCCTAAGAATCATGCCCAGCCTACAGGCCTGACTCTGCTGACGCGGCTGATGGCAGCGCATTTCCCTGCCAGGGGCCTGCTTCCTGGCATGGCTTGGGCTGTCCAGAGGCTGGGCTTCTGGTTTTCTTACATGCTTTCTTGCAGGTCTGAGTGTCCCTCTCGGGACCACTGGTGTGACAATCACTATATGGATCAGGATGAAACCCCACATCATCCGAGGCCCTTGAGCTTTGCAGAGTGTGTTCTCTCCCCTCTCTGGCCAAAGCAGGGATATCTCTGCTATCTTCTGAGATGAGGTCATAGAGGCCCAGAAAGGGGCGGGAAACAGAACAAATTCCCACACCAAGTAGCAGTGCGGAGGCAGAGTTGGGATGGAACCCAGCCCTGGACTTTACCCCAGCCTCATTGTCCTCATGGAAGACAGGTTCTCTGGAATGGGTCCATCTGGCACTACCCACTTCACATATGGACAGGGAAACTGAGGCCCATAGACATTCCCCCGGCTAATGAGCATAAAGCCAGAAGTTGTCACTGCCTTTACCAAACCATCAGGCAGCCCCAGGTGGCCCCTTAAAGCAAGCCTCGGGGACTTAAATTTCTGTTCCCGGGTTTAAGTGCCAGCCTTGGAAGGACGGTCTTCGGATTATTGCCAAAACAGAGCAGAGGGCAGCTGGAGCCGGCCGGGGACCCAGAGGCAGGGAGATGAGCAGGTTGCTGGGGTGCTGCCGAGTCCCAGCTGCATAAGGACATCTTGCTCGGAGCCTCCCAGCTCCTGCTATGGGAGCCATGGGGCCTTGGGCTGTGGGAGCCCCTGTTTCTGCAGCTGTGGAGAGCCAGAGTGCCCGGGAGCCCTCCGAGGAACTACTTCCCAAGCTCCGGGAAACAGCTACCCTGGAACTGCAGTCTCAGAGGACAGAGGCAGCCTCACGCCTGTCTCCAGCTCGGCTTACATCTACCTTTCAATTATTCACCAGCATGGCAGGAGGGGGTGGGCACCAACAGGAAAGTGCTGTGGGCTCTGGAGACAGCCTGCAGGGATGACTTTCCTGCAGCCTTAGTAAGAGACAACAGCACGAGAATAAGCAAACAGCAGCTCAAGACTGCCTGCTTGGATACCCTGGTTCTGGTGTTTGCTAGAAAGTTCTTCTCACTACTCTGTGATTATGGAAGCCTCATGCCTGCCCCATCCTTCTCCCGGACCAAACTAGATGATTTATTAAAACATACTGAGGTCAAACTAGCCCTGTAGGAGGGTGAATTTTTAAACAGATTCCAAGAAACCAGTGTCAAGAAGATGCCCTTTCACGTAATGTGTTCTGAGCCTGGCCTTGAGACAGGGCACACACCGTCAGTCTCGTAAATAGCTACTGGCCCACTTTGGGGGCCCAGAGAGTCTGTCCTCCTTCGGGCCCCATGTTCCTCCTCAGACACGGCCTCGGGCTGCCTAGTGGATATGAGATGCTTGCTGTGCCCCAGTCTCTTTGCATGTTGTGGACATGGCGGGGGGCAGTCACTCCCGCGGTACCCAACTTCAGGCAGCCTCTCTCTGACATTGCCCTGCCTGTCACTGGTCATGGAAGGCATCTCCTCGGTCTTTCTTTTCTTTTTTTTTTTTTTTTTTTAAAGATTTTATTTATTTATTTGACAGACAGATCACAAGTAAGCAGAGAGGCAGGCAGAGAGAGAAGGGAGGAAGCAGGCTCCCTGCTGAGCAGAGAGCCCGATGTGGGGCTCGATCCCAGGACGCTGGGATCATGACCTGAGCCGAAGGCAGCGGCTTTAACCCACTGAGCCACCCAGGCGCCCCCTCCTCGGTCTTTCTTAATGCTGGTCACAAACAAAGCATCCTGAACCTATCACTGCACCCTTAAGCTTAGCCTCTGAGATAGGTGTTACTATCTCCAAGCTTTAGTTCAGACAACAGGCTCAGAGATGTTTAGGAACTTTCCCAAGGCCACACAGCCCAGCAGAGATAGAGCTGAGATTTGCTCCCAGGTCCACCGGTTGCCAAAGCTCTTCCCATCCATCAGTTATCCCCATGACAGTGGCTCCTGAATCTGACCAGGGAGGGGTTCAGTGGGAGGAAGGACTAGATGAAGAGGGCTGGGTCCGGGGAAGAGTCTGGAACTCTAACTGGAAGCCAGGCTCCACTGCCCAACAGCTGTACCAGAAAGAAGACTGGTGTCCTTTGGGCCAAGCAGTAGAGCTGGGCGGGGTAGGGAGGGGAGTGTGGATGACATCCAAGCCCACTCATTTCATGTGGAGGTGCAGGAGAAGGCCTGGGCGCCCCTCCCAACTCACGATGCCCAGGGATGCAAGACAGAGTGGGCAGCGCGCGGCCAGATGGATGAGCCGGGGCCCCTCACCGTGAGCACGGGCGGGAGGCCACTCAGAGCAGCGCACGCCAGCACCTTCAGGCCAAGAGTCTCCACACCTGAGACTGGAAACCACTGTTTGCAGATACTGAGAAGAAAACCCCAAAGGCTTGGCTGATAGAGGTCATGAGGCCAGAGTAAATGGAACAGAACTGCGAGCTGCCAGAAGAGAAAGGAATCTTCCAGATGAGCTGGGGCAGTGTTTTCAGACCAAGAGGTGTGACTCATTAGTGGGCCATACCAATGGTTAGGGGGCCACGGCCAGCATTTTTTAATGATACACAACAGTACAGAAAACAGGAGAGTAAGCACATGTAATAAAGCTTTAGTTTTAAACTGTGTGTGTGTGTGTGTGTGTGTGTGTGTGTGTGTGTGTAAACTTTTTTTTTTTTTTTAACCATGGGTTCTGGTCCAAAAAGCTCCAAAAAACACTAAGTTGGTTCAACCCCTGTATTCTGCAGATGGAGATCTGGGGCCAAGGGCAGGACAAGGCTCAGCCCACAGTCCAGACACAGGACAAGAACCATCTCCTGATGCTTGGACACTACTTCCCCAGCGCCACAGGCTGCTTTCAGAGGCCTGACTCCTTGCTCATCTTTCAACCTTAGACACTCTCAGCCTTGGCCACTCTTACCCTATGTTGTTCCCGGGCTAGAAGCAGGAAGAATTCGGGGCTTTGCATGGAGGTGTCGTGACAGAATGTCCTCATGCCCTTTCTTCTCTAGATTGGTCCTACTCGGGCTCTTTCCCTGCCTCTTTTCCTCCCCCCGACTCCCTCTCTATAGGAACATCCCAGAACCAGGGTCCTTTCACACTCCCCCTGCCGCCACGAATGCCTCTGTGCGGCCACTTCCCAGGTCCCTCCTGGCCATGCTGGGCCCTCTCTCCCCTGAGGCCTTGTCCTAGACCCCTCTACAAAGTGACTCCAGCTCCACAGGCTGTGAGATCTGCCTGAGGCCCAGTGTGAGCCTCACCCGACCCTGTTTCCAGGGCCCAGGACTTTCCTTCACATCTACACACTATCTGATAACAGCTGCCCCAGATACACACATCATACTCAATTCTTACAGCGGCCCTGTTTTATAGGTGGAAACACTCAGGGGAAGGAACTTGCCAAAGACCACGCAGCCGTCAGCAGAGCAACTCACTCCAGAAGCAGGTCTACATGGCCCCAACGTGCATACCTGGGCACTACCCTGCTGGGCTGATTCCTGGCACACCTTCCCCCAAAGCATCCTGGGCTGGGCGGGAAGACGACACCAAGGGGATGGGAGCGAGTATGTCTCACTTTACCCTGCAATGAGGAAATGACTGCCCCGCTCTCAGGAGGGCAGAACACCGGAAAGGCAGCACCCACCCTTCTCCTGCACCCCTTTCTTTCTCCAGGAGGGCAGCACAACTTCCCTGAGAGGGAGGCTTGGGAGGAGGAACCGGGTTAGGGCAATCTCCCTCGTCGCAGGCTCAGGAGGGTTGGCAGCTGGTAGGGACAGGGCTTGCTGTGCTGGTTCCCGAACAGGGTGCCCCACGTACCCCAGGGTGCCCCTAGACTCTGTGAAGGAGTAGCGGCAAGAAGTCTGACGGTGATCATGGCTATAGGCCAAGGTCTCCCATCCAGGGTTATTGGTAAGAACACTGGTGTTTTGATCTTGTAGCTGAGTCCTGCGTCTGTTTTACTCATGCTTCAGCATTCATGGCAAGAAAGGGTGTTATTAGCACCAAAAAAAACAACATCTTTTCTCCTCAGCTGTCCTGGGGATCCCCATCTCTTTGCTTGGGCTCCTGCCCCGTGGGTCCTCCCACCGGCAGCCCCACCCCTCATCCCTCCTGAAAACTGTCCCCAGCCCCCCGTGGCTCCCAGGCCTGATCTGGGCCCCTCTCCCTCCCTTACTGTCCGTCCTCCAGCTCACCGCCCCCCCCACCGCCCCAACACAAGCCACCTAGGACCCCCACTGTCATTTCCCAGTCCTCCCCGTTCTCCCAGGGCCTCCTCCACCTGGCAGCCTCTCCTGACCACCACCCAAATCGTATCTCCTGTTCCTCCCAGCCCTGCAGCCCTCACTGTCAGGGCCCCTTGCTTCCCAGTCACCTTGTCACGGAGGTGTTTCAAGTGTTTGTCTTGTTTTCTCAACAAACGACACAACATCTGACCTCAATGCTAATGTTCCCCAGGATGTCCCCAGTGCTTGCTTGGTCTGGGCAGAGCACGAACAGCTTCTCCTTCCCCGAGAGAAGCTCTGGAGAATGCTGAGTGCAGGGCCTGGCTTGTTACTGGTTCTTAAAACACAGCATGAGTTTCCAGATATGCTCAGACACCTGGGAGGAGAAGTTGGTGGTGCCATCTTCTTGGAAAGCCATTTACATGATCAATTCAAGGTCTTAGAAATAGGCACAGCCTTCCAAATCCGGGCGAGGACCCCACTTTTAGGAATGTATTCTAAGAAAAAATAATAGATGTGCATGAAGGTTTAGCCACAAGGATGGTCACATAAGTGACAGGATGGTGCTTCTGTTTCCTGAATAGTAACATGGGGATAAAAATAGCTCCCAGCCCCTGGGCTGCTATGAGGGTTAATAAATCATGAGTAATAAACATAAAGCACTTAACACAGTGCCTGGCACCAGATCCAGGCTCTATGGAAACGTTACCTGTTCTTTTTATTCAAACTAAGTCTGAATGAGGCCAAATCCTGGGCTCCTTGCTATGACACCACCCTGCCTCCCACCATCCCTTCTCCTGTGTTCCCAAACCAACAGAACAGTTACTAATAATAGCAAACACCACCCCGACGATGACAACAGCAAAGATCTAAACACCCAGCATAATGGGACTGGTTACCCGACGCCACAACTACATACAATACTATGCAGCCATTCAGAGCCATGTTGCAGGACAGCGGTTAATGTTGCCCACTCAGGTTCTTGATAAATGGGAAAAGGCTACAAAATGATGAGTTCAGTATGAAGTTGTCCCCCCCCCTTTTTTTAAGGATACAAATATGTAGAGAAAATATACTGCAAAATGTGAAGATCTGTTGCTTCTGGTTGTGAAGTTACAAGGGATTTTCCTTTTTATCTTTCTTTTTAATTTCTTGCAAAAAACACTCCATTTGTAGTCCGGAATAAAAACTAATTCTGAGAGCGAATAAGTCCCCACTGGCTTCCTCCTCTCTGCAATAGAAGGGACCGTGTCCTCCTTTTACACGTTCCCGCCGCATCTGATACACAATCTGCGGGCATAAAAGCCCCAGTCTCAAACAGAATTCCAGCCCGACAGTCTGGTTCAATCTTCCAGGCTAAGGCGTTCTGTACAGAATCTAGAAACTGCCAGCAAGGACGAGAAAACAATGTGACCAGCAGGGGTGTGCCTGCGCCTGGTTGGTGGCCTGTCTCCCAGGCTGGGGAGGCTTGAACACTGCCCCGAGGGGGAAGGGGCAGTGGAATGAGGCCAGGGACGGGACATTAAGAGACCAGTCACCTGGGAAGCATGTGGCGGGGCTGCTGAGAGGGAGCGGAGCCTTGCCGCGAGGCCACTTTGGCATCTGGGGGCTCTCGTCAGCCTGGTCTGAACAACTTCCCAGGAGACCCTTAAGTGCAGCCAGATCTTAATGTGATCAGCCCCGCTCGGGGACAATTTCGTTTTGTCCCTATCTGCGCCGCTCCCCCACTCCTGGCCCCTTCTGGGCCTCTCCTCGCAGCCCGGCCAGCAACAGAGGTGTGGGCACCTCGGGAGCCTGCCAAGAGGCAAGGCGGGGTCACAGGGCCTCTGTCAGTGTCAGCTGCCGAGGGATCACTCAGCCAGGGGCGGGGGTCAGTAGGGCACGTGGGACGGCCCGCCTGTGACAGACATTAGCAAGCACGCTACCGTCAGGAGTGCTACGTTTGTGATCTCGGCCCTCGAGAGAGCTCGGAGAGGTGGCTCTTCTGTGTCCACTCCGCAGCTGAGGAAACAGGCTCGGGGGCTGTGTGGTCCGAGGGGCCTTGGCTGGAAAGGGCAGAGTGGGACTCGAGCCCCGGTCTGCCGGCCTCAAGTGGAGGCTTCTCTCACAAGGCCGTGGCAGACATGGAGGCTGGGGCAGGCGTGGGGTGTCACGGCTGCTCCCTAATTCCCCCTGTGCCTGCAGCACTGGAAGAGGGGGGCTCGCCCCCTCACAAGGCTGACTCAGGCCCATCTTGCCCAAAACTGTCCAGCTCCCTGCCCTCCTTGGCTGCTCCGGGGCTTGGCCTGCACTATTTTCGGCAGGAGGCGGCCACCTCCAGCTGCAGCAGGGACTCTGGCCATGCATGGAGCCCCCTGACCGGTGCAGCGCAGACGGCCAAGACCTCTCCTTGGAGGGCAGCCCCGCAGGCAGTGTGACCTTCTGGGCTGTCTGTGTCTGTGTTTCCGCTTGTCCCCAAGTGCTGCCTTTGGCCAGACATCTCAAAGGAGGTCACAGAATCTGAGTGGTGGAAAGAACCATGGCCTAGGCACTTGATACTGGTCTTCCTGCTGGTTCTGCTGCCTTCCAGGCCAGGTGCCCCCAGCATGAGCACCTCCGGACCTTGGCTTCCTCATCTGTCCAATGGAGAGAGCAGTTCCTAACCTTCACCTTCATGGTACTTGGGGAGATAAAGGGCAAGGCACATGCAAGAGTGCACCGCTTTCCTTTCGGGCCCACCTCCTCCCAGCACGAGGCAGGAGGCTGCTGGAGGAGGCAGACTGGGGGAGAGGGGGACAGTGAGAGGGAAGCCAGACATTAAGACTCTACCTGGATTTCTTACCTCTGGACTAGCTGTCCTCCCTTCCCCTTCACTGCAGGTGAATGGAGACGAAAAGCTACTATGTGAGAGAGGGTGCTGGGAGGAAATGAGTAGCTAATCCCTTAGACATTTTCAGGGGAAACATTCCAGAAAACTTTTCTCTAACCAACAAGGGCAGAGGAAGACACTCCTCCTGAGACCTGCCTGGGTGGTCTGCAGCCTGAACACACTTGGGTCAGAGTCTGGGAAGCCGCCCCAGGCCTGTGGCATCCTTATCCACCCATCCCACATTCTTTAGGCAGGGAGGATAGAGCCCTCAAACCAGCATTGTTTTGGGAGGTGTGGATTCTGCTCCTGGAGAGCCTCACTCATGCCTATTCTCCAAGTTCAGACCGGAAAGGGCAGGGTGGGAGCCAGTGGCATAGGGTCAGACTCGGCCATCACAGCACCTGGAGATGGGCCTGGAGGGTGGCTTCCCGCCCCAGCCTCTTGGATGGGGGAGGTAGCCCCTTGCAGCAGCCGGAAACATTTCAGCCACATCAAGCCAGGAGGGTATGTGTGTTCTGATGGCCTTTTCAGGGGGCATCTGGATTATCACGTGTGCTGCTCGGCAGGCCCGTCCTGCAGGAGGCAGCTCCCTGTAACCTGATCACACAGCCCCTCCAGAGCCCACTTCTTTTTGGTTCCTGTCCAAGGGGAAAAGCTCCTAGGCTCCCAGGCTCCGATTGGTGTCTCTACACTGCTTCTGGTGAAGGGACCAAGAAAGCAGTCTCTCCTGCGGCTGGAGGGACTGCAGCTGTCCCCTATGCCTGGGGCCAGGGCTGGGGAAAGCCCAAAGACAACACAGAAGGCCTGCAGCCCCACGGGCCTCTTCCAGCCCATCCCAGGACACCAGATCTCAGGATCTGATCATCCTCTAGGTACATGCTCCTCCAGCTGACTAAAAAATGAGAAAACGAACTCATTAGGGTCACTTTTAGGAAGAAATCAGATTAAGGATGTTATAGGTCCAATATAGTTGTTTTTGTTTTGTTTAGAGAGAGAGAATGCTCACGTGCCTACCCAAATGCAAGAGTGGGGGCAGGGGCAGAGGGAGAGGGAGAGAAACCCAAGCCGACTCTGCACTGAGTGCCAAGCCCCATGCGGGGACTGATCTCATGACACATGAGATCATGACCTGAGCGGAAACCAAGAGTTGGATGTTTAACCAATGGAGCCACCCAGGCACCCCAGACCCAACCCAGTATACTCTGGAAACTCCCTTCTGGCTTTCATCTTTCCTTCCCATCCAGAAACCTACAATTGGTGTCCAGAGTTAAAAGCTAGTGGGGTCAGAGGCTAGGATCTTGCCTGAACATGCCCACACTTCTGGAGGCCCCCTGAGAAAAGGGACTGTCCCTGGTGTTCAGGGAGTGTGTGTGGGGGGGTGTATATGTGACAGCATATACACATACCCTGGTCAGCATGGCGCTGGCTCATCTGAGAAGCAATCTTTTCTGTAGCGCTGGCTACAAGTGTCCTGCCTCACTTAGCCTGTCCTGTACTGCTCTCTGACACCAGGTCCCTCGGCCAGCTTTAACCCTACAAGATAGCCCAGCCCAAGAGGGGGCTCTGTTCACAGGCTGGGAAAGGCACTTGTAAATCAGCGGAGCAGTACTAAGCCAGCGGGAAAAGGCACTGTTAGTCTGTGTTCCGCTCTAATAAACAAACATCAACGTCATTCCCTGTTGACCCTCAGACTCAGGAATCGCCATATCTAAGACTGGATTCCAGCAGCACAAAACTGACCAGGCTCTCCCACCACGGTTCCTTCCAAGGAGAAAATGGGGAGGTGGGAAGGGGACAGTTGTAGACCATGTCCTTCTGAGGAGAGCGAGTGGGTGGAACCACGTGTAAGTAAAGATTTAAACAAACAGAATGCATCGCTATGGAAACATTCAGTTTTTTCAAAAGCATCGTTCAGAAAAATAAAGCAATCAAGGCTTCAGATTCAACACTTTACAAGTGTTTATGACCAGAAAAGGCAAAGTGGGTCTTGGATATTCTGCAGCCAAGTAAAAGCTGCCAGAATTCAAGGAAGAAGTATTCCCAGCAGGGCAGGGGCCCGTCACGTGTTGAGGATTTCTCTACAGTCCTCCGACGGGAGCGTTCTGCCCAGCACAGGACCCGCTTCCCTCTAGTGGGGCTGCCATGACACCATTCAGGAGACAGGGCCACTTGCGGTCCAAGTCCAGGCAGACCTACCAGGCACGAGGGCAAGGTCATTATCAGCCACGGAGGCCGCATAGATGGAGTGCCATAGGCGATGTCAGGTTTATGAGCTTGCATAACTCCAAACTTAACATGAACTGTCCACGCCACCAGAGCTAGTGGTTTAGTCAACAATGTGAGTCGGGATTTCAATATGGAGGATACAATCGGATACTGGGTGCGCACTGTTCTGAGGCAAGCTGCCTGTCGTCAAGACCTCTTTAGGGTACAAGCCGACCTGTGTTCTTTGGGCTGTGTGCTGACTGCCACAGTGCTGTCGTTAAGTGTCACGAAGAAGCTTGATGCTGAGTTTGGGTGTCACCCAGAGCCCCCAGAGGGACTCACAGATGAGCATCCAGAGAGGAAGGGATCACGCATCCACCTCAGAGAGTTTGCTGGGATACGATCAGAAACATTGCTCTGGGTCACAGGAAGGTTGGATGAGAATTTGTCTAACTTGCCAGAAACTGGATTCTCTCCCCCCAAAATAAGCTTCCTTAGTTAAGTGGCCGACTAGGAGTCCAGTTGGCAGCCTGTTTTCTGACTAGGAGCTGCTAACGTTGATCAGGAAGAGAGGAGATGCAGATGCCTGAGGACAAAGAAAAGCCAGAGGACAAACAAGGTGGCCGGGTGGTCCACTCTGCCAATGGGGTCCAGGGGTGAGCTGGGCAGGGATGCCCAGTCAACAATTCTGCCTAATCATCAAAGCAGAGGAAAAAGCACGCAGTTTAAGGATTCACCTGTGGTTTGAGTTCTGGTTCTGCTGCCTGGAAGTCCTATTAAATCATTTAGCCCTTCTTGTGGGGGCCTCAGCTGCCTAGTCTCTACAATGGGAAGAGCACCTCTTTCCTGCCGGGCTTTGGAAGGATAAGGGATTACATAGAAAAAGCTTCCAGGAGACAGTTCCTGGTAGGTTATTAAAGCTCAAAAAAAGCAAAAACTAAATCTGTTTTTCTTCATGCTACATTGTTTTATTTGCTTCCTCTGCTTTACAAGTAATGTTGGCAAAGCAGCTCAGCCCCTAATTCCTAGGGAGGATCTAAGGCCAGTAAAACACAGCAACAGGTCAGTGCAGTCCCGGGGCATCCTTTGCCAGGTTCTGAAAATCCCCGTGCAGTCCTAAACCCTGTACTTTAACTCTATGGCAAGTATCTACTTGTCATTTCAAAAGGGACATTATCTTCGTGGTTTAAAAAAAAAAAAGGTGTGTGTGTATAAGGGGTAGCTCTAGCATTGGGCAGCAAGGAACAAGAGCCAAGACTGCTCCTCTCAGCTGAAGAAGCCCGGCCAGTGGCTCAGGCTGTCGGCTGTCAAGTAGGAACTCATTTCCCCGACAGCCATGGCAGCGATGAGTGAAGAGATCAAATGTGCAGCTGACACAAGGGGAGGCCGTGACCCTACATTAGGAGGGATGCCGTGACACTGGGAACCATCTGCCAGTTCTTTCGTCTGTGGGAGCGGAAGAAGAATTTCCCAATGTCATGCATCAAACTCACAACTGAAGCCGGCTGTACCACCCTGGTCGGTTTTGTTTAATAGGAAAATAGCCAGGAATTAGAAGTTTTATTTGGCTTTTATGGTGATTTGCATTGCCCTCACTGAAAGGCTTGGTGTGATGCTCAGACTTTATAAAGCGTTTAATATTTCTTACAGAAAGGAGCCATCCACATGTAAAACATTAAAAAGAGGCGGGGGGGGGGACCCCAATGCGAAAAGCCAGAAAGTTTGTCAGAAAGCAGGGCCCGCCAGGCCTGGTGTTACATCTGACTTCCAGGGAAGAGCCTGGCCAGTTTTTGGCACTTTACCACCATTGCCAAAGCCAATCCGTCTTCCAGAACAGAATGGAAACAAGATCGAAAGCAAGAAAGCTTTCTATGTTTTCCCAGCAGGCAGCTATGTAAACACTAACTTTCTTGCCCTGTTTTCATCCATTTGATTCCATTTTCTTTCTCTCAAGTTTTCCCTATCTTGGTTTGGAATCAATCCAGCCCAGTGCTCCTAAGAGGTCAAGAAGACATGTGATTTTTATGATGCAAGAAAGGGCAGCCACTCTGTTCTGTTTTGGGAACCTTGGTGACATCATGGACTGTTGAATCTCAGGAGCTCATGTCTAAGAGAGCACTGAGTCAGAAGAAAGCTTTCGTCACAGGGCTCCCGGAACTTAAGGTAAAGACAACTATTAGGTAACCGAGTCTAACCCCAGAGGGCTGCTCCTGCTTCTCACTGGCTTGGGTTTAAATGACTCAAGTCAGTCTCTAGGGGAAACTCATCTATGTGGGACAGCTGTCACTAGCAGGACATTTGCTGCTCTTCAGCCTAAATTTCTCATGACATCACTCTATTACGTCTGTCTCGGAGGGGACAGTTTCCTCTCGTATTACAAGCATCTAGACTGCTGCCTAAAGATGGCTGGGTTACAAGACACGGCCTCCACTCTTTGTTCAGAGGCCTGTAATCTGTCTGGGTCTGTCCCAGGAAGGAGACTCGGTTAAATAAAGTGCTCCTAGCATATGCAGCTTTCCATTACAAAAGCACTGAAGCCAAGATGTTGAGGAGTCACGGCAGGCTTCCACGAGGCTCTGTGAGGCCCCCTCTGTTTGGGTTTCGGCAGCTGTCTGCCTGCGGAGGGCTCCGGGGTCACTGACACATGTTTATATCCTACTTCACAAAGTCACAAGGAACAAACACGTGCGCCTTTACCCCGGAGGCAAAGCCCATTCACAGTGCCTCAAATGAAGCAGGGGGGGCAGGAGAGAAACTGCTTACAGTCAAACCCACCGCGAGCACAGCCACAGCAGTTTTTAATTTGCCTAAAGGAGCTCTGTGATTTCAAGATGTGATTAGGGAGGACCGTTCCCACAGTAAACATAGTATGAACGTGACCCGATGGCTGTCATTTAATAGGACTCCCAAGCCGGGAAGCAAATCCCACCCTTGTCTTCTGAACAGCCTCCCTGCGAGATCAGCCAGACCAGCCTCTGGAAGTTTCTTCACGGCAGAAGATTTGTTCAGTCTCAGCATAGCTTCTCTCTCAAAGCTCTCACCATCACCAACGCGCCCTTCCAGGGTCTGGATAAACTGTCCGAAAGGTCAGGTTTATTCTCGGTTCTCTAGAGTGGTACTCTTTGGGCACTCGATGCTAAACGGAAATATAAATAATTCTGACATAAACACATTTATGAGGACATGGACATATTTTGACTTCATCCCCCCTCAGTCCCCCACGAGCATCAGTAAGCTCTTTGAAGTCTTGTGGAGAAAGGTTTTCTTCTCTGAAGCAAATCCTCCCTCCACCCCCATCACTCCAATAAGCCAGCGCCCTCACACTGAGGTATTGTTTTTATCTTTCCTAATTGCTGCTCTTCCTCGAAGCTTCCTGCCATGTTCCCAAATCTCGCAAGGCAACACATAAATGACTGAGACCAAAGACAGACATGAGATTCTGCTCCCAAGCTAAGTGTTCTTCCATGAACTTGCACACCTTAAAGATGACCCGGTTTTAAGAGAGCCCGGCCTAAGGTGAGAAGCTGTGTCGCCCGGTAGCCACCCACTGGCTATCCGATGCTATTGTAATGAACTTAAATTAAATTAAAAATTCAGTCCTTCGACACACTAGCCACATTTCAGAAGACCAATAATAGCTGTGTGTGTCCAGTGGCTACAACATGGGGCCTTAGAAGATGCAGAATGTTTCCACTGTCACAGAAAGTTCTACTGGATGCCACTGCTGCAGAGGTCCATTTTGACTGTCAGAATCAAAACTTCTGGAAAATGGTGTCACTGTACCACCTCTTGCTCATGATAAAAGCAACTTGCTTTTCACATTTACTACAGAAATGAATAATCAGAAGCCGTCAGGGCACCACCTCCAAGTGAATCCAAATTCCATGCATGTTCTCACCTGCCAGTCAGCTTGTGTCGCTCCTTCCATGATTAACAAGGTCCCATGATCCAAGGGTATCTTCACTCTTTCCACATACGTGTAGTCTCCGTTCTCTTCCTAGAAAACAGCATTCGTTGCACTACGTTTTTTGCTTGTGTGATCAAGATGCAATGGAACCTGGCAGTGGTCTAGAAGTACAAAACTCTCCGCAGCGACACAGTCGGGGTTCATCTACTGGCTCCATCCGCGGCAGCCATCTGGCCTTGGGCAAGTTGTGTCACCACTCTGTAACCTTAGTTTGGGGATGATGACAGGACCTGCCACACAGGGCTGCTGTGAGCCTCCACTGATGCAGTCTGCATCAGTCACCTGGAGACTGGCGCACACTAAGTACAGCGTTAAGGGCCAGATACTGTCATCCGCATCTAAAATGCAGAAGAGCCCATTCTGGCCTGTGAAGGAATTAAGTTATTTATATAAGAACTCTTTACATCTGCTTTATGCTGTGCTCTGTGTTTTGCCACGGTCGGTGTGGAAAAAATGGGCTTTTAAACAAGACACGGTATAGTGAGCTCTCATTACCTTTTTACAATTTCTGCTAATTCACTAATCGGTGCCTATGTTAAAACTGGTTACAACTCTTCCTGTAGCTCCTCTGGTGTCTAGGAGATATAATTTTGTTTCTTTGCAGAACAGTCAACAGCAAGATTTTCTTAAAGAAGGAAGCTCTGGCTTGCCCAGAACAATGCTGCAAACTGAGGCTGGCCATTGAAGCCTTGGAGCACAGACCACAGCTCCTGACCACTTCACACAGAAATGCCTTGTATTTACATCGCCCCTCTCTTCCAGAGAGCTCCAAGTTAATTCACGTCCAGTACTCTAATGAAGCTTCAGCCCCGCCTGCAAAACAGCCAGTAGGTGAGGGTCACTCCTCCTTTGCAGCTGACAAAGGGGTGAGTTCAAAGAGCTTGTCAAGAGTTGAGGCCCGAGCTTCCTGATCTTTCCGCTTCCATTCTGGGCAGATCCACCCATCCGTCTACTTCAGTTCTGATGCAAGGGACTGCATTTAGGTTACTGCAGGATTGATTTCCCTGCAATACTGCGTTTATGTTTATTATTGTAGGGGTGCTTCTGAGAACATAATTATTTACAATGATTTCCCTCAGGAAAAACAAAATCAAAACAATAATGAACTTGCATAAACAGTTTAAGTTCCAGGTCCCAACCCTTGGCAGGGACTTCGTGGAGCACAGTCATAACTTTAACAGGCAGAAGATAAAAGCAATATCTGAAACAACTTTTGGTTTCAGTGACTGATTTCAATTGTGCCTGCCACCTTTTCTTTTCCAGTAGCGAGTAAGCACTGCAGCATTAACCTCTGACCCCTCAGTCAACCAGAGAGTGGTGGGAAGGTGACCCTGTCCTTGGGTGGTCCCGCTGCATCCAGAGAAGCAAGAGAAGGCTCTCTGAAAGAAAGGATTCCAACCAGAGGAGATGCACGTCCTACTGGAGAAAAGAGACAGAAGGGAGTGCATCGTCCATGAGACTTAGAGGGCTCAAGGTTCCCTGATTTAAGCTGCAAAGTCAGCTACCAGATCAAGGTTCAACATAGGGAGGAGCAGATGTTCTCCTGCCCTCTGCACACTGCATACTCTAGGAGTGCAGTGGGACCTTCATCTGTAGCTCAAGCACAGACACAAGGACAGGGACGCAAAACAAAGTAGAGAGGAAAGGCGCTACCCAGACATGAAGCCAAGACTGCGACGAAGATTCTTTGAACAGTAAAAGCATTCCTGGGAGGGAGGGGGCGCCAAGGCCAGTGGAAGAGGAGGGGTAAGCACTGTAGTTCTGCCTGGAAACATGAAGTGGGAACAGAGCCAGCAAGTGAGAGAGAGTTCCACATGCAAAGGGGAAATACCAGCCCCGATGGAAAATGACGTTCCACAGCACCATGTCCCACTTTACGTTCCTAAGATCTGCATTTTCCAATGAGAGAAAGCCTCGGGTTGCTTTTACACATACTACATCCAGTATAATGTTTAGTTGTAACTAAAAGCAAAAGAGGGAGACCCTTCACTTGGGAGAGAGCTACTCCTGATCAGTCCCTGAAAGAGACGCCGATGCCCAGGGCACCCACTGCACGAGGTGAAGTCATCACTCTGCTGCTTGCTATCTGTCCCTTCCAACACCCTGCGCTCAGAGAGCACATTCTCATCTGCAGAAGGAGACAGAAAAGAGGGCAAGGGATTCTACTGAGGCAACAGAGAGCTCAGAAATGCGTCCTTCTTGTCTTGAGGCCAGAGTGCCAACAGAGCCCAGGGCTACCCTTCAACTTAACCAAGACACAGGGAGACTTTTTCCACTCAGGAAGCAGATAAAAGGCCGACAGAGCTCACGTGGCTGTGCTTAAAGGCTCAAATTGATAGATGGATAAGCCATGCTGGAAGCAAGGGTCAGACTGTTTAGAGGAGTGCATTCACAGCCATTAAGCATGGTTAAGTTATCAAAACAGGGCTCTGTGACCCTTCTGATTTACTCAGGTCCTTCTTCAAAACAAAACAGAACACACCCCTAAAAAAAAACATTGCTTGGGATAAAATTTTCCATCCATGATCCCAGTTAAAAGAGGCTTTTCAGGGGCGCCTGCCTGGCTCAGTCAGTAGAGCATGTGACTCTTCTTCTCAGAGCTATGAGTTCAAGCCCCACGCTGGGCATAAAGCTTACGTTTAAAAAAAAAAAAGAGGCTTTTTAGGATCACAGTCAGTCTATAGGGTGGGTTTTGTTGTTGATGATTTGGTTTTCCACACAAAATTACAGAAGCAGATGAAAAAAATGCAAAAAATATATACTCTTATATTAATGCTGACCAACACTCTCCCCACTTCCCCAAGCACAGCCAGTTCATTTGAACACAGAATTATGATTCCCAAGGAGCCCTGGGCCTTCCCAAATTCTATACTCCCACCTCAGCCTATTTGGTTTCCGTTAGGAAAACAGTATTTAGGGGAAAAGTCTGGGTGTATTTGTCGTTCTGTCACTACTAACCATCAACAGACAGGAAACCTAAACATGTTTCTTTTCACTGGAAAGGTAACTTCACGTTTCACAAGCTCTACGTAGGTTCTTCATGTAATTGCTCCTTTCCTGTCCCAAAAACATGCCTTAGAAATTACAACCAACAATGGATGTTTGAAAATCAGCAGCAGCAGAGTTTTTCTCTCTACAGAAATAAAAGTGACACGAGTTCACTAAAGTAAATGACACATGGAAATTACTGGTTTGCTGCCTGCCTTCCTCCTCTCTGATAAACTCCGTGAACAGAGTGTTGTCATACCCTTTGGAAACATGCTCAGCGCCTATTACACACATCAGTACGTATGTGCTGAATGAGGAAGAGCACCAAGAAAATATAATCCTATCATCCAGAATTCATGCAATGCATGTAGAGGAAACATTCTATATATACAATCATATACTTTACATTTTGAACATTATATTGTGAGCATGTTTTTACGCCGCAAATATACGGTATTTCAGAAATGGAGTTATATAATATTCCTTTATATGTACACATCTTTCCTTCTTTACACCCGCAAATATTTTTTGACCACTGTATATGTCAGTCACTGTGCTAATGTTAAGAATATAGCAACGAGGTACTCACTGTTGGACACTGAGATTTTAATACACTGGTACTGCTAAAAAAAAAAAAAAAGAAAAGAAGGGAAGAGAAAGAAAGAAACAGAGAAACAAAGCCTACTACAACTAGATCCCAGGCAAAACATTTCTGAGTATTTTTCTAAGGATAAATTTTCAAAAATGGAATGATGGGATCCAAGGATATGAACTTTAAAGCAGTCTGACTTATACTAGCAAACTGCTTTCTTAAGAAGGTTGTGGCAATTTATTATTCCATCAGGAAAATACTACAGTACCTACGTTCTGGTCACATCACTGATACTGAACATTACCAACTGACAATGATGAAAAAAAAATTGAGGGGAAAACTAACAATTCATTATTCAAACAGGGAGTTCTTTACTAACCCCGTTCAACATTTTTTCACGTGCCTATTTGCTATTTGCATTAATTCTGTTGTGAACTCTCTGTTCACATTCTTTGTCCATTGTTCTACAGGATGTTAGCATTTTTCTTATTGACCTGTAACCACAGACAGTAAGATACTTACCCTTTGTTGTACTTCGTGCAAATACTTTTTTTCTCATTTGCTATTTGTTCTTTAACTATGTTGATATTTAACACAGAGTAGCGCAAAAACTTTTAGAGTCAACTCTGACCTTTCTTTGGTTCTCCTTCATGGTTTTTATGCTTAGCAAGTCTTTTCTCATCCTGGGGGAAGTTAAATATACAACTGCATTTCCAAATTTTTGGTTAACAAAAAAAAGTATACGCTTTTTTAGACTTAACTCTTTCATCTACCTGGTATTTGGCTTCCTCCTCACCCCGAGGCTTCTTTTTGTAACATTTTCCAAATACTTAAACCAAGGCACCCTACCAGACTTTTTGGACAGGATCAACCAATGTATGCTGCCCAGATGCCAGGCATGTTAGGAACTATATGTACATCACTGCTAATGCTCACCACCACCCTGTAAGGGTGGTGGTATTTTCCATTTTATCACAAGCAAAGGGAGCTGCAGGGAAAGCATATCTCTAAGGCAGCAGGCTGGCAGGAGGAAGGCAGGGCTACTATTTGGACTTAGATCTGTCTAGCACTAAAGCTTATATTCTTTCCACTATACTGTGCTCTCCAAGGGATCTCCATTCCTTCTGAAATCCCGTCACATTTCCTGTCCTGATCACATGGCACCCTGACTGATTCGTAAGGGTCACAAACACCAGCAAGCAGCATAAATGAAGAGTGAGCGCAGGATTCGGTGCAGTAGGGAGTGAAGACCATGGAGAACCAGAGAGCATGGGGTGTGCAGACAGGTGTAGCTCTGGCTCATTGTTCCCTCAGGGCTGTCTGATTTTCAAGGTTTTCCAGGGAAGCTAATAAATGGGATTTTTATGTGAAATCTCCTGAGTTAATAAATTTTGCCAAATAATCAAATTTTGTTAAAAACGCTAAGCAGTATAAACAAGTCTGAGGACCAGATTCACAAGAGCTGCCCACCTGTCTGCTGATGGACCCATCGTATGACTCCTTTTATGCCCACATCTTGTCATCCTATCTGGCCTGGAAGCTCCCAATCAAGGCCAGTTGTAATCTGCCTGATCCTGCTTTGCCATTCCAAACAGTAGTACCTGATAGAAAGCTCAGGGCACACATGCAATTTCAAGTATATATTCTTAATCTCAGTGACCCAACTCAAGCAGAAAAGGCCGTTCAAAGCAAAATACACTTCCAAATTAATGATCTCAATTTACAGTGAGACATTTGATTTTCCAAGTCATCTCTGATCCTCTGAAGAGTAGATGAGCTACTTATTTTAAAAAATTCCATCATTTTACAAGAAGATGTTGATAAAAACAAAACACAAATGAGCAGAAAGAACAAAGTAGGAGCCTGCTACGTATCTCTCATTTCCTGAGCTCTCCAGAAGCACTTGACATGCAGTAACTATGATTAGTTTCTGCACTGGAGGCATGAGGGAAGGCTTCGAGACTACAGTGGGTCCCTGAATCCTGGAGAGGACTTCAGTGAACAAGAAGGTGGAGAGCGAGCCTAAGGGAGAGCAGAGAGATGATCTCAAGGAATGGTGCAAGCACACAGGGAACAGCAAGACGCTAAAGGAGGTTGGGCATAGATTATGTAAAGATTTGACAGTCTGACTAAGGAACTGACATTTTATTTTATCTTTTGTTCCAGAAGAAGCAAATAAAGGCTTCTGAGTTGGAAAACAAAGTGATGAAAGCAGTGAGCTCAATCTTGGCTCTCTGCTCCTCTTTAGCTATTCTCTCTCTCTCTCTCTCTTTTTTTTTCAAGATTTTATTTATTTATTTGTCAGAGAGAGACAGAGAAACATAGACAGGCAGAGGGAGAAGCAGGCTGCCTGCTGAGCACAGAGCCCGACGTGGGGCTCGATCCCTGGAGCCTGGGATCATGATCTGAGCCGAAGGCAGACGCTTGACTGACTGAGCCACGCAGGCGCCCCAAGCTATGCTCCTGCTCTAACTGATGACGTGCGACCGCAGAGCTTCCCATAACACCTACATGATGAGTTCAGCGAACAGTTACTGAAGACACGCTGCGCAAGTGGTTTAATAGTGTACTTCAGCCACCTCATCCGAACAACGGGGTTAACGGCTGTACCGACGTCGCGGGATTACTGGAGGGCGGAACGTAACGCACTCAGAACAGGGCCAGGCATAGAGTCCGCACATTTGTTATTTATCATCATCACTTTACTGTTGTTATTCTGACAATTCCCCAAACGATGTTTCTAGCACAAGCGTGTCATCTGACCCGCAGACCTCAACAGCCAGTGGCCTACTTCCCCCCCAGAAGTCTCCAGCATCTCCAACCTAGCATGTGGAAAGAACTCTTGATTCCATCTACATATCCTCTGTAAACAAGGCCACAGTTGAAAGCAGAAATCCCTGCTCCTCCTCCATCTGCGTGAATAACACCTCTACCCAACAACTACTCAGCCAGAAACCTGGGAGTCATTCTCGATTCTTACCCTTGTATCTAAAATGTTAGTGGCAACTTCTACGGCTGCACCCTCAAAAACACACCTCAAGTTCATCCACTTCTCTTCATCCCACTGCCACCACCTTAGTCCAAACCAGCAGCCCACCACCGGCTCTCCCCGCTCTACTTAGTCTTCTGCTCTCGCCGCTCCTCAGACTATTCTCCACACAGCAGCCTGAGCAATCCTTCCAAATACAAACCAGATCATGTCATAACCTCATTTATTCCTACTGAACTCAGAATAAAATCCAAACTCAGAGCTCTAACTACAAGTTGTAATTCTTTCTCTGTTCACTGGATTACTGTCTAGCTCCTAAGACCCTCATGCCGGTGGGCCCCCCGTTTGCCACGTTCACTGCTGTCTGCTCAGAGTTGAGCACAGCACCTGACATACAGTAAGTGGGCAGTTAGTATTTGCGGGACAGAGACAGAGAAGAGAGGAGAGGGAGAGAGATCGACCTCTTCCTGAAAATATCTGGCATCTGGGTATCAGAGAGAAATGAGAGAGAAAAGATGGGAATTAAAGACATGTTAGTATTTTAGACACGTGGTAAATAGAGCCTGGAATACAGATGGTCACTAGGTGAGGGATGAATTCTTCAGCCATTTCAAGAACAAATTAAGAAGATTTGGAAATTGAAATAATTAAGAGAACAGGAAGAACTAAAAAAAACTTACATGTGGGGCACCTGGGTGGCTCAATCAGTTGGGTCTGACTCCTGACTTTGGCTCAGGTCATTTTCTCGGGGTCATGAAATTGAGTCCTGCACTGGGCTCTATGTTCGGCCGGGAGTCTGCCTGGAATTCTCTCTGCCCCTCCCCCACTGAAATAAATAAATAAATCTTAAATAATAATAATAATAATAAAAAATAACATGTGTGAACCTGACCAAGAACAGTGATATCATGAACATAAATGGACTTATCAGCAGGTGGAATTGTGGAGTTTTCTGAGAGAACAATAATAAATCTGATTTTATACTTTCAGGTCAGAAGTCACCTGTGCTGTTATAAAGTGGAAGTGTTCCCCCCACAAATAAATAAGTGGAAATGTCCCCTGAACACATACGACTGATGACTTGAACTTGAGATAAAAGTCAAGGCTGGAGATAAGAGATTCAGAAGTCACTCCACCTTAAGAAGGAACAGTTGAAGCCATGTTTATTAACTTATTCAACCAAAATACACACACACACACACACACACACACACAGTGCTAAATGATGGGGACACAGTAAGACAAAAATGGACCTTGCCCATATGGCATTTACAATCTATAGCCACTTTATAATCTCCTAAAAACTAATTTAAACAAAGATAACAGAATCAAAAATAATCTTGAATGTCCACATCATAGGGGTGAATGTAAAGGAAAAATCCTTAAAGGAGGCAGGGAAATAGCAGTGAGAAAAGTCTGAGAGTAGCTAAAGTAACACAGCATCCCAGCCAGCAGGAAAAAGAGAAAAAGTTAAGAGATGGTTAAATCTCAAGCAGAGAGGGGATGGATACGGGGATCAATACTGGGGACTAATATTACAAGGAAGAACAGAATGATGATCAAGGAAAGGTTCTTCCAGACAATGGCATCTGGATATTAGCAAAGCGGTGGGGATGGACCTACAGGGCAGGTGCTTCAAGAGTGAGTTGTAAGGAAACGGAAACTGCAGACATAGAAAACTTATTCCAGAATTTGTGCCTCAAAAGCAAGCAAGCAAAGAAAAAACCACCCCAGATATTAGTAAGAGTCAAGGAAAGGATTTTCTGAAGATGGTAACAGATATAAAGGGATTTCCCTAGCTCTCCGGTCCAAGGACCAGATACATGGTGGAGCTGTTTGGCGAGTAGTCAAGGCTTTTTGCAGACTGAAATGATCACTGAAAATTGAATGTTAGCCCATGCCACCACTACGTAACCTGCTGAGGGCCACCTGTCCCTCTACTTGCCCTACCTTCCAACTTATGATTATGCCAATAATGTCTCCCTCTCTGCCTTTTTAAAGGATTTATTTGAGAGGGAGCCAGCGAGAGAGCGCACATGCATGTGCATGGGGGCGGATTGCGGGGGAGAAGCACAGAGAGAGAATCTTCAAGCAACCTCCCCAGTAAGTGTGGAGCCTGACACAAGGCTCAGTCTCACAACCCTGAGATCATGACCTGAGCCGATATCAAGAGTCAGACACTTAACGGAATGAGCCATCCAGGCACCCCGCCCAACCTGCCTTTTTTTTTTTTTTCAGCTTGTTTTCGCAATCAGAATGTGGGGTTCCCTTGCCCTTGAGAACCTGGCTGGCTGGCTTCTGGAGGGCTCCAGGGATCATCTAAGCTTGTGGCTATATTTGGGCTGCAACGTTGTTCCTACAGCGCCGATGAAGAACACAGCTGGACTTACTCTTCATAGTGGTAACATAGTGTTTTTTTTTAATCTGACATAAACAAAATACATTACTTATGGAAATTACAGAAAGAGAATAAAGCTAGGAGCCCACAATGTCATCTCTACTTATTACTCTGCTGACTCAAACCACACTTTAAATGACTGTATCCTCAATATCGATCTGAAATACATTACTTTAAAAAGAGAAGCAGCTGTTTCTGAAATGAGATCTGCTAAAGTAAAAGGCTGGCTGGAAAAATACAGATTTGAAATCACTGAGGTTATCTGTCCAAAACAGGTTTAAGCTCATTTGCCACAAACAAATCTTTGCATTTTTATCCAACTCTTTCCTGATGTTTGGCACTGATTCGGCATGGAAGGTTCTGGTGAGATGAGTGAGGACACTAAGGAAGCATGAGGACTGGCACGGGTGATTGGTCATCCTATACCAGGGATACCCGGTGACCTCCATAGTTCAGTAAGTCAGAACTTCACCAAGGTCTTGCCTGGGAGGTCTGGCAGTTGTTCAGTGCAACAGAGGCTCTCTCTGTAGGCAGCAAAAACTTGGCACTGGGGACCAGACTAGCATGAGAACTCCTGCCTTTCCTTCTGGATGGAAACACGTGGAAAGGCAAACAGAGCGAAATACTGCTGACAGTGTCTATTGTCCGGATTTGTCAACATAGTACCAGGGGCAGTGTGGGAGTAAGAAGTTACTGAATTTCAGCAAAAATAAATGTGGCTTTACCCTCACTGTTACAGTCCTTCTAGCAACATTGAATACACATTTGAAACCAGAAGGCTTAATGTAATAATGATTCCATTTTTGGCAATATATTTCTAAGAAATGCAACTTAAAGAAACTGCTATCTTGAAAGAGCTCCCCCGCAACACTGCAGCACCAGAAACAAATGTCACCCATGCCTGACATCCAGCTGACCCCAGCCCCCAGCAAAAGTGCAGGGTTCTCCAGTCATCCATCAAAAACACAAAACTCATTCCCAAACTGTTCCCAGACATGACCTGATCAGGCCTGATCTCCCCTCCTATACCCTTCCTCTGTGTCCTCTGGAATTCTAATCCCGTGATGAGCGAACACCCCTAGTTCCCAACCTCATGTGCTCTGAAGGTTCCCTTGACTTGCATGTCCTAATTGAAACCTTGCTCTCTCCAGGATTCCAAATGCCTAAAGTCCTCTCACATGGAAAGTGATGTCTCTCACATCCAGCCAGCCAGGAGATACTCCATATTAACACTTTCAGACCATTATTCCCATGCCTCTCTTACAAATCCCTGCTCCTCTGAGCTCATGTCATTGAATCTGTTCACCTCTGTCCTTCCCGGCCTTGGTGCACACGAGGTATAACAAGCTCTTAATTGGTCCCCTGACTTCCCATCTTGCTCCTCTCTAGTCCAGGTTCCACACGGCAGCAAATGACTTTGTAAAATTATCCATCAGATCATGTCACTCTTCGGCTTCACACATTTCAGTGCTTCTTAATGGGCTTAAAATCTGCTCCTTCCTGAGGCTCATGAAGCCTCTGCATGATCTGGCCCCTGCCCACTCTCCCCACCTCCCCACCTGCTCTGCTGCTCCACTGCGCACTCTGGTGTGGGGCCTGCTTCTCCTTCCTCAAACTCACTAAGCCCTCTTCTGCCCCAGCCAAGCAGTCATCTACCATGAAAACAGTACTTGGGAAAGAGGAGACCATCACCACAAGGCTTAGGAATAGTTCTTATGGGTATGGCAAGGGGAGAAAAAAATTCTACCACTGGGACACAATTTTAAAAAGTCAAGTTTTACAGACAGCAACCTCTTCAACCTCAGCCACGGCAACTTCTTCCTAGAAACATCGCCAAAGGCAAGGGAAGCAAGGGCAAAAATGAACTACTGCGACTTCATCAAGATCAAAAGCTTTTGCACAGCAAACAGTCAACAAAACCAAAAGACAACTGGCAGAATGGGAGAAGATATTCGCAAATGACGTATCAGATAAAGGGCTAGTATCCAAAATCTATAAAGAACTTATCAAACTCAACACCCAAAGAACAAGGAATCCAATTAAGAAATGGGCAGAGGACATGAATAGACATTCCTGCAAAGAAGACATCCGGGGCACCTGGGTGGCTCAGTGGGTTGGAAGCTCTGCCTTCGGCTCAGGTTGCGATCCCAGAGTCCTGGGATGGAGCCCCGCATTGGGCTCTCTGCTCGGCGGGGAGTCTGCTTCCCTCCCTCTCTCTCTGCCTGCCTCTCTCCCTACTTGTGGTCTCTGTCAAATAAATAAATAGAAATCTTAAAAAAAAAAAGAAGAAGAAGAAGAAGACATCCAATGGCCAACAGACACATGATAAAGTGCTCAACATCACTCAGCATCAGGGAAATACAAATCAAAACCACAATGAGATACCACCTCACACCAGTCAGAGTGGCTAAAATTAACAAGTCAGGAAACAACAGATGTTGGTGAGGATGCAGAGAAAGGGGAACCCTCCTACACTGTTGGTGGGAATGCAAGCTGGTGCCACCACTCTGGAAAACAGTGTGGAGGGGCCTCAAAAAGTTGAAAATAGAGCTACCATACAACCCAGCAATCACACTACTGGGTATTTACCTTAAAGATACAAATGTAGGGATCCGAAGGGGCATGTGCACCCGAATGTTTATAGCAGCCACATCCACAATAGCCAAACTATGGAAAGAACCTAGATGTCCATCAACAGATGAATGGATAAAGAAGATGAGGTATATATACACAATGGAATACTATGCAGCCATCAAACGAAACGAAATCTAGCCATTTGCAACGACGTGGATGGAACTAGAGGGTATTATACTAGAGGGTATAACTAAGCGAATTAAGTCGGAGAAAGACAATTATCATATGATCTCTATGACATGAGGAATTTGAGAGGCAGGGTGAGGGGCCATGGGGGGCAGGAAGGAAAAAAATGAAACAAGATGGAATCGGGAGGGAGACAAAGCATAAGAGACTCTTAATCTCATGAAACAAATTGAGGGTTGCTGGGGGACGGCAGGGTAGGGAAAGGGTGGTGGGGTTATAGACATTGGTGGGGGGGATGTGCTGTGAAATGTGTAAGCATGATGATTCACAGACCTGTACCCCTGGGGCAAATAATACATTATATGTTTTTTAAAAAAAAGTCAAGTTTGGAAGCAGAACCCATTCTTAATCACGGCATTCCTAATCATGGCACATGTAAACATGATGAATCACTTTGGAAAAGGTTGTTCTTCCAAGATTAAAAGGACTGCCAGTGTACTACAAAACTGGGCCATCCGTGGCAAAAATTAATTCTTCCCAGTGGCAGTCAGGGCATGGATTCCGGCTGAGACAAGGCCCCAAGGCAGCAATTGATGATTCCAGCTCCCACAGGAGTTCATGTCTGAAGATAATTCAAGTCCTACCAGAACTACTCAGCTTTATGGGCTCAAACATGTACATTTTCATTTACCCATCCACTGACTCACATTCTCCAAACCATTAAATGGCCCTAGAAATAGGAGCTCAAAAATTCCTGGTCCACAGGCCACGTGTCACCCTCCCCAAGTCTCCCTTCTACTCCCTCAATGAATGCCATTTCACAGGCCAAAGGAATCTTGGGGTTTTGGCTTCACTGCCTTTCATGTTCTTTTCCAATTTCCAAATCTGAAAAGTCACTGTGGCATCTAGCATTTTTAACAGCTTAAAAATTCACGGATTATTCCAGTAACTCTGCTCTCATAAAGTAGCTACCAATTATTACCCCATTTACAAACAAAGAAGAAAATGTAAATGAGGTGGATAGGTGCTTTTTGCCAATATCAGTGACAGAAACAGGAAATGAAAACGGATCTTCTAGATTTCATTTAGAGATGTATTAAAAAGACGACGGTCATCAACAATTTCTTTCTGGTATTTCCTGTAACTTCTCAGAACAGACGCTGTAATCAGAAGCGGGGCTGATTAAGAGATTTGGATGACCGACCAGCAGCAGTGGGGTGCTGGCTGAGGCGGAGGGTCCATCACCACTCCATGAAATATTGCCCCATGTAGCTTATCCAGCTTTCAAATTTAAGCTAGTCAGTATTACAGCATTTTGGATTCTGATATCCTCATTTCTTGTAAAGTCCTGAAAAAATATCAGTATTTATGATCAAACTGACCTTTTCATACTCCACTCTTCCCAGAGCAGACAAAAAAACCAATGCGCAAGGGAGGTACTAGGAACTCCAAGTCACTGGGAGCTCTCAGAGCCTCCACCATTGGAAGTGGTTTTACAACCACCTCTTCTGGTCCTATGAACAGAGTTCACATTCTTCAGAAGGTGCTAGAGAGAGAAGTGGCTTGCGAAATGCTGAACTTGCCTCAACTGACTGGCCTGAGGTGGACAGAAGCCCTTCACATTTTCAGGATTCAGCTGATGAAGGACAGAGCTTATCCATGGGTAATGTGCTAGAATAACAAGGCTTCTGGCATCTAAACCTCCAGCACATCACAAACTTCCTGCTATTATCTAATATCCCCCCAACTCAGCCATCACTGTTTCCATGGTAACCGACAGAGAAATAGCAGCCTGCCAAATGGCTTTTGTAGTTCCTTTTCCAGCTTGTTTTTCCGTATAGAATTAAAGCTAGCTGGGAAAAGAACCAGACTAATCTTTACAGCAGGGACACGACGCATTTTGGAAAGTACAACTGGGTCTGGGACAAGGAGTATAGACAAACTTTAATGAGCCCAGCTTGAAGGAATAAAAAAAGGTTCTTGGTTTCTAAAAACGTGTCCACCGAAGTATATTTGGTAAGCTTTACTTTTGTCTTGAGATAGTATATCCTGACACTGGCCAGTAGACAGATATGGTGCTATTCACTCTGTCTTTAACTGAATTAACAAAAGAAGGAATGGGGTGAATGGAACGGCAAGATCGGGCAAGTTTACTCGGCCACCGTGTACCTTGTTATCATTAAAGGAAATGGTAATTTACTCTAAAATCAAAATGAATGGGCAGGAGTAGACTGGGTTGGACTAGAGAACACTGAAACAAGATTCGCAGCTTGGAGGGGTGAAACGTTTACCCCAGGGACGAGGCCTGCATGAAGCCCGCTGAGCCAACTACATGAATCGGAGGGCACTCGGACTTAGGAAACAAAGACCTCCTTGCCCTCTCAGCACAGGGAGCACAGTGAGGACTGCCGTGTGTAAAACTGGGGCAGCTTTCAGAAGATCAGCAGCTACAGAGGGCGGCCGAAGGTGCCAGACGGCACAACGAACAGCTGCTGCAGGCTGGAGGGGATGGCAGGAAGCAACAACAACAACAAAGTGGCCCCAAACAGATGCTCTTCGGTCTCAAAACCACATACCTGAATAAAGTACACAGAAATCTCATGACTCTTCTATGTCACTTTCAGATGAGAAACTTTGACTCAAGTCAAACAGGTATTTAGCTTCTCCTCTGATAGGTAAAAAGGAACCAGATTTTGAAAGAGATTCCCTCCTACAACCTCTTAACATACTCTGAATGTCTTGTTGACAGACATGAAAATTACAGCCTATAGTGGCATACTAAGTTCGGTTCCTAAGAGTTTCCTGACAGAAAGTCAGACTCCTACAAATTCCGCACAGAAGACTAACGTAATTTATACTTTTTTAATTTATGCTTTTACCTTGAGTTGTATGAATCATGAGTCATGTTCTCAGAGCCCTCACCGGAGTTTAGAAAGAAAAGTAGACACAGATTTGCAAAAACCACTTCCTTTCAATCCTTCAGAAAAGGGATCGTTATAATAAGACAGAGCTGATGTACTCTAACACACATGCCTAATGCTGTCAACTCTAAGAAAGGCTTCTGTGCTTCTGCTTTAGCTAGATTTGTGCAGCCCTAGATTTTGGAATCTGTTAAAGAAACCTAAATGAGTCCTTCCAAAAGTTTAAACTTGGGTCTTGTTTACCCAAGAATGGAACTTACAGCTTCTGGCGGGGGGTGGGGGGGGGGGCATTTTTAAACTGTATTCAGTAATGCATGATGATAATTTCCAATATATTAACCTTCAATTTTCCCATCTTAAACAAAAGCCAGAACTGAAGGGATATACAATTATATCAAACTCAGTCATAGTTTAGATTATGCAGGAAGCCAAGACTTACTAGAGTCAATAGCCGGAGGTACGGTACTGACACCTTCATACTTCCTCCCAGATCTGTGTCCTCAGCCAACTTTGTTTCAAGATCTTGGGTGAATTTTCTTTTTTCTTTTTTTTTAAAGATTTTATTCATTTATTTGACAGACAGAGATCACAAGTAGGCAGAGAGGCAGGCAGAGAGGGCGGGGGCGGGGGGGGGGGGTAGAATAGGCTCCCTGCTGAGCAGAGAGCCCAACGTGGGACTCGATCCCAGGACCCTGGGATCATGACCTGAGCCGAAGGCAGTGGCTTAACCCACTGAGCCACCCAGGTGCCCCTCGGGTGAATTTTCTTACTTAGGAAGTCTATATTTTTATTAAATCAGCCATCATAGGTATATTACAGATTCCCTGGCCACTGGCAGATAATTAAAGGGACAGTACCACATTTTTAGTATTTCATGGCCTATGCTTTCACTACTAGACTCATCAAAATAAACTATAAGAAGCCCTGAGAAGATAAAGCTTCAGTATGGGCGGTCTCCCTCTTAAACTGAGATTTTCCTCCAAACGGCTGCCTTCAAGGCTGTGTGGCAGTTGTATTATCCATCCACTAATTAACCTATAACAGACGTCAGGTATATTACCAAGAAAGAGCTCTTGGTCACCATGAATAATGTTTTTATATAAGAAAATGAAGACCTTCGGCTGCCTGGAGGGGAAAGGGAATGGGGTGTATCCTGGGCACCAGAACACTGCTAATGCTTAATGGCTGGAAACTGCTTCTACAGTAAAACTAATTATCCAGAAAGCATGCTTTGGGAATCCTTAGGCTTCAAATCTATAAATAGGCCAAAAATGTTTTTAAAAGAGGGGTGGTGGTGGTGAATGGATGTGTGTAAAGAAACAGTAACTGAGCACTTAAAATACCTGGCAACAAAGAAAAAAACGCCAAGAACGAGAGGCTAGGATTACACCAAACGTTACACTGCATCTAGCACAGCTTACGTGCCAGTCAGAGAGGGGGAAGGAGAACTCCCGTAGGAAGGCACAGCACCAGCATGTGCTAGACCATAAGCTCCAGGAGGGAAAGGGGGACTTTATCTCACTCAATCACTGCTACTGCCCGAGCTCCCATGACTATGCCTGACAAAAAAGTTGGTGTTCCTTAGGCCCGGCTTGAGAAGAGGACCTGAACTTAAAAATGAGACACACGGTGTTCCTCTGCTGTTCATATAACATGAGTCTTCCCAAGGGCAAGATGAATTATTCACATAATTTAACTGGGTTTTAACTGAGTGGAAGGCTACATATAAAAGCACAACCATACTCGAAGAGAATATGGCAAAGGTAGGGTTGTCTGCTTCTCAGGTGGTACTCCTGGTGTGTGAGAAGGCTAATCACCCATGTGATTATTCCAAGTGCTGAGGAGCGAGTTCACCCTGTAACTCACTGGCAACTGACGAGCCCCCTGCTGACTCAGACCAAAGGAAACCTAATCGATGGAAATTACACCAACAAAAGCTGCTTAATGGTGTAAATGCAAATAACACAATATGCTTCAAAATACCATGCTTGGAAACTGAAATACATGCCAGGAAAATAGCCTGGCCCATTAACTATGTTCTTAGAAGCAGCATATCTGATGAAGAACAGACATGAGCCCTGACACACTAACTATTTGGTCTGGATTAGGTCATATTCTAAACACAGCCTTATAAGCCCTTCTGCAGACTGGGTCTGCTTTAATGTGATAAGCTAAATGATCAGGAAGCTTGGTAAGAAAAAGACACAAAGATAGTAACATAATCTGGTAGAGGTTTGCTCTTTTGAGTTCCTACTATTCTATCTATCTTAGTTCTAAGGTCCTATAATTTTTGGATTTAAGAAAGAAAATTAATGGTCTTCATGTCCCTCAAATGTCATGTAATACAGGTAAAAGCTGGGACGGAAAACTAAAGTCATTACACAGTTTAGTCCCTGCTTCTCCAAACGTGGACAGACCACCACCTCTGATAATTTGGCTTGAGTATCTATTTTCTGAAAGAATTACAGGTTCATCTGTATTTCAGAAGATGACTAAGAAGGCAAGGAGGATGCTTACAATGTTCCCTCACAGAAAAGAGGCAACACGGCTATGCAGAAGACTTACGCACGACAAGGTCCCAGGGGCATCTTCCTCATACCATCTTCCTTTCCCATCTTGCATCTACTAGCTTGAGCCTTCCCTTTATAAACTCTCCTTCACAGCATTTATCATAATTCTAATTATTTCAATATCTCCTATGTCCATGAAGACAGGGATTGTGTATGGTCCTTTCCACCCAATGGAAACGGGCCCCTGGCACCTGGCAAAAGGCAAGCAGTTTCTGCTGGGTAAGATGATGAATGAATGAATGAAGGGAGGGAAGGGAGTCTAACGTTAACCATGGGGTAGGCAATCAGTTGAAAACATTTCAACAGTAAAACACGTACTCCCATTCTCTAAATCTGAACACAGGAGCTTTACAGGGCGCTACTCTTTTCACAGAGTATTAGAAGGCAGGAAAAACATAAAGCGAATACTCACTGGTGGGGGTTTCTTTCTCATCTCAAAAGTGCGTGTGGCACCAAAGCTCAGTGAAGCGATGACGGGACATCTCCCTAGCGAAGGTTCATCATCGCTATGCCAGTCGACACTGTCCTTCTCGTTTCGGTACAAATTGCAGAGCAAGGAGTTGAAGGTGTGGCCAGTGTTTTCTTCGATTTGGTCCTTCAGTGTGCGCAGCACAGGATGCCACTGCAATTGGGAGGCCAAGAGAAAGGGCAGAGATGGTTCCCATCAGACACAAGGTGGCAGCCACAGGTAAAACGGAAGGCAGGGTAAAATCAGTCATGCTACGAACAGGGGCATGGAGTAAGCAAAACGCTGGGAATGCGACAGCCACAGGCAAGAGGAGTCGATCCCCGCCTGTTATTTCTACTTCGATGCAAGCTGACCTCCACGATTTTATTAAGGTACTAAACTTGGTATAGCAATGTCATGAGGACCAACCCTCTCTTCCCATCTCATCCTTTCAGTCCGTGCGAAATTCATGACCCTCACAAAGCAGCAACTGTCATCACAGTCAGTCAGTAAGGAGGTAAGCGGAGCGCGGAGCCCGGCTTGCCGCCACAGCCGACGGGCTGCCGGGGGAATGGCAGATACAGACTGAAGTCTGAGGAGGGAAACAACTTTCCTGCTGGGTGGCCCTCTTCATTCGACTCCTATTTTATCACGAATGACAGAATTGCTTTTTTAAAAAGATATTCAGTATTTCCAGAGTGGCTAACTTCCTAAAAATAGAACCTAAGGGAAAAAACATTCTACAGAATAGAATTATGACGTGGCCTTGAAAAACACCTGGGCCATGAGCTATAGACGGTTTACAGAGATGCCACAGCCCTGCCTCCTGAGCACCCAGTCCACTCGTGTGGTTTGTCTCTGAAACGCATGTCTTGCCACATGCAGTACAGAAAGCTATGACCCCTGACCTTAGATTGTAGCTGGGAGCTACAATCAGCATAGCTTGTATTAGTTCTTGTTAGAACTCTGTCTTCCCACCACGAAACCTCAAGTACTTTACAGAACTTGTTTTTTTTTTTTTTAAATAAAACTTCCTTTCATGACAGTTGTCCTCACACCCCCATCAAAACTTAAAGACCTCAAAACTTCTGTTTACATGGGTTACAGCTATGATGTTTATCATATTAAAAATTAAAACCTAAAAGTTAAACTATTAATTCATTTTAAAAAATACAAACACATGACATGTTAACATAAATGTTATTTTACAAAAAATAACTCTATTTTCCAATACAAAAAATTGGCATGAAGAGAGTGGCACTGTTTTGAAAATCTCTTTAATGTTTGGCTTCACTGAAGAGAGGTGATTCTCACATCTACTTCTGCATTCAGTCTGTTACAATATGTTGTTTTTGCTGAAGTATGTGAAGAAAATTGGCTTCACATGAATATGTAGTTAGAAAAGGGCAGGAGTCTTTTCCAGCCTTTCCAAATAATTGTGGATATTCTTTGCTATTACACAAAAACTCAACAAGTACTGATTTCCTAAAGGTCAGCTGCAGTGTGGAACTGGAAACCACACCAACAATTACATTTAAATCTACTGGTCCGGCTTGCAGTTCAAATGAGTCTTTTCATCTTTCATGATTCTATAACATCAAGCATTGGTCATGTGGAAAATATTGATCCAATGAGTAATACAGACAGACATTACTGTTGACACATTTCATTATACAATATTAAAAAATCACATCCATTAATATCACCACTGATCTCATCAGAAAAGACTAAGTAACAGAAAGAGGTCAGGATCAAAGTGGCGGGTATGACTTTTTCCAAAACTCTAATTCTCTTGAAAACTCAACTTTTATAAGTAACAAAATCTATCCACTGTTTTCCTTCAAGGGACACTCACTTCACTCATTTATGAGAAAATGGCAACCAAATACTCAAGCTGGAATAACTACAGTTTGTCTGCTAGTTGTTCTTCCAAACAAAAATGGTCCACAATAGAAGTGGGCAGTTCAGCTATGGCTTGAAGAATCACACAAGTGTTTTGCGCCTTGACAACCATCACACTTGGCTTGTAGCAGGAGTGCTTTATGCATACTTTCCATTTCATCAAACTATTAGAGAGACATGAATCCAAACACTGAGATTTAATAAAACTAATAATGTTTATTGCTTTGAGGAACGTTCTTAAATGAAAACAGCCTTTTTTTTTTAAACCGGAAGTGAATGGTGGTGAAGAATACCATGACTACTAGTAAAGTTTGATGACAATGACCTGACTGATGCTCAAGCACCAGAAGTTTTACCCACCATAACTTTCGTATCATCAGTGAAAATTCGACAGAGTGAAAACGTCACACACGCCAAGTATGATATAAATAGTTTTGACCTGTGCACTTCCCAAAAGGACTTCATGGACCCCTCTAGATATCCACTGATTCTATTTTTAAAACTCCACCTTACAGAACACCTTCAAAATCATGTTCTATGTATGCTTGTGAAGGAAAAGATGTTCAGCAAAGGAAAACATAATATTATAAGTATATCCCATGGCTACTGTCAGGTAAAACTGCCAAGCAAGCATATGTGGGAATCACTCAGCTTTGCTGTGATGTAGCAGTCGTGGTAAGCTGGGATTCCTTATTACAGATACTAGCATTACATTCTGAGCAGAGAATTTTTAAAAATAAACAATGACAACAACAAACCAAACTTAGATCAGTAAAACAGAAATGTTATTAAACTAACCTATGTTCTAGAGAATAAATTTCAAAGGGAACTTTTCCTAATAATGTTAGCAAGCTGTATTTCCTATTTATTTTATGGCTTTAAGCTTATCTTCATGGAGAGAAAGATCAGATGCTAGAATTATACACTTAGCAAGAAAAACAAGAATGTAAAAGAGGAAGATAGCTTTTTTGCAATGTGACTGAGAAACTAATTAGCACTTCCCTGACTTGCTTAGGGACTGAGTACTGTGATAACTCCAAGTTTGCTTTATGTTTCTAAGTGGGTATATATTTTTACTGGTTATTTTTGGTGGTGAAGTAAGGAGAAAAAAAGGGGATAATGAACTAGAGGATTAATTTAGACTCTCCAACCAATACTCTATATACAGATCCCTCAGAACTGAATGTCTAAATTAAAATTCAGCATCATCTCACTGTTCAGTGAAGACATTCTATCCTTAAAAGACATTTGAGGAAAAGAGTATGAGAAAATATGAATCACAGAAGTAAAAGGACCTATTCAGTGGCTTTCAAAAAGTGTTTTGTAGAGTCTTAGGTACCACAGAGGTGTCTCTGGGATTACAGTAGGAGAAAGGAGAGGTCAAGCTGGTGGGACTCCCAGCCAGTCAAGGCACTTCTTTATTTTCATACACTGGGTTCATATAAGATTTAGTTCAAAAAAGACTAAAAGAAGTTTAATAACCTCTGACTGAATTTGCGCCTGCGCTTTGGGTTATTAAGCTTGAGGTAATAATTCAAAAATTAAACAAGTTAAAATTATATAAGAACCCCAACACACATATATACCTTTAAAAAGTCTAAGAGGCATCTCTTTTGATTTTGTTCACAGTGCCACATAAACAAACTAAATCTTTAACCAATGAATACAAAGTTATGAGCCAGCCAAATTCAAATGAAAGAATTCTGATGACCTTAATATCCAACAAAAAAGCTTGTTTGAATAAATTATGCTATGTACATATAGATTATGGACTACTACACAGCTATTAAATATGATTTAAAAGAATACTCAATGATACGAAGACATGTTAATGATACAGTTAAATGAAATGTACTATACGTAATTGGTATTTTTATAGACAAATTCTGTTTATTTCCTTAAAATGAAAAAAAAGGGGGGGGGGAGGGAGGTGCGCCTGGCTGGATCAGTTGGTAGAGCATGTGACTCTGGATCTCAGAGTCGTGAGTTCAAGCCCCATGTAGGGCATGGAGCCTGCTTTAAAAAATAAAAAGACTGGAACCAAACATTAGGTGGAAGAATTACCCAAAATTTTAATATTCTTCAGGATTTTCTGTAGTTTCTAAGACTTTTAAAAATAAATTCATATTACATACATTATAAGAAAAAGACTGTCATTAAAGAATTCTTTTGAAGAGTTGTCAAAATGTCCTCAAAGCATAAGAGGCCATACTACTCAGCATATCTGATGTGCCTTATGTTTATTATAAAGCAGGGGTTTTTAGCCAAGGGCAGTTCTGCTCCCTAGCAAATGTCTAGCATCTACTGGGTACAAGTCAAGGATACTGTTAAACATCCTACAATGTACAGGACAGCCCCAACAACAGGGAATTGTCCAGCCCAAAAACCACTAATACCAAGGTTGAGAAATCCTGTTCTAAAAGATTAACTAAAATGATGGGAAAGAACTTCTTCCCTAGAGCCTGTTTAATCCTCAACTTCTCTGTTATGACTGTTGACAAGAAGGTAAATTAATTCTGACAGAAACATGGCCAGCCATCTGTTGGATTGGTCTAATTCAATTCTCTTCGTGTTTCCAAATCAACCTCAGCTATAAAGGGTCCCGACACTTTCCTGGGTCATATTCTAAACGCAGCCCGACAAACAAAAGCATGCAGCTATCTTTTCACGTGAAAAAGCCATATCCGCACTCCCACTCCCATCAATATTTTGTTCCCGAACATTTTAGTCAAGTGGGAGTTTATTATTACAAATTACTAGAAGCTCTAAAATGTGTCATACTTCTGTTTATCCCAATGTCATAAGCAAAACTCCATTTTCTTCAAAGTCTCGTTCAGTAAAGCATAAGATTATTTGCCAAAGGCAAGATTCCAGGAACTAAACAGGGAGCTATTTCTTGGACCTTAACTCTATCCTTTGGACAAGCTTAATTTATATACTAGAATCTCCTTGTCTACTGTCATGGAAATTTTTAAAAACAAAAGAAACAGTAGAAATAAGCCAAACCCACGATAAGATTTCCAAAGTCTAAGAACTGCAGCCACAGAATGAGTACAAAGTCAACAAGAAAAACACCAGGTTTTTTTCACAAATGGCAAAAGAGCCTGAGAAATGGAAAGAGATGTTCTGACCTCACTGGCCAGTCCTAAGAATCTGGTTCCAGAGCAAACGTGTACCAGGGTGTACACAGAAGGCTATGGCCAGAAAAGCAGGCAAAAGGGAAAGATTTGAAGAAATGGCTCATTTTTCTGAAATCCTTAAGCCCAGTTCCTGTTTATTCTAGCTTCAATTTTTTTCTCATCGTCAGAGTTCATCTCTAGATCAAAAAACACAGGGAGAATGATAAGCACAAAGACTCAGTGTTTGAACCCAGAGGATTTTTGCTACTAGGAACCATCATGCAACTCTGCAAAATAATGTACTATTATTTTACAGTACTCTACATTTATAGTGCATAGTCTATAAAACCATACCAACAGCAATATTCCAACATACGTGAGGATTTGGTTCCATAGTGATTCTTGAATAAGTGTAAGGAAGTTCTCCATACCATGCTGTAAGTCTTGGTTGCTTGTAAGTTACATCTAAGAAAGAAAATACAGGGCCTTTGAAATGGTTTAATGCTACTTAAGGTGTGCCTCCTGAGCGCCATGCAATGTGCAAGAAACTAAGAGAAATACAAGGGCAGAGTAAAGATGAGCTCTGACCCGGGGTTCCACACATTCTTAGAATACACGGGATTTCAGGAGTAGAGTGACTCAGAGTTCAAAGAAAGAAGACAAGAGAAGGTATGCTGGCACAAACCATAGCAGCAAAAGCTCTGAGGTGAAAGTATATATGACTTGTTTGTGTCAGTGAGGACATAAGCAAGAGTGGAGTCAGGGGCTCCTGGGTGGCTCAGCTGGTTAAGCAATAGCCTTTGGCCCAGGTCATGATCCAGGAGCCCCAGGATCGAGTTCCACATTGGGCTCCCTGCACAGGGAGTCTCCTTCTCCCTCTGACCCTCTCCCTTCTCATGATCTCTCTTTCTCTCGCTAATAAATAAAGAAAATCTTAAAAAAAAAAAAAAAAGAGTGGAGTCACACTGCAGAGAACAGTTCAGATTAGAGAGGGTCTAAAAAGTGCAGGTTATGGAGTCTGAACCCTTGTAGGCAGGAATCTGTGGCACCAACATCCACACAAAACAAGACACACTGTTCATCCACGTGCCACCTTTTGATTTTAAGAGAAAAGGGTTCTGACCAACCACAGCACAAAGTTGATAGCAGTCAGAAGTTTTTGATGTCCAATTTATCGAGAAGGGAGTTATCCATAGATCTGCTGTTTTTCCCCACAAATGAAATCAACTGCTATAATAAGAACAATAATGATAAAGGTAGCTAACATTCACCGAAGGCTTACCATGTACCAGTCATTCTGCTAAGCACTTTTCATGCTGTATCTCATTTAATTATCACAACAACCTTACGAGGTAGGTATTATTATTAGACCATTTTACAGATCAGAAAACCAAGAATCGAGGGGCGCCTGGGTGGCTCAGTGGGTTAAAGCCTCTGCCTTCGGCTCAGGTCATGATCTCAGTGTCCTGGGATCAAGCCCCACATCGGGCTCTCTGCTCAGCAGGGAGCCTGCTTCCTCCTCTCTCTCTGCCTGCCTCTCTGCCTCCTTGTGATCTCTGTCTGTCAAATAAATAAATAAATCTTAAAAAAAAAAAAAAACCCAAGAATCGGAAAACTACTTAACCAGAACTTGCTTAAAATTAACAATTACTTTGAATGGCAAGGCCAGCGATCAACGCCAAACTTGCCACCAAAGCCCTCCTGTGGACACTCTGGGAGTCAGGAGAAAAAGTGGATTCCTATTCTGATGTCTGAGTCACAAAAATGAAGTCTGTATACTTTGCCTCTTTCTTTACAGAAAATTTGAATTCATTCAAAGTGCCAGAAAGGAAATTTTATGCTAGAGCACAGACGTCCTCCAGTGGCCACCTCTAGTATAGCAGGTACTGTTGGCTTGTGGATGCCCACAGAGGAGCAGGTTCCAAGCCAGGCAATCTTTACAAACTCCCAGAGCACAAATGCTGAAACTAAAGGACACTGGACTCCTCTAATGAAATGAAAATGAGAATAAAAAGCCGGTAATAAGGATCATAAAAGAACATATGCCAAATGGAATCAGAAAAAGAAAAGCTCTGGAAGTTTCTATGAAGAAAGAGGAAAACTGTCACTATATAAAGTAATAAAGGTAATGAACAAACTCAAAAAGAGAGATATCAACCACAGTTCAGCCAAACCAAACATCCTTTGGTTGCCTGAATCCCACCTCCATGCTCCTGCCCTGTTCACTCTGATCTCTGAGCCTGCTGTCTGCTGTTTCTTCTGCCTAGAATACTCTTCCCTGTCCCTTTTGATTGGCAAATCCCTACTCATCCTTAGGATCTCTGTTAGGTTTTAAATCTGTTTACGTAAGACTGGGCATAGTGAAAAAGGCAACGGTATCAGAAAACACTCTAGAAAGGGAGACCAGGCAGCAAAAAGTGCGATCTCAGACATCTACCTACCGTCTCTGATGCCAGTCCTCTGTTTCCAGGGAATGACCTCACAAAGCTGTTCCAATACGCAGTCAGCTTCTTTTAAGTCAATAAAGCCAGGATACAAACACACCCTTGATGCAGAAAGAACCATTATTAACTAAGGCATTATTATAACTAAATATAAAATATAACTAAATAAATATATTTATATAAATATACATAAAATAATTACAACTAAATATAACTAAATAACTAAACCATTATTAACTGAAGAATATAGAAAAGAGGGGAGCCTGGGTGGCTCAGTCAGTTAAGCATCCGATTCTTGATTTCGGCTCCGGTCATGATCTCGGGGTTCTGGGATCCAGGCCCCCCATCAGGGGCTCAGTGCTCAGTGTGGAGTTTGCCTGAGATTCCCTCTCTCCCTCTGCTTCTCCCCCTGCTCATGCACACTCTCTATCACTCAAAATAAATAAAAATCTTAAAAAAAAAAAAACACACAGAGAAGATGAGCTAGTCTCTAACCATTAATGAAGAGAGTCAATCTGGATGTTTCCTAATGGGTAGATGAAATCATCTTACATCTCTCATGGCAGAACCTAATTATCACCAGGTCATGATGCTCCAAACGTGAAATAAACGTTCATGTTAAGACAAATAAAAGAGGCAATAAAGGAAAAATAATGCATGAGGGCTTTTAGAGACAGGATTCAAATACTGCTCTACCACCACCTGCTGTGAAATCTTGGGCAAATTACTTAACCTCTCTGAACTTTGGTTTTTCTTATCTGTAACACAAAAATGATACCCGCCTCATAGGCTCACTATGGAACGTAGAATAATTAATAAAATGCCTGACCCTGTGTTATTTTAACAATTGGTTGTCTTCTGAGACTAAGCCAGGTAAGGAAAAGGATCATTTATGACTCTATCAAAATAAACATTTCCAAATGAGGGTTCTTTCTCTCACTGAATATACACTTATTTCAATAATGCCAAGTCAGCTCAAAATCATTTTGGATATCCTTCTTAAGAAATGTTCTCAAAGCCCTTGGAACATTCTGTTGAATTTCACTCTCTGAGGGTGTGTTTGATTTTTTGAAAGAGCCAAAGCTCACCTGAAGCCATGTCTGGTTAACAATGAGATGCGACCAAAATAATGCAACTGGGTTTCTGGAGTGACTGTTAAACTGGCTTTGAAAGGGAGGCTCTGAAGCTCTTTCTAAGCAATGCAGTCAGATATGCAAGTTTAGGTACATTTATTTTAAATGCTTCATTATTTTATAGTGACAATTAGTATATTCTTGAATTAAGGGGATGTTTTCAAAAAAACTTTTTTAAGATTGTATCTATTTATTTGAGAGAGACAGAGAGAGAGCATGTGCAAGCAGAGGAAAGAGCAGAGGGGGAGGAAGAAAGAAGCTCAAGCCAACTACGTGCTGAACCTGATTCTGCGACTCTGAGATCATGATCTGAGCCAAAACCAAGAGGTGGATGCTTAATCAACTGAGCCACCCAGGTACGCCTCAAAATACTTTTAATAATGATTAATGCCAACTATACCCTAAACTGTATATGCTTTACCTTTACTAAAACTTACCTTAATATAAAGATATTGATCCACTCATGCAGATTAAGGGTTAACATAACTTAATATGTTGCATATAAATATATGCAGTAATATGATTAATACGATAATGAATGTAGTAATACATATAATGTAACATAATAAAATGTAGCACTCAGAGCATAGAAGTGAAGGCTAGATCAACTCGATTTTTTTTTTAATTTTTTTTTTTAAATTTATTTATTTGTTAGAGAGAGAGAGAGAGAGAGCAAGCACAGGCAGAGGGAGAAGCAGGCTCCCTGCCGAGCAAGGAGCCCGATGTGGGACTCGATCCCAGGACGCTGGGATCATGACCTGAGCCGAAGGCAGCCGCTTAACCAACTGAGCCACCCAGGCGTCCCGATCAACTCGAATTTTAAGCTACTATGTGGCACTAGGAAAAAGTCCTCAATCTCCTTGGCCTACATTTCCTCATCTAAAAAATTACAGAAGTAACAGTTACCATACCTGACGGAGAGGCTGTGAAAATGTTCTGAAGTTAGAAATGCTATATAAAAAGAGATATTACATACCCAAGAATTTCAGAGGCGGAAGTTACCTATTTCAAGTCAGGGAGCAGAATATTTTAAGAGACTGTAACTCGATAATAATTACAGTCACTTTCTAGGGAAGACACACTTACCTAGATATGCCTGTGGGTGACATGCTGATTTCATACACACCCTCTTTGCTACAGAAAATAAGAAAACAGACTCGTTAGTACCAGGCAAATACTACACTCCCCCCCAGAGGGAGAGCTGTGCTTTGCAGTTCCCCAACTTCTGGTCACCTACACCATTTCAGAATGAGCACGCACTGTGAGGGACGCACATCCCCACCTCTTGTACTACTGAGATGAAGGGCAAGGCGGTGGCAGGTAACGGACGTCACGGGGAACTGAATCCTGAGAGGATCAGGCCATGGAGACAAAGACAGGGATAAAATACATTCTGATTCTACCCCTTTATACTTCACCCATAGTTTAGGCTGATAGGGTCCAGAGATCTATCATAAAGGGGTACCAAATAGAGCACCTCTTTGGAGACTCTGGAATAGGTGCATTTACAGATAGCAAATACATCTCAGAGCTCTGAGCTTCTGCTGCTTTCAGATACATGTCTAATGAGGTTCCCGCTCTGATTAACATCCTTCAAAGGCTCCCCATCAACTTTTCAGCATTGTATTCAAGGTCCCCATGATGTAGTTCCGCTTCCTGACAGCTCCCGCTCACTCATGATCCTCCACTGCTGTTTGGAATCTCCTGAATACACCACAATATTTTTTTTTCCTTTATTTTATTTTATTTTATTTTTTCGAGAGCAAGCGAGCAAGCAAGCACTAGTGGGGGAGGGGCAAAAGGAGAAGCAGACTCCCTCTGAGCTGGGAGCCCGATGTGGGGCTTGATCCCAGGACTCCAAGATCATGACCTGAGCCAAAGGAAGATGCTTAACTGAATGAACCCACCCAGGCACTCTACACCATGGTATTTCTAATCCTGCTTTCCTACAAGCTGGAATGCTCCCTGCCATCCAGCACCCCCAATCCAACCCACCTGAGCTTTAGTCTGGGAGAAAATTCTAATTCATTCCTCAACATCTCAGTTCAGCCTCGCCTTCTGTAATGCCTTCCTGACCTCTAACCCACCCAAATAATGTTAACCATCTCATCCTCTGTGCTACCACTAGACCTTACTACAAGTCTACTGTTTTACAACATAGATGACTGCAATTTCTTATCACAGATCTATTTCATTTACTAAACTGTGGGCTACTGAGGGGCAAGGAATAGGCTACTGTTCTGTTTCCCAGTGCCTTGCACATTGTAGATGAGCAGTAAAAGCTCAGAATTTAATAAAATGTGAAAAAATACAAAATTGTTCCGGAAATGCAGTGTGGCCAGGTCCATAGTGAGAAAACTGATCTAGACTGCATAGGTTCCTGTACCAGGATAACAGTCAGACCCTTCTTGGACAGAGCTCAGTTACAGAGAACATAAAGGGACAGTTTTCACATCACCCTCTGCCATGTGAGTTAGTAGTTTGTGATCTGTGAGCTGGGCTCTTGGGCAGATGTGAGAGCCCCTCTGAGCAAAAATGTGGGCAGGGTTATTGTCATATATATTTATCACATCTCTAGATGGTTTCCCCGGAGTGTAAATTACAATGTTTAATTGCAATTATAAATTACAATTACAATGTTTCAGTGTGATATGTTTTGGGCCATGTTTAGAAATTGGCTCACTTCAAACATGGGTGACATTTTTGGCTATTAAATAAAAATCTAACAGAGCTAACTTTAGATAACCAGAATTAACAAACCTTGGGGTCGAGCAGGAAGTTCTGTCATTTTGCTCTGACCTGAATATTCACAACTGCCGATTTTTTCAGCCTGAATGTCCCATCTGTACCTAGTAACAAGTTTCATGGTTTTTTAATTCTCTTTATCACCAATGGAGGCAATGTCACATGGTGTTCACAAACAAATCCAAGACTGTTAGAGCCACCAGACTCTGCTTAAGTGATCCTGTAGTCCAAACCTTTAATGTTACAGACAAAGAAACTAAAGTTCAGAGAGATGGCCTTAATGTACCTAAGGACTAGTTACATAGCTAACTAGTGGCCAGGCCACAACTATATACCCTCTTTGAAAGTATGATGACATTCCTGGGGCGCCTGGGTGGCTCAGTGGGTTAAAGCCTCTGCCTTCGGCTTGGGTCGTGATCCCAGGGTCCTGGGATTGAGCTCCGTATCGGGCTCTCTGCTCAGCAGGGGAGCCTGCTTCCTCCTCTCTCTCTTTGCCTGCCTCTCTGCCTACTTGTGATCTCTGTCAAACAAATAAATTAAAAAATAAAAATAAAAATAAAAAAGTACGACATTCCTGTTTCAAATTTTTCCTGGGCTTACAAGTCAACCTGGAAACAGCCAAGCAGCCTAACAGACTATTCCTAAGCAGTAACATACACACGCTAATTTGTTTATAAAATAAAAGGATACTTTCTACAGGTAATTTATCCATATCAGATGGAAACTGAGAAGAAAGAAAAGAGAAGTCAAAGCATCTTTTTTTTTTTTTTAAAGATTTATTTGAGAGAGAGAGAGAGAGAGAGAACGTGTGGGCACGCCCTCAAACAGGAGGAGGGGCAGGAGGAAGGGCAGAAAATCTCAAGCAGGCTCCAACTCCCCACTGAGCACAGAGCCTGATGTCGGGCTCGATCTCACCACCCTAAGATCATGACCTGAGCGGAAATCAAAAGTTGGCCACTTCATTGACTGAGCCACTCAGGCACCCCACAAAGCATCTTTCATTAATTTTGGAAAAGAATATTTTATATACAGATCAATGTAAGAGGAATTACAAATTAAAGATGACATTTTATATACAGATCAACATAAGAGGAAATGAAATTGCTCTAGAACAATTATATGAGCATTTAAGGCCCTCTAGATTTCCAGCAGTTTTCATAAGTATTGCTAGTAAAATAGTACCTGATGAAAATCTTCTCAAAAGGCCAGTTTCAGGGGTGCCTGAGTGGTTCAGTGGGTTAAGCCGCTGCCTTCGGCTCGGATCATGATCTCAGGGTCCTGGGATCAAGCCCCGCATCGGGCACTCTGCTCAGCGGAGAGCCGCCTGCTTCCCCCTCTCTCTCTGCCTACTTGTGATCTCTGTGTCAAATAAACAAATAAAATCTACTAAAAAAAAAAAAAAAAAAAAAAAGGCCAGTTTCAGGGTGCCTAGGTGGCAAAGTCAGCTGAATATCCGACTCTTGGTTTTAGCTCATTCATGAGCTCAGGGTCTTGAGATCAAGCTCCGTGTGGAACTCGAAGCTCAGTGAGGAGTCTGCTAAAGTTTCTCTCTCCTTCTCCGTCTGCCCCTCCCTGTGCGTGCTCTAAAATAAATAAATAAATCTTAAAAAAACAAAAACAAAAAATGCCATATTTCAATGACTCAGGAAAAATCCCCCTCTGTCTTTACCTAGGAGATATTTTAGCTTACTGTTTGCAGATATCTTAATGAATCAGGGTCAGGAAATACACACCAAAATCACAGTTTAAGGTATAAGTATCTTCTTGCATTTTCCACACCATCAGCAAATTGAGAAAGGCTTCCCAAAAGACCAAGTTTAAAGACATCTAAGATACAACTATCCCAGCCTAAAATTAATACAGTAACTGGGCCCTTATCTCTTTCAGATGGAAAACCCAGTGAGGGAAAGATCTGGGCTCTCCATTTCCCTGTGGGCAACAAATACAGAAAGGCAACAAATTACTTACTCAATTACTTGTGGCTCTGGAGCTCTGCGTACTACCTGCAAGGAAAAAGGCAGATTTTACTTCTGGAATGATCCCTAATCCTTGGAAAGGCTTATGTGCAGGATTACCACATCTTCTCATTTCTGATAAAAATAAGTCAAGTTTAAAACCATCCCTTTTTTTATTTCAAGCTTTTATGATCCTACCAGAGACCCCTGTCTGCTTTTCTTAGAACTACCTCACAGTTACTAGCGGGCAAGAAAAAAATAATAAAAGTAGAATTAATTCATTTTCAGAGCCGCCAGTAATTCTGGAAAAACCTTCTTTCCAGGAGACTATTTATTTATTTTAATTATTTTTCCAGGAGACTTTTTAAAATAGAAGATATACTGGGGTGCCTAGGTGGCACAGTTGGTCGAGCGTCCGACTCTTGGTTTCGGCTTAGGTCATGACCTCAGGGTTGTAAGATTGAGCCCTGCTTGGGCTCCGTGCTCAGCGCAGAGTTGGCCTCAAAGATTCTCTCTCCCTCTCCCTCTGCTGAGTCATGCACATGCATGCTCTCTCTCTCAAATAAATTAATTAAATTAAATCTTTTTAAAAATAAAATAGAAGATGGGGTGCCTGGGTGGCTCAGTGGGTTAAAGCCTCTGCCTTCGGCTCAGGTCATGATCCCAGGGTGCTGGGATCGAGCCCCGTATCGGGCTCTCTGCTTAGCAGGGAGCCTGCTTCCCTCTCTCTCTCTGCCTGCCTCTCTGCCTACTTGTGATCTCTGTCAAATAAATAAATAAAATATAAATAAATAAATAAAAATAAAAATAAAATAGAAGATAAACTAAGAAATAAGTTTTAATCATTATTTATACAATCACTATTACAGCAAGATGACTAATTTTTAGCTTTTTCCATGTTATTAACAACAGTGAATCTTCACTGTTTCTTATAATTTTTCCCCACAGGGGGGAAAAAGGCTAAAAAATCAGGCATTGTAGTAGCTGAAAATTTCAACCCAACCTGGAGACATCTGCTACACTAGCACTAAAGACAGCATGGTTTGTTAGAACCATGTTAGAACTCAGATAACGAATGCAAGTGCTAACCATGGTATAACCTCCTTCCCCCCAAAATGGGAATTATACTTGCCCATCAGTTGGGAGCAGACTATAAAGAATCGTCAGACATACTGAGGAACTGATACTCCACATTTCATTATAATTAAAGGCCTTTCACATTCCTTTTTTTTTTTTTTTAAGATTTTATTTATTTATTTGACAGAGATGACAAGTAGGCAGAGAGGCAGGCAGAGAGAGAGGAGAAAGCAGGCTCTCCACGGAGCAGAGAGCCCGATGCGGGGCTCGATCCCAGGACCCTGGGATCATGACCTGAGCCGAAGGCAGAGGCCTTAACCCACTGAGCCACCCAGGCGCCCCTCACATTCCTTTTATTAGTGAATTTATTCAGTCACTATTGGAGTGTCTACTACGTAAATATAGCTTTTATAAGGAAATCTGTTAGTACTGTAGGAGAATTAAGAACTTACCTGCTGGGGTTCTTTGAACACAAACTGTCTGTCTGAAAGATGATGCTCCTTGTTCATCCATGTCTGACCAGGTCTCTGGTGGAGATGGCTCTTAGCAGTGGTAGCTGAAACGAGCAAGAAGAGACGTGAACCAGACTCAAAAAGTCTGCTCTAGGGAGCAACGGCCAATAAAATCTAGTTGAAGATAACCGATATGACACCTAGAAATTAATTAGTAAAGTCTGTCGGAGATCCCACTACACACACTGAAAGTTGTGAGACCTGTGACTAAATATGAGGAACACTATACCTCAACCGTCAATAAAAGATGACCACCAATGGGGCGCCTGGGGTTCAGATGGTTAAGCATCATGATCGAGCTGGGATCAACCTGGGATAGAGCCCCGCATCAGGCTCTCTGCTCAGCCAGGAGCCTGCTTTCCCCCTCTCTCTGCCTGTCTCTGCCTACTTGTGACCCCTCTCTCTCTAATAAATAAATCAAATCTTAAAAAAAAAAAAAAAGAAAAAAAAGATGACCATCAAGAAAATCAAGGCATCAGCTACATTTTAAATAACTCCTTAACATCAACTGAAACACAAGTGCATTCACACAAGATCCCCATGAGTTCTTGCCTGGCTGAGCAGGGGCCTGGCTCTTAGGGGGGCCAGCCCAGGCTCCCTGCACTCGGGCTCGCCGTCTTTTGTCCTCCATATTGACCAAAACGCTTCTGCTCTTAGCTTTCACATTTCATTCCTGATTAAAACCACACAAGGGTATCTGTTTGGAAAAAAAAAAGGTGCTTTTAGTTAGGATTGTGAGTGTGAACCACCTAAGGAAGTCATTATAATCCTTTCAAGCTCAACGCAATCGGAGATTCTATACAAAATTAATTTCTGTCATCACAACATCTCAATCAAGGAGCCTACTAAGTCACTTAGAACTGCAGGTTTTTATGTTCATTTTTGCAATCTTATAGAACCTTTTTTTTTTTTTTTTGAGAGAATGAGCGTGCATTGGGGGTGGGGTAGAAAAGAGAGAAATTCTTTTTCTTTCCTTCACCATAGCACATACCCTCCCCAATGTCCATCACCCAGTCACCCCATCCCTCACCCCCCTCCCCTCCAGCAACCGTCAGTTTGTTTCCTGAGATTAAGTCTCTTACTATTTGTCTCCTTCTCTGGTTTCATCATCATTTTCCCCTCCCTTCCCCTATGATCCTCTGTCTTGTTTCTCAAATTCCTCATATCAGTGAGATCATATGATAATTGTCTTTCCCTGATTGACTTATTTTGCTTACCATAATACCCTCTAGTTCCATCCATATTGTTGCAAATGTCAAGATTTTGGGGGTTTTGATGGCTGCAAAGTATTCCATTGTATATATACACTACATCTTCTTTATCCATTCATCTCTTGATGGACATCTAGGTTCTTTCCATAGTTTGGCTATTGTGGACACTGCTGCTATAAACATTTGGGTGCACGGGCCCTTTCAGATCACTACGTTTGTATCTTTAGGGTAAATACCCAGTAGTGCAATTGCTGGGTCAGAGGGTAGTTCTATTTTCAACTTTTTGAGGAACTTCCATACTGTTTTCCTGAGTGGCTGCACCAGCTTGCATTCCCACCAACAGTGTAGGAGGGTTCACCGTGGAGAGAGAAAATCTTAAACAGTTATCACCCTGGTGCAGAGCCCATGTAGGGCTCGATCTCACCACCCTGAGATCATGACCTGAGCCAAGACTGAGAGTCAGACTGAGCCACCCAGGCGTCCCAACGACCTAAGAGTACATTTGCTTCTTTCCCAAGAAAGTACACCTTTAGAAATTCTAAGATCTATCATAAATGACATTAGTCTTAGTAGTGTCAAAGGAACTGTAATATTCTCTCACCTATATGGATATTGAGAAATAGCGCAGACTTCGTTTCCAAGGGCACTTCCACGTTCCGTTTTAACTGGCTATATCAAACTTCCCTGGAAGCTTGTTAAAAATACCCATGGTCGGGGCGCCTGGGTGGCTCAGTGGGTTAAGCCTCTGCCTTTGGCTCAGGTCATGATCCCAGGGTCCTGGGATGGAGCCCCGCATCGGGCTCTCTGCTCGGCGGGGAGCCTGCCTCCTCCTCTCTCTCTCTGCCCGCCTCTCTACTTGTGATGTCTCTCTCCTTGTCGAATAAATAAATAAATAAATCTTTTAAAAAAATACCCATGGTCTGTCTCAGAATGGATCCATCTCAGGATGGATACAAGTGTTCGTCTTTGTGACAAGCATCGTGGGAGATGGTGCTAAGGGGGCACAAATGATGACCATAAGGTTAAGCGGCTCACCCAGAGTCACTTGGGGAAGTCAACAGGAGGTAGATTAACATTCAAACTTTATTAACTTCCAGTTTTCAATCAACTGAAAAAAAAAAAAAAACCCACCTCCTAATACTCAGTATACTAATTTGGCATTTCTGCCAATAAAATTTTAGCTTACAGCAAATACAGGAGCATAGCTACTAAAGAGACCAACACAGGGAGGTTCAAGCCACATGTTCTGAACCTATGATCCATTTCTTTATTGCTCTAAGAAAGCTTCAAATTTCAAGTCCTCGCAGGTGACAAGCTCATTTTATGGCTTATTTAGCACTCCAATGTCCAGACCTTCCCCAGACCTTCTGAGCTGGGATGAGCCCAGGAATATGTACACTAAACAAATTTTCCCAGGTGGTAAGTATATAATTCCTTCTCCTTTAATAGGTAGGGAGACGACGGAGACTGCCATCTGCCCCAAAAGAGCTAATGGCAGAGTCAAATGACAACCTTCTACACAGAGAAGATGTGTCGAGACAGCTTACATTTTCTCTCAACGGGAGGGTCAAAAGCTCTGAACACACTTAGCTGCAGGGCTCGCTCTGTTCCCAGGGGAGTAGGACGCTGTTATGGGCCAGGGCACAGCTGCTGAAAATAGAGATTTCGGAGCCCTACCCCAGACCTAACCGATTTTGTGGCCCAGAAACTGCTAACCAAGCCCACCTTCCAGCCTGGGGTTCTTCACCCACATAAAGCTCGAGAACCCCGCAGAAGGCAAACGCCGAGAGCTCGGGCGCCAGCCTGACTCGCTCCGAATCTAAATCTGGCAGCTCCCGGCTGCATGACCTGTCAGCTGACTTCACCTTTCCCGGCCCGAGTTTCTTCCTCTGTAATGAGCGGAACCAAGACCTCTCTCGCGGCTGAAGCGCAGATCAGGAGATCCTCGACGGTGAAAAAGCCTGGTCCTCAAGCAGCGCTAGCAACTTGCCCTATTTTCGAGTCTTCTCTTCCAGGAGCCCCGGGACGCGGTCCTGGAGGTCGACCCGGGAGGGCCCTCAGGGGGCGGTCCCCAAACCCCCAGCCACACAGCGGGGAGCCGGGGCCCCACGGCAGCCGGCGGACCCCGGCGCACAGGTACAAACCCGCTCGGTCCTGGAACGAACCCCGCTGGCCCACACCCGCGCTGCCACCGGCTGTCGGGGACCCTTAACAGTGGAACACCGACTCCGACAGCTCGCAACCACAGGCTGCGGCGTCAGGAATTTCCTCTGACGTCACGCGCCGCCGCCACTACTTCCGGCGCCGTTAGCTGGAGTCCGGGCAGCTACGTGTTCCCCGAGCCGAGAGGTCCGGCTCGGTGAAGGTGCCGATGAGGGCCGGGATAGGAGCAGAGCGCGGACTGAAGGTGCGGTTGGAGCCCCGTCGGCAGCCGGGACATGGCGAAGGCGGGAATGAAGACGCATTTCGTAGGCCGAGGTCCCTCGGACCATAATCCACCCCCCTCGCACCCAAACCAAGCCGGAGACGTCTAAGCGCCGGCATCCTTGGTCTCTGCAAAAAGAGTGACTCGGTCCCAGCGGGGCTGGGGGAAGGGCGAGGGGGTTGGGAAACCAGGTAGTGATGTGCGAAGTAAAAGGATTTGAATTTTACCCTGGAAGCCCTGGAGAGTGTAACAGGCACTTCCTTTGCGTTCCCACCGCAGCCCGTGCGTCTTTCCATCAACAACACAGCAGGGCACGGGACCACGCCTTCTCCTCCCTGCCTCTCCGGTGCTTAACCACGTGTTGCTTGAGCCAGACGACACCAGTTACTGGATGTCTAGGGCATCCTAGACATTCCTGGATATAGGGCAGGTACTCCACTTCTTTTTTTTTTTTTCTTTTTTCTTTAGATTTTATGTATTTATCTGTCAGAGAGCAAGAGAGAGAGAGCACAAGCAGGCAGAGCAGCAGGCAGAGACAGAGAAGAAGCAGGTTTCTTGCTGAGCAAGGAGCCCGATGTGGGACTCGATCCCAGGATTCTGGGATCATGGCCTGAGCTGAAGGCAGCCGCTTAACTGACTGAGCCACCCAGGTGTCCCGGTACTCCACTTCTTTAGGAAATGGGCGTAGCTCTTGTTGGGAGGGTTACATGTGGTAATGCACATAAAGAATGTAGCAGGTCCTTGGAACACAATAGAAATTCAATTAATATTAAGAGTGTCTTGAAAGGCGCGCCTGGGTGGCTCAGTGGGTTAAGCCTCTGCCTTCGGCTCAGGTCATGATCTCAGGGTCCTGGGATCGAGCCCCACACATTAGGCTCCCTGCTCAGCGGGGAGCCTGCTTCCCCCCCCCCCCCCCCGCCTGCCTCTCTGCCTTCTTGTGATCTCTGTCTGTCAAATAAAAAATAAACAAAATCTTTAAAAGAAAAAAAAGAGTGTCTTGAAAAATAAAAAATAGAATAAATTTGGGCATGTGGGTGACTCAGTCAGGTAAGCTTCTCTCTTGGGCTCAGGTCATGATCCCAGAATCCTGGGATCGAGCCCCACACATTAGGCTCCCTGCTCAGTGGGGAGTCTGCTTCTCCCTCTCCCTCTGCTGCTCCCCCTGCTTGTGCTGTCTCTCTCTCTCTTTCTCTCTCTGTCAAATAAATAAAATATTTTTTAAACATAGAATTAAAAATAAATAAATAAATTTGACCAGTGGGGTCAAAGAGTGTCTTCTTTTCACCGCCTCCGAGTTTCTGAGAAGCATCTTTAATATGGCCGTATTAAACCATGTATCTTACAGTGTGAAAATAGAAAAAGTAGCACTGAATTGACTGTTTTGTGCAGCTTATTCTCTAAGATCTACCAAACAACAGTCACTGTCGGAGTCCTTAAAATAAGTCTTGCATTATATACTGCTTACCCGCAAAAGCTCGGTATATCCCACAAATCTAATTTTCACAGCATCCATCATTCTTTGTTATCCTTTGTGACACTGAAGGAAAATGATTTATCCTAGAACTGAAAGGAGAGAAAAGTGGTAAGGCCAGACTGTAATTTTTATCCTTTTTTTTTTTTTTTTTTTTTTTTGCCTCCATCAACTAGTAATTTGTCAGTGTCTGTTTCTGGTTCAGGAACCTTGGCTGTGTCTTCCAAAGGATGTTATTTCTTTCTTTTCAGTGATTATGGTTTTGGAACAGGGACAAAGAAGTTTGGATTGAGGAGTCCCTAAAAGTAGTGATTAACACCTTTTCAGCCTCCACGTAGAACATTTCTCAAAAATCCAGCCATGGCTTGCTTGCATCCAAAATAACTGTATTTTTAACAAAATCACTTGCATTCTTACCAAGTGTTCAAGGTGATTTGGATGCAGAGAACGTTTAGAAACCTTCAGGATGCATGTAGGGTGTCAAATCGTCCCCATTTGTCTGGTACTGAGAGGGCTTCCAGGACATAGGACTTCAAATGCTAAAGGCAGGAAAGAACTGGGCGGCAGACTTGGTTGGTTGTGCCAGATACATGCAAGTATGTAGTAGAAAGATGTTCTTTGTGAGTCTTATATCCTGGGTTTCCCCATTTCTATAGGCAGTGTTTGTGCTTTTATCAGGGGGTGGTGGTGGAGACTGTGGGAGAGGGAATGAAAAGTGAGGTGTCTTGCCAGTTACCAGCCCACTGATTCTCAGCTCCAAACCCATCCTCCACAGCCCTGCTTGCAATACTGGAACATTTCTCCCTTGCCATTTGGTCCAATGTGAAGCGTCATCAGTAGAGGGTGCTGGAGGGACATTAGAGGAGGAAGGGGTTCTTCCTGATTTAAGCGCTCCTTTGAGTTGGCTTTGTAATGCAGAGCAGCCAGCAGTGGTTGGCATTTCTCTGTGGGCTGAATTGCAATGTTAGTGACATTGACAGCCTTGTTAAGTTCCTATTGTGAAATTAAGGCATTGATTGGGAAGGAATGGGAACCCAAATTTTGAAATAGTGACATCTGCTTGGACCTAGAGGAAACTGACCTCTCTTGGACACCCAAGTCACCCTGAACTTCCCATGGCAGTGGAAGTAGCTTGCTCTCCTGTGTCTGAAGACGTGAGCAGTCCTTTGCTTGAAAACCCTGTGAAACCCTCACCTGGAGCAGATGACTTGAAATGCACAGCATAGATCTGAACTTCCTAACAGATGGGAGAGCACCCCCAGATCTGTGCCTTCCTTGGTGGTGGTGGTGGTGGTGGTGTGTGTGTGCGTGCGCGCACATATGCATGCCTCTGCCTGGACCTAGATGCTGGTAGTGGCTCTTCCCTCTGCTGTTTCTGTATTCTTAGAATTTACTTTCCCCTTGTAGGTGATACCCTATTGTGGTTATTAATTTTTCCCCTGAAACTATATAATTTCTGTCTCCTGTTTGATTCCTAACTGTTACAGAGTGATTGTGATATCAGGGGTTGGAAGCAATAGCCACCAAGTGGTTGGCCCCAGAGTTGCGCTTAAACTGTGAGCAATTGGTTTGGCTCTGATTTGGACACTATCAACCCCAGTCCTTTGCTCTCGTGTTGCTCTCTTGTTTTCCTTCACCCAAGACAGCCTTCTGAAAGTTCTGCTGAGCTGGTTGCCTTGCCTCTACTCTGAAACCAGCATTTCTCAGCTTATGGTTGGAAGACTATCTGCGTTGGAGTCCCTAGGGCATGCTTGTAAAAAATGAACATTCCAGGCCGCCCATCGAGATTCTGGGTTAGTGGGTCTGGGGCAGGGCCAAGCAACTTGGATATTTAACTGTGCCTTGTTTCGTCTTCCAAGAACCTGCCAGACTTCTACTTTTTCTAGCTGCCTACTTTCTGCAGGTGACTACTCAACAGATACACCATCCCTTGGATGGCAAAACTGATAGATGCTTTTGAAGTGCTGGTAGCTTTTACCAAAAGGATTCTGAATGAGCTACACACTGCTGCTTATTTTCAGTTGCTGATTTTCACACCAGACTCTTGCCAAACCTTGCCTGTTTTGATCATATGCTGCTTGTGGAGTGCCCGCTGAGAATTCTGGAGAAAATCCAATCCAGGGAAAATAATGGCACGTCATGCTAATAGCTTTCAGTGAAGGTACTACATAGAGAAATTCCCAGCCCGTGTCTCACTGCCAGAGGCTTAGCGGTTCCCAGCTTGAAGTTGGGGGAGAGTAGGGCAGGAAGCCGCCAAGTCTGCAGCAGGCGGGCAAGGATCCTTTCAAGTCTCCACCAACTCTAACCAACATCGAGGAAGACAGGATGCTTCCCCAGACTCCAGACAGGAACTCCTCCCATTCAGCACCCAGCACAATTACAGATGCTGCTCAAGATAAAATCTGCCAGTAAGCCATAGCACCAACTGTGAGGAACAATGAAAGAACAGCATAATCGGATGTGAAATTGTGGAGAGCGGACAAATATCGAGGACAAGAGAGGTCACTAGAGGTTACAGGCATCCGCGAAGGCATATGGCAAACAGGAAGTTATGTCAAGAGTATTAAACAGTATGGAGCATTCGGTGGCTAAGATATTGATAGTCACATTACTCCCAAAAAGAGCAGGCACCATTTACGCATCTGATTTCTAAATAATAGCACATAATATTAACATTTCCTGAGAGCATGCCGAGTAATGCTGTAGTTACGTGCATACACTGATCCAATTTTCTTAGTCCCAATTACAAAGGAAAAAACTGAACCATTATGCTACATGAGGCCACCGTGCCCTCCTCTGCAAATATGTGGCATATGCAAAGCCAAATTAGGAAAGACAGGACTATTCCTGGAATGATAGATGGCGCCATTTCCTGGGGCCTAATAGCTGGGTTCTTTCAGAGACTTTGAAAGTGAAGGATTGGGCAGACCCTAGGTTATAAATCCTTCTTGATGGCTTTATCTAGGTGGTTTAGCAGATTCTTCTCTGGAGTCACCAAGTCTTCAGAGCCACGTGAACCACATTATTTCAAGTGTATGAACTGGGATGTCAGGCAAGTCTTGATTCAAATGTCATGAGTACTGACTGTAGACAGCACTGTGCTGGATATAAGGACAAAGTAGTGATCAAAGACGGACCCAGCGGGGCGCCTGGGTGGCTCAGTGGGTTAAAGCCTCTGCCTTCGGCTCAGGTCATGATCCCGGCGTCCTGGGATCGAGCCCCGCATCGGGCTCTCTGCTCAGCAGGGAGCCTGCTTCCTCCCTTCTCTCTCTGCTTGCCTCTCTGCCTACTTGTGATCTGTCAAATAAATAAATAAAATCTTTAAAAAAAAAAAAAAAAAGACGGACCCAACTTCCGCCCTCATGGAAGTTGTGGTCTAGCAGGAGAGGTAGACATTTTTAAAAACACATAAATATTGTAGTTGTATTTGATATGAGACTCTCATGGGAGAACCTAACCTAGTGGAGTAGTATCTCCAATGCATGCCGAGTCTTGTATTGGTTGGGAGTTCTGATTTGTGTTTGATTCAGCTGGTGCATCAGCAGCTGGGGGTTGGCTGATGTAGACTAGCCTTGACTCCATGTGCCGTCTCGTCCTTGAACAAGCTCACCAGGCATATTCTAATAGTGGTGTCAGGGGAGGCGTGTGCAAACACATCTCTGGAGGTCTAGGCTTAGAAGTGGCACAAAGCATTTCATTTACTGGCCAGAGCAAGCTAAACCAAGTTCAAGGAGTGGGGAAATAGACTTCACCTCTTGACTGGACTTGATGCAAAGTCACAGTGCAAAAGGTCTGGATCCTGGGAGGAGTAGAGTATGGGAGCTGTTTTTGCAATCGTTCAACCACACTGAATGAAGGGGTGTATTGGAAAGACTGAAAGAGGGTTCCTGTAGGAATAGGGAGGGGCTAGAGAGGAGTCAGACCATGCAGTCTTTGAGAGGCATAGTAAGCAGTTAGTGTTTGTATATGGTATGAAGCCTATGATTAACATTAGACACTCATTCTCCCATCCTTCCCTTCCTTTCCGTCTTATAGAATACTTTGAAACCATTGTTGAGACCTTGTTTTTGGTGCTGTGCCTAAGACAGGGATACCTTCTTTCGAGTGGTTAGGATGCTGGTAAGCAAATATGCAACAAAAGCCTATTATTTAAAAAAATTTTAAAGCAGCTGAAATTATTAAGTGAATGATTAGTGGAGTAGGTCCTCTCTTGCCTTAGGAATAAATTAACCACTTTTTAGAAGCAAATTCATTACGTAGAGAAACATGGAAACTAAGCCAATGTGCCTAGGTTGTCTTTTGCCCTGAAAGAACCAGACAGCATAGCTATGCGAGGTTCCCCTTACACGAATAGGTTGTGTAGTGCTTGACGGTCAAATGTAGCCAACATCTGCACCAGGGTGGGCACACGGATGAAAAATACAATGAACCCAGGTTACTCCCATGTACGGGATAACAGTAAGTTGGGCATGTTAAAAAGCGCCTTAGGGGCGCCTGGGTGGCTCCATGGTTAAGCATCTGCCTTTGGCTCAGGTCATGATCCTAAGATCCTGGAATCGAGCTCCTCATCATCCTCCCTGCTCAGAGGGAAGCCTGCTTCTCCCTCTCCCACTCCCCCTGCTTGTGTTCCTCTTTCTGTCCAAAAAAAAAAAAAAAAAAAAAGGCACCTTAAATCTTTCAGACTTCTAATACCACTTGCTCCCTCCCCCCCTCCCTAAGCCCCTCCCCTACTCCTGTGCAAGCTTGCTTTCTCTTTCAAAATAAATAAGTCTTTAAAAGATTATTGGATTATTGAAACTATTACATACACAACATAAGGATGCCTAATAAATAAATGAAAGTATGAAAAATATGAGTTCAAAATCATCAAAAATGCAAAGCTATTTTTAAAAAAGAATGAAATATAACAATGCAAGTTAAAAACACAGTGAAGGAGCAGCTGGGTGGCTCAGTGGGTTAAGCGTCTGCCTTCGACTCAGGTCACAATCTTGGGGCCCTGGGATCAAGAACCCAGTCAGGGGCTCCCTCACTCTCAGATAAATAAAATCTTAAAAAAAATAAAAACCCAATAAAGACTCTACTTCTGGGTGGGTCATGGTAGTAGCAAGCAATTACTCCATTATAACATAAAAAATAAACTAAGTAAATTAGTTTTTATTTTCTTTGAAGACTTTGGAACTCTGTGATGTGATGGGGACTACCTTAACTAACTGCTAACGAAAGAACCCTTGCCAGATAAGTCGGCCATCTTTTTCTCTGGGGACATTTTCTAAGGGTGACAGCTGAGGACTGGGCTTGCTAAAGGCAGTGGCATCTCTATGAGGGGAAAGAGAATCCAACAGACCTTTTGACAACCAGCAGGATGGCACGATGGATTGGAAGCTAGAGGAGCCCATAAATGCTTGAGTTTGCCCTTTGCCGCATTTGCTGAGTACTAGGGCTACAGAAGGGAGAGGGCTGGACTGGGAAGACAAGGTGAAAGCTTTTATAGTCTTACAGTGCTTAAAAAAAAAAAAAAGGTTCTGAGAAAGAAGAGTCCACAAGAAACATATGACAGGTTTCATTCTGCTGACATTTGAAACTACAGGGCACCAAGTCTAAAAAAGTGGCAACTTGGGGCGCCTGGGTGGCGCAGTCAGTTAAGCATCTGCCTTCAGCTCAGGCTCCCAGGCTCCTGGGATCAAACACTACATTGGGCTCCCTGCTCTGCGGGGAGCCTGCTTCTCCCTCTCCTTCTGCCTGCCACTCCTCCTGCTCGTGCCCTCTCAAGTAAATAAATAAAATCTTAAAAAAAAAAAAAAAAGTGGCAACCCAGCCCTAACTCAGCTGAACACCTGTTTATATTGGAGTGATTAGTCCTTACTCTATCCAATAGGGAAGAGGCAAGTCCTCTCTGAAGAATAAAAACATTGATTTTAGACTTTTTTTTTGTTTTTTAAAGATTTATTTATTTATTTATTTATTTATTTGACACAGAGAGATGACAAGTAGGCAGAGAGGCAGGCAGAGAGAGGGGGAAGCAGGCTCCCTGCAGAGCAGAGAGCCTGATGCGGGGCTGTGTCCCAGGACCCTGAGATCATGACCTGAGCCAAAGGCAGAGGCTTAACCCACTGAGCCACCCAGGTGCCCTGACTTTAGTCTTTATGTTTCTTTTATATAGAATTTCTGGCATACAATAAAAGAAAATTATGGGACATGCAAGGAGTTAGAAAAATATGACCGATCATCAAGAGAAAAAAAAAAACCAAATTAAGTAGATTTACAGAGGATCCAAATGTAGGAGTAAGCAGAGAACTTTAAACAATTCATAAATATTTATAAAAACTGAGGAAAAGAAGAAAACTGAAAAAGGTAGATTTTTCAAGAAACAATTGGAATTTACAGGAAAGAATAACATAAATACATAGAAAAATAGATAGTAAAACAATTGAAAAATATATACTACTAGATACTAACCAAAATAAAGCAGATGTTTGGAATCGCAGAAAACAGATTTTAAGGCAAAAAGCATTAGCAATAAGGCTGTCACTGCATGACCAAAAAAAGAGTTCAACCCACCAGGAAGGCATAATTCTAAACTTTATTCGCCTAACAAGATAGCCTCCAAATATATAAAGCAAAAACTGATAAAACAGGGAATCTGAAAATCCATCATTATAGTGAGAGATTTCAAAACACTTCTCTCAATTATTGACAGGTCAGGCAAACAAACATTAGTAAAGACAGGGGAGATTTGAACAACTAGTAAGCTTAATGTACATATATAGAAGATAACAATTGGAAAATAAACATTCTTCTTAAGCACATATGGTACATTTTAAAAAACAGGGAGGCAAATCATAAGAGACTCAATCATAGGAAACAAACTGAGGGTTGATGGGGTAAGTGGGTGATGGGTATTAAGGAGGACACAAGATGTAATGAGGCCTGGGTGTTGTATGCAACTGATGAATCACTAAATTCTACCTCTGAAACTAATATACAGTATATGTTAATTAAATCGAATTTAAGTAAAAAACTTTTTAAAAAATTGGCCATACCTAGACATAAAATACATCTCAAAAACTTTCTAAGAATTGGTTAAAGTAAAGGGTTTACATTTGTGTTAGTTTCCCATGGCTGCTGTAACATTACCATAAACTCAGTGGCTTAAAACAAGATCACTCTCAGTTCTGAAGGCCAGAAGTCCAAAATCGAGGTGTCAGCTGGGTCCTCAATCCTCGGGAACCTCTGGGAAATAATCCAGTTGCTGGCCTCTAACAGTGCCCAGTAGCCGACTGCATTCCTTGACTTGTGGCTGCGTCCCTCCAATCTCTGCCTCCGAGGTCCCACTGCTTTCTCCTTTTCTGTGTGTAATTGTCCTCTTATTAAGGATATTTGTGATTCCATTTAGGGCTCATTTAGATAATCTCATCTGAAGATCTTCTAACTTAATCACACCTGCAAAGACCTTTTTCCACATAAGGTAGTGTTCACAGGGTCCAGGGATCTGGAGCTGGTATCTTTGGGGGCCACTATTCAGGCTACTACAACATTTTTATATATATTTACTTTATGCCAGGCTAGATCCTGAGTACTTTAAAAATACGAATTTTTGCTCACCAACAGTCTACAAGCCAGGTGCTGTTATTCTCATTTTTCAGAAGGCAAAACTGAGGTAGAGAAAGGTTATAATTTGCCCAAGCTGGGCCATACCCACATGTTCTCCAACCACAGTGTAATTATTTAGAAATCAATAACAAAAGATTTCACTTTTTATTCCAAATAAATTTCAGATTTATGGGAATTCTACAGTGCAGCACACAGAGTTCTCAATATACCAACTTTCACCTAGATTCTTCCAATGTTAACATTTTAACACGTTTGCTTTATCTTTCTCTGTATACATAATTTTTTTCCGAACCTTTTGAGATTAAGTTGCATAGATAATGTCCCATTATCCCTAAATACTCTAGTGTGTATTTCCTAAAATTCAAGAGCTTTTTCTTGAATAACCACAGTACAATGATCAAACTCAGGAAATTAACATTGATACGATGCTATTATCTAACCTACAGACCTTACTCAAATCTTACCCATTGTCTCAAAAATCTCATTTTTAATCAAGATTCAATCTGAGATCATGTAACATTTACTTGTCACGTTTCTTTAGTTTTCTTTAATCTGAAACTTCTGACAAATTTAAGTTGGTTATTTTGTAGGGTATCTTTCAATTTAGATTTTTCTGTTATTTCTTTTTGATTAGGTTCAGGTTATTGCTTCTTGGCCTTTTGGCAAAGATCAAGTGTGATTAGGTTCAGATTATACATTTTTGGCAGGAATACTACATAATTGATGTTGTAGCTTCAGTCCACGATAACACAATATACAAAATATAAAATTGCCTCATTAATGGTGATACCAACACAAGCATTTTATTTTTATTTTTTAAGATTTTATTTATTTATTTGACAGAGAGAGATTACAAGTAGGCAGAGAGGTAGGCAGAGGGGGGGGGGCGGGAAGCAGGCTCCCCGCTGAGCAGAAAGCCCGATGTGGGGCTCGATCCCAGGACCTGAGATCATGACTTGAGCCGAAGGCACAGGCTTAACCCACTGAGCCACCCAGGTGCCCCAACACAAGCATTTGAAAAAGGAAATAGCATTTATAAAAATTTGAATTTGTGCTTTAAAAAATATTTCTAAACAGGTCAGAGGTAAAAGTCATAAATTTTTAAATATTAGCACTGAAAAAGAATGTGTGTATGCACATGTTTATGTACACACACACACACACACACACTCCTGAATTGTGGTATGTAGCAAAAGATAATTAAACTTAGAGCAATAAATGTTTATGTCAGAATAGAAAAAATGTGAAAACATGGGATGAAATGTTCAGTTTGTGATATAAGAAAAATAACAGAATAAACGGCCAGAAATCAGGAGAACATAGAGTGAGAAGGACCGAAAGGATCGATAAAGCCAAAAGTTGCTTTTTTTTTTTTTTTAACTTAAGGATTTTCTTTCTTTATTTGACACAGAGAGAGAGAGAGATCACAAGTAGGCAGAGAGGCAGGCGGGGGTGGGAGGGAACAGGCTCCCTGCTGAGCAGAGGGCCTGATGCAGGGCTTGATCTCAGGATCCTGAGATCATGACCTGAGCTAAAAGCAGAGGCTTAACCCACTGAGCCACCCAGGCACCCCAAAAGTTGCTTCTTTAAAAACTAATAAAGGAGATAAATTTCTAGCAAAATGGTCAAGGGAAGGAAAGTGAGAAAACACAAGGAATACTGGAAAAGGAAAAAGAAGGCTTAAAAAAAATAAAAGATTCCTCAAGTCACATTATGCTAATAATACACATTATGCTGGGAAAAAAACGAGTCAGTGCTTAGAATTTTTTTTTTTTTTCAAAATTGACTCAAGAAAAAATTGAAGGCTTGAGTAGTCTTATTACCATTAAAACAACATCATCAGGAGTTAAAAATCTTCCCAAAGATAAATACTATGGCCAGATGGTTTTATAAACTTCAAGGAAAAAGGCTGCTCCAATCTTTTGGTCTTCCAGGGCATAGTAAAATAAGCAACAATTCCCAGCTCATTTAATGAAGTTATAATATTAATATGAAAGCCAGATAAATATGAAAAAGACTGCAAACCAATTTCCTAAATATAGATGCAAAAATTCCAAATAAAATACCAGCAAATTGAATTCAGCAGTACAAAGATACCGAGAACATAAGGTGATTTCATACTAAAAACTCATAACTAAACAAGATCTCTGAAATCTTTAGGAAAGACTTCATGCAGTATGTACTTCAATATGTATGTACTCCTAGCCACTCTTGGAATATACCAGGCATGCACTCTCCTTGGGTTCTTTGCTCAGGCTGGTCTGCCTTCTCCCACATAGCCGAAAGGCTTCCCCAGGGCCATTCAAAACCTCTCTCCACACCCACTATGAGTATACAAGCCTCCCACTCTTACCCTACACACATTGATTCCCCGTTCTCCTTAACTTGCTTCGTTCCGCACCCCTCACTGCATAGCATAAAGCACTTATGCTATGTTACTCTTTCTTTCTTCTTTTTTAACCTGTCTCCCTCCTTTGCTTGCCTCACCTTCCCCCAGCTCAAATGTAAGCTCTACGGAGGCAAAATCTTTGGTCCCTTTTTCGCTGTAATTTCTTCTTCTTTCCCAGAATAGTAAAGAGCGTGTGGTTAGCACTCAATAAATGTACACAATACTATGTCTAGAAACTTTTGTAGTATATATCCTTATATCCTCTTAGGATTATCATTTATACTACCCATTTCACTGGCTTTTCAGACACAGGTAAAAGGAGAGTGCAAAGTTGTAATATGCCATCATCACGTTAACATGGTTTCATTTAATATGTTTGTGTTCATGCTGGACATAATGTTTCATTTCTAGGTATCTCTACATAAACCTCTACAGAAAGAACTACATTCCAAGAGGGAATTTAAATTCTGTCCACATGTATAGTTTTCATCATGAGGTGAGTATCAAAGTACAAAGTAGTGAGCCCTTAAACATTTTTTAACTGGATTAGTTTCCAACATATTCAATAAAGAGCTTTGACAATTTCCTCTGACACTGTAACTACAGATCAAAGCAGCAGAATCCAGGACCACCTAAATCTCGGATAACTTGGTATCAATAGAGTTTAAAAAATTAGAGTGCAACTTAAGTTTATTGCATTCTCATAAGGTATCACAATAAATCTCCTCTTCTACATGGCATCAGCACCATTTGTCTGGAGTCACCACTAATGTTCACCCCATATAAAGTTCAGTTCTGTCGTATTTCAATGCAATAAATGATCCAATGAGAGGAAGTCATCTATTTAGGGCAGGACCACATTTGAGGAAATTGAGAACAGTCATAACATCTCTATTTACTCCCAGTGCATGGGGGACTGGCACAAAGACAACTCAGAATGGCAATGTCATTACGTGTGCAAGACAATTCCTCTCGTGTTCCCCCCATGCTACCACCAGAAACCATGAAAGAACAAGAGATTAAAATCTAGCTCACTGTGTTGTGAAATGAGCTGATTTTACATGCATCAGTCTCTCTTTTACTCTACTCTCTTTGGTTCCAACCTTATCTAGCACACATAGGACTATAACATCAAGGTGATATAAAGTTAAATCTAAAAACTGTGCTCCACAAAGTTTGGAGTACGCTGGGTTCTCTTTCAATGAATTTTTTCCTGTGCCTAGAAACAGAGTTTCATTCCATTATCTTCAGTCTTGGGTGTCAAATACAAGAGGACACATGCCAAGTTGAAGTAGTAAAAGCTACAGCTCAGAAGTTTGGAGATTGCTACAGGATTTGGTCAGAACGCAACTGTTTTCTAACTTGGATGGAAGGGAACATATTTTGTATGCTTGTACATCCATCCCTCCCCACGCTACCAACTCCACTGAAAACTACCACCCACAATAATCAACAAGCCAACATGTGAAAGCAAAGTATCGCTCAGGTCACTGTGGTTTCACCATTTCAACAACAAAATGAGAAAGAAAAAGGCAATGTGTTTTTCATAAAACTAAGTTTATTTTCATTTCAAAGTCAATTTCAAAATCATATTTCAAAAGTCAGTTTAAATGATTCTGAGATTATGTTCTTACTTTTGGGGTGCTAAAATGTCTTTTCTCCTATGTAATGATGCTAAGAGCAGATAGTACTTTGGATCTTCCTATTTTTGTTTTACATCCTTCGCTAGCAAAACTAAAGGCTAGAAACACCTCAACACTGAGACACGGCAATTACTGTTTTTTTTTTTAAACAAATCTCCTGGTGCTTAAAACTCAGAGCTTAGGAACCACAGCCTTGATAAAGACCTACCTTCGATGTTTCATGTTTCACAATATTGAATTATCTCTTGGTGATTTCCCTCAAGTTATGGAGCAGGATAAAAGTAAGTCTTAATTTATAGTAAGCCAGCGTAAAAACAGCCTTAATTTCAAGCACCAAAGAAATACATTTACAGTCATCACTGTGGTTATATCATCTTTTATTAAAACTAGTCAGACTGCTATCTACAGGGTATTGATTTCAAAGTCTAAGGTCACTTCTCTGTTATCATTACTGTTTTAGGAATAGCTTGTGGTCACACATGGGAACAGGACTGGTGCAGTGCAGAGACAAAGGAGGCTGGGGTCCAAGCAGGCCACTCTCCTGGGTCAGGGTTTTAGCGGCACGATAGGTGGCTGCTCATCTCAATGTATTTTTTGGCCGATTTACCTTTATAAATCATACCATATAGCTTTCAGTATTTACACGCATTTAAACTGAGAAGAAATATTTATTAGAGGAAAGCATATATTAGTGGGCTCCATGTGTCGAAAGGAACTTCATGTTTCCTGTATTATCTTTACGTCATTAGCTACCTTTGAGAACAAAAAGTTCCACAGAAATATACACATTGGGACATACTTTTAGAAAACCTCATAGCAATGCTTATTACAGTCTGTCCTCCTAAAAGTGAATCAATTAATCTCCACTCCCTCCAAGTGTTTAAAAAAAAAAAAAGGAGCTCGCCATTACTTTTTAAAGTATAATTCAGAGAAAATACAAGAACCATCACCATCTGGGCCAGAGGAAACCACTGAAGGGTTATGTCTGGCTCTGTCATTCTGTGATTTGCCAAAATCATGTTCCTTCCCATGACACTGTTCTTGCTAGTATTATTAGTTCTATGTCCATTTGATAGGAGCATTTACATTAAATTTCAAAATAACTCCTGGCAGTATTCAAAATGTATGTCCAGAACTCCTGAACACAACTTCTGCTTTCGTCCCAATTATGACAACATTTAGCCTTATTAGTAACTGATCAAATGACAACCGCAGACTTTGGAGATGGGTGGGTGCCTTGCCGTAAACACGCGTAGGCTGGCACACTGGGCCAAGCTACTCAGCGAGTTTCCAGTGCTTAGTTCTTCTTGTTTTTCTTCATATAGCGAGCCCGCGTGGACTTCCCAAAATTCATGGTCATTTTAAAATACAGCCAGGTGGGCATGACTGAAATTACTGAGTCCTAGGGAGAGAAATGGGGACATATGTCATGACAGCCTGCAATTTGGGCTAACTGAGAGCATCCGATCTTATGTTTTACTCTATTGTTTTGTTGGTCAATTTTCAAGTTCTTGGGTGTTTAAAATAAAACACAGATGCCTCATTAGTAAGTCTAGACAATGTATAGATGCTAACACACCACATGCTATTTTGTGACCTACCAGGAAAGAAAACTCCAAACCAAAGGGCTGATTGGAGACTTGCAAGGCTACATACCATAAGAGAATGGACCAGGTATCCGGTGGTTCGGGACTGCAAGCCCACCGTTTTCAGCGCAGACTTCACATACGTCTCTGCAGACGGTTTATCCAGAGTTGGCTTTCGGATTTTCGACAGCTTTGTAGCTACGTAGTACGGCAGAACACTCTAGAAGGGAACACGCCATCACCACCACCACAAGAACAAAAACAAAAAACATGCTCTTGATTAGTTAGACCATAAACTGAGAATTGCTTGATTGCTCTTAGTGGCAGAAACATAGAAACATTTTGGTGAGATCTAAAGTCAGCTTGAGAGAGTACATGACGGCATAAAATCAACTGTAATATGGCAATCTATCAATGAAACAGTTTGAGACTGAGAAAGTATTAAAAATAAGCAGAAATAGACCTTTTTGTACCTTTTAAAAAGAAGGCACTTAAAGAAACCTGGAGAGTGGTGGTTCCGGAAAGGATGCTCTTTCTACTCTTGACTAAACTGAATATATTTTTTTTTTAAGATTTTATTTATTTATTTGAGAGAGAATGAGTGAGAGAGAGCATGAGAGAGGAGAAGGTCAGAGAGAGAAGCAGACTCCCCAAGGAGCTGGGAGCCCGATGCGGGACTCGATCCTGGAAGTCCGGGATCATGACCTGAGCCGAAGGCAGTCGTTCAACCAACTGAGCCACCCAGGAGCCCCGACTAAACTGAATATTGTTACAAAGCCACCATGAAAGTTTTTGACATTTTATCCTCCCAAAGAGATAATGCTCATTTTCTTCCTAATTTGTGGTTCATTAAGATAATTCTATCAGCTTTGGTGCCTCTAAAAAATAAGCATTTCCACTTCTCAGAATTGAGCTACTACTCTTCCTTTCCTAGTTTCTTACTACTGTGTCTGTGTCTTATAAACGTTGCTGCTGATAAGATAGGATCTTCCCCCAGCACACTTTTTTTTTTTTTCTTCGTTGTTGTGGGGAGACCCTAAAACTACATGGAAACAGCCTGGGTAACCGAGAGACCCTTGAGGGGAGTGGTGTGGGAGGACAGATTTGAACACGACCTGTCAGAAGGACTTAACTAACGTCAGGTTCTTTATTGCTCAGGCTTGACACATTTGGACAGGATTCAACATAGAACACGAGGAGACCCTACTACAATGGATCCTCACTCATGACACAAGAGGTTCCTTCTGCAGTTTGAAGTAAGTTGGGCTAGGTTGTTCCTCAAAGAGTAAATGTATTCTGTTTCCCACGTGTGCATGAGAGGAAAGGGTATTGAGGACAGTGATGTTTCTGTTAAAGAAGAGGATCTAATACCTGGTGGTCAAAATAAAAAACTTCACTAGAGGTAGAAATAAAATTGAGATATGTTCCAGACAAGGTGTTTCCTTCCTGCTGAGAGCTGGAAGGAATGCTCCCATGTCTCTTTGGGGTTTTTGCTTTTCGGTTTTTTAATTTTTCCCACTCCAAGTATGAGTCAAGGAATATAATCCACCCTCCTTAACATGGGAGCTGAAAGTCCAGCCTGCCTGGTAAGAACCAAGGGCCCAAGGGCCTAAACGGTCTTTCTCCATCTTTCTATTATGTGCTGGCAGCCACAAACCCACACTAAGTTAATTAATGCCCCCAAGTACCTCAATACCTGGGCTACCTGTGATTAGGTGACTCTTGGTTTTTGAGAATTTACCTCTATCCATGCAAACCTCCCCCTTACTGAGCAAAAATACTTTGTCCAAAAGGTCTTTAATTTTAAAGCCATGTGGCCAGGATACAGTATGAAATGAAGAGTTCACTGAGACTCTAACGATGGGTGAGGAAAGACAACTGTTTGCCAAGCTGAGTGGCAAACAAAGCAAAAGAAAGCATATGCCTATGCACCATCTCGAATAATGAAGGAATAATGAAGGAAGCAAGCCGTGCCACATCTCTGTCTCAGGTTTCCCGGTTATAAAAAAAGTGAAGATTTAAAATCCCATTTCCATCTATGGATCACAAGCCTACTGAGGGTTCTGTAAAGTTCTGAGTGTCTCAGGATGAAGATGGTCTGATAATTATACCTTCCAATTACATCTTGATATTATCATCCTCCCTCTCTCTGTAGATACATGGCGTAAGTTGGACTATTAGCATCCTGCAGAAGAATTAAGTGGCACTGCCTGGATGAACCACTTGATGGTGCCACAAGTTCACTCACCATTCAGCTAAACCATCCAGAGAGCCTGGGGAACCTCCTAGCTCCGGAAGTGGAGGCAAGAGACACATGCCTAGGAATCCCAAGTCGAGCTATGTTTTTCCAATGAAGAAACATAAATCCTGTTCTGGGAAGGTTTTTTATTTCCGCCAATGGCTTAAAATCAAGGCAGTTAATGTGGTCTAGCAGAAGATGCAAAGGATTCAAAGATGAAATACTTTAGAGCGAAGTCTTAAATAAAGTGGAGGACTTTGCCAGGTAAACAAACATACGAAGACCATTTTGGGTAACAAGAACAGTGGGAGCAAAGAAAAGGAAAGAGAGCACAAGGTCCTCGGGCAACTGCAAAGCTGTTCAGTATGGTTCAGGTGTCAGAAATGCGTGGAGCACGGGGCGCCTGGGTGGCTCAGTGGGTTAAAGCCTCTGCCTTCAGCTCAGGTCATGATCCCAGGGTCCTGGGATCGAGCCCCACATGGGGCTCTCTGCTCAGCGGCGAGCCTGCTTCCCTCCTCTCTCTGACTGCCTCTCTGCCTACTTGTGATCTCTGTCAAATAAATAAATAACATCTTTAAAAAAAAAAAAAAAGAAATGCGTGGAGCAGTGGCAGGAGGAAAGCTAAATGGAACAGAAAACTAGACCCAATCACTGGACAGCAGTGATTTCTAGAGTATCAGCTCTAATGCAGTGTCACGGTATACTGGAAAGATGGACACCACAGGACGCCTGATGGCTCAGTGGGTTAAGCCTCTGCCTTCGGCTCAGGTCATGATGCCAGGGTCCTAGGATTGAGCCCCGCATTGGGCTCTCTGCTCAGCAGGGAGCCTGCTTCCCCTTCTCTCTCTCTGCCTGCCTCTCTGTCTACTTGTGATCTCTATCAAATGAATAAATAAAATCTTAAAAAAAAAAGAAAGAAAGATGGACACAAAATACTGCGTGGCAGGCATTCAAGAATCAGATACTGAACATTGTAACTTCAGGTGGTAGAGCATCTCTCATGTTGTCACCTGTACTAAACATGCCTTCTTGAATTTAAAAATGACCAGAACAACTCACAACCGGGTTTTGAAAAACGTTGATCCAAAGGACACCAGACTCCAGGCCATTTGCACAATACAGAATTCTGGACACGATGTCTGATCTGCCTTTTGTGAGCATCACGTTCACCAGTGTGACCGGCACACATTCTTTAGGCAGAGGCTGTGGCTCTGCGGAGGCATCATTTAGAGAACCTTTTCTCCTTATGTGTGTCTGTTCATCTCCCATCTCAGGATCTGAGATCCTCCGGAAGACCCGTAACTATGTACACAGAGCGTAGTTTGGGGAGTTGGTGTTCCTTTACTTGCAGGCCATGAGATGAGCATTTCCACAAAAGGGCTCTTGCATATCTCATCACTCTGATGGGGCAGAGATCCCTGATTACATGGCGTTGAGTAACATTACATATAAACCTTAACACCTAAACCCCAAATGAAGGAGTTAAAATGTACTAAGTTCTGTACAAAGAAAATCCTTGATAAAGATGGCTGCGTGGTAATCTCACAAATGACCTACCTCCAAATACGTGGAATTTATCTGTTAACATTCATATAACAAAAGGAAAAACTGTTAAAGCACGAAAAAACATTTACTTAACAACAAACATTTCCTGAGCACCTACTAGGATACTGTTGTCAGCAGTGGACTACATTTGTGAACGAAAGCAAAGTCCCTAATCTTATACAGCTTAAATCTGGGGCGGGGGTGGGGCACAAAGACTATAAACAAGTAGTAAAAAATGATACTACATTAGGGGGTGATGACAAAAAGGAAAAAAGAAAAATAAGCCTGAGTAAGGACAGAGGTGACAGACGCTGTTCCTGCAGGTGACCAAGAAAGGCATCTCTGATGTGGTGACATATAAGCAAAGATTTCAGTGAGGGGAGAGAGCTAGCAAAAAGTCTATCTTGGTAAAGATCCTTTTCAATGAAAGAACAGAAGTGCAAAGGTCCTGAGGCAGACATGCGTTTGAAATGTTTGAGGAACTGCAAGGAGGCCAGAAAAATAGCAGGGGATGAGAAAATGTGGGATGTTTGAAATCAGAACATAGTAGGTCATAAGAACTCATGATTTTACTCTGAAAGAATTTAAAGGGCACAGGAGAATTTTTGAGAAGAAAAGTGAAATGACCTGGATTTAGCTTTAAAGAGATCACTCTGACTGTTGGGAGCAGACTGTGGGGATGATAGGCAAGGATGGGAGGAGGGGAGGCTGGGTAGGAAGGTACTGCAAAATATTCAGAGCACCCGATCACGATGGCTTAAATTAGTGGTAGCAGTGGTGGTCCCAGGAAGTGGTCAGATCGTGGATATGTTTAAAGGATACTGAAGTCAACAGGATTTCCCAATGCACTGAATTTGGGGTATGAAAGAAAGAGGTAGTAGGGTATGAGGTGGGGGAATGTCAGTTTTGAAATCAGGCGGACTTAACCACTTACTAGTTGTCTGATCTTGACCAAAATACTGAGCTTTAAGTTTTTTACTCTGCAGTTGGGGGATATAACATCCTTCTTATTATACTATTATGAGGATTAAATAAACTACTGTCAGTGAAAGTGTGTGGGGTTTGAACTCTGGTATTTTCTAAGGTTTATAATGTTTATATTTTCCAGAATAAATTTAGAAAGAAAAACTTGGCTGAATTTTTACATCTTGTAAAAAGTGGAAGAACGCCATATTTACAGAGTGACTCCTGAGGTAACCACCTGTTAGTTCTTTCTGGACTTACTCCGACACCTTAAAATTATTACCTCTTAAGGTTTTAGTTCTTGTGAGACACCACTGTTGTTAAAGAGCCAAGCAAAGTGGATGTTATCAATGACAAACGTGGAGATTCACGTGGCTGGGAGGGATCAGAGTCCAATGACCTCCAACGGGACTAAAGTTACTATTCTTTTTTTTTTTTTAAAGGTTTTATTTATTCATTTGACAGACAGAGATCACAAGTAGGCAGAGAGGCAGGCAGAGAGAGAGAGAGGAGGAAGCAGGCTCCCCGCTGAGCAGAGAGCCCGATATGGGGCTCGATCCCAGGACCCTGGGATCATGACCTGAGCCGAAGGCAGACGCTTTAACCCACTGAGCCACCCAGGTGCCCCTAAAGTTACTATTCTTAAGCCAGTTCTCAAAGTTGGTGCAGTTATGGTGCAGATACGATTATTTCTCGGGAGAATTATATTGCTTTATAGTTCTACTTAGATTCCATCTGCACTAGCAAAGAAAAGACACAGTCCATTGCCTTCTTTTATTGGCTCTGGCAATTAACAAGAAGAATGGATGAAGAATTTGGTTTTCAATCCTGATAGCCGCTTCTCAGTATTTAGCTTCCTAGGTCTTTGAAGCCCCAAAGATCTCCATGATTATTCAAAGCTATAAAATATTTAACAAAATATAAAAGAGGACTATCTTCTTTCATTTAAAAAAAATTGAATTTTGTTTTTCCCTCATCTCAATGTGTCCTATTTATTTTCTAAATTTATTCTGATTAAAAACTACATTTAGATGAATTAACGAAACCACCAACTCTCATCACCCAAGAGGACCAAAGCACTGGAAGGTGGTAACTTAAGAGAAGGGGCCCAGTGAATGTCCCCATTACAGTAAGTTCACATCTAAATGTAGTACTCTTCTGCAATCTTATGCTAAAAATGAGAAAACCCATTTCATTTTCAGGCCAGGTGAAACTACAACCACCTTCTCTGGGTTTCATGGTCTCGACCTGTGTCCCCGTCTGTCCTCTGGTAAAGAGTCAGACAAACTAAACCCCAAGGGGTGGTTTCAGTTAGCAAATGATCTCCCTGTTGATAGCATTTCCAGAGACTTGGTTTCCCAGCTCCAAGGAAGAAAACTGTATGGTGCAGAGAAACACCCCCACGAGAAACAGAAAGAACACAGACTTCAGAGTTATTCAAACCCAGGTTACAAATCCAGAGATGGGCAAATTCCCCACACTTCCCCACATTCGTGAACAGATCACCCTCCTCTAATTTCTCGATAGAGCTCTCACTGGATACTGTCATGAATGAGAATTCACGTATCTGTTTACTTGTTTACTGTCTGTCTCCCAACTAAACATAAGTTTCTACCACATCCATCTCTCTCCGTCTTTTTGCCACTGTATCCCCAGGTACAGACTACCAGGTACCCTCTAAATCTGTCTGCATCGAAGAAATGTGGCTCACGATATATACTTCTAGTTTTGGACTTACTATCTTTCTAATGTGTTTAAATACCTGTCTTTTCTTGCTTTGTGTGCCTTGAGGACAAGGATGGTGTCTTATTCACTTCGTTACCTCCCTGCCTGCCCAAGGACCTGGCAAGTAGCAGGCATTCGTGGGCTGACACACCGGACGGACCTTACACAAGTGACACAACTCCTATTGCTTCTTTGTTTCCTAGCTGTAAAATGGAACTAGGTTGAGGTCTATCTCAAGGAATATAACAAAATAGTGGAAAGCATGGAGCATATTGTACATATTCAATACATGTAAGTTTCTTTCCTCTCTTCTTCACACTTGGATATCAATTCCATTTCTGGCGTTCTTACATCTGCCCCATCGTTTGTCCCCACTTGCCAAAAGGGGAGACTAGGGCTCAAAGTAAGGAAGCAGCTTTCTGTAGGTCAGATGACCACCGACTGGTGATATCAGAAGTAAAACCTTGGTTCACTGACGCCAAGCCCAGTGTCCCTTCCTCACTGCCCCCAAACATACCAGTGATAAAAAGAGTTTGCATAAAACCATGGTCTGGATTGAGGAAGCCGTGACTTCTTGCACGGAACTGACCAACTACCCACTCATGAAGCAGGACTTCATGAATTCATCAAAAACCTCTTCCTAAGGCAGGTTGGTGAGGAATCACCACAGCTAAACCTAGGGAACACTAAACTGACAGGGAGGCAGGATATCTGCCTGGTCTTAAAGTGCCTTCCCACTGACTGCTTAGCAGTGCAAGGGGAAAAGACAGTAACTCTACAGCAGAGAAACTGGGGAGCACCTTGAGTGAAGCAACCAAATGAACAGCAGCAACGAAGGGCAGTGGGCTATCGTGTGTCTCCGGATACGATGCCCCGAGAAAGATATAAAACCACGCGTGCCAGTTTGGCCAGGAAAGCATAACGTGATGTTAGCTATGAGGAAGCATCAGATAAACTCCAAATAAGCAGTGTTCAATCAAAAGGAGCAGGATGCGTACTCTGCTCTTTAAAAATGTCAATGTCATAAAAACAATAAAAAGCTGTGGATCTATCCCAGATTAAAGTAAACTAAAGGGACGGGACAACTATGGAGTACCCGATCCTAGGCTGAATTCTTAACTGGAGGATTAAAAATGCCATAAGGAATATTATGGAGTCAAAAACTAGAACACAGATGGTAAATTAGATAAAAATATGATGTCAATGTTAACTCTGAAGTTGATGAGTGTGTTGTGGTTATATAAGAGAATATCCTTATTCTTTGGCAGTGCACACCGAAGTATTTAGAGGTAAAGAACCATGATGTATGCAACTTACCTTTCAGTAATAAAGCAAATGGAGTAAGTTATGTAACATTAAGTGAATCTGGGTAGAGGGTCTACAATGTTCTTTGTATTATTCTTATTCTTACAGCTTTTCTGTAAATTTGAAATTATTTCCAAATAAGACATTTTTAAAAAACAAGGCAGCTTGTGAAGGTTTCACAGAGTAAGAGTTCAAGAAGTATGATTCAGGAAGTTGGCTTAGTCTTAGCTCCTTATATTTTTTCAGCATTCATGGCTAGTTGGTACCTGGCATACAGAAGGAGCCAGGACGGGGGCCACCCACTAGCCAGTTGGATTACTTATGATTTTGCCCTTTGAAAGTGTTAAGCATAATTCTGACTAGGCTTTAATTATAAGGCAGTAATGAGAACAGAGAGTCCTCACCAACATACCAAAAGCACATGTTTGATAAGGCTTACTCAAGAAAGAACTTCTTACTCTCAATTTAAACATAATGGACAGAATTTACCAGGTCCAAAATTCACCTTTTTTTCACTTGCTTTCTCCACTGTTCATTTGCATTTCCACAAAATGCTTATTTCATGGCAAATCTGAATCCATGAAGGAAATTTTAAATATCCTTACAAAATTATAGGAAAGAAGTTGAGGGAAAGATGGAATGGGAAAAGCGAAGGAAAAATATTAAGAAGCAATTAATATGAAACAACCTAAATTCAAAAAAACATACTCTCTTTCTCTCCCCAAAGAGCAATCTGATATACATTCACATGGAGGGAGACCTAAAAATGATAGCTTTCCTTCCAAGGATTAGAGGGAACTGAAATGTGGCAACATAGCGTTAGCCTGGAAGCCCTCTAGATACAGAGGTTGAAAATTCAAGACCGGAGGCCTATGGGAGCAGAAGCTCAAAGGGCCTTTAAAATGAATGTCTGTGTACCGCGAAGCATGGCATGCATAACCAGAGTCTTCCCTGATACCAACCTATAGGCAGGTCCCTAGTGTGCCCCAAATTACATGTGCCACTAGCAACCACAAACACAAACAAGATTTAAAAAAAAAAAAAAAAAATCCAGATCTCAAGGATATATTGAAGTGGAGGAAGGCAGGGGAGCCAGAGAGTATCAGGCTGAGGTCCGTAAGCAGAACGAGGAGAGGAGAAGGAAAGACATATCATGTGGCTGAGATTCGGTTTCCCAGGGCAGGTGAAGTGTGGCCTGAGCCCTGAAAGACGGACAGGGGTCATTGACTCCGGTGTGAATGGGATAGGGAGGTGGGGAGTGGGGAGAAGAGGAGAAAGGCGTGCCAGCCGAGGAGCCAGTCTGCAGAGAGCGGAGTATATGTTGGACACCACAGGCCCACTCTGGCCGGATGCAGGGGGGGATGATGAGTAGCAAGAGAGGCGATGGCCTTGTGGAGTCAGAATTCAATCTCAAACCCCGCAGGCAGCCGCTGGAGGACTATGCAGGAAAGCAACACTACCTGACTTGGATTCTAGCAAGACCATCCAAGAAACAGTATGTGGGGTGGAGTGGGGAAAAAAAATTGCCAGTAAATAACTCCTGGTCCAAAAAACAGGCAAACATAAACCACCACCAAAGAAAAACCAATAATTTTTAACTCTGAGCTTTATTTGGACCAGCTATTTCTGTCCCTTTGGTCAGAACTAGTATGACATTCTATTCTCTTCAGCATTCTGGTACGTTCACACAGAAACGACAGCTGTACTTTCCTTCCCAAACATGTGAGCTTTTATTTCTTTTTTGCCAAATTCACGCTACATTTAAACCTCAAATGAATGCATTCTGAAGGAAGACAATGATCAATGAAATTACATAATTGAGAATTCATTATTGGGGAAAAACAAGTTTATCAAAGTTACACATTTCAAAAAACAAACTGTCACTGTTTTTGGAGTAGCTTCTAATCACGCCAGGCTAATAGGCAGAGAATATGGAGAAAAGATCTTTGAGGGAAACAAGCTGTGGGAATGAGGGAGGAGACGATCTCATCTATTCAGAGAATTTCAGAAATCGCTCATCTGCGCTCACAGAGTGTAATACTCCCTTTTGTCATTCAGCCACTGGCAGCCACTGGCCATGCTGCCTGAAGGTCACCCGCTGACGGATCGGTGAGATCCTACTGAGTCTCAGCAGGTGTTTAAAAATTATGAAATTAATAACTTGATTACAACAGATTCCTCAGAATGAGGAAATGGCACGACACTGTGTGGCACGTGATACCCTACATTCCACGTGTGCTTTACCAACTCCTTGTCACCGAAATACACCACGTTCCACATGGCAGACTTCAGCTACTAGCACTGAAATGACAGGGTCAGGGGAAGAAGGGGGAGTGTGGTAGTTCAGTGTAAAATTCAGGATTCTCGAAAACCCATCTTTCTCCCCCGACGTACGCTGTGTATTAATGGGAGGCTGCAAATCAGAAGAACGTCAAAGGGCTATGATACTTAAGGACCGCAGGGGCGAGACCTCAGGAAGCAGACTCTAGGTGGCCCTGGAAGATGAGGACACACTGACCCTACTCTTCCCTTACCTACCACGCCATCTCACTGTGGGTGACTTAGCTGTGGTCTCCACCCATAGGATATAACGGCTTTGAAGCTGGATCCGGACAACACTTTGGGCCACCTTGACCATCCAAAGATACAAGGGAGAAATCGAACTGAGTCCGTAACTGCCCGAGCACAGATGGCTGCAATGTGTTCAACGCTGCCCTAAAGGCCTCAAGTTAGGAGCCCAGTGATTAAAAACAAAGGCTTTGGTGCCAAATGGCCTTGGATTTGAGGCCTGATTCAACATGGACAAGTGGCTTAACCCCTCTAACCCTGATTTCCATAAATTTATAGAAGATGATAATCATACCACCTTATGAAGTCATTACGAGATAAAAATGAAATAAATGGATACATATAAAGTACTTAGCACTGTGCGTGGAAAGTAACCCTTCAAACATTAGCTATTACGATGACTGATCATCTGGGGCTGGAGGGCGCAAAAATCAAAATATGAGGCTCGCAATAATGAGAGCCATGATGAACAATGGGGTGTGTGGAGAAGTGGGGGCAGGTTGTGGGTGAGAGTAGGAAAGGGATGTGCATTGCAACTTCTCCTAAGATACTATTAAAAATGTGCCTAAGCAGGGAAACGCCGTGAGCCATTATTTCTTTGTGTTGAACAAGGAGAGCTGCTTTGAGACAGATAGTCATAAAACCCCCTACATTTGCTCCCTCTCATATTTGGTATTGTACTTTCACAGCATTGTGTCTGTTAGCTACATAATAAAAGCAAAGGTCTCTACAAAGATTAAGTCAAAATGGATCAAAGGCCTAAATGTAAAAGCTAAAACCATAAAACTCTTGAAAGAAAACGGAGAGAGCTTCACAACATTCGATTAGGCAATGATTTGCTGCATAGGACACCCAAAGCACAGGCAACGAAAGGAAAAATAGATAAACTGACTACATTCAAATTAAAAACTTCTGTGCATCCAAGGGCACAATCCACAGAATGAAAAGGCAACCCACAGAGCAAGAGAAAATATTTGCAAATCATATATCTGACAAAGGGTTAATATCCAGAATATATAAAGAACTCCCACAATTCAACAATAAAGAGCTAATGACCCAAGTAAAAAAGGGCAATGGATCTGAACCAACATTTCTTCAAAGAAGATACAAAATGACCAGCTGAAAGGGCACTGAAAAGGTGTTTAGCATCACGAATGAGGGAGACGCAAATCAAAACCACAATGACAGGCCACCTCCTACCCATTAGGACAGCTATTATTTAAAAACAAAAACACAACAAAATAATAAGTATTGGTAAGGATATGGTAAGGATATGGAAAAGTTGGAATCCTGATATGTTGTGGGAATACAAAATAGGTAAGCTTCTAAAGAAAAAGTAAGGCAGTTCAAAGAAAAGATACAGACACACACACACACACACACAGACACACACACACACACAGACACACACACACACACACACACACGTAAATAAATGCCACCTGATCCAACAACTCCACTTCTGGGCACCTGTCCAAAAGAACTGAAAGCAGAGTCTCAAAAAGATAGGTGCACACCTCATGTTCATAGCAACACTATTCACAGCAGCCAAAAGGTGGAAGCAACCCAAATGCCCAGCAGCAGGTGAACGAAGAAACACAACGTGGTGTATATATACAATGGAATTCCATTCAGCCTTCAAGCAAAAGGGAAGTGCGACACAGCCAACAACACGGGCGAACCTTGAAGATATTACACGAAGTGCAATGAGCCAGCCACAAAAGGATCAAGACTGGGGGTTCCACCCATGTGAGGTCCCTCGAGTAGTCAGGTTCAGAGCCACAGAAAGTAGAATGGAGCGTGTCCAGGGCTGGGAGGGGAGGGGAAGTGAGGAGTTACTTTAATAGACACAGTGTTTCAGTCTGGGCAGCTGAGAAAGTTCTGGAGAGGGATGGTGCTGATGGTAGCACAACGGTGTGAATGTGCTTAATGCAACTGAACTCAATATTGAAAAGTGATTTAAGTGGTGTTTTCTGTTAGGTATTTTTACCACAATTTAAAAAAAAAAAAAAAGAAAGAAAACTCGCTACCACCCCAGAGTCATAGCCTTGCTCTGGAAAGAGAGGAAAGACACAGCCCTCCACCTGCCCCTGTGATGCTTACCCTGCGGCTTTGGGAATGGAGTCATAGCACACCTTTCACACCTGGCAGCTAAGAGATACTGACAGTCCCAATTTTCTCAAAATAAAGCTGTTAAGAAATAAAACCGTGCACTTAGTCCTACTTTAAGTATCCCTACTTCAGAATTCTAGGGGATAATTTTTTTAAATCTAGACTTAAGTGCATAAAAGAAAAAGAAATCATGTCTTTAATGGTGTGCTAACGTCACACTCACTTCTTTAGGAATGTGATTTTCTTTCGTTGCCAAGACGGCAACAGTTGCTGTGGAAACCACACAAAAACAGGGAGAGGCAACTGAGACAAACCCCACTCACCTGCACAAAGATGCCCTTGCTCTTATATTCCTCATGGAGGCACTGAGAGAAGAAATCCACAAAAGCCTGGGATGGGGTGGGAGTGAGAAGGAAACACACACATTACATCAATTGGCCTGATCAGTAGTCATGGCAACACAAATAACAAACTAACCATTTAACACTGAGTTCCTAATCATTCTTCTTATTTCAAATGCAGAAGAGACCTTAAAAAAAAAAAAAAAACCCTCAAAACCTCAAGTTGTTTTTATCTGCCACTAAATTAAGTATTCCCTTACCAAATATAATCTCCAGATCAAATCTTGACTTAACCAGCAAAGGGTCTTCTCTCTCCTTTTTTTTTTCAGAAAATTACTTTCCAGGAAGAAATGTTTTATTATATAACAAAGGCTCTGGTTCCTCCTCCCCACTTGCCATTCAAACGGAAACACAATATGTATTCTGTTCAACTCTCCTCTATGGGGATTTTGTTGTCAGTAAAGAAAAGAGCAAGCATCCTCTTGGTCCTTGGGGATGGAAAGATCCAAGAAGTGTAGGGATGAATGTAACAGCCCATCTTCTTCTGATAGTATACTTTTAAATCTATTTGTAAAATATAATGTCCTATTTTTCAAATATGAACTCCACCTCAGGCTTAAAATAATGTATCAATAATGACTCCGCTGGTCTCCCAATTAATCATAGTCTTATGCCCACAGAGCAGAACAGGGTGAGAAGCGTGGGTCCAACAATCACTTCAAGAAACATGGTGTTCATCTTAAACCCACCTTCTGTATATTTCAGAGATACAGAAAGCAAGATGGCAGGAGGGGGCGTGGTGCCTTGCTTTTTCAAAACAGTAGTCACTGTTCACGTTTTTCCAGTGGATATGGAGCCAAGTGAAAAAGCAAGCAAGCATTTTGCTCTTTTCCTTCTCTGACATATTGCAAGTTCTTACTTATTTTTGCTCATTTCCCCCTAAAATCGCATTTAATTTCAGCATCTCAATGGTCACTTTCATTTCAGAGATGTGTCCTATGCCTCAGCAATGGGTAAGAAGACACTGTGGACCTGCAGGCAGCCGGAAATGGATTCTAAATAATTTTTCCTCCTAGTAATGTGAAGAGGTGAATGGTGATATTGTATAGAATTATGACATCTGCCAGAGAGTTCTAGAAAATCCTTGTCTCACTCCAGAAGTGACAATAAATATCTATGAATTCTGAATAATGTAAAACACTCACACTCTGACCGGGGCTGTCTTGTACCTACTATGCGTATTTATGTCCTGACTGGCGGCAAATTCTTCCACTTAGCTCTGCAGAGTTGAAACTTTTGCTGGATGATGAAGCTGACTCATTCATGAGCCAAATCCACCATCATTAACATGTTCTGATCAACAGAGCTGACTGGCCTAGGCCAGCTCTCCACGGAAAGCACAAAATCAGGCATACCTTGTTTCCTTGTATTTCGCCTTACTGCATATCACACAGACTGTGTTCTTTACAAAGTGGAAGGTTTGTGGCAACCCTGCGTCAGGCAAGTCTATCAACACCGTTTTTCCAACAGCATATGCTCACTTCTTGTCTCTGCGTCATATTTTGGCAATTCTTGTAATATTTCAAGTTTTTCGTTATTATTATATTTGTTATGGTGATCTGTGTTCAGTGATTACCACATGTTGAGGGCTCAGAGGACAGCATATTTTAGCAATAAAGTATTTTTTAATTAAAATAGGTACATTGCTTTTCGAGACATAATGCTATTGCACACTTAATAGACTACAGTGTAGTGTAAACATAACTTTTTTTTTTTACACAGACCCAAGTGTAAAAGGAACTTTTATATACACTGGGAAACCAAACCACTCATTGGCCTTGCTTTATTGTGATATTCACGCTATTGTGAGGGTCTGGAACCAAGCCTATGGTAACTCTGAGGTACACCTGTATCGGTTCTGAAACCAGCTGACTGCCAGGAGAATAAAGCATCTGTGAATCTGAGCTCTTAGTGCCTCATTCCTTTCCTTCCCAGTACATTGGAAAACAGCCAAGAAGAGAACTCCAAGAAGCCTCTATGGTTATTTCTCGTCATTCGTAGCCTGACATGATTGACTAAAAAATTGTTCACCTTGGTTGCAGAGTAGATAGCCAACAGTGGAACTGGGGCAATGCCACTGGCGGAGGAGATGTTCAGAATTGCCCCTTTAGATCTGAAAAGGAAAATGCACCAAGTAAACAGAATGAAATCATAGACACAATGGCTTGTAAATTACAGTTCGTGACACAGAATTATTTTAAACAGAATATAGCTGTTTTTCTAACAGACATCTCCCCTTGCCTTTCATAGCACATGATATCCGTGGTCCGTGAATGAGGCATAACTCAATCAACTAAAAATAGCTCTTGTCTGCGATTAGCTCATTTCTGCTTTAGTAATCCGGGGCATGACCAGATCAGAGCGACAATCTCCTCCGGTTGATCTCTCCTGTCAAAGGTCTTCTCTGGCCACATCACCAAGAATCCTTGCTCTTAGAAACACTCTCATAATCCTGGCCTGCCAGCACATACTACCTTGCTGTAGTATTTAATCATCGCATATGTATAAATGCTTTTCTCCCTCACAAAACCCTAAGTTTCTACACATCATAGCCCTTACCTTACACTTTTCCTCCAACACCCCTGCACAGTCCTGAGCATGTAACAGGTGCTTAATAAAACCTCCCAGTGATAAGTGAATAGTTATGTTCTGCCCTGCTTCTTCCTCCAGGCTGTAGCTACTCAGTTACAAAACAAAGAGTTGACTATAAAATTATGCAACTCTACAGGAGATCAAACCATACTCTTTGCCCAGAGGCAAAGCTCAATTTCTACTGTACCTTCTAGAGACTACTGAAAGGTCCAAGTCAGAAAGTTACCAGGAATTACTAATTTTACTAATAAATGAACAATAACTGGAGGAAAGCAATGCTGTAAATATACCAGTTGCCAGCAAGTACATCCAGTTTGGGTAAAGTTTGGAATTAGGGTTTTAGGAATTTTCAACAGAATTAAGAGCCACTCGTCCCCCAACAAATCCATTCTTCTCAGGGGAGTAGGTGGGGTCTCAGTCCCCTTCATCTACTTCAAGCAAACCCTTCCCATCTCTTGTCCTCCAGGTGAGGCTCCTTTCCTTCTGCTCAGCTTCCCCTTGTTCTTCCGAATTTACCTCCCCCAAGACCTGTTTTTTTCAGTACTTTTTTAAAAAAGACTATATAGACCCACTTTATGCAAAATAATAAAAGAAACATGATTAAATGGAATCTACGTTATTTTAGACATAAATCTGAAAAGAAATAATCCCCAAAGGTCACCCAGTCCATCTGTCAGCCTCTAGGCGAGATGCCACTTCAGCCATCAAACAGAAGTCTGGACTCTTAGCTTACTGTGTCCCTGGAAACAAGTTGCCGTCTTGTGTTTTTATTTTTGAACCCAAGTCCTTACTAGTAATACACATGTTCCTAAGCAGTGAAATCCACTCACATTTTGGTCACTGAAATCAAATGTCAAATTTAAAAGTATTATATTGAGGTTTTAAAGAAAGTTGGAAATATTTAGTCTATGCACTGATATATGATTCTTCCATGTTTTGCTTGTATCTCAGAGACAAAAAAAGCCTTTTGTTTGTTTGTTTTTTAAAGATTTTATTTATTTATTTATTTATTTATTTATTTGACACAGAGAGAGAGAGATCACAAGCAGGCAGAGAGGCAGGCAGAGAGAAAGGGGGAAGCAGGCTCCCTGCTGAGCAGAGAGCCTGATGGGGGCTTGATCCCAGGACTCTGAGATCATGACCTGAGCTGAAGGCAGAGGCTTAACCGACTGAGCCACCCAGGTGCCCCAAAAGGCTTTTGTTTTTAAATACTGGAAGGGAGTAAGAGTGCCTATCAGGAATTAAAACCCAATCACTCTAAGGCAAAAACTAGTAATTAGGAATAAGTATTTAAGATTTTGATTTTATCTATTTGTGAGAAACTCCTCTGATCAAAGTGGACTAAAAGGCAACTTTTGTTACAGGAGACCTTTAAGAGAGTACTAATTAACGATGTTTAAAATATCCCTATCTTCTTGGGGTGTTGAAAATGTTCTCAAATTAGATTGTGGGGATGGTTGCACAGCTCTGTGAACACGCTAGAAACCACCAAATTGTACACTTTAATGGGTGGACTGTATGGTATGTGAAATATATCTCAACAAACCTGTAAAAGACAAAGAGAGAGAGAAGTGTATTTATGATCTATTACAAGGTGTCACTTTTAAGCTCAGAGCAGACCTCAATCACAGGAAAGAGGAGAGAGCTATGGTGTCTTCCGCAACACAGAATGCTTTCTGAGAAGTAACCTCAAATCCTGACAAGCTGTACCCCTGTCTGAGCCTTAAGCACTCCTGTGGCTTTAGGTTAGCATTTTATTTTAACCTCTTCTGGTGTAACCAGGAATTGCCATGGCCTCACTCATTTGGAGCAAATGAAGAAAAAAAGCTAGTTTAGAGGAGTTGTAGATGATCGTGTTCTTCATGGAAGGTGGAGTACAGCGCTGCTGGTTTTGTCAGCCGGATCATGTGCTCCATTATACTCAGATTGGCAGGCAGTTACATGTGCCCTTGAACAAAAATCTTAACATTTTAAATTTCATTCCTCACACATGAAATGCAATTTACAAGTCTTCCAAAATTAAAGTTTAACGTTATCAAATGCATTTTACTTTTTTAAAGATTTTATTTATTTATTTGAGAGGGAAAAAGAGAGAAAGTGAGAGAGAGCATGAGAAGGGAGAGGGTCAGAGGGAGAAGCAGACTCCCCCCGGAGCTGGGAGCCTGATGCAGGACTCGATTCCTGGTCTCCGGGATCATGACCTGAGCCGAAGGCAGTTGCTTAACCAATTGAGCCACCCAGGTGTCCCTCAAATGCATTTTAAAAATGAAATCGTGATCTTACCAAAACAAAACACACTCTTTAAACTTCACTCACCAAAGCAATGATTTCAGTACAGAAAAAATTTATTTAAAGACAATAAAAACTTCTTTCCCATTTTCAAAAATAATAGACCAATAATCAAATATGTCACAATTATGCACGTGTGCTCCTTTAATTGTTTACCCCTTGACGCAACTAAGATCGTCGCTTCTCAAATACTCTACCCCAGTTAAAATGTCTGGGAGCTAAGAGCTGGTTGTTAGTGAAAAGTCAGAATTTGGGAGAACGTTATTCAAACAAAGTATCTGCACTCTAGACTACATTAAACAGACCCAAGACCAACGAAGTCTAAAGCAAGAACACACTAGACCTGAGGAAATGAAAGGATACCATTTTATAATTGTACCACAATGACAGCAGAGAAACACCCCTTCCATGAAAACTCTGTGCCAACAAGCAGCTCACGAATTTGTCTAGCAAAAACCTTCCTCCCACACCCACACACACAACAGCACAGAATGCTCTTTCTCTCCAAGGATAATAATATTCAACTTAGTTTTGTGTGAATCATAAACAACACGCTGGTAGAGCTGTCTTAATCCTTGTACTGTATACAGTATCTATTCTTCATGCAGGGATGGGGTGAACATTTGGGACTGCGAGGCACAAAGGGCTCGTCTTTAAAATCAACTACTTTGTCTGGCTCTAATCCTCCATCCCTCCATCCAAGCAGAATTAGTGACGTCAAGCCAGTTTCCATGGCAGAGCCAGACTCACGACAGCTCTGTTATATCAAGCAGGAGGACAAAATGGGCTGCGCTTAATTGCACAAGAAAACAAACAGAAAACCGAACCTTAGTTAATATCTCATTTTCTGGGGACTTGGGGAACAATTCTAAGATCGGAAGGTACATTAACAATATGTGCTCAAGTTCCATAATGAAGACTCGTGTTGCTCTTACTTCAGCACACTTCCCAGCCTGTTATGACAAATATCCAAATAAACAAGTCAAGTCATATTTTCTGTGATAGAACATTCTTAATTCATCACACTGCTTCCTTGCTAACAGCCACACGATGGTGTCTCAGTGGTACAAATTACAGAGGATCTACCAGAACTAAAATACTGCAAAAACAAAGCAGAAGACACCACTGCTGATAAGAAAGCGCCTTTTCGCAGAAACATATTCTCTTCAATTACTAGCCGTTTTACAAGCCAAACGTCAACTCATCCAACCCTATAAAATTCAGTATCTGGTATTTATAGCTTCTCATAGCTCTGCTCTCTGGTAGCATTCCCGCAGACCTGTGGAAAGAAACCCTGTCCTAATAATGCTCCCCTTAATTGTCACCTGGATAAAAAAAATTGTCAGGCCTTTATTTGCCCATAAATGCCCCCACTATTCTGTCAGACTGCTGCAGTACCCTTGTCCACAGCTCTGTAAAAATACTATTGTCATAGAGGAAGTGATAGGTCTCCTTTGAATAAGTCGCTGATCTCCACCTTCCTCGGGAACGTCGGCGCTGCCCTGTGATGCCGGGGAGAGAAATGGGGAGGTATAAGTGCTCCCGTGGAGGGCTGGAACACAGGGTCAACTCTGATGCGGGGAGCTAACTGTATACAGAGTCTGATGGCAGATAAGGGAGATTGTGCAGAAAAGACTCCATGATGATGCTTCTTATTTCCATTTCTTATCAAGGAGCCTATAAGGGAGCTCCTGGAGGGTCATTACTTTTTTTTTTTTAAGCTTAAATATAACACTGAAATTGGTACAGACAATTCTCCAGCAGACTCTCCAGCAGACTCAGAAACATATCAAAACAGAGTTCTATGTCAGAAAAGAATCCTGGTACAGAGGGGTCAGACATATAATTAGAACAGGCAATCCAAATACATTATACGAATCATGCTTTGCTGAAGGAAGTTTGCAAACATTTCCCACATGAAAGAGGACTGCCTGCCCTAAAACACCGTAACATGTCATAATTCCACCTTAAGCAATACAGTATGAAAGGGGCTATTTTTAGCTTTTCCATGGTTGTTATGGCAACCACCTCCTGGCTCCAGCTGTACACAATGTTTATAATTCCAGAGAAGTGGAAAGAGCAAGTTTCCTCTATAATGTAATTATGCACTTTCTACTTCTGTGGTAATAATACCTTAGTTTAATTATAGGTACTTGTTTAGTGAGAGTTGGCTTTAGGCTATCGTTCTAGAGGGTTTGGAAAATCTCATACATCAGAGGTAGAATCAGTGAAAGGGGAAAAGCAGCAACGACAACAACAACAAAGGATCTTTAGAAAGGACTCTGCTTTCCTCAATGGAAATTTGACTCCTATGGAAACCAACCATAGGAAATATGCCATTTGAGGGCAGGCTATAAGAAAATCACTTATATGTACAAGGAAGAAGGCTTCCAGATGATCGGTTACCTTGGAGTTTTTCCTCTCCTCTTGGGCACACAGCTAACACTTCTGGCCTCCTGTGCAGTTAGTGGTAGCCTGCGACTGAGTTCTAGACAATGAACTGTTGGCAGAAGTGATGTACACCCCTTCCAGGCCTGGCCCAATGAAACCTCCCATAAAATCATCCCATTCATTCTTCCCTCACCTGCTAGCTGGATGCAGAAAATGCATGGAGAGCTGCTAGGGCCAAGGGAAGAACAGCCCCTACATGGAAGGAGTCTGAGATCCCTGAATGACCGGGTAGAGCACAGCCCCAACCACTGATCCACACTGGCCATGTATTAGGAGGAAGAAAGTCAGCCTATAGCGTGGTAAGCCACGGAGATCTTGGGATGGTCTCTTACAGCAGTTAGCTTACCTTAACTAACAGAACCACTAACTCTTAATTCGAGTGGACTTCCTCTGACCAAAAGTACTGATGGAGAAAGTTCACTTATATTTCTTACCAGTTCTTAGCAAGAGCCACGATCACCCTCACGGTGTCAGCTTTGGTCCACAGCCTATAACGGCTTTCCACCAGATCATTTCTCAACTTTAGTTTAAAATCAACTTGATTTCCTAAAGGCAAAGATCGGGTTCATCTTCTGTATACTCCATGATAAACTCTACTCAGTAAGTGCCTGCTGAATGAATGGATCCTCTTCTTTGCATTGTTTTTATCTAATGCTCTGGCTATCACTGCAGTCAAGGCTGCCAGGTCTCTAAAGATAGGAGTGAAGTTCCTGGCACTCTGTGTCTGTATCATTTACTAACTAATCATGAAGCTTCATAGCGCTCAATCTCCTTGGGACTCACTTTCTATCAAATAAGGGCGGGACTGGTTTCAACTAATTAAAGTACTAGAATTCCATGACTATTTAAATCCATTATGATCTGCAAGATTACTTCACAACAATCATCTCTTTTTGATAGGGTTTTCACCAACACACTTAAAAATTCCTTTTACAATGCTTCTGTGGTTTTTAAGTATTTCATTTTTAATGGATGGACTTACTGTCCTGAATTAATACCGAGTCACTGGCAGATAGCGAAACTGGATTAAGATGATGGCCATAACTTCATCCCTCCAGGGTTCTACCCTGTCGGCCCCAATTCTCTGTAATCTAGGGTTCTGTCTGTTTAGACCACTGTCTGTTCACTTCCATATCTGACCATCAGGGGCACACTCTCACTGTTGACCAACACGAAGCAGTCTGAGTGTTTAGAGGGAAATTTTACTACAGGAATTGAAATATACCAAACTTCATATAAAATGGAATCACAAACAAAAACTGCAAAGAAGCAATTTTTCCACCAGTCTCGGTAGATGCCAAACAAAATGGATTCCTAACCTTACTTCCTCCTCTGTACAATGGTGGGAGGCTATCGAAGTTAAATGAGTTAACACACATCAAGTCCTCAGTACAACACTTGGGATGTAACAGGTCCTCAACAAACATTAGCTGTCAACCTTGCCTGTAGCTGGTCACAGAGGTTTCTTCAAAGTAGGGTCTTCGGGCTCTGCCCTTTCCGAAGCTGTGATTCTTTTGGATCTCTTCCAAACTCAAAGCTGTTTCACAGAGGAAGGATGACTGCGAAGCCCTAAATTTAGCAAACGATCAAGCTAGCTCAAGATGCAAGCCCAGATCTTTTCAACAGGTTTCTTTTGAAAGCCTAGGCATCATTCAGGCTTTTCCAAGGGAGAAACAGAGCTTAATTACAATTTTACACTTTGTGCTATTTCAAGAAGAAATTCTACGACACATTTCTCAATGAAAATGAAGACATCTAGCATATTCTAGGGGAACCCCACTCAAACCAGAACACAAAAGGGGCTCCACGGTGTGGGTTCTGCTCCAAAGTAGGTTTGACATCTTATAACCATTTTATAACATGCCTAAGTTCCTCATATATCTGTTCACCCTTTAAAAACTAAACAACCCAAAGATTGGGTCTTGCTTTGTCAAACTCCACTGATTTTAGTTCTGAGAGCATATAGCTTTAAGAAGGCATTCCCGGGAATACCCTAGGAACTCTGTCCGCCCCCTCAGAATAGCAGGCAATTGAGTTGGTGATGGTGACTCAGGCAGACTTTTTAATCCTGATCTAAAGGAACCACCACAACCCTGGAGAGGGAAATAAAAAGGGAATCGAGTGGAAAAGGCCTCCGCCACCAGATGACTCATGCTCTACCGTGTGACTCGCCAGGCACATTACTCTGTTGCTAAGACATGGAGGATAGGTTCATTAGTCACTCTACTGAATTTTGCAAAGAAAGGATTCTCCCTATAAATAATCATGAGCTCTGTCTCTCTAGTGTTTGTGAGTGCGCTCGTGACTCACCTTTCCACCATACCGGGCAGCACCAATCGTGTCATCTGCAAAAGAGAAAACAAAACATTCATGATGGCTGAGGTTGCAGGCATCAGATAAACAGTGGAGAGAAGCCATTCTCAAAACAGAAGGGAATCACGAAACCACTCACCACTCTATAGACAGCAGATTATTTTATATACTCTATATAATTTGGCTGTGTCAAGGGTGCATAAAAAGGGGGCGCCTGGGTCGCTCAGTGGGTTAAAGCCTCTGCCTTCGGCTCAGGTCATGATCTCATGATCCCAGGGTCCTGGGATCAAGCCCCGCATCGGGCTCTCTGCTCAGCAGGGAGCCTGCTTCCTCCTCTCTCTCTGCCTGCCTCTCTGCCTACTTGTGATCTCTGTCTGTCAAATAAATAAATAAAATCTTAAAAAAAAAAAAAGAGTGCATAAAGGGAATCAGATGAAATCACTGGAGTTAACACTGGGAATACTTTCAGTAAACTTGGCTAAACTTGGCCTTGCCTGAAACCTAATACTGGCACAGAGATCTTCAAATAATCAAGGAATTAACAGTGAGCTCTAGTCTCCCAAAATGTACTCCAGGAAAGGGACATACGTTATCAAAGGGAATATCTGTGAACCAAGATCACTTAAGATTCCTAATCTTAAGTGCTCAAACGATCTTTTCCTATCAAAAAGGCCTTTAGAAGAATGCCCCAAAGTGACAGGTTGGCAAATGTTAAGTGTATCCTGACATTTCATTCCCCTTGTTGGTCTAGCTAGCTGTGAGTAAAACACATCCTTCAAGAAAGTTAAGGTTATCTGTGATCTCTCGAAACCAACAACAAAGAAAAATGACACCTGCATTTTCAAAGGGCCTTGGAATTGTTGATTAAATACATATAATGCAGGGTACTGGAGTGGCTCAGTCGGTTAAGCATCTGCCTTCAGCTCAGGTCATGATCCCGGGATCCTGGGATTAAACCCCACGTTGGGCTCCCTACTCAGTGGGGAGTCTGCTTCTCTCTCTCCTTCTGCTCCTCCGTTCCTGCTCTCTCTCACTATCTCAAATAAATAAATAAAATCTTAAAAAAATACATATAATATGATGAGAGGCTACTCCTAAATTCTGTTTTAAAGTATTACTAAGAACGGTTAAGACACCCACTGGCTTAGTCAGGGCCACGTCTTAGTTAAGTACTGAGGTTAGAACACGAATTCTTGATTTGCAGGTATCATCAATTTTCTAAGAAGCAAATGCTGCTCTGTCACAGAAAAGTTGGCACGCATGCCAAACATAGGAATTTTAAGTGTTTTTTCTTGAATACTATGTCTTAATGAAAACAGTGCTCTGATGAGAAAATAATTTTTTTTCCTAGAAATATTTTGAAGAAAGAAAATGTATTCAGCTTTACAAGGTAAAATCTGCTATGCGGTGCTCCCAACCCAGATGTCAAGCCGGGAGCTGCTGCATATACTTTTCCAGGAAAAACAAGTTCAAACTGACACTGCAGCATGAAAGACAGACTGACACACTGCCAACTTCGAAACAGACAAAGAAGTGTCTTCAAAGCCTAGGGGAATCATGTTGACAGAAGTTTCTGGATTTGGCCGAATCTTCTGGCCCAGATTAAAAAAAAAAAAAGATACCAAGAGAAAGAGTTTGGCCTAAAGCATTCCATATCTCCCTCCTTCTTACATACAAGACTGTTTTTCATATTAAAGTCGTCTTCACAGAACGAGGGGCACATGCTCTCTATGTTCTAGCACTTAGAACTTACACATGCAAGTTCTTGGTCATGGCCTAAAAGGAGAGAAAAACACGTGTCCTCCTCCTGACACATTCCTCCACCTGATGGCTGGATAGATGTGGTGGAAGGAGCTAAAACAACCCACCTGAACCGCAAGCTGAGAGCTGTGTGATAATAGGGGCAGAGCAATGAGGTAAAGAGGCAGGATCCCTAATGACTGGGGAACTACTATGCCAAACCTTGATTTCCTATCCAGCTTTTTATATGAGAGAAAAATACTATTTTATTTAAGCCACTGCTAGGTCTCTGTTACAGCAACCAAACCACTACTCTAACTAATAAAATTGACCATTTGTGTTGACGAAAACCAAGCGATGGTAACATTTTAAGACTTAAAGATCAAATAACTCCCAAAGCAAACTTAATCAGAGATTATGCTGATAACCCAAATGGCCTCAGTATTTTATAATTTTTTACAACATGCTCCTGTTTCTTCTCTTTTCTAGGTCTGCTGACCCGATTCAGGATATGCCCACGGGGCCTCAAACCCAACTGGATGGAGCCAAGTCAGAGAAAAAGCTGATTTCAGGGCTGATCCTTTCAACACTGTAGTTACCTCCTCCCTTTTCAGATGAAGTAACTCTTCAAACTTGCCTACACATTTCCTAAGATGTGCCTTTTTATGGGAACACACAGCAATTGCTCAATATATAGCCACGGAATGTTCAGGTAAAGGTGGGACACAGTCAGGTCCAAGTTCAAATCCCAGCCGTTCCACTTACTAGTAATGTGATCTCGAGTTACTTCCTTCTCTGCAACGTACATATGGATTATATAAAGAAGGCATCTACGTTACAGATTATTCTACTCTGAATCTCAAACGAGGTAATGTTTGTAATGGACTCAGCACAGAGCTTGTCACACAGCAAGCCTCTGAAGAGGAATTAGTGTCCCTTATTGCCAGGAGGCACTATTGTTTCAAGATTCAGTGCCACTACGTATGTAGGCCTCCTTTAACCATGTCGTGTCTGACACAGTTTAGAGCCAAAAATAATGACAAAGTTTGAGGTCATCAAGTACAAGTGACAACAAGTTTCTGGATAGTTCCACCAATATTGAAAAATACCTCAGCTGGGATGTTCTTGGGGTAATGGAATTGTTCTAAAATTGGATTTGATGATGATTGCACAACTCTGAATTTATTTACCTTTTAATTATACACTTAAAGTGGATGAATTTTATGGTTTATAAATTATCCTTCAATGAAGTTTTTATTTTTTTATATTTTTTAAGATTTTATTTATTTATTGCAGAGAGAAAGAGAAAGAGAGAGCACGGGCAGGGGGAGAGGCAAAGGGAGACTCCCTGCTGAGCAGAGAGCCTGGTGCAGAGCTCAGTTCCAGGATCCCAGGATCATGATCTGAGCCCAAGTCAGATGCTTCAACCACTGAGCCACCCATTTAAAATGAAATTAAAAAAAAAAAAATCTTAATCAGGGGCGCCTGGGTGGCTCAGTGGGTTAAAGCGTCTGCCTTCGGCTCAGGTCATGATCCCAGGTTCCTGGAATCGAGCCCTGCATCAGGCTCTCTGCTCAGCAGGAAGCCTGCTTCCTCCTCTCCCTCTGTCTGCCTCTCTGCCTATTTGTGATCTCTGTCTGTCAAATAAATAAACAAAATCTTAAAAAAAAATCTTAATCATATGAATGAGTTAAGGAGCTGGAATCACAAAATACAGCGGTTACTTTATCAAACCCAGGAGAAAAAAAGAGCTCTCAAAATGTTCTATGCATATCAACTTATGGCCCGAGAAACACAAAATAATAAAAAGAGACATTCTTCAGTTTTGTCAAGGCCACGTTATGTACTCGAATCTGGGCTGGCTGATAGGTGCTCACTACCTAGCCAGAGAATACATGTACATATAAACAAATCATTACAAGACATACCGTGAATGGTACAACAGAGGTGGGAACAGAGGGCCCTAATGCTTTGGAGAAAAACTCGTTATGTCTGGGGAATCAGGTCTAGAGCTTCACAGATTATATTTCAGTTAAGTTCTGAAAGAATAAATAGGAATTCATCAGGCGGAAAAAATATTCTAGTAGAAGGAATAGAATACAAAAAGGCAAACAGCCGCAAGAAACTACAATGTATGCCATAGAAATGATGCACTGAGAAAACCTTTTGTTGAACGGAGCTTATAAGGAAATTCACGAGCATCCTGTTATATATACGTCATGCAATCTGCATATCATACCACTTCACGGACAGCTTCCCATGCTAGCGCAAACAGACGTACTTCAGGCATATTAACCATTGTAGAGTATTTTATTGTAAGGATATATTACATGCATTCCTAGCAAAATCTGAAAACATTTTTTATTCAGCACATTTCCTCAGGGGACCATAATGGTTAGCTAATGTAGGAGGTCCCCAAGCACTCCATGGAGAGAAGCGAGCATTCAGTCCTCCAAGACCTGAGACCACCAGAAACAGGATAAGCAGATTGATAATAAACATGTTCTCAACCAATGGCAGGGAGGTGTGCCTGCATGTGCGTGTGTGTACACATGTACATGAAATGAGACTTGTTAACTGAATAGTAGCTGACTCTTCAGTTCACTGAGGTAGCCGCCAACTGGCCCTCCTACACAAAAAGAGAGAAAGGATGGGATTTGTAGACAGCGATCAACCTGGAAAACACCCAGGAAAGTCTATAAAATCTATTGCTAAATTCTTTTATTCTGACCAGGGATCTCAGAACTATTTGACTATTAACAAGTGGTTGCACAGAGTTATAAAGTTTAATTCAGATTTTTTTCCCAAGACATAAATTTACTCTCCTAAATATAATCCAGTAAGAAATATCACATGAGGGGCACCTGGGTGGCTCAGTGGGTTAAGGCCTCTGCCTTTGGCACAGGTCATGGTCTTGGGGTCCTGGGATCCAGCGCCGCATCGGGCTCTCTGCTTGGCAGGGAGTCTGCTTCCCCCACCTCCCCCGCCTGCCTCTCTGTCTACTTGTGATCTCGCTCTCTCTGTAAAATAAACAAATAAAATCTTAAAAAGAAAAAGAAATATCACATTAGCTGGGATATTGAAGAAACAGAAATGCATGCATGGGAGCTATTTTTTCCCTTACACTGTGTGCATGTCATACATTAAATGTTTCCTTTCTGAATGGCAAAAAATTATCCATGATCAGAGACAAAATTAAATCCCATAAGATTGAATCTTACTTATAAAACTACATCAATAGCTAAACATTAAATATTTTCTGGATGGTCTTCGATGTATGGGGGACATATTCAAAATATACCTTTCCCCTCTCTGTTTTTGTAAGAAGTAACTGACATAAAACATTGTATTAGTTTAAGCTGTAGAGCATAATGATTTGATATATGTATATACTGCAAAAGGATTACCACAGTAAGTTAACATCAAAATTATAGAACGCTGAATGAATTTCTGGGTCGTCTCTGCATATGGGCCATGCTAATCTCCATATCATTCCAATTTTAGTGTATGTGCTGCCGAAACGAGCACCAAAATGTATCCTTTATACACGTGAATTAAAACTCAAGAAGTTTAGGGGCACCTAGGTGGCACAGTCAGTTGAACTTCTAACTCTTGATTTTGGTTCAGGTCATGATCTCAGGCTCGTGGGATCAAGCCCCACACTGGGCTCCACACCCAGCACATCCCTCTCCCTCTGCTCTTCCTCCTTCTTGCGCCCATGTGCTTGCTCGCTCTCACTCTCTCAAATAAATAAATAATATTTTTTAAAAACCCAACACTCAAGAAGTTTAAGTAACTTAATGCAAAGAGGAAGGAAGAAGCAGTATTTTTGATGCTTAGCTATTAAAGGGCCTGAAATACTTGTTGGATGCCCAATGACCAAATAATCTATCGAGTCCTCTCCTGAAAAATTTAAATTCTTTTGCATTGTTCATTGGCTTCTCCTTTTAAATTCTGGCTCTAAACTATTTCTCCTTGCCACAGGAGGGAATATCTTTTTTGATCTGCCAAATAATAACAACACCGAAAAGCCTAAGAAAAGTTAACTTGAAATCTGCATGCTTTTATAAACCTGATTAATGCCTTCATCTATACTTAAATTCTCTTTTCTCCTAATCAGATCCTAATTCATCATAAATTCGACTTCAAGCATTTTTCGTATATGTGTATACAAATAATTCTTAAAATTCTATGCATAAGCAAAAGAGAGGCTTCACTATGTTCACATTAAATTAAATTTTTTAAAAATTCTCTTTGACATCAAGTTTTACATAGGATATTTTAACTAAGCTATTAGAAGTCTCATTTTACTTTGTATGCACCGATTGGCATCTTGATATCTGGTTATTTATACCATATACCAAGCGTTTCTGTGAAATCTCACTATCTATCTGAACTCCATTTCACAGCTCACAAGCTGTTTCTGGAGTTAACTCAATATGCTAATTTTAGGCCATCTGCAGGTGATAATTGCTGTACCAGGAAATTTTTTGTTCCTCTTAAGATACTGCTAAAGTAAGGTTACCATAACTTGTAAGTTCAGTGCCTAAGAATATTAGAAAAATAGCAGTAAATATGGTTTCTAACTTGTTTTTTCCTGTGTTGAAGTTGTTTTCTTTTCTTTTCTTTTTTAAGATTTTATTTATTTATTTGACAGACAGAGACACAAGTAGGCGGAGAGGGAGGCAGAGAGAGAGGGAGAAGCAGGCTCCCTGCTGAGCAGAGAGCCGGATGTGGGACTTGATCTCAGAACCCTGGGATCATGACCTGAGCTGAAGGCAGAGGCTTTAACCCACTGACCCACCCAGGTGCCCCTGAAGCTGTTTTCAAAAGTGTACAGCAAACACTTTAAATTTAGTTCTTTCCTAAAAAGCGATAAAAGTTGTTGCAGTAGTGCCTCTCCAACGAGAGCTTCAAATCTCTCCAAAAAAACCCCAGATACTTCCTAGTTATGTATATATATATTTTTAGTGACTGTTTCATCAATCCTCACCATAAAAAAAAAGTCCCAGAAGCCTAAAATCAAAGGGAGAAAGGTCAATACACATTATATTGCACCACTTTGTATGCAAGCTGGCCATACTGTATACAAATACACAAAAATAAATGAAAGTCTTTAGCAATGACAGCTTAAGAAGTCTTTCTGGGGATACCACATAGTCAATTTCAAGAGCAAAATATTTACTGGTATTTATTACCACAGCTGTATATATTTGGGCTGGGAAAATGAGTAAGAGGCTGATTTAGCTCATAAAAAAAATCAGATCAGTATTATCAGATCATTTAGCTGAGATACCTGACTGAATGCATTGGCTGGCCTAAAAAAAAAAATCTCTGAAAATGTTATATTAAAATGTAACCATCTTAGTATTCTTAAATATTTCTCACATTTTGGGGGCAATAATTTGCACTGTTTTCATAATTAGAAGAGCCCCTACAAATAGTGTTATTTCTGAAAGAAATTAACATGAATAATTTTTTTTTTCTTTCACTTCTCTGATATCAGTAATCAAGAGCTCATAGAAGGAATTTTATTTTATTCCTGAAACCCAATTTAGGGTTCTCTGTATTTTAGTTTATTATGAAAACTTGTACAAGCAAATTATACAAATTATGCAAATTGTTTTACATGCAAGTGATTTAATTTTATAAGCAAATTATTTTTGTATCATGCAACTTCTGGCATTTGGTCAGTTTCTGTAAAGACTAGGACAAAGAAAACAGTCTGTATTAAGCTCAAGGAGACAACCAAAAACCCAAAAGGAAAGATTAAAATTCAAGGTAACTTGGTAAAATAAGGAAGCAAATATTGTCCCCTATATCACCATTGTATATAAATAGAATTTAAAGTGTAACAACTTAACTCTAGAATCTGGGTAAAGCCCCAAGAATCCAGGCTATTCATATAAATAATTAGGTCATCACAAATCACCACTTTGTCCACATCTGCCCTGCCTTCTTGCCCAGAGAAATCTGCGTGGAGCAAACAGGATCTGAATTCAAGCAACTGAAACATGAACTCAGACAAATTAGAAGAAAGGAGATATAAATGCCTTAAACAAGTTTTCAATTGGAATCATTAACAATGATTTTAAAAAATCATAGTCTGATAGTGAAAAGAATCACATAAATTATGTAACAATGATGTTACACCATGCCTGTTTGGGAGAAATTAGAGGGTGACTCATTGGAAGTCATGCTGGAATGGCACAGCACATATTTCCTTTAGAAACTGTGTAATTTGAGCTCTGTGGTCCCGAGAATACAACTTCATTAGAAATTCTTAGAATGTCACCTGTATGACTAAAGCAATATTTACTGCACAGGGGGTAAAAAGCTTAATCAGGTAAAAATTTTTGAGGGCTTTGAGATCTCCAAGTATTATTTCATTTTCCTCTTTAATAATGTTTTAAGTATGAGGAAGTTAAGAGCCCTCTTTACCATTGCCTCCCCCACCCCATTTTACTTAATCTGAAATTCAACCCCACGCCATAAAAAAACACAAAATTTTTCCTTTCATAATAAATTGTTTTGATGTATGTTAAAATAATTGAACTAAAGAAAGATAAAAGAAATTTCCAGAACAGAGAGGGCTGCATGCCAATGGATAATAATGACTCTAAAGCCATAATCTTTACCCTTAAACAAAAAATTAACACATATACCACCATTCACTGCTTTTCCAACTTTAGCATATTATGACATGCTAAGAATTTCCATTACTTAAATTTTCCCCAAATAAGCTGATTTCTCAAAAGAGATTTTAGGAGGAGAAAATAATTTCTAAAGTTCTCAAAGAGATTTTTACAATTTCACCCATATATAAGGCATTATAAACTAGCTTTGCTTTGAGCTGGGAAGAACTTTAGAACCAATCTCCAACCACTCACTCGTTTTTCACAGATGAAAGCTATGCAAAGAGTGGTTGTCAGGCTGTCTGGCAAACCCATCATTTTGTAGTTATGCCTGAGGAAGCCCTGTTACTATGAGACCCTAAGGGCTAAATGTACCCAATTATTTGGAAATTTTTAGGAGCATAATGAGAGCGGCTTTCAAAAAGGATTAAAAGACTCTAGAGACTAACTTGGAATGTCTTCATTTAAAAAGTCCCAGGTGGGGGTGAGGGCTGACGGTCATACTCTCCTTTCCCACAATTTATTAACTTCCCAGTGTCCTTAACTTAAATTCTTGGGGCAGTGTGGAGGAATACATTCTTAGCATAATCCCTAAATTAAATACAATTAGAGGGATGAACAGAGATTCTTCTCAGGGATTTCCAAATTATTGGAGGGCTCCCTCTACTGGTACCGTGTCACATGCCAAACGCAAATGCAGGCAAGAAAAAGGCAACCAATGCTTCTCCTGGGCTTTTCATCCATCCAAACCTTTATTACCCACGCCACGGGCCAGGCATAGCATTCACACTTCTGGCTGAGCCACATACGATGAACACACAGCGGTGGGAGTAGGGAAAAAAATAGCTTTTCGAAAACACGCAAAGCACTCCAAGTGCTTTGATTTCAGATAATAATAGGGATGGGAGAGACGGATTGGGTTAAGACCATTCTAACCTTTCAACACCATCAAGCAGTTATGCAGTCTGAGTACACTGAAGGGCTGGCGTTCAACGCACAGGGGACTGCAAACCCACACGCCTGAAAGGCCCGGGCAGGTGACATAAAGGAGCACAGCGCGCCAGACAGCAGGGGTGAGCGGGGACTGCGGTGAGCTGGAGAGGGCGGGCCTCATTACTCCGCGGCCTCACCTGCTTGCTCCTCTCAGAGGCCTTGCCCCTTCCTGGCATGCAGCGGTTCAGCTCTGCATTCCCTCATTTTCAGATCTTCCCCAGGAGAAGCTAGACGTTGAGTGTTTGACGTCCCGCTTCTGGAAACACTGCCTGAACCAACTGAGATATGTTGGTAGGGCACACGCAACCCAGACTATGGGTTTGCAAAAACTCTGGCCTAGAATCAGAAGGGGAACTCACCTTTGGCCCATCCCACTTCTAGCCGATCCAAAGATTACAAAGTTCTCACAGTTTCTTTGAGTGTAAATACCAACGATGGATCTAAGCTCAGTCTTTTAGGGCCACATACAATAAGTAGGTTCCTTATTCCCAAAGAAAGAGGATTTTCAGTTTTTTAAAATTCATTCATTTATTTATTCAAAAGCATTTGTTGGGGGCACCTGGGTGGCTCAGTTGGTTAAGTGTCTGCCTTCAGCTCAGGTCGTGATCCTGGGGTCCTGGGATACAGTCCCGCATCAGGCTCCCTGCTCTGAGGGGAGCCTTCTCCCCCCCGCCCCCGCCTCTCTCTCTCTCTCTCTCTCTCTCTGTTTCTCGCAAATAAATTTTAAAAATATAAAAACAAAATAAAACAAAAACAAAATCATGTGTCATATGCCTGCCATAGGTGAGGCCCAGGGCCAGGGAATGGCAGAGAACAAAAAGAACGCAGTACCAGCACTCAAGGGGCTTACAGTCTGGAGACAGGCGCTAAACCGAACATGAAAATGCTGAGTGAAGGAAAGCCGTGCTGTGTGTGACAAAACTCCAGGGCTGAGAGACCTGGGCGACTCTGGAAGGTTCCCCACCAGCCCGCAAGGACAGAATACTGTCAGTCGAGAGCTGAAAGATGAGTGGCATGAGTGAAGTGGGAGACAAGGGAGCTTCCACAGAGAGGAAACTGCCTGAGGGGGCACGAGGTTCAAGAGAGTGAAGGGGCCGTGATCTGGACGCAGAGAAGTAGAGGGACACAGAGCTAAGGGGAGAACTGGAGGGGTGGGCAGCAGCCCCGTCAGGTAGGTCCTTCCCTAGAGGTCATATGAAGGAGTCAGGACTTGAGGGCAAGAAGTCCTTGAAGGATCTCCCAGGAAAGTGATATGACTTAATGTAAAATAACACTTTGGTTGGGGGATGGAGGCTGCACGGGAGGGAGACAAGTTGGTGTCAAAAGGCTGGTCAGGCTGTTCCAGCGGTTCCCACTGAAAAGTTTAGAGGCTTCAAATTTGGAAGGAATCATGGGGGATGAAAAGAAGTGAGCTGACTTCCAAAATACTAAGGAGGTAGAACTAACTGGCCTTGATGGGGGGTGGGGGTGGTCTTTGTGTCTGGGTGTGATGTCATGCTTCCTCTCTCCATGCTAAATATGTCTAGTTTTTTAGGCCACTCCTAACAAGACGTGGTTTCAAGCCCCCACTTCGGTTGCACATCTGATGAAGGAAAAACTAAATGCCGATCCCCTGTTTAAGACTCCTCCCCAGTCCCAAATAAAACAAACAAAACTGAGTGTACTTCAGTGTAAGTGGAGGTTAATAAATTTTTACCTCGGGTCACAGCCCCACCTGCTTCCTTCCCTGCTCTGAGAGAGGTAATGAAGAAGGCTGGAATGTTCTCCCCATTTATCAGAATGGGAGCCTGCAGGTTTCCCGAGGAATTCAGGCACAGGCAGGGCGACTACCAACCATCCACCTTCTCCCCCGAAGCCAGTGGCAGCTTCAGGATCCAGGACCATCAGAGAGAACAGGTTTCCCAGCCCTAGGTAAGAACTACAGGTGGTTTGGGTGGTATTGCTTGGGTAGTATTTATCTGAAAAGAAGTGAAGAGTCTATAGTATCTTGAGGTCCTAAAACGGTCATTAAAGGAATCTAAGAACCAACAGGCCTAGAGAAGGAAGGCAACTCTGAATTTGGCAGATGTTTAAACAAGTAATCTCCAATCCGAAACAAACAATGCAAGCAAGATCAGTTTTAGAACTTGTCTTTGAAGTGGTGTGGAGCTCGGTGTCCTGCCTGTTTGAAACCAGACTTGTATTTAGCTGCCTCTGGAGTTGTGGGACTTCTCCCGTTGCCCACGATTTCTGTCATAGTCATCAACAGTCGTACAACAATCTCCTTTGCCAACTCTCAGTATTCTGAGACGGCAAGCCCTCCAGGCAGAAAACCGCAGCTATTTTAGAAGAGTCTGGGTCAATATTTGGAGGCTTAATTATCTCTAAACGCCACCATATCTGGTCTGAAGGTCACTGTTCTTGAGGAGAAAAAGACTTACGTTTGATTTCAGTCATGGAGCATCTGAAATCATAAGGAAAAAAAGCCCCGGCTAGTAGGACCTCTCTTCTAGTGGAAGGCTGATTCACCTGCCATATGGATCAACTACAGAGAACTTCCACACCACCCCTCTCTCCAGCTTGGCACTTAACTGCTCAGCAGAGCACAAGAACAAGACGAAATTCACCCCTGAAGGATTTGAGAGCAAAACTGTAAGGCAAGCAACAAGGCTTTTAAATACCCCTGGGCTTACTCTGACCGGCAGCTTTATGTCTGCTAAGGGAAAGCCTCATTAAGTGGGGCTCAGACAATGGCCTGGGAGAGCCGAGCTGCACTCTATGATGACATACCAAGGTTAATTGATATGTCAAAACTATTCGGGTTAATATTTCTTCCCCAATATTCTTCTGCACTTGATCTTAGCCAAAAGGCTGAGAAGCGATCCCAATATTCTTCTGGACCACTCACCACCACTTCCTCTGGTGAAGACCCATCATTTCTCTGGTCAGGATATTTCACTTTTATGATTCCTCTGTAGGAATGTAGAACTTCTGTGACTTTTTATAATCCTCTGACCTCCTAACACAGGAGCACATGGACCAAGCCATAATCCTGGATTTGAGGGATCCAGGTCATTCAGTGCTCATCAAGTGGCACAGGGCCTTCCCCATCAACCATCTCCAGATTAGGGGAAGAAGCCCAAGGTCACAAGGGGGCACTGATCTCTCTGATCTTTCTAGGCATGCTTCTCAGCCAGCCAGCCCTACTGTATGGTTTGGTGAGGAGATAAAACTTGGGCCAGCACTGATGATGAGAAGAGGCTGTTTTCTTTCTTGTCTAAACCTTTTTTCAATACTTGTGTTATGACATTAGGCAGCAGACACCCATGCCCTAGCTCTCTTGATGTCCAGTCGCCATAAAATCTTCTAAGATTCTAGAGCCAGACCAATTTTCATCTTCTTTTAAGTTACCCCAGGGCTCCCAACAGAAGTTACATTTCTACAGAAAATGGAGCCCTGGCCGCAGCAACATAACACAGTCAACTAAAGCACAATTCATCAAAATACACCAGAGGGGACATCACAGCAGCACTGAAGGACATTAAACCTGGGAGCCTTGCGCAGAAAACCTCATCAAGGTGAATGCCCTTTTTTCAGTACAATGAAAATAAACAGAGAGACCATAAAACACAAACGCCATGTCACTCTGCCACTAGACCCGCCTTTCTAAAATGTACATCAGATCACACCTTATCTCTGCTCTAAGGCTTCCTATGGCTCTCTCCATCCTCTTGAGCCCAGCACCCAAGCTCTTACACCTTGTATCCTCACTCACCTTTTTGGCCGCTGGTTGGTCAGCCACTGCACACCCCTCGCCTCCCGCTGCTCGAGTCAAACTTTCTCACCCCTGAACACGCCCTAGTCAACTGTGCAGCCGAGATGCCAACTGCACGGATCCTGTCTACAGCCCAACAAAGACCATGTGGCTGCAGATGGTCTTAGTTCCACAATGAATCAAGCAAGAGTTTTGAACTGTTTTCCAACTAAAAGTACGCATCACACAGGTACAGGAATATTCGTGTTTACACTAAAGATAAAGGATGATTATTCAGCTTGACGTAGAAGTGTTTTAAATAATAAACTCCCTTAGTGCTTGGTAAATGGGACTTGACTTGCAAAAATCAGGCTTCCATACAAAAATGTGAAGCCCATATATCGAGCTCCTCTGGCGGTGACACTTGCCGCCCATACGGTTCACAGTTGATATGACAGGACATATTTAATAAGTCAGTGTGCGTCCCCCCAACTCAATTCATGGGAACCAATACTTACGCCAACATGAAAAGAGAAAGTGGAAGAGGAAGAATGAAGTAGTGGGAGAAGCCTTTTGTGATCTGCCGAGATCTTAGGACCGGTGCCTCATTCTTATCTCATTATTGTTGTGAAGAACCTGAAGGGTACTATACAGTGCTGTTGGATCTGTACTGCTTTATCCGTAATGCTACCCGCCTGCACGACTCATCTTCAAACCAGGGACATGAGGTGATCACCACCAGCACACCCTGCTCTGTGCTCAGATGCTTCCTGGAGGATGCTGTGTGCAGCCGTGGAGCACAGCAAGCTGATTGGTTCTCATAAGTCAAGGTCAAGTCCCTGGCCTTTTATCATTAGTATTCTGTAGACTGTCAGCCAAAAACACATGTTTTGGGAGATGGAGGGGGTCAGCATTTTATATTATGAAGGAATACAAACATGTTAAGTATTGACAAGCAGGACATTACAGGAGAAAATAAATACTAACGCATGGAGAGTAAAACTTCACACAGCTTATCTCACAGAGGAGTTAAATTTATCAGAGGAGATAAATGTATCAGAAGACTAAATCTGTAGCTAATATCAACAGTTCTATAAAATCAAATTTAAACACTTAAATATAGTTTTCATCATTAACTCATTAAAACATATTATGAAATACATGTACATAGTTTTAACACTCATTATTTTTAGGCATTTGGCTAGATGTACCTAGAAAAGATTATCAAAACAATAGTACACATCAGTCATTTCAAAATCATAAAACATACAAATTATAGACCAGAATGTTAATTTTGATCAAAAAACTTTGCTTGCTAAAAAATAAACTCACATTTTTACTAAAAATCTTTAATAGTAACATTCTTTAGGGCCCTTACTATGATCTGGGTCCTCTTCTAAGTGATTTGCACATACTACCTTGCTCAATTCCCAAAACACCTCTGTGAGGTAAAGAGATTAACACCCTCAATTTACAGATGAAAAACTGAAGCACAGAGGGCAAGTAATTTGTTCAAGGTCATACAACTAGTAAATTGTAGAGTTATTTAATTAACTTGAAACCTCACACAGATTATTGAAGAAAGTTAACATTTATACAGGTGTGCCAAGGGAAATACCTTTAAAACTATATGTATATATTCATACCAACCCTGTTTTAAAGGCTTCCATTTTGTGTGTGGGTCTTGTTTCAAATCTAATCAAGGATCCATTTGTTAGTAGTTTATCTCACTTAAACTAAATCTCATGTAAGTAAAAACCCCAGTTAAAAACAACAGTGGAAAAGATACTGTGATTATTTCTTTTTAAAAATTATTGGTCATGTTACAAAATAATTCAGATAAGGTGCCTCTCAGTAGCAAGCTATCAAATACCACATGGTATGCAGACAGTCACAATGAAGCTTTCATTCCGGTGGCCAGTTTATGTGAAACAACATAGTGCCAAAAGTGTACAAAACCACATAAATAATGAATGAACTAAGCACAGCCATAACTGAAAAGTTGGACAAGGCATAAGATTTTCAGGTCCCCGCACTTGAAATTAAGCATGTAGTAGATATGATTTCTCAGGACATGAAGACACAAGGAGAATTTTTCTTTAAACATTCACAATAGAGGAAAAGATCAAGACCGTGCCATAAAGTGAAAATCAATTAATTAAGTTCTTATTTCTATTTATCTGGTTAATTCTAATAGTTTTGAGGTCAATATTTTTTCATTTCCTTAAATAGAGCATTTAAGAGTTACTGAAAATGGACGTGGCTTTTCTGTCAGTACGATGGCCTTTATCTGAGGTTTCACTTCCCAAGGTTTCAAGTTACCCACAGTCAACAGAGGATCCTCCTTCCGACCTGTATCGTCAGAAGGTCAGCAGCAGGGGCTCCGCGCCTGCATCCCTCCCCTTGTTTCATCTCATCGTATAGGCATTTTATCATCTCATATCACCACAAGAACAGTGCAAGAACACGAACAAGTACATACAATCAGATGTTTTGAGAAAGAGAGAGCCCAAATTCCCATAAACTTTATTACAGTGTATTGTTATAATTGTTCTATTTTATTATTGTTAATCTCTTACTGAGCCTAATTTATAAATTAAACTTCATCACGGGTATAGGAAAACACATAGTATGTATAGGGTTTGGTAGTTTCTGTGGTTTCAGGCATCTATGGGAAGTATCAGAACGCATCCCCTGTGGATAAGGGGGGACTCCCATAGGTTCAAATTTGACGTATTTGACGGTGCCTATGGAAATTCTGCCTCGGGCAATATTTGCTGCTGGGCTAGGATGTATAATCAAGGTATGGTGCCTTACTCTGAGTGACTGCTAACACATAAAGAAAAGTGGTGCTCAGGTGCTCAGATTTGCTACCTAATCTTCCTTTTAGCACGTCATTAGCTGTGGCATCTTTTGTTGGCACATACAAGCAATGTGTCTACCAACTAGAAACCAGAAGTGATGAGGGAGCAGAAGGCAAGCTGAGGACAAAGCAGAAGCTGACACCCTCCAACATTTCCCCTACCCCTCACTCCTGGGTAGGACACGTGGGACACTCTTCCAAGAGTCTCCCAACTATCTTTATTTATTTATTTATTTATTCTTTAAATTTATTTGATAGAGATTACAAGTAGGCAGAGAGGCAGGCAGAGAGAGAAGGGGAAGCAGGCTTCCTGCTGAGCAGAGAGCCCGATGCGGGACTCGATCCCAGGATGCTGGGATCATGACCTGGGCTGAAGGCAGAGGCTTTAACCCACTGAGCCACCCAGGCTCCCTCTCCCAACTATCTTGAGGTTAATGCCTTACTAGAGGGAAACCCTTGACAATGCAAGACCTCTGGTGTCCGGTATCTTATAGGTCCTCGTTAGCATATAAAAGTTCTTTTGAAACCTCCCTTTTTCCTTACCTCCTCCATATAATATATATATATAATCAGACACCCCTCACAACCTCAGGGCAGCTGCTCTTTCTGCCTACGGGTCCTGTCTCTATGTTTAAATAAACCACTATTTTGCACCAAAGACATCACAAAAATTCTTTCTTGGTCATCGGCTCCGGAGTCAACCCCACTGAACCTTACTTATATTCTAAAACTTAATCAGAATGATGTTTACGTGTGGCTAATAAAAACCACTCATTATTGTATAGGCCCATACTACCGCACAATGCTTTCACCACATTTAATTCATCCACTTACATGGTCATGGGGGATGCAAAATGGAAATAATCTATCAGTGAAGGACCATGTGTAGAGGAAAACTTTGTAAAAATCAGTCTTCAGCCTAGGTTATTTGTGTAGTCCCAGGACCTACCACATTGTTTGCATAGGCTCAGTTGTTAAAAAGCAAAATTACTCACTTGTTCGGTCTTCGGTTCTTTCTACTTCCCGAAGACAGAAGGAAATAACCACCTACATCTAGAATACATACTCATATGGGAACAGAAGCTGGCTGAAGTGCACGAACTAATCATGTGTTTTTAAATAGAGCAAACCAAAAAAGGAAGACATATTTAAAAAGAAGCTATAAAGAAGCTACTTACCTTACAAACAGAAAGAACATTAATATTTATCAGTTTCTTGATGGTCTGAAAAAAGAAAATATTGATAATTTTATATACACATCATCATGTAAAATAACCATATTTTATATGTATATGCAAGTGATCTAGAGAACCACTGAACGTTTCCCCAGATAGAGTAGGGAACTGGAAAATGACAGGAGTCGGGGTAGAAAGGTAAATTTTATTTACTCTTTTTATGTACTATTTACAGTACTTTTCTACCAAAAGCAGCAACTCATGTTAATATGCAAAATTCAAGGTAGATGTAGTAAGGAAAATCTGGAAGCAAAAGATACTAAATCTAAAATAAATATGCTATTTTCCTTCTGCTAATATCAAAAGGAAAAATTATTGAATCTGAGATTCTCAACAGTTTTTTAAAATTCACATATTCTTTCAATGACTTGCTTTTCTAATTTTTATTAAAGAACTATGCATGTCTCAAGAATACAGCTTTCATTTTGGTAGGTTTACTTGAATCAACCATATTGTTATATGTTAACATATTTATGATATCTAAATCGGTGTTTAGATCCTGATAGTTAAAGCAAATCTATACTGATATCATAAAAATAGAAATAAGAATAATACAATGAGTTATTTCCAAACCTGGCACTATACTAATGAGGTTACAAACATTTTCTCATTCAGTCCTTCTAACATTCCTATGAAGTTGCCTCCTTCATAGACATGGGAATGGACACTAAGCATGGTTGGGATCATCCCCAGGGTAAACTCCGGGAACAAGCAGAAGAGCCAGAGTGTGAACCTCGGGCAGCTGGACTCCAGTGCTCACAGTATGAACCATTATATCACACTGCCTTGACAATACTCACATGCATTCTTTTTGTTACCGTACTATACAGAAACAGACTTACGTTGTCCAAGTCAGGAACGTCCAAAAAGTATTCAGGATACTCATATGACATTCCCACATTGTTCACTGAAATTAGACAAGATCGTTAGCTGGCTGACATACACTTTATTTTACAGATTTATTAAAATAATGAGATTAATAATATCAAGACTAAAATGACACATACAGAGGCATGAAACACTGTGTATGGCTGGAGTGAACTTTACCACACCTTTCCATCAGAAATCTATCAGTGTATGTCTAGTTCAAATGTCTTCTCCTTCATTAAGCCTTCCTGCACCTTCCATCCATCCCCTGACAAAGGGACTTTTTATTCACTTCAATTTCCATAACCCCTTGGAGTGTGTGTACATTCTGCTCTGTGAGTATTGTTTATCTGTAAGGATTGTAAGGTAACTTACAGTTACCTGTAAGTATTGTTTATCTCCTCTCTAGACACACATTTTCATAATGTAGTAGAAAGAGCGAAGAGTACTACAGCATAGGAGACCAGACATCCGAGTTCTACTAGAAATGGAAAGCCTGTGACTTGGGATAAGTCACATCTGAGATGCATCTCAGTTTCTTCATCTCTAACACAAGAGCTTGTTTAATCATTCAACAAATATTTGCCATACACCTGTGTACAAGACATGCACTAGGACTAGAAACACCAGGAAGAAAAAGGCAGTTTGTTGGCATCATAGAATATACTATGTCGTAGGAAGAGAAAGGCACCGAAGAAAAAGAATCAAACAATTATTTCATTGCAAAATACAGAGTGCCATGGGAGCCTATTCCTGGAGTCTGACCTTATCGAGGAAGTGAGGGAAGGCTTCGTCGTGGAGGCCAAGAGAGTGGGCGAGGCTAAATGTCTCCAATGAAGCATCAATCCCCACCAGATCATAAACCCTGAAACATTATGTTTTAGTCTTTCTGTAACTTCCTTCCTCAGCCACCTCCCCTAAGGCTGGAACTACAAGACAATCGAGAAGCCAAGAAAAAATTTATAAACTTTATTTATCTAAATTTATTTAGAGATATGATTAACACTCAGATACTCTATGGTTTTCCCTAGTTCCAGAAAGACAAACTCAAAATAAGGATCCGTTTGCAGGAATCAAGAAAATACATAAAATATCCTGGAATTTCTAATAACGAAATGGATAACCTTATCTACATTGACTCACCATAACAATCCTATTGGGTAGTTCCTATTATAATCTCCCTTCTACATAGTAGGAAACCAAAGTTCACAGCAGTTAAATAACTTGCCAAAGGTCATAGAATAAAGCAGGCTCAGACTTCGAAATTTGACTTCAGAGGTTAGTTTCTTTCCACTACATTAAAGCCACCATATGTCTTCACCCAGTACTTAGTTCAGGGAAAAAAAAAATCAGTAATAATTGGATAATAAACAGAAATCTGGTAGCAATGTTTAATAAAACTAAAGTTTTAGAAAAGAAAGATTTCAGTAACAAAAAGAAAGTGAAATTATGATCAGTCTGCAAAATTTAGAAGGAGCTGTGCCAAATAAACCTGATAATAGTAACACTAACTTTTTCAATAGACTAACAAAATTGGTAGTTCGAAATAACTTAGCAAGAGTTCTCTACTTAGCGGTAAGCCAGTCACTTGAGGCTGTGAGTCTCAGGATTTTACTTGCACAACCTGGTCACGATGGACTGAACAATGTCACTGAAGCTAATCTGAAAATCTGAAAACAAAGGACAATGGCAAAGCAAACTGTACTTAATTATGATTCATGCCCCTTTGAACGGGGATTATATCTAAACATAATTGATAACTGCAGGTCCAAATCCATTTTTATTTTATTCAGCGGTTTCTCTACCCAACAGAAGTTCAAGGAATGGATTCCATAAAAGACCTTTTGACAATTAAGGCTAAATTAGTTAAAGGTGAGGCATTATGTTCCCTTGACTTTGCTTTACCCATGGACAGAATTATAAAGGATGAATAACTCACAGCATGACTAAGAGAAACATCTAAAAGTATGTTAAAATGTTACAAATAAACAAAATATTTGTTACAAAATCAGTTTAAAATAACAGAATCCTCCAGGAGAGGTTTTGCCAAATTGTAATTTCCTCAGGACTGAAGAAAAATTCCATCATCTGTAGCCAACCCCATCTGCCTTCCCTCTCGTGGATCTAGAAAATTTTATCTTCAGATTTCTTTCTAGCCAATGGAAATATTAACACTCTATTTTGAAATACAGAAGAAAATTGGAGAGTATAATCATAAATCTTTAAAAATCCAGACTTGGATTTTTTTTTTTTAATCTGGGAACTTTATAACCAGCACACTTGATTTTGTCATCTTAACAAGCATTGCAAGTACAAAGTTGGGCCAAGAGAGCCCACTAAAAACAAAGCAAGCAGGGAACTGTCACTCTGATTAAGGCTGCACTAACAACGGATCTGTTTCTAATTGAGCAAAGGAGAGCTATCAAAACTACCCACTTGCACAATGAAAATGCAAACATCTATTTAACAAAGTTCTAGGGGCTCCTGGGTGGCTCAGTGAGTTAAGCCTCTGCCTTCTGCTCGGGTTGTGATCTCAGGGTCCTGGGAACACCCCACATCAGACTCTCTGCTCGGTGGGGAGCCTGTTTCCCCCCCCTTCTCTCTGCCTGCCTCTCTGCCTGCATGTGATCTTTGTCTGTCAAAAAGAAGAAAAAAAATCTAACATAGCTCTTTGAAGGAAAACGCGTTCAACACTGAGAACTTTAGCTCAAAGAAATAAACAGAATCATGTATAAGGGCTGTGTTATTATATCCAAAACTACACACACACACACACACACACACACAAACCCAAAACATTAAAGCTGGAATAGATCTTTGAGAGCATTAATCCCAGTTTTATGAGGGAGAAGTGCATACCAAGGTCACACAGGCAATTTGTCCTATGCTAGGGCGAAGGCTTCTTAAATCCCTTCCTGTTTTGATAGTTGCACCTTTTGCTTGTGAAATATACACTACCTAGAATCTCTCCACTCTTGGCCATCACTTCAGAGTGCAGAGAAAAACAACTGTTGCTCTCAAGTAGCTATATCCATAAATTGCTTGCTAGTGCAAATCTTTTGAAAAAGCCAATCCCATTGCAATTTTATTTTGAGACATAAGGTGGCAGCAATAACCAAATGGCAGACGGAAAGCTTTCAGGGAACTGGAAAAGGAAGAAAACAGGCTTTGGGTGGGAGTGAAGGATGGAAATATTTCCATTAAAATGTAATCTCATTAAGAATGGGTGCATGCAATGCCATCTTTATATATTACAGGATTCATTATAGAATCCACCAAACCAAATAATGTCACAAGTTGTTCCAACATTATTCAGATGGTTGAAGATCCCTTCTAAATGGCACCCATTTAAATTGGCATTAAATATCTATTTAGTAGTGAGGATTTTTTTTTTTTAATTCTTCAAGTAAGGCACCAGAGACAGATTTAAAATTTTTTATTTGGTGACCCGCAAAAACCTTTCACTCATGTGAAAGACACCGAGTCTTTCCGAAAACAAAGGATGTCCATGTAATCTCAGAATTCCAGCCAGGACTCCAACAATCACCACAGGATCATGAGCAGATATAAAATGTTTCCCATCAGTTTCTCATTGGAGTTCTAAGATAAGAAGAGTCCAACAGAAGAGATGAAGCAAACAGAGCAGAGGTCACAGCAGACCAAGAACAAGGACAAGGTAAGTGGAAAAAGGAGGAGGCGGCGGGCAAAGCAACAATCCTCACAGCGCCGACCCTCACTGGGAAGAACTGTCAAGTGCACTGAGCTCAGCAGTGCCCTCCACAGCCTCCCCCTAACCACCCATGCAGAACTTTTGAAAACACCAACACTGATAAAGTATTGTATTCTAAAGACTCAAAATCCAGAATAATTCTGAAATGTTATGTAAATATTCTGTATCATACTACTGCTAAAAATCATTTCCACATCTCCTACTTAAAAAGAACATTCACAGGGCGCCTGGGTGGCTCAGTGGGTTAAAGTCTCTGCCTTTGGCTCAGGTCATGATCCCAGGGTCCTGGGATCAAGCCCCACATCGGGCTCTGTGCTCAGCAGGGAGCCTGCTTCCCTTCCTCTCTCTCTGCCTGCCTCTCTGCCTACTTGTGATCTCTGTCAAATAAATAAATAAAATATTTTTTAAAAAAAGAACATTCACAAGATTTGTTTCTTCTAAATTCACTTGCTGCTGTTTCTGACCTTATTGGACTTAGAACCCTTTACCAAAACCAGCTGCTTTTGAGACAATGATGTCATTAGAAAATCAGATATTTGGTGTCTGGGTTGGGCATGAGGGAAGGGCAAACAATAAATTACTAAAAAATAAAAATCCACTTGAACACAATACTAACTGATGCAAGCAACAACCACACACAGAACACCTCTAACCTGCTTTTTCCAGATTAACTAGAGGCTTAAGAAATTAAGGTGGTATAAAAGTACATCACTTGGGGCGCCTGGGTGGCTCAGTGAGTTAAAGCCTCTGCCTTTGGCTCAGGGTCCTGGGATCATCGGGCTCTCTGCTCAGCAGAGAGTCTGCTTCTTCCTCTCTCTCCTTGCCTCTCTGCCTACTTGTGATCTCTGTCTGTCAAATAAATAAATAAAATCTTTAAAAGTACATCACTTAATGGTTGGGTTTCCGAATACATGACAAATAAAGTATTCTGAATTTCCGGCTCATTATATCAAAATACAAATGTTAAGATAATTTCAGTCACATTTATAGTGATATACACTAACCCAGTTCTAGCACTCAAACTAAAGACTAGAGAAATGGAAAACCTATTACAGTTCATTAATAAAATGGTTTAGGTAAAAAAATGCACTATCTCGTTATATTTCAAAACAGACTGAATTTTTTATATGTAGACGTCAGGAACAGTGTATATGCTAAAAGTAGGGGGGAACCTCTCCTCTCATAAGGACCCTGGGATCATGACCTGAGCAAAGGCAGATGCTTAACCCACTGAGCCACCCAGGCGCCCCTGTCATAAGCTTTTGAACTAACAAGTTCTGGATCTTGGAGTCCAACAGGCCCGTTGGAAACAGGGTTTCAGCCCTGACTCTCCTACAATCAGCTCCTGCAAGGGGCAAGTGATTTCACCTCAATGGGCCTCAGTTTCTCAATGTCCTTATATATAAAATAGGGCTAATAATTTAAGCAAATGAGATGCTATGTATCAAATCTTTAACCCATGGCCCAGAACATATCAGTATGTTAGTAAATGGAGGAAGGAGAGTTGTTATTTTTGTGTGGTCATTTCTTCAACAGGTGGTTATTGACCCACTCTGTAGCCGACTGTCCTAGATTCTGGGACGCAGCAGGCCCGGCAAGGTCCCTGCTTTCATCAGATGTGAGCACTGGCACAGTGCAGAGACGGAAAGCCCGCTCCGGGCCACAGTTTAGCCAGAGCAACTGCTCGTACTGATCAAGGGTAGACCAGTTGTTCCTCTCTCCTTTCTTTCAAGTGGATCTAGCCTGACAGTCTAGAGAGAGTTTGCAAAGTGTTCCTTCTTTGCCTTACTTAACATATTGCTGTAGCTAGCACATGTTCATACTCTGACAGATGATATTTGGAACACCATGTAAAACATTTTGCAAACTTTACAGTTTTCATACACTTGTGAGTAGCAATTTCTAAATAAAAGAGAGTTTACAAGGCTTTAAATTTGCAGTGCCTTTAATCAGAAATTGAAAAGTTAAGACTGAGTTAAAAGCAACACAACAGAACATTTCGTTTCCACTGCTTAATTATAAATTGCTATGTGATCCTCATTACAAAACTAGGTAAGATCTGCCATCCATAAACTCGGAAGAGAGGAGGAAAGAATAATGACAGTTTGGTAGTTAAATCTTAGTGAACAGGAGGAACGTTCGTCAATTTCTTGAATTACAGTTCTATTTACATTTCTGAGATCACAGCTAATTACCCAGTTTTAAGTCAAAGGTTCTGTTTTAATTAATACTATTAGTGCTTTTCTAGTGAAAGGAGATACATTTGAACTCTATGCTTTATTCTCACTCTAGAAATCCAATTTCATCCAACAGGTCTAATGGAACTAGAAGGAACTATGCTTAGCCTGACAATGTTCCTGATGAGTCTCCTAGTCTAAAAAAAAAATAAATTCCATGTATCAACTCCACTTGCCATGATTGGTGACACCAGGCTTCAATCTCATTCAACACGAAGGAGTGTGCAGTCACCAAGATCCAAAGGTCTACTTGAATCTCCACTTGGATTTCTCCACCGCTCTCTCAAGTTTAACATACCCCAAAATGAAATCATCATATTCTTTAGGGAATTTGCTCCTGATCCAGGTTTTCTTGTCTTTTGCAAACAGCATACAGTTGTTCATGTCAGAACCTGCAAGTTGCTAATTACTACTTGCAAATCCCGGACAACGTTTTTAACCTCCCTAAGTCTGTTTCTTGTCCATAAAATGGGCACAAAAACAGAGACGCCTACCTTACAGTATTGTTGAGGATTGCATGAGATTCATTAGCATGGAGGCTGACATACAAAAGTTCTTGAGGATGTTGGCAATAATGACCAGAAAAACAAGCAGAGGCTACTGTTACTACTATTACTGGTCACTCCTATCAGACAAAAGCACTGATGAGGACCCTCCCTCATCCCAGTAGACATGGGCCCTGTTTCTATTTCCTAAACATCTCTGCAGTCAATCTACTTCTAACCATTCCCATCGCCCACATCCTGAAGTTACCACCATCATCTTATGTTTCGTTGCTAAAAGAGGCTCATTGGTCTCCTTTTATTAATTCTTGCCCTCTTCCACTCGGAAGTCAGAAAAATCTCTCTAAAATTCTAGTATGATGTCCATTTACTGCTGACACTCTACAGTATCTACACTGTCCTTCCATTAAGCCCACTCCTATTAAGCTGATTTTCTAAGCCTCTCAGGATCTGGCCCTGCTCAGTCTCCTGACTCTGGCCACTGTCCCCTTTCACGGTCTACACTCTAGATTTACAGGTCTTCCATCGGTTCCTCCAACCAGCCAAGCACATTCGCCTTCAGGCTTTTCTTCTGCCTGGGAACCCTTCCCACATCCCTTCTCCCAGAGCTGATCAGCCTGTAGGCCTCCACTTAAATGTTGCTTTCTCAGAAACCATCTCTGACACTCTCCACTTCATCAGTAACAGTCTCTCAGTATATGCAAAACATTCCCAAATGCTTCTTCAGAAGCGTCTCCCATGAAAACAGAAATAGTATCAGTTTTATTTACTACTGTATCTCTGGAATTTTACTTGTTGAATGAACTGGCACATGAATCCACTGACAAATAGGAAATAAAAGGTGTGAAGTATTTGTCTTGGATCCCTGGGGTGGTTCTAAACCCTTGCAACTTCCAGGATGACAGGGGTTTCTTTGTTATTCATGGTGGGCCTCTGGACCACACCTGAGTTTATGTTAATGAGATGAATCTAGATGGGGCTTGGTCACCCAAAAGACCAACTGTGTGAATAGAAGGTTAAGGCTTTGAGCCAGACCAACCTGGGAAAAGGGAGGGGGACTGGAAACTAAGTTCAATCACAGAGCCAGTGATTCAATTGATCATGCCTACATAATGAAACCCCAATAAAAACTCTCAGTTTTTTGGTTGGTGAACATCAATCAGTGTGCAGGGAGGGTGATGTATCCTAACTCCACACCAAGGCACAGAGTTCAGAACTCTTTCAGAACTTGCCCTGTGTGTCTCATATTTAGCTAATATTAATTCCTACCCCTCACAGTTAAACTGTAAGTGAGTATAGTGCTTTCCCAAGTTCTAGAAGATGTTCAACAAATTTCAAACCTGAAGGGGCCATGGGAACCCCCAAATTGGTAGCCAGCTGATCAGAAGTACAGGTGGCCTGGGGACTGCTGAACTTGCTGTTAGTGTCTGAAGTAGGTAGGGGCACTCTTATTGGGGACTGTGCCCTTGAACTTGTGGAGTCCATACTAACTCTAGGTGGTTAGGGACAAAATTTGATTGCATTACAAAAAGGATGTTTTGGATGTGTCTTAAACCCCTAGAGGGCACAAAAATCATATCCTGGTATAAGAAGTTCCACCCTGTCTGCAAACTATCATCCCATCACACTCCTGTGAGCCTTTCCTGTAGACCTCACCTAACATTGGGCCTGAGCCATTTTATATCGGAGCTATATGGGTGCAGTGGCAGGGGGAAAGGTGGGTCGTTATTTCTAAACACATAAAATTTATCTTTGGTGCTCTCTCAACTAACTTTATTTTGTCCTTCTATGCTTTCTCCCTTTCTCTGCACCCCACTGATCACCAGCTTACCATGACAGTTTCCTCTTCAAGTCTCTCCTTTTCCATTTCAAAGAGATTTTTCCACATCTTTCACCAACTACAATAGTCATTTCCTCCACAGGACTGATTCAGTAAGTAAACCAGTAATAAACCAAATGTACTAATCCCAATAAAATGTAAACGAAGATGTCACTGGCCCTTTCTGAGACATTTTATTTTATTTATTTATTTTTTTAAAGATCTTTTATCCATTCATTTGAGAGACAGAGAGTGAGAGCACAAGCAGGGGGGAGGATCAGAGGGAGAGAGAGAAGCAGATTCCTTGCTGAGCAGGGTGCCCAATGCAGGGCTCAATCCCAGGACCCCAGGATTATGACCTGAGCCGAAGGGAGACATTTAACCAAATGAAACATCCAGGAGCATGCTTCAGAGACATTTAAAAAGCAAACTTAAAGCTTTTTTTTTTTTTTTTTAAAGAGAGAGAGAGAAAGCATGTTTATGAGAGCCGGGAGTGGGGGGTGTGGAGTAGAGCTAAAGAGAGAGAGAATCTTAAGCAGACTCTGGGGCTTGATCTCATAATCCTGAGGATCATGACCTGAGCCAAAATCAAGAGTCAGACACTCAATGGACTGAGCCACCCAGGTGTCCATGTGAGCTAATTTCTAATTATTAAAGTTCCTGAGGAGAGCAAGAAGGTAACAAGTAGCTTTATAAATTTCTAAGCCCTCTGAAGAAGCAAGATTCTTCCACCTGTAACTTCCCAGCTGGGACCAGGAAGCTTGCACCGCTCCTAACAATTTCCTTCCTTCCCGGAGAGCCCAGGAGAGTCTTCCTCAACCCGGTTCCTGTACCCCCTTGGCTCTATCTCCTCAGCCTACACCTACACCACTTCCTTTGATATGCTGGGCACTGAACTATAAGGAAGAGATCTCTGGATTCTAAATGTAAAAAAAATAAAAAAATTTGCATTTAGCCAAGGAAAAAGGAAGGACACTAATAAAAAAAATAATCTATCAAATATGTTAGTGAAGCAAGTATTCACTTACAAAGGGCATGGGAAGAAAGAATAGTAAGTTCCAGTCCAGCTTTTACGATCAATCATTTTTTTACAATGAACTGACTTTTATTATCTATACTATGTTAGATCTATACTATTTTATTATCTATACTATTGTTATTATCCATACTATGTCTAAACTTTGGTTAATACTACACTATTAAAATGATGCCTCTTGGGGCGCCTGGGTGGCTCAGTTAATGTCTGCCTTCGGCTCAGGTCATGATCCTGGGGTCCTTGGGATGCAGCCCCATGTCCAGCTCCCTGCTCAGCAGGGAGGTGGCTTGTCCCTCTTCCTCTGCCCTACCCACCACCCCGCCATGCTCCCTACTTATCTCTCTCTCAAATAAATAAGATCTTTTTAAAAAATGATGTCTCTTAATAAAATTATGGCACTGTGTTCGGATAGAAAAAAGTCACTAGGTAACAGACAGTCCTGAATACGCTAAAGGCAGCCCAGCATCACATCAGCCTGTATCAACAGATCCTCTTGATTTTGCAATGGACACATGCATGACAGTATGCATGCAAAAGGCCTCGACAGCATTTGGCACGGGGAAATTCTGGGTCTAGGATGCATGAAGATTTTGAATAAAGCAATAATTGATTTTTTTTAATGAATCACAAACTAAATAACTATTTTTTCCAAGAGAACCTTTTTATTTTTCTTCTAGAATAAAGAATGTCACTTTTTAAAGGTTAAAAAAGTCATACTAGGGGAACTTGACAAAGTATTGTTTGTGGCATACTTCAAATCCAAGGCTACTCTTTTGGCCTTGGTAAACTACGCCTCCTGCAATGTATTGTGCAAAGTCCTCCAAACCCATTTGGAGCACCCAGGAGACTCTCTCCGGAGGAATCAAGTCAGTATTATAGCAATCGCATTTTGTTAACCTATTGTTTGCTTACTCAAAGCAGTATTGATGTCATTTTCTCTAAATAGTTCAAGTTTTCTAAGCTTTCTCAAATCTGTTTCTCGGCATTTGCCTGAAAGAAGACAGCAGATGCTTATTTATTTTACTAACAGAGTCAAGAATCCAACTTCTCCACTTTTAGCATTTATGGTCTTATCAAGCTCCTATAACCTTTCTGTATAAATTCAGACAATGCATAGCCATTTTCTTTCCACTTAGCTTACTGAAAACTTGATGTTTCTTTCATGACAAAGGGCTTTAGCATTTTCCTTTGTGATTCTGACAATACTAATTTTATTAAGCACTAACTATATACTTTGGTGGTTAATGTTATTCAAACAGAGTACGGCTTGGTGACCTAGTTTTCCTTTTATCATTACTGGTTTCATTAATACTCAGTAGAAAAAAAACCTTCCTATGCCCTCATATAGATTGCAAGGTCTGACTAGGAATCAATCTACGTGTTTATTATTTTAGGAAATGTTAGAAAAGTGAGACTGGCATTAAATGGAAACATTATTTCCCCCTTACAAGACAGAGATGGAGGTATGTGGGATCTGGCTGGGGAGGAGAAGGAAGGTAGAAGAGCTATATACCCAGGGAATCCTAAGAAAAAAGACATTAGACACACCCTCCCAGACGAGTTCTATAGTGTTATATCCACACTAGAGAAGGAACTGTAAGATTAGAGTTCAAATATGACCTGGCGATAAAACAAAGCTCATAAATGTGTTTATATTTATATTTAAGGTGTTTTTAATAGATCCCTCAAAAACCTTAACAAATTAAAATTATGATGCGATATAAGTCTATCTGCTAATAATTGTCAGTAATTATATACACCTTATGAGTAAGGAGACAGTTGTGGTAGAGTAGGAAGAGAAGTAAGCATATAGCCAGTTAATAAGACAACATATGTGAAGACAGAACTACAGACTTGAAAGGATCATATAAACATTAGTTACAATTTTTTTTTAAGATTTTAATTATTTATTTATTTGACACAGAGAGACAGTGAGAGAGAGAGAGAGAGAGAGAGAGAGCGAGTGAGCACAAGCAGGGGGAGCAGCAGAGGGAGTGGGAGAAGCAGGCTCCCCACTGAGCAGAGAGCCTGATGTAGGGCTCAATCCCAGGACCTTGGGATCAGGACCCGAGCTGAAGGCAGACACTTAACAACTGAGCCACCCAGGTCTCCCTACAATTATTTTTATTATTGATTTGTCACCAAACAGAAATTTAAAACAAAGTTGTGTGTGAGTGTGTGTGTGCATGCGTGAGAGAGAGAGAGAGAGAGAAAGAGAGAGAGAATATCAGTATTCAATCAGAACAGTTTGATTATATTAAAACTTGAATGCAGGGTTTCTCAACTTCAGCACTATTGAGATTTCAGGCTGAGGCTTTGCTGGGGGATTGGGTCTGCCCCATACACTGCAGGGTGTTTAGCAGCACCCCTGATCTTTACCCACTCGGGGCCAACAAAACTTCTCCCACCTCCTCCCTCAATTAGTAACAGCTAGAAATGTCTCTGGACATGGCCAGACAGTGCAAAACTGCTCCTGGCCGAAAACCAGGTTAAAGCATAAGAAAAATGTAGAAATTATGGTTCTCCTACACAAATTGAGGATGAGAAGACAGCCAATGTGACCGAGAGCGAAGATGTCCCTCACCGGGCACATACGGCTACTGAACACTTAAAATGCGGCCAATCTGAATAGAGATATGTTGTCAGCGTACCATACATGTTAGATGAGAAGACTTAGTATGAGAAAAAGAATGCAAAATATTTTAATAAATTTTTATATGCTTCTCCTTCTGGGACCTCTATAATGCAAATTAAAAATAATAATTTTGTATGGATTACATGCTAAAGTGATATTTTAAGATACAGCGGGTTAAAATAAAATACATTATTAAAATTATCTGTTATTATTTATTTTGAAAAACGTGGCTACTAGAGAAGTTCAAATTACACACGTGGCTCATGTTGCACTTCTATATTTCAATCAGACGGGGTTGAACTTGTGCAAAAAACTATCCCTCCTTCATGCTATATATTCCAGGCAGCCTTTGCCGACAAGGAAGGGAACTAAAAGGGCTCTGTCCTCAGTTTTCTCCTTACATTTTCTATACTCCCCTTGGAAGATCTCCAGTCTCGATGCTTTGATCATAATCTCCAAACTCTCTCTCCTATTAAAAGCTCTACTAAAACCTAGATCCAGGGCACCTAGCTGGCTCAATTGGTAGAGCATGTGACTCTTGACCTTAGGGTTGTGAGTCTGTGCCCCACAGTGGGAGCAGAGATAACTAAAAATAAATGAACTTTAAAAAGAGAGAGAGAGAGATCCCTATAATACATAAATAAAACCTAGATCCATATACCCACTACCAACTTAACAACCCCACTCGGACATTCTGGAGGAACCCCAAATTTAAATGATCCTCATTCTGAAAAAGATTGTTCCAGGAGTCCCCATTTTAGTAAATGGCCCCATTAACGAGGTTCTCAAGCCAGAAACCTCAAAGTTGCCCATGACTTCTCTCTTCTCCTTCATCCCACTCACAATCTCTTGTGAAGTTCTACTTCATTTACTTCCTAAATACTTCTGGACTCCTCCTTTCTCCTACCCCAATGACTGGGCCATGTCACCATCACTTACTCCGTATCAACCCCCTCTTTCCTTTACATTCTTATTACACCCCGCCCTGCCCTTCTCAGAAGTGCTGTCTTTCCTATTAGACATCATACTACATGAGGTCAGGCACTTTCCTGTTCATTGCGGTGTCTCTAGTTTTTTCAAGAATGAATGAGTGAATGAATGAGTGAGTGAGTGAGTAAAGAGGGTACAAACTGCTAGCTCACAGGTTACCATTTACTAAGGAGCTGAACTACAAAACAATGGTTCCACTTGCATATGAGTGCTGGAAAACATCAGTCTTCACGTCTCAATGCCGCGCGGATGTGCTGCTACGAGTCCTAGGATTCTAGAAGTGGGGAAAAAGTGCTTGGGAACCATGTGCCCTGTACTCTCATCCTTGACAGATCTCTACTGTGCCTAAGCTCATACGGTAAACTTTCTACAGGTTGAGTTGGGAAAGACCAGCTGAAAAATGCCTTTTATAATCCTCCTGCCCTCTGGGAAAAAGATGCCTGACATTTTCCATCTTCAATGTCACAGTCCCAGAGTATCCACAGTTTCAAAGTTACCCAGTGAAAATTAGCTAAAAGTTACGCAAAGCTTAAAACAATCATGAGCTATTTCTGAAAGAAAATCATTCTCCAAGGTTACAAGTTCAAGATAAGTCTCGTTTCTTTTCCTTAGGGATCCTCAATCTACCTCCATGCATAAGCCAGCCTTTGTCCCCCGTCAACACATGACTAGTCTGAAAGGGGTGAAGATAGACTATGGCAGTATCTATCCTTACTAGTAAGTTACAGCTGATACTGATAAGGAAGTTTCAAGAAGGCAAGAGCTTTATAGATGTTAGTGGTGTTTTGGGTATTCCAGAACTAGGCTAAAGAAGAGGAACCTGTAAAAGAGTCCAGGAATATATGTATTTTGAGAAGAACATGTAGATACAGAGGCAAAAATTAGACCCGTGTCTCCATTCACCTTTTGCCACAGGCTCTCCCAGAAGCGGGAAAGTAGCAGTGTGGGTAGGAAGGGCGTGGTGCTATGTGAAACAGACCAGGCAGGAGCGGAAGCAGATAGTGTGTCAAAGCCAGGAGGAACAGCAGGTCCAAGGTTACGGAGGTAGGCTACGTGCGTTTAACTCGGTTCTTTTCTTGCCTAAGGCAGAAATTACATAAAAGACCATTCTTTTATAGAATGAAGAAGGGATGTTGGGTCTTGACTAAAGAAATGTTAGGAAACTTTTTTTTTAAAGTATTTTCTCTTTTTTTTTTCTCCTTTGATAACCCCCCAAAAGAAAATGATGGCAAATTACCAGGTTAACACCAATTTAGCCAGTGGGATAAAGAGATTTAGTGAAGAAGCAACTTTTTTCCGAACTAGATGCTGTTTCTTTCTGGAAAGGACTCAAAAAATGGTGGGTAACTTTCCAAAGCCCACATTTCCCCTTAAAATCTGGTGAATCTTTTCCATAATAATTTCCAACACCTGTCCCACCTCAGCAAAAGCACTGCTTTTTCATAATGAGAGCAACGTAGCTGAGGTGTAACAAAAGGGAGTAGCAGACTTGGGAAAAACAGAATTCCCAACTGCATCGCTCAGTTCTCATGAGACCTTAGACAAGTCTCACAGCCACGTGTTCGCAGCTTGGGTGAGCTCATTCCCAAAGTACAAAAACTGGTTCAGGGGTGGGCAGTGTGATATCTTATGCTTTGTCTGTTAAAGCACAGAGATACATATAGTACAGAAATAAGACATACAGTGAACCTGTGGTGTTAAAATTTCATGGGGGGGGGTGGGGCGCCTGGGTGGCTCAGTGGGTTAAGGCCTCGCTCTTCGGCTCGGGTCATGAACCCAGGATTCTGGGATCGAGCCCAGAGTCAGGCTCTCTGCTCGGCAGGGAGCCTGCTTCCCCCTCTCTCTCTCTGCCTGCCTCTCTGCCTACTTGTGATCTCTCTCTCTCTCTGTCAAATAAATAAATAAAATCTTAAAAATAAAAATTTCATGAGAGGGAAGATGAGGGGAAAATAATGTTGAAAAGCCTCCTTGGATAAGAGGAGGGTAGTAACGAACAGAAAGCGGAGAAACACTTCCCTTAGCCTTCATTTCTTCAACTGTCAAAAAGAGTCAGCATCACCCACCTTAAAGAATTATTATGTTATAACCATATCTAAATACATACAAAAGAGGGGCACTTGGGTGACGCAGTCAGTTAAGCAGCCAGCTCTTGATTTCGGCTCAGGTCATGATCTCAGGGTCCCAGGACCGAGCCCTCCATCGTGCTCTGAGCTCTGCGGGAAGTTCTGCTTGAGATTCTCCCCTCTACCTCGGCCCCTCTCCCGCACATGCATGCACGCACTCTTCCTCTCTCTATCTCTCAAATAAATAAATCTTTAAAAATACGTACATATATACAAAAGAGAACGAGAGACAGAAAATAAAGCAGACAGAGAAAATAACCAAAACTGTAAAAAGTCATTAAAATATAACTAAAAACAAAGACCCAAACGTATATAATGTCATCTCACAATCAATTGTATTAAAAAGACAATTTTCTTCTCACTACTCATTTTAGTGACTGAATACCTAAGATCTAAAAAGAAAACGTACAGTCATAGTAAAAGTCAAATAAGAAAGTGCAAGATGAAGCTATAAATGTGACAAAGATACAAACCTAAAACACCAATTTTAAGACCTGCCAAGCTTGTTTTAATTTTATCATAAATATCTTCTGATGCAAAGTCAACAGCAATGGTTCTTGTTTCCACTTTGAATTTTTCTCCTAGGGAAAAAAACATAAATAGAGAGAAGGAAAATTATAACATGGCAATTAAGATTAAAGCATTTTATGACACTACCTATTCAAACTCTTCCCCCCGCCCCAGTCTGATATGAAATTTTGACCAGAATCCTGTTAAGCAATCATGAGACCCTCTAAGAGATGATACAGAGTCAACACAATAATCCTGCAATAAAAACTCCAGTGTTGTTACAGAGCTGGCTGACTGCTCCTTAATCAGTTCTCCTTCTATAAATCAATAATGGCTCCTTTTTAGACCCTTAGGTACAAATAATAAAACATGTTTCATACCATAATGTTATATACTCTTTAAATATCACTGGTTTCGCGATTTTTAATTGCAAAGTGATGCTTCATAATTTCAGACAGAAGTGTTTATGTTGCAAAATGTTTTAAACAGTGATATATAAAAATCCATCTTATTAAAATGGAAATAAAATGAATATGATCATCATGGAATTTAGAGCCTTGGTTAATAGTTAATGGTCACCACATTAAAAACACCCATACAAAATGCACAGTGAACAGAGCTACAAAGTGACAGAAGACAGACCTCGGTGTTCCGCTGTGCTCAGGATGACGAAGTACACACAGAGCTGATGGAAATCACACGTTGAGAAACGGGACTCTGAAGAAACCAACTTATTGATGTAATGTCAAATGTTACTTTCACTCTCTTTCGTGAGCCCATTTGAGAAGGCATGAACTGTGAGGTCTTCCAGTCACGGGTACCAGTTTTATTTTTGTATCTATTTGCTAAATAACTGAGTAATAGTCACATATCCTCCACAAGCCTCAGCATCCTCTCCTGAAAATGAAAGTAATGCTACCCAACCCATGATCCGAGGCTCAAATAGTATCTGGTAGTATACAGAAGGCACTCCATAAATGTTAAGTCTCCTCTCTCCTCCACTAACCCCACACTCACTTCACCTAGTGCAGTTCAGGTGGCTAAGAATGTTTACTCTTTGGAACTTGATGAGAATTCAAAAGAATGAATTTAAAAATCCTGCTTCCAAAAAATAAATTTTTCTTCATTCAAAGTCGATGTTGGCTCATCTCAGAGTATGGAATGTTACTCCATATAGGACGCTACCATTCTTGATCTAAAAGGAGTTCTGCCTACAACTGAGCTGGTTCACAAGAGATCTGGTTCTTAGTCTTAGAGAGAAGTATTGACCTGAGGAAGGAATCCATGAATTAACTGGAGAGGAGAATATGTGACCTAGAAAATTCCGTATCTGGTGTTGGGGCGCCTAGGAGGCTCCATGTGCCTTTGGCTCAGGTCACGATCCCAGCGTCCAAGGATCAGGCCCTACGTCAGGCTCCCCACTCAGCGGGGAATCTGCTTCTCCCTCTCCCTCCCCGTCCCGCCCTCTTCCTTCTCTCCTCTCTCGCACTCACGCTCTCTCAGATAAATAAATAAAATCTTAAAAGGGCACACTTACAATTCCAGGATAAATGAGTTATTGTATGTGTTCGTGTAATGGGGAGCCACAGACTGGGCTGTCACTTCATGATAGCTCATCCAACAGGTCTTACTATAAATGCTTCCCAGGATTTACCACCAGTAAGTAGAGAACAATGCCCTTATTACAGCCACAGATTCTCAAGGAAAAAAAGACCCAAATCAAAAGGCTGAAGGATACCTTGTATTAAATGTACAACTTCGTTCAGGAATGAAATGAGATAAATTTATCTATTTATTTTGAGAAAAACAAAGTATGCTTCCACACAAGTGCTATAGACTGACATTTAAGAAAATTCTCTCTAGTAATAAAAGCCACCTCACAACTCCTGAATCAGATTTACTCTTTTAAATCTCACAGGATTTGGGGGATGTACTTATAATGTAGAGTCTTATATAGATAGGCTGCTAAACATATTCAGAGACCCTTTTGGAAAGAATGTCATTTAATAAGAACCCACAAGGTAAGCTTTTCTTTGTACTCACATCAGGATAAGCAAAATGGCTACTGATGCAAGCTCTTCAAAATAAATCCAATTTTGAACTTGTTCCTGGGTTACCCTGAATCATGTCCTAGTCCAGTTAACACTGCTTTTCTATCTTTTCACCACTGCCTCCAGCACGAGCTGCTTCTTCTGCAATGTAGGGCTGTCTGATCACCTCCCCCACCCCCTCACACACTCTAGGAGCTCCAGCTGGCTTTGGTAAGAGTTACAGTCTGTGGCAATGGCCTAATAGCGCTCTGAACTGACCTCCACCTCCCTACTCTTCTTGCTGTCCCGGGCTCTAGCCACACAGGCCCTGAGCATTCTCTCTCTTTTTTTGAGATTTTATTTATTTGAGAGAGAGGGAGCATGCGCACATGCTATGGGGGGTGGGGGGAAGGAGCAGAGGAAGAGAGATAAGCAGACTCCCCACTAAAAGCAGAGCCCTTTGCAGGGCTCAATCCCAGGACCCTTGAGAGCATGACCCAAGCCCAAATCAAGAGTCCGATGCTTAACAACTGAGCCACCCAGATGCCCCTTGAGCAATTCTTTAAACTCAGAATAACCCCCAAACACATTCAGGGCTTTTGCACTTACTGTTCCCTCTGCCTGGAATGCTCTTCCGCATCCCTTGTTTCTGTTGGGTCTTTACGCAAATGTTACCACCTCAGGGAAGCTTTCTACTCCTCCACTAGCATGCATCCCTTGCCCCCACCCCCCAGCCCCGGCTTTATTTCATTCCATGGCACTTAACCATCTTCTTAATAACACATGCATGTTTGCTATCTGCCTCCACCAGAATTAAGCTTTGTGAAGACAAGAGCTTGGGTCTATTTTATTCAGCTGTTCAACCGTATCACAAAGGATCCAGGGTCTTTCCTCCCTCCTCTCTTATTCCATTAGGCTGGCTCCCCTCCCCACTGCCCTTCCAAGTACCCCATACACACAGCAGTGTGCAATGGCAGAAATGGGCCAACCTGTTATATTTTCCTTATTTATTTATTTTATTTTATTTTAATAAACATATAATGTATTTTTATCCCCAATGGTACAGGTCTGTGAATCGCCAGGTTTACACATTTCACAGCACTCATCATAGCACATACCCTCCCCAATATCCATTTCCCCACCACCCTCGCCCGTCCCCCCTCCCCCCAGCAACCCTCAGTCTGTTTTTTGAGATTGAGTCTTTTATGGTTTGTCTCCCTCCCTATATTTTCCTTTTATAGAGTGAGGAAAACTTCCCCCAGAGAGTCCAGCAAACTCCCCTCACATTTCCTTTCCCAGAATTATGAGATATGCATGCTCTTGACCTGGTCCATAGATGGGCTTCACGGATTCCATGAACTGTCCCCACTACCACCACCAAGTTGTGTGAGACAGAAAGCGCAGCATGTACAGAAGAACAGGACAGGACATACTTCACTCTCTGGGTCCAGGCAATCAGGAGAGAATTCTGATGAGTGTTCCAAAAAGCTGAGATGGGAGGTAACTGGCTTCTTTAGGGAACTGAGGAAATAAATCTAGGCATCTCCTCCTTTCCCATAACCCACCAGCCCTCACCTGACCCTGCCAACAGAAGCCAACGCAGATGAACGAACATCCTCTAATTTTAGGATGTATCAAAGCACCTGGAACACAAGCGGATACCCATAATACAGCTTTCATTTCCACCTTCACCCCCTCCCTAAACCCTGGCTCTTCTTAAGACCACCGTAAGTCCACACCACTCAGCAACATCCCACTGATGGGGAAGAATAAGAACTTGATCAAAGACTTGGAGAGGTTACTTTTGAGTACTCTGATCCTTGCCCACCACAAAGGCACAAGGCATGACAGCTGTAAATAAATAAAAATGTACTGTAAGTGTAGGATAAAGATAAACAGTGAATTTGGGTATTCCAATGGAAAGACATAGCCCCTCAAATGTCCCTTCGAGGAAATTCTGGTTGCCCCAGCTGCAAGAGCGTCATCGGTAGACAGCGTTCAGGTGCCCGGCCCTTCAGGGATTGCCTCGGTTTCAGAGAGCTGCCCGGACCCAGATCGTGCCTCTCCCATAACATCCACATCCAATGACTGACCGAGGTGGGAGTATAAAGCCATTGGACAGCTTGTACCTGCCAGCTTCTGATTCCAAATTATGGTCTATTCACTATCCTATTTTCTGTTCTTTCATCATGCCCTGGTTATAATTATTCTAGCTTTAAGACAAGTTTTAATATTTCTAGTGGTGCAATTTTCTTCGTTATTATTCTTTCAAAAGTGTATTGGTTATCCTTACTTGTTTAGTCTGTTTTCACTGGGGTTACATTAAACATTTCAATTAAATTTATGAAGGATGACAATGTAGCATTCCCTCCAGGCTCTCCATTTACTCAATGTCTCAGGGTAAAATCTTGTGGTTGTAAATTCTTTAAGAAATTAAAGAACTAAAGGATGCTGTTATTAGAATGTTACACACCATTTTGCAAAGATACTCAACACTGTTGATTATTCCTACCGTCAAACCGCTTGGCATTTGAAATTGAATAGGCTGGCATCCTGCTACTTACAATTGTGGCCAAATACAATTATGCCCTCCTCCCTTTTTGCAGATTGAAGTGATTCTGAGATAGTCTTGGCCCACTGTTTCTCGGCCTAGTGGCAAAGACCAAACCCTAAGAAGCAAAGAGCTGATGAGTGGTATGAGCTGTTCATGGCAGCCAACTCACTAGAAATGGAGGCAGATAATCAGCTCTGGCTTGCAGGGAACGCAGCTAAGAAATAGCTGGGATGATACCATTATTCCTTTTTATCTACTGGTCCACTGAAAGCTACCCTACTACAATAGTAGAATAAGAGGAAGAAATATTATTTATAACTATAGAGCTATATAACACTGAATACTCAGAGCCCCAAGACATTCCACCACTTCCAAGCATGGATGTCCTGCTCCTCCAGTTACATGGCTGATTTTTACTCAGAGGATTATAAATTAGTTCAAGGTCAAGTCTTGAAAGGACAGAGAAGAGACTGCACTTATAAGTAGTCTCGAGATGTTGCTAACACCTCTCAGTATTAAAACTAACACACCTTTAGGTTCATGCCTACAAATATTCTGAAACATATTCAGAATAGCCTTTTGTTTAACATACTTCTAGGTCTGGCCATCATTGTTTTTATTTTGCTCAAAAAATTGACATCTCTAAACTTTAACAGTCTTCCCCTAAGAATGATTGCGTAAGTCTTAGAAAGACTCCTCATTTTTCCTCTGGGTGCCTAGGGGAAGGAGGCCTGAGAATGTTAGAGAAGAGACCTAATGTACATAAACTCATGCATCATTAATAATTTTTCTATTAATAAAACAAAAATATAGGAATTCTCCTTTGTCCCTACATCTGTTCCAAATAAACAACCTGTTTTTCCCCTAAGTTTCAGGTGCTATCCATTATGAAATTCTTACTACATTTCACTCTTCTCCATCTTTTCCATATTATAAATTTCATCATTTAAGATTCAAGTTATGTCACCAGCCCTGTGGACTGTCTTTTCGGGATTCCCATTTCCTCCAACATAAAACTACTTACTCTCTCAGCTATGTTCCTACAGACCTTCTATATACCCTTAGTAAACTCATAATATATTATGCCAACAGTCCATTTCCTAACAAACACAGATCATTCTCTGTCATCTTTGTATATCCAGCACCCAGCACAAGGCCTGGCATATAGCACAGAGGTCACTCAAATGTCTGCTGAGTGAGTAAATACATCAAGGCTGACACAGCCAATTTATTAAAATCATCTTCTCAGTAACTTCTTAAACTCTTCCCTATAGAAATAAAACTATGTGCTGGTAATAGATGTCCATTATGAGGCATAAAAACATAAAGTGCTTACTATTAGGCATTTGAAAGCATTAAGATAAACTGAGAAACATCTCAGTCCCTCCATTTGCCCTGCATGGGTTGGACTATCATTCTCAGAGAGGCGGAAACATTTTAGAGTTGTAGGAAACCATCCAGTCTCATGAATAAAGTACTCTAGAAGCTTAACACAGGACACAGAGATGAAGGTTGAAGATAATTTTAGTCACGGACCACTCTCCCTAACCCCAGTCCTGAAAAAGATAATTAGGGGAGAGGAGCGACTCTTGGGGAAATGGCACTATACTCAACACCTACCAATTTTAGCTTTTAAAATCTAAATTCATTAAACGCAATTTAGAACCATAAAAATATATTGCATGTTTTAAAAACCCCTCTGTTTTCACATAAAATGTTTTAGAGTATTTACAAATGTAAAAAGCACAATGAGTCTTTTGTACTTTCTCTAATTTTAAGGGGAAAGCAAAGAACAAAATGTCCCCTAACTAAATTCCCTCTACTTCCCTCCTTTTGCTGTTTTCCTTTTTGGCCCCGAGGTCTTACCATCTCCCTCCTCCCCTACCCCTCAGGGTGAGATACCTCTCCACAGAGAAAGCCTTCTTTGTGTAGCTATGGAGAAACGGTGATTGTGCCCTAGAAGGGAGTAATTCATCTGACTCCATTTTTAAAGACCCATTTAATTATAATTATCAGAGATGCTACACAAATAATGGTCCATTTCTTTTTTTCATTGCCCTTGAAAACACTCTCATGATCATTTTAATCTCATATGAAGAGACCCACTTTCAGTCAAATAAAAAAAAAAATCCATTAATACCATCACCAGGACTCCATCCCAAACCAACTATTTCTTTATTTTAAGCCAAGGTTATTATATTTTGTTCATTACAGGCTATTTAACTAGAACAACAACTGAAACAAATAAAAACCATATACGATGCGAATTTGTTCTATTGAGAGCACATGAATAGATTCTTTTCTTTTGAAAGCCTGAGTTCAACACTGAGTTCAGGTGGGCAAGTCACCTTTGAAAAAATTTTCAAATAAGGATGTTTATTTTCTAAACTTGGGGAAAAAAAATAACAAAAATCTGCTAATGGATCTGAATTTTATGTTCTGAGGTGAGAAAAAATGCAAAAGGTATTCCTAACATTACTAAAGATTCCAAGATGATGTCATTAGTATGACATAATAAGCAGAGTGTTTGTGTCCCTCCAAATTCATGTGTTGAAGCCCGACCCCCCAAGCAATGGTATCAGGAGGTGGGACCATTGGGAGGTAACTAGGTTCTGATGAAGTAAGGAGGATGAGGTTCTCCTGATGGAATTATTGTCCTTTTGAGAAGAAGACAGAGAGAGCTCTCTCCTCACATGCACGCACCAACGAAAGGCCATCTTCTCATCAGTGTGAAGGCGGCCATCTAACAGGAGCCCTCACCAGGAACTGAATCTGCCAGAACCCTGATCGGGGACTTCCCAGCCTGTAGAACTGTGAGAAATAAATGTGTGTTCTTTAAGATAGGTGGACCATGACATTTTGTTACAGCAGCCTGAGCTGACCCAAACAGAGTTTGTTCAAAAAAGCGTGGGATGCAGTTAGACACCCTGGACGTGGCTGTCAACTCAGCCACTTGTTGGCTGAGGGCCCTTCACTCAAGCCTTTTCACCTGCAAGAATCCCCTTACTGCAAGAAATAATGCCCACCCTACAGAGTTCTTGTGAGTATGTGAGAATGTATGAAGGCAGCTGTCAAGTCTTACACAAATGTTTGCTTTCCGTAGACCTGTCAGCATCTAAAAGAGGACCACATCACGTACAGTTGTTTTTGTCCTCAACAGCGCAGGCTGCCATACGAATTTTCTGCACCATTCACTCTTTCCTCTTTGCATCAGCTGCATATGCACATCCAACTCTACTCTAAAAAGTGATTTCTTTATTACTATATTATTCATGGAATCAATGGTCATGTTATGCTATTTTTAGCAATGCCTTTTGTGTCCAAGGATTTCTTTGACTCAATCTGCCTGTAATTAACCTTTGAATTACTCTGTTTTATTGGTTCCAAAAGGCACATTTTTACTCACTTTTTTGTCTCTGAAATCAGGATGCCATACAATTGATGGCATGCCAGTTTAACCGGTGATTTTTCTTTCTTAATGCTTACAAGCTACCTCATTGTTTCATGATCACTGGTGTCTCGGATTTGATGAAAGAACCTGAGAACTCTGCTGACAACCCAGCCTTCCCCTTAATGTCACAAAACGAAGCGAAGGCAGCTTCCAAAGGCAAGATTCTCTGGTTTGCCCGTGCTTACCCCGCCAGCACCACTCTTCACGAAGGCAGATTTCCCATCCTAAACTAAGACCCGAAAACCTCAGCATACGCTCATTCATTTACTGGGGGGGGGGGGGGGGGGGGGGCACAGCCATTTGCAAACCAAACAAAGCATCTCACTCTCTAAACTGTCAGCTATGAGAGGAGTGTCCATGTCTGGGTCTTCCTCTGACACCACACACTCAGAGCCCAACAGGACCTGATGCCACTTTAGGAGATCAATATCTATGTTTTGACTAAGTAAATTCGAAAAGTACCCACTGAATAGTGCCCGCCTGTCAGATTTCAACCTGAGCAGAACAGCAGATATTCTCAAAGAGGTCATATTTTGGTGAAGGAGATATGCATGAACCCAGCTGTTGCTCATTTATATGAACGAAGAGTGCAAAGAGAAAGCAACTCACGCCTGCAGAGTGGGATTTTAAATAGGAGGTGACATTTGTGTGGAGTCCTTGTGTAGGAAATTGGCCATGCAGAGAAGGGGGAGAAGTAAGCAGAGGCAGAAAGTGAAAAGGAAAAAGGAAAAGCGAAAAGGAAAAGCATGTTCTAAGAATTCCTGTGGATGGAGTATATAGTGCACAGGGAGGACGGGACAGAAAGTATTCTGTAGCAAGAAGCTAGCAGAGGTTTTATGGGCCAAGATAATAAATAGGACTAGAGACATAATTGGCAGGGCCGATGCAAACAAAATAAAAATGTGGGGCCCCTTGTTCAAAAATTATTATGAAATTCAAGATGACCACAGCAGAGCATCAAACTAAGTATGGGCCCTTCTAAGTGGGAATGCAGAGGCCACACACCTAATGAAGGCAGCCCTATAATGAGGCCACTCGACTGGAAAGTGATAAGATCACACTTGTACTTTAGGAAAAAAAATGCTAGTGGCAGAAGAGAGGGCACACAGCGTGTTATGAAAAGTGGTGGGCAAAAAGGACAGAATCCAGCAGCTTCTGCTTTAGTCCCATGAGAAAGGAGGGCCCCAAGGAGAGAGGCAGGCAGGCTGGGAGACTCTTCTGAGTTAGAGTTTGATTAGACACACTGCTTTAGGGAGAGAGGACACAATGGTTTTATCCTTTTGGTTTAGAAATCTGGTAAATAAACTATCATATCTTAGAACCACAAGAGTCTTCATAGTTTTGCATCTGAGGCAATGTTCCTGTACTTATATCTCAGTGTTTTTTAAAATCATAAATATATATATATATATATATATATATATATATATGAAAGGAGGGGACACCTGGGTGGCTCAGTCAGTTAAGCATCTGCCTTCAGCTCAGGTCACGATCCTGAGGTCCTGGGATCGAGTCCCACATCTAGCTCCCTGCTCAGTGGGGAGCCTGCTTCTCTCTCTCCCCACCCCTCTGTTTGTGGTCTCTCCCTATTTATCTTTCTGTCTCTCAAATAAATCAATAAAATCTTTAAAAAAAATTAAAAAAATAAAATCACCCAAAAAAGTTTGCTATTTTTTTTAGTAAAGTGAGTTTTTTCTTGAGGTAGCTCACTTCCCTCTCTTTGTTGGCTTAAAAAATGAAATTACTACCACTGAGATTTGGCCCAGAGCTGACCAGTTTTATACAGAGGATTATCGTGAACTAAAAACCAAGTTGGCAAGCAAAGATACATTTTTTTTAAACGTCCGTATATTCCTCCCTTTATCTTTCAAAACGAAAGAGAACTAAAATTAATTAGAAGTCAAATATCACACAGTACCTTCTAAAAATTCTGATTGAGCTACTTTTTTTTTTTTAAGCAACCACTTGTTATTTTAACCTGTCACTTTGTTCTCACAAGATTCTGTTGTGGTTTTGTGAAATCCTGCCACAGGAAAAAAGTATTCTTTTCAAGATCTGGGTCTCTCATTTTGGTATTTAGAAAAAGGAAGCTTAACACTTGCTTTTATTTCTTAAAAAAAAAAAAAAGAGGAACTTTTGAAAAAATTACCATAAAATTTAAAATATCAGCTATTGAAATGAATATTTACTTTATGGCAATTAACACTTTGAAGATAAATATAGTTCAACAACATTTTGCCAAGAGTAGAACCATCTTTCTGTTCAACGTGCACAAAAAAAACCCTCCTCTTCATTTAAATTGTTAAAAGAGCATAGCTTTCACTTATCAAACGAAAATAAAAGCAAAAGAATGACTGATTTAGAGTTTCTTTCTCCTGCACTCTTAGAACTAAGGATAAGAACTTGATGCAAATCATCCTGACTCTGAGGTGCCCAGAACCCAAAGGTACAAAATAAAAAAATACAGAGTTGCAGCTAACATTCTACCAACTGAACAGGAGTAGTAACTATTACCGTCATCAATTACCGAGCATCAGCTAGATGCCAAGAAGTCTACGAAGTGACATTACATCATTTAATCTCCATAAGAATTTACTGGTATATTGCTGAAACTTGCAAATGATTATTCCCATAAATTTTAGTTTTCAACATTTAAAAGGCCATTATTTATTTGTTTTTTCGTTGTGAAGTAATCTCAAGCAAAGAAAAGTTGCAAATACTCTACAAGGAACTTTCTTCCCTGAATGGTGTCACAGTCAGCTGCTAACAAGATGTCATCCCATCAGCCATAAATACTTCAATGCAGTGGTTCTCAAAACGTGGTCCATGACTTTGAGGGTCGCTGAGAGTCAAAATTACTCTGATGACCATTATCTACATGGCAGGTAAAAACCTTAACATGAATTCAAGCAGCAGTACCTAACGATATCCTTCGCAGACTTGCAGTGAAAAAGAAGTCAGTTTGACTTAAGAATGTCCCTTGAAGAAGCAGTAAAATCATTAACTCTATGTCTGTACCCTTGAGGACACATCTTTTTCATGTGCTGTGCGGCAATGGGAAGTATGCATAAAGCACCTTTTCTGTGCACCTAATAGGACAAGTGTCCTGAGGAGAAACATTCATGAAACTGAGTCATGTAAGCGGCGTTAGGCCCTGTTCCCATACTGCGCCCTTTGACTTGAAAGAACAATGGGCACAAAACCATGCTTCTTCATATTTAGCAGACGTATTTTTAAAAATGGAGTCTCTCGTTTTAAGAAAAACAACCAACAGTATTTATTGTCCAGAAGAAAATTTGAGCTTTTAAAGCGGGGGGAGGGGGCCTGCCGGGGAGCAGACTCCCTGCAATGCGGGTCTCGATCCCAGGACCTTGAGATCATGACCTGAAAATTTGAGCTTTTAAAGGAAATATCAGAATTTTGGAATGCTTGCAGCTACCTTCATGTGCTTGAGAGAAAAGATTTTTCAGATAAGATTGGAGTGATATTAATAACTATGATTTGGGGGGGGTTGCCATGTCAACATTTGTGAGATCTGCAAAACTCAGGAAGCAATACTGTCTGATGACCAAGGCACACAGTTAACAAAATCTTAATGCACAAAAAGCATGTGCAAAGTGCGAGGTGGACAAATAGATTTTAATGTAACTGAGTACAAAAATCCATTGATACATTTTCAGATTCCATAGTGCAACTAACTTTTAAGAAATCTCCCCTTATGGCATTTTGATGTAGTATCAAAGAAGAATATGCACAATTACCTGAGGAGGCCATTCAAATCAAATCACTTGCTATTTTCCAACTACATTACCATGTAAAGCCAGATTTTCTTCTACTTCAACCAAAATAACATCACAGCAGACTAAACGCAGAAGCAGATATGCAAATGTAACTGTCTTCTACCATGCCAGATATTAGATTTGCAAAAATGGAAACCGCCACTCTTGTCACTGAATTTTGTTTTGTTTCAGAACCTATAGTTGTTTTTCCTGCCAAAAAAATATTATATGAACATGTGATGGGTTTACTGTTATTCTTACATGAATTAAATAAATTTTTTAATTAGTCAGTCTGAATTTCTAAGATAATTAACATTCACAGCTGTATCACACATAAACCAAAGCTCTTTGGAGTCCTCAATATTTTAAGAGCTGTAAAGGGGTCCTGAGACTAAAAAGTTTATGAATGTTGCTTCAGTATGTATTTCCTATAGTCTCCAAAACTCAGATAGCCTTCAAAATCAGGAAATTAACACTGATGCATTACTGCCTCTAGTCCTCGGAGCCTGGTCGAGTTTCACCAAATGTCACAACAACGTCCATTACAGAGAAAGGATCCAAATCAGAATCACCAGACACACATTTAGCTGCCGTGTCTTGTTTAGCTTCTTCCAATTTGGAACCACTTTTCAGCCTTCTCTTGACCTTTATGATTTTGACACTTGAAGATTACAGGCCAATTACTTTATAGAGTATCCCTCAACTTAGGGGTGTATGTGTGTGTGTGTGTGTGTGTGTATGTGTTTCCGCATGATTAGATTTAAATCATGCATCCTTGGCAGGACTATCGTAGAAGTGGTGTTTCTCACTGCATCCTATCAGGTGGCACAAAGTTTCAACTGTCCCACTACTGATTGAAGATAACTCTGATCTCTGAGTAAGGGGGTGTCTGCCAGGCTCCTCCCCTGTAAAGTTGCTATTTTTCCCTTTGTAATCAACAAGGATTTTGGTACTCTATAGGGAGAAATTTTGCGACTATATAAAATCCCGTTTTTTTCTTTTTCTTATTTAAGTCTAATTAACATGCAGTGTTATATTAGTTTCAGGTGTACAATATAATGGCTCAACAATTCTATATACTTCTCACTGCTCATCAAGATAAGTATACTCTTAAGAGATATTCCAGACTCATCTTCCATTCTCCCAGCCCCAGCCCTGAACTAGCCATTTCTCCAAGGGCCCCTGGATCCTTAATTAGAAAACATATCTAGAACCAAAATGTGGGTGCTGAGTTTGTTCATTGCAGTTGGGGTGTTCCTGCTCCCAGGAAGGACTATAAGCCTTAGCAACCAATGTTGGCAGTGTCAACACTGCCTCAACACAACACAAGCATATACTGGGGACTGTCCCACAGAGCAGCAACCAAGACACATCACCCAAGATGCTTTTGCAGAGAAGCCAAAGATGCAGTAGTTAGGCCTTGGGGGTCTCCTTCAGAGTTCAGAACAATGTAAATCATCTTACATACTAAACACACAAATGTTTTGATAGTACTGAGTAATAAAGGCCGATAAAATACTGTAAGTTAGGCTTTAGTTTCAGAAGGGATAGCTTTGTGGCCTTTACTTGGTGGATTAAAATGTAAATAAATATTTGAGCTTTGTAGGGGCAAAACAAGCTCTTGGTTACTTCTTTTCATGCTAAACATATATAAGCAACTCTATACTTTGCCCAGAGCATTTCCAGAAAGTATGCCAAATAGATATTGAAAAGTAAATCCCATCTGCCCACAGAAACAATTTTACAATTGGAATTTCTGTTACTAAAATCAATCATAGCTAAGCCTAATAATATACCATAAATACACAAACATACAATACCATTAGCTTCTATAATTTAAAATAGTAAAACTGTGCTCCCAAATACTGATTGTCTTGAGGACCCAATTTACTATGAAGTGTGTGTATGTATGTGTATATGTGTATATATGTGTGTGTGTGTGAATATATATGTGTGTATGTGTGTGTATGACCTACAACATATAAAAGTGCATATAATTTTATTTATTTAAAACACATTAGTTAGTCCCATTTATCTTAATATATAATAAAACTGCCTTCTTAGAATTTAGGGGAATGATCTGGACAGTATGGGCCTTTAAAAAAGAAGCTCAATGAAATATAAGCTAAACTTTCTTTCATATTAATCGTATTTCTCTACAGCTGACAGGCACAATGGCATTTCCATTACCATCTGGTTGCCTCAAAGCCCTGTAGCAGAAGCTCAACAGATATAAGAATGAAGGCAAAACTTTCCTCAGTACTCAAAAACAGATGAACCAAGGTTGATGCTAGGCTGTAATGCTAATACACATTAGCTGGATCAAAGCAGTTATCAGTGGACTCCCTGAATTCTGTAAAATTGCAGGCAAAATATTCTATATATAAATTGACCCTTGAATAACAAAGGCAGATGCGCCACTGACTGAGCCACCCAGTGCCCCTCTTTATGACTTTCTTAATAGCATTTTCTATTCTCTAGCTTACTTTATTGTAAGAAAGAGTATACAATAGAGATAAAACACAAAATGTGTTAATGGACTTTATGTTATCGGGAAGGCTTCCTGTCAATAGGTTATTAGTAGTTACGTTTTTGAAGAGACAAAAGTTACACGTGAATCTTTAACTGAATGGGGGGGTCAGCACCCCTAAACCCCACATCGTTCATGGGCCAACTATAAACATACATATTTTTATAGGGATACATTTCTGTATCCTTTCGATTCACAAAAAAAGCTCTATGACCCTCAAAAGAGTAAAAATTTTTGGTCTAACTACTCCCCAGAAATAACCACTCTGAACGGTCTGGGCTATAAACTCACAGACCTTTTTTGATACATACCTACATATGTTATACATTATATACATACAAAGTTTGCTCATGAGTTGAGCATTTGGGGGTTTTGTTACTGCTGTTTTGCAAAAGTAAAACCAGACTTTCTTGAAGTATGCTACGTTGCAACTTGCTTTTTTTTTTTTAATAAAGATGGTCTTCTGGGATGCCTGGGTGGCTCAGTTGGTTAAGTGTTTGCCTTCAGCTCAGGTCAGGATCCTGGGATCAAGTCCCACATGGGGATCCCCCGCTTGTCCTTGTTCTCTCTCTCTGTCAAATAAATAAAATCTTAAAAAAAAAAAAGATGGCTTTACACATAGACTTTTAAAAATGACTGACTGATTGATTGATTTGAGAGAGGGGAGAGAGAGGGACGGAGAACAGGACCACGGGGGAGAACCGAAGGCAGATGGAGAAGCAGCCTCCCTGCTAAACTGGGAGCCCAACATGAAGCTTGATCCCAGGACTCTGGGATCATGACCTGAGCCAAAGGCAGTTGCTTAACCAACTGAGCTACCCAGGCACCTTCAAATAGATAGACCTTTTTAATTATATGGAATAGCTGGTCCATAATTTATTTAACCAATCATTCAAAACATTATGAGCGGGGCGCCTGGGTGGCTCAGTGGGTTAAAGCCTCTGCCTTTGGCTCAGGTCATGATCCCAGTGTCCTGGGATCGAGCCCCGTATCGGGCTCTCTGCTTAGCAGGGAGCCTGCTTTCCTCTCTCTCTCTCTGCCTGTCTCTCCACCTACTTGTGATCTCTGTCTGTCAAATAAATAAAATCTTTAAAAAAAAACAAATATTATGAGCAAAGATCAAAGGAAGAACTTATTATACTGGAGAAGGGGAATATATCATGGCAAGTTTAAAAAAAAAAACAAAACCAGAATGCCAATGAATTCAGGAGAACTTTTATAGGTCAGCAAGACCTTATTAAAAACAAAAACAGGGGTGCCTCAGTCCTTAAGCGTCTGCCTTCAGCTCAGGTAATAATCCCAGGTGCCTGGTCCTGGTCCTGGTCCTGGGATTGAGTCCTGCACCCAGCTCCCTGCTCAGCAGGAAGCCTGCTTCTCCCTCTCCCACTCCCCCTGCTTGTGTTCCTTCTCTCGCCGTGTCTCTCTCTGTCAAACAAATAAATAAAATCTAGAAAAACAAAACAAATACAATGAAAAAGACAAAATAAGGATGGAGAAACTACAGAATGTTTACACGTTACCACCAACACCAAAAGCAGTTTGACCAAAAGGAGTTTTGGGTGCAACTAAGGCTAGCCTCCTCACATATGCCCCTCGCCCCTCTTCCAGGATCCCTCCCCATGCTAAAGACATGACCAAAAAAAAAAAAAGAGAGAGAGAAAAATCCAACATATACAAATAAAATACGCAAAATAAGTTCCAATCCAAGAGGGGGTCACATGTAGTCAAGCCCACATCAAGGAAAGGTCTGGGGAAGAATTTGAGAAGGCTCTACCACAGGCAACAAAGGCATAAAGTCATAGAGGAGAGGATTTGAGGAATACATTAAAGAGCCACACTGAGCCAAAGCATTCAAGAGTATTTGTGGATGCTGGTCCCTATTTTACCCCCATAACTATGGTCAAGCAGGTGATAGATCACATGGCTGCAGTTTATTTTATTTTTTAAAAATATTTTATTGATTTGAGAAAGTGAGCGAGCGAGAGAGCACAAGCAGGGGAAGGAACAGAGGGAGAGGGAAAAGGAGATGCCCCATCGAGCAGGGAGCCCACTGTGGGCCCCGATCCTAGGACTCTGGATCATGACTTGAGCGGAAGACAGATGCTTAACCAACCGAGCCACCCAGGTGGCTCCACGGCTATAGTTTCAATCATCCATACCAAGGTCTGGAAGGAATCACTGACCAAGAGGAGGTAGAAGCTCCCATTCTCATTGTCCTGTCCTGTGTATGAGCATCAGAAGGTTAGGTCTCCCCTTAAGGCTGCTCCTATCATGGACATAAACATGCCAGTCGCTCTTCACTTGACACACCTGACCACACACGCTTTCTGGCAATAGATAGCATGCTCATGCAGGGAGCCTCCGGTTTTATTTTGGCTTCCTTTATACATTAGCCACCAGGAAGCAGTTATACTGGTAAGTATTAGAGCCTGCACAACCATTACACTTCTTTAAAAACAAACAAACAAAAAACCCTGGGCATTCAATTTTGTTTATCATCATACTAAACTTGATTTCAGTCAAGTTTTCCCTTAAAAGGCATAGTCACTCGTGAGTCTCCCAGCAAAAGCAGGTTTCGGGGCCTGCAAATTTATATGCCAGTTCCTAAATCTTGGTTAGTTCTCCAGGAGGTCCCTTTTGAACTGAATAGTGTGGAATTTAAGTGTTCAATCTTGGAAATGGGGCACTTGGGCTCTCTCTCCGTCCCCCACCCAGGGTTCGTCAGCCAACTTCTGGTGGCCACAGCCTTCTGCAGTAACATATCCTTTTACCTTTTAAAATTCTGTATGTATGTACGTATGTTTTTTTTAAAGGGCTTTTATTATTTTTTAATTTTTAAAATTTCATTTATTTATTTGAAAAGTTATTTGGAAAAGTAAGTAAAGGCCAATGTCTTTTTCCTCCCTTTTACCCACTCCTATTCCTCATCAAATGCCACAAGCAGATAAGAATTAGGAGCTACGAAAGCACATCACATTTCATTGGGAAGTCAGGAAAAGCACTTCACTGTCGGAAGTTTTGTTTAAGGAAAAAAAAAAGCAATGGGTGTTGTATGTAAGTGTGGAATCACTATATTGTATACCTGAGACTAATATTAGACTGTATGTTAACTAAATCGAATTTAAGTAGAAACTTGTAAGAGGGGTGCCTGGTGGCTCAGTCAGTTAAGCATCAGACCTGATTTCAGCTCAGGTCAGGGTTGTGAGATTGAGCCCCCACCCCCACCCCATTGGCTCCGTGCTGAGCATGGAGCCTGCTTAAGATTTTCTCTCCTCTCCTTCCGAACCTCCCCTCTTTCTCTCCCTCCCCCAAAACAAACAGACAAACCAGCGAAGACGCTTCTACATCTTCTGGAGGAAGACTAAAACAACAGAAGACATGATATCCTTATGTGTGACTATGTCACTCACGTATATGACACGTAGCAATGCCACATATTTAGAAGAAGAGCATGCGTAGGGCACTTGGATGGCTCAGTCAGTGGAACATGCAACTCTTGATCTCAGGGTTGTGAGTTCCAGCCCATGTTGGGTGTAGGGATTACTTAAAAATGAAATCTTTTTTAAAAAGGTGGGGGGACGTATGCCTGGGTGGCTCAGATGGTTAAGCATCTGCCTTCAGCTCAGGTCATGATCTCCAGGTTCTGGGATCGAGCCCCATGTTGGGCTCCCAGCTCAGCAGGGAGTCTGCTTCTCCCTCTCTCTTTGCCTCTCCCCCTGTTTGTGCTCTCTCTGCTTCTGTATCTCTCTCAAGTGAATAAATTTTTTAAAAAATTAAACCAAAAAAAAAGAAAAAAAGAACAGCATGTGTATGAGATGCTATCTTGCACAGCAGACAGTATGTGTGGAAATGTAACACAGAGAAAAGGGAGTAGGGAGGAGATCACCTAGATTCTGCTACCATGAAATTAGGGAGCTCAATCTCTCCCAGGAAATTAAGGAGATGCTAACCTTTATTATTCTCTCAAATATCTGAGTCAGCAAAATTATTTTGCAAATGTCAATGCATTCTAACAATTTTTGAAGGGGCAGCTATTTAGGATCAGAAATGGGAAAAGCAGTGGCAAGTTTTCTTTATCAGTAGGTATTAGAGGCCAAGATGATGAAAAACAGAAAGAACAAAATTCAGTAAGTCGCCTCAAGCATCCTGCCTACAGGGAAAGCAGTAGGGGATCATGGAGAAGACATCTGGTAGACCGCCCTGGGTAAAGAGCAGTTAAATTCCTCCTTCTGCCCCAAGAAAGCAATTAACATATAAAACTGCAAGAGCAAAGACTGAAAGTTCAGCTTTCCCCTACACTCAAAAATGTCTCAAGTATATTACCTTGCTTGATCTTTACAACAATCCGCTAAGTTATATACAGCGGATATTATCAACGTCACAGACAGGAATATACCTGTCTTGCACAAAGTACAACAGAGAAGCAGGTGTCTTGGGTAACAGCGATCCTCGGTGGAAGACTCCAGATGGATCCAGGCCACCCACTGACTAATTCCTGCTCACAGCATCAAGCTCTGGTAACAATTCTCGGTATTTAAATAGTGCAATCTAGATAAAAGCAATGTCATCAGTTTATTTCATAGTTCAACACGGAACTTTTTTTTTTTTTAAAGGTCTGGATTCCAGCTCACTTAAGGTGGATAATTCTTAATCATGCAGATCCATTAATTATTAATAAATGACAAATGCCTATTAGGTCCTCCTTAAAGTGTTTACTGCTCACACAGATTATATATATACTCCGGCTACGTTGTCTGCATGGCTTTGAGTGGGTCTCTTTACCACCCACATATTTAAAAGTAGATGAAGGTAAAGTGAAAAATGATAAATTCCAGTTCATGATTCTGAAATGTAAGGTAAACTATGAATTCTGAAGGTCACAAAGTTCAAGATGAATGTCATTAATTGAACAACTGAATTCTAAAATATTCCATCATCATTTTCAAATTGAATCAAGGAAAATAAACCTTCCACAATACCTAATAGAGCTTTCAGCAAATACTTTATTTACATATTCTAAAATGCTTAGTCTTTACAATTTTATACCAAAGAGATTAGAAAGAGAACATTAATATTAGTTCACAATACCAAAAATAAATCTGGCTTTTTAATAAAGCAAATTTTAATATACAATATGTAAGTAATTGTGAACCATGTATATAACTGTGTTTGTGCATGTGTGTCCCTATCAGCTTTTTAATTTAGGGGAAAAGATAAAAAGAAAACTTGAAGAAATTAATCTGAGTTGCCCATAAAAGTGGATTTATGAAGCAGATCATAGCAGAATGCACACTTGGGGTTGTGGTTATGCAGGACAGAAAAGAAGCTTTCAAAAACATTTTTACACTTATTTACTCAAAGAGCTGTCTGGCTAGTGATCACACAAGGCAGTGTACTCTGTAGCTGGGCTGCTTGAGCCAAACCCCAGTTCTGCCACTCCTCGGCAATGTGACCTATTAGTTTTTGATGGCTGCATCATACATTACCATGAACTTAGCTGTTTAAAATAACACATGTTCCTTACCTCAGTTTCTGTAGGTCAAGAATGCAGCCATGGTATGCCTGTGTCCTTTGCTCAGGTTCTCAGAAGGTTGTGACCTCCTCTGCAGCTCAGGCTCTACTCTCAAGCTCAGCCCTTGTTTGTTGACAGGATTCTATTCCTTGCAATTATAAAACTGGGGATCCATCTCCTAGAGGCCACCTGCCATCCCCTGCCACATGGCCCTCCTCACACACAGCAGTGTGCTTCAACAAGGCCAAAAGAAGAGCATTTCTGGTGCTTTAAATCTCTAACCTTAGGGAAGACTTGAGTAAGCGTTTTAAGTGGTCACCTGATTGGGTCAGGCCCACCAAGGATAATTTCCCTTTTGATGAACTCAAAGTCAACTGATGAGACCGTGTATCTGCAAGCTCACTTCACCTTTGCCATATAATGTAACCTAATCACAAGAATGTCATCCACTATATCTACCAGTCCTACAGGATTTTATTCCCTGCAATTGTAAAATTGGGAATCCATCTCCTAAAGGTCACCTGCCATTCCCTCAAAAGAGGGGGATTACATGGGGTGTATACACCATGGGGCAGGAATCTTTAGGAGCATCTTAGAATTCTGCTTACCACAGACACTTACCCCTCCATATCTTACTTGTATCCTCTCTCCAATGGGGATAACAGAAGTATCAATCTCAGAAAGCTGTTCAATGGTTCAAGGAGTAGAGTTCTACAGAGCTCTCAGAGCAGTCCCCAGTACACCTTATAGTAATAGAAATAATGGCTCAACAAAAAATAAGTAATGAAAATAGTGGTCCATGAGTTGGTGGGTCCTCAACTTTGTCTGGCCCCAATTAAGGCTAAGATGATAGAAAATTGCAAAGTCTTTCACAAGTTATCTAGTTTCCTTTTTAAATTCTTTTAATTTAACTGGAAAAATATGGCGCCCAGGGCTTGCACAGCCACACAGTAACAATAAGGGGGAGCTGCCACCATTACATGGGGAGGGTTCTTCAGTTCTCCAGGCCTCACTACATCTTCTTGCCTCACTCCAGCCCACCTGATTCATTTCCATAACTACCCGGTCTCTATAAGCATATGTATTTCTGACCAGAAATCTAAACTGATCCCTTCCAGCCTATGTCCCACGTACAAAACAAAGACAGAAGACAGGTATACAGTAAAATGTATTTTTTGAAAATATTAAATGTTAAAAAAGTAAAAGGAAGAAAAACAAAATATGTACTTCCCATGCCATTTTTTTAAAAGCCAAAGGAGAATAAGCTAAGGAATCCAAATGCAGACATCAAAGAGAAACATTTTGTAGGCAGCATGTAAAAACAAAAGTTTGAGATTTAAATTTATTCCTTCCAAAAGCATGAAAAACTTATACTGAACTACAGATTTTGGGATCATAGTGATATGTCAACATAGCTTCGTCAATTGGAATAAAGGTACTCAGGATTTTGATAGTAAGGGACGCTGTGTGTATATGGTCAGTCTCCATACCCTCCACTCAGTTTTGCTGTGAACCTAAAACTGCTTTAAAAAATAGTTTACTTTTAAAAATAAATAAATACACTGAAATATTTTTTAAATCTAGTAAGACAAAAATTTCCCCTCAAAATTCTCTTTAAAATTTTTTCAAAACATCTCCAAAATGGCTTGAAAGTATTTTTCTTTCTCCCAAAATCATTCATAAGAATCTGACAACTTAAAATTCAGTCACAAAAAAGATCAGTACATATTCCCACAATGCTCATTCCATTCAAGAAAAAGTAACCACCCCTATGGATTGAGTCTCCATTCATACGGGATCACAAGCTAGTACATAGGATATTTCACTTGCTTTCAAAAATATGTTAATATCCCTAAAAGTCTGTAGCACAATACTTGATTTCCTTCATCTACCGCAAGCAGCTGCATTGTATAAAAGTCCTAGAGGCAATGCTACTATGTAAAATCATGACTGAAGTAATACTCAGCCCTTCTCGTGTAGTCATGCCAGGAAAAAAATAACGCACTGAGTGTGAAAGGGTGATGGAAAGAAGACAAAGCCAAAGAAATAACTAAAATATTTTAATTCATGTTTTGATTATGATGGTACAACTTACATAAAGACACGTCTATTCTCACATTTTCAGGAATGAACCTCTAAGAGAAAATGAATGGGTTGAGGGGAGTCTTACAACTGTTTATTTTCCACTTAATGCAATAATTTGCAGTATATTCAGCCTCCATCATACTTAATGTGATCTTTAAAATGTACTTTACATCTCCTCACTAGTGACCACTCACCACTTGGAACCATGCCAACAGAGGGCAAACTGCCAGGTAAACTGACTTACAAAAATTTTTTTTTTTTAAGATTTTTATTTATTTATTTGGCAGAGAGAGGGACAGCGAGAAAGGGAACACAAACAGCAGGTGTGGGAGAGGGAGAAGCAGGCTTCCACCCAGCAGGGAACCCAACACAGGGCTCGATCCCAGGACCCTGGGATCGTGACCTGAGCCAAAGGCAGACACTTAATGAATGAGCCATCCAGGCGCCCAGACTTTAAAAATCTTTGTAGGTTAAAAACTTTTAAAGCAGTTAAGTAAGAAGGTTAGCTATTCTGCTTTCAAACTTTGGATATATTTAAGTTTAAAATTCATAAAGCATACCAAGAGCTAAGACATAAAAATCAGAATCTTGGTATGGATGATTAAAACTGCAGCGATGCGCTCTATCACCTGTTTGACCATAGTTACGGGGGCAAAATAGTGACCAGTGTCCACAAATACTCTTGAATGCTTTAGCTCAGTATGGCTCTTTAAAATTCCTCCAATTCTCTCCTTTATGACTTTGTTGCCTGTGGTAGAGCCATTCTCAGATTCTTCGACCTTTCCTCAAGGTAGTCTTGACTACATGTGACCCTGCCTTGGATGGGGGCTTATTTTGCATACTTTACTGGTATATGTGGGGTTTCTCCTCTTTTATTATCATGCTTTGGTGTTTTTTCGGTGTTTTGTTCGTGAGGTGTCAGTCCACAGAAGGATTTAAGGTCTAGGTACTAACTCCAAGTCTGCTACTGTATTTACAACGTTATCTTAAGCAATGTATTTGATGGAAAAAGCAATGTTTCAGGTATGACAAAGAGACTCTCAGTATGTCTCAAGAACATAAGTCCTCTTACAAGGACAGATCCAAAATAGTCAAAAATGGGAAACAACCCGAATGCCCATCAACAGTGGAATAGATAACTAAATTGCAGTATATTTACAAGGGATGAAAATAAATGAACTACATTTTTTTGCTATTATCAGTAATGATCCTGGGATCAATCCTGGGCATGTCCTCAGAGTACACATGAATGCACATGTGTTGCATCTATACATTATATACTGAACTGAAGAATCCGAAACTCAAAAGAATACATAGTGTATTATGCGATGTATATAAAAACCAAAGAAGTCAAAATTAATGATATTGTAAATTAATTACTATTAGGTAATGTTAAAAATTTAATTAAAATTAAAAAACTCAGGAGAGGAAAGAAGGAGCAGTAAATAATTGGGAGGGAGCATGTGATTCCCGGGATTTTGTGATCACTTCCTAACCTGTATGTGTACAGTTTTCTTACATCCTGAGTTTATATTGTTTTTAGTATTAACATTTATAGGTATGTTTCTGTTAGGAGACAAAAGCAAAATTAATGGAGAATATTTATAAAGTGTAAGTATACCAAACGAGAAGGACGTTATTTCACTGACAATGACACAAATGAAATAGAATTTCTCTCTAGATGCGCTTAGAAAGGGTAACAAAGGTCACAAACTGTAATGTCCTTCGGGCCAAGCATGTTACTCAAGTTCGTTACTCAAGTTCGTGAAGAGAGCCCCATAAAAGCATATGTGTAGCACTGCGTGAACAGGGACAGGCTGGGACAAACTTGACAGGGCAGGCCCCACCTAAAGGGCAACTGGGTCTCAATGCCAACGGATTGCTGCCCTACAGGAATGCTGGGCCCAGGGTTAACAGATCATTTGGATTTTCAAAAGAAAACATAAAAAGTAAGATTTATGTGATTAAGTGAAATCTGCTGATCATTAAAACAAAAATCAGGCCCAAAAAAACCTGTCTCAAGGGTATCTGTTAGAGACATCAGAGGAGAGGAATGCTGTGGGAAGAAGTCCTGAAGGAACCAGTAAGAGGTTGGTAAGCAAGACACCAGCAAAAGGTTGGCTCCTAGAGAAGATGATATTTCTTTCTGAGAGGAGGATGAAAGGCTAAGCGTATAGAGACACACACTGGATAAAACAGGGCCTTTGTTCGAAGGACACAATAAGGACTGACCAGGAAGGTGTGGGGAGTTATCTGTAGCAATGGTTCTCAAACTTAGCCGCAACAGACCCTTTTATCAAAAGAATGCAAAACTCAATGTATAAAACCGATCGAAGCAGAGGGCCAACCCTGTATCAGGAGGAAAGCTGGAATCCCACCTCCGAGGTGTCATCTACCTTGCCAGCAGTCCAACATTCAGCCTCACAAACGACTCCTAAAAGACACACAAAGGATAAATAGAGGCTTTCCAGAGTTTTCCATCCCCCATGCAGTTCAGAAATAGGAGCCAAAAACACAATTCTGAGCAATTCAAGACCGGAAAACAAGGCACATTTTCAAGGCACCTTGGGTTCTGGATTAATACCATAAAGGATGAGCTGGGGGAGAGGAGGATGAATAGTTAGAAAGAACAGAAGAAATACCACGTAGCAGTGAAAGCAGAAGTAGATGTGCACTTGACGCCTCCAAGTGAAGATCAGCATTACGGCCTACTGCAGGATCTTGGGGAACCTCGCCAGCTTGTCCTCATACTTGTTCTAAGGATCGACATGGATGCTTATCTCACCACTTATTACAGGAAACCTCTCAAATATTACTGGAACACTTGTTTTTAATCAAAGCTCATTTTAGTAAAATTAACCATTTTATGCAGTTACATTAGGGTGTTACTAATTCAAAGTCATCCTTAAATAACCAGTTGGACACGGCTGTGTCTTAAAAAATGAAAAGGACTTTTAGCCATCCTGACAGGTGTGAGATGGTATCTCATCATGCTTTTGATTTGTGTTTCCCTGATGATGAGTGATGTTGAGATCGCTTCATGTGTCTGTTAGCCACCTGGATGTCTTCTTTGAAAAGTGTCTATTTAGGTCTCCTGCCCATTTCTCAATTGGGTTATTTGTCGTCTTGGTGTTGAGTTTGATAAGTTCTTTATAGATTTTGGATACTCTTTATCAGATATGTCATTGGCAAATATTTTCTCCCATTCCATAGGCTTCCTTTCAGTTTTGTTGACTGTTTTCTCCACTGTGCAGAAGTTTTTTATCTTGATGAAGTCCCAATAATTCATTTTTGCTTTTGTTTCCTTTGTCTCCAAAGACAGGTCTAGTAAGAAGCTGCTATGGCCAAGGTCGAAGAGGTTGCAGCCTGTGTTCTCCTCTAGGATTTTCATGATTTCCCGTCTCACATTAAGGTCTTTCATCCATTTTGAATTTATCTTTGTGTATGGAGTAAGAAAGTGGTCCAGTATCATTCTTCTGCATGTTGCTGTCCAGTTTTCCCAACACCGTTTGTTGAAAAGGCTTTTTTCCATCGGACATTCTTTCCTGCTTTGTCAAAGCTTAGTAGACCAGATAGTTGGGGGTCCATTTCTGGATTCTTTTTTCTGTTCCATTGATCTTTGTGTTTGTTTTTGCCAGTACCATACTGTCTTGATGACTACAGCTTTGTAATACCTTGAAAACCAAAATTGTTATGCCTCCAGTTTTTCTTTTTCAGAATTGCTTTGGCTATTCAGGGTCTTTTGTGGTTCCATACAACTTTTAGGATCGCTTGTTCTAGCGCTATGAAAAATGCTGGTGGTATTTTGATGGGGACTGCATTAGATGTATAGATGGCTTTCGGTAGTATAGACATTTTAACAATGTTCTTCAATCCATGAGGATGGAATGCTTTTCCATTTCTTTGTGTCCTCTTCAATTTCTTTCATAAGTATTCTATAGTTTTCAGAGTACAGATCTTTTACTTCTTTCATTAGATTTATTCCTTGGTATCTTACTGTTTTTGGTGCACTTGCAAATGCGATCAATTCCTTGATTTCTTTTTCTTCTGTTCTGTTATTACTGTATAGGATGCAACAGGTGTTGGCAAGGATGCAGAGAAAGGGGAACCCTCTTGCACCGTTGGTAGGAATGTAAACTGGTGCAGCCACTCTGGAGAACAGTATGGAGGTTCCTCAAAATATTAAAAATAAAACTACCCTATGACCCAGCAATTGCACTTCTAGGTATTTACCCAAAGGATAAAAAAATACAGATTTGAAAGGACACATGCACCATGTTTATAGCAGCATTATCAACAATAACCAAACTATGGGGAAAGCCAAAATGTCCACCCACTGATGAATGGATAAAGATGTGACATAGACACACACACACACAGACACACACACAGGAATATCACTCAGCCATCAAAAAGAAGGAAATCTTGCCATTTGCAGTGACATGGATGGTGCTAAAGTGTATTATGCTAAGTGAAATAAGTCAGAGAAAGACAAACTCCACATACTCTCATTCATAGGAGGAATTTAAGAAAGAAAACAGATAAATATACAGGAAGGGGTAAGAAAAAAAAAGGAGAGAGAGAAACAAGCCATAAGAGCCTCTTAACAATATAGAACAAGCTGAGGGTTGATGGAGGGATGTGGGTGGGGGATGGGCAGATAGGTGACTGGTATTATGGAAGACACTTGTTGGGATGAGCACTGTAATGGGATGTAAGTGATGAAATACTGAATTCGACTCCAGAAACCAGTAGTGCCCTGCATGTTAACCACCTAAAATTTAAATTAAAAAAATGAGCAGAGGACCTGAATAGATATTTTTGCAAAGAAGATATACAGATGGCCAACAGGTACATGGAGAGTTGTTTGGCATCACTAATCATCAGGGAAATGCAAATCAAAACCACAATGAGATACTACCTTATACCTGTCAGAATAGCTAGAATCAAAAAGACAAGAAATAGCAAGTGTTAAAGGAACCCTTGTGCATTATTAGTGGGGACGTAAATAGGTGCAGCCACTGTAAAAAACAATATGGAGGTTCCTCAAAGAATTAAAAATAGAACTACCATACAATCTGGTAATTATATCTCTGGGTATTTACCCAAAGAATATGAAAACACTAATTCAAAGGGATACATGCATCCCTATGTTTATTGCAGCATTATTTACAATAGCCAAGAAGATATGGAAGCAACTTAAGAATTCATCAAAAGATGAATGGAGGGACACCTGGGTGGCTCAGTTGGTTAAGTACCTGCCTTCAGCTCAGGTCATGATCCCAGAGTCCTGGGATCGAGCCCCATATCTGGCTCCTCACTCAGCAGGGAGCCTGCTTCTCCCTCAGACTGCCGCTCCCCCGCTTGTGCGCGTGCTCTCGCTCGCTCTCTCTCTCTCTCTCTGACAAATAAATAAATAAATAAAATCGTTACCAAAAAAAAAAAAAAAAAAAAGATGAATGGATAAGGAAGATTTGGTATATACACACACACACACTGAATATTCCACAACCATAAAAAGGTATGAAATCTTGCCATTTGCAGCAACATGGATGGACCTAAGGATATTATACTATTGGGTTATGGACATTGGGGAAGGTATGTGCTATGGTGAGTGCTGTCAAGTGTGTAAACCTGGCGATTCACAGACCTGTACCGTGGGGCTAATAATACATTATATGTTAATAAAAAATAAAAAATTTAAAAAATAAATAAATAAAAAGACCATTCTCGGGAGCGGGGGGGATATTATACTAAATGAAACAAGTCAGACCGAGAAAGAAAAGTACTACGTGATTTCACTCACATGTGGAATCTAAAAAACAAAGCAAAGGAATAAACAAACAAAAAGTAGAATCAGCCTTATAGACAACAAACTGATGGTTGCCAGAAGGAAGGGTTGTGGGAGAATGGCCAAATGAGTAAAGGGGAGTGGGAGATACAGGCTTCTGGTTATGAGATGAATAAATCACGGGAATAAAGGTACAGCATAGGGAATACAGTCCATGATATGGTAAAAGTGTTGTATGGTGACAGAAGGAAGCTACACTTGTGGTAAGTGTACCATAATGTACAGAGATATGAATCATTGTTTTACACTTGAAAGTGATATAACATTGCACGTCAATTAAAAAATTATTCAAAAATCTTTTAAAGATGGAAATAAATACGTCCGTTTTAATAAAAATGCTCACAATCCTAAAACTGACCCAATGATAACAACTGACTGTAATTGACTGTAATTCAACACAGTCACTATACAAGTTGAGTTTAGTTTGTTTTTTTAAACTCTTGATGCTATGTAACCATGACACTACCTTTTGGCAATATTTACCTCCCCCAAATTGTCACTTAGTTCCCCAGCTACGATATTTAAAGCACAAATTAAGAGCAGAGGGGTAATGGAAAACATAGCACAAGAAGCCAAAGATTCTGCCCATTTCGGTCATTAGCTAGGTAAGACTTGGTTTCTCAGACTTAGTTTCTATATTTAAAAAGGGTTTAGTCTATCAGTAGTTCCTAAACAGGAATGACCTTTAAAATCATGCAGGGTATGTTTTCTAAAGTACACATACCTAACGTGATTCTACTCAGTGTTTCCCCAAAATGAATATACTTACATTTTGTGGCTTAATATTTTTATCAGTTATTGAAGAGTGATTACATTTAAGATTTTACACATCACTACAGCATTAAACAGGATGGAAACACAATGAAAGCTGATTCGACATCAACATTCTTTAATACTCTTAGCCTGTTGTCATTAGACATTAATTCTATTATTTTTTCTTAACAGTGAAGGAATAAAAGAATTCAAAATTTGTGAAGTTTCTTGTTGGTTTTAATGGACTCATCTTTCCTTTCATTTTAGTATTAGATATAGCACTAAGTCATTTAAATTAGTACTTGGTAGTTGAAGATTTATAAAGAGTAGCATGTAACATAAACTTGGCATTTAAGAAGTAATGATATAAAACTATTAAAATGGTGGATAATTGACAAGAAAATATATAACTTTATTGGATGGAAAAATCAAGTTAAAGTGAGCCTTTTCCATCAAACTTTCAAAGTACTTTCTTTCCATGATGAAAAGGGAAGCAAGCCCTACATGAAAGTCCTGAAGAACTTTATAAATACATCCAAAGAATATGCCTTTCTACGAATTCTTTTATAGTTTAAGTCCATACCCCAAATTACAATTATCCACTTAGAATAACAACTAATAATTTTCAAGTGGGAGGAGAAACACCAATCATCTACTTAAATGGGACTCATTTCAGAACACCTTGGCCCCACATTTCCTCAACTAAAAAGTTTTATTTTACGTAAGTTACCGAGCCATCAATAATCCAATTGGAAAGACCACTTGCTGTTTTAAAGAAACCATGCAAACATAAGCAAATGTCTTAATTAAGAGGTATAGTTCGCGTCTGGCCACAGCGCAGTACACTCCCACGCGCTTAATGCCAGCTGTAGAACAGTGAATTTCAAGCAGCTGCCTTAATTGCAGATGCAGATCAACACATGCTCATTTGGCTGGGCCAACTAATTGGTAGGTAGGCTACATTTCTAACAAAATATCCACCCATATTACAGATGTTGTTCTCTAGCAGGGTAAACGATTGGTAACAAACAGTAATGAAGTGGCAATAAGGTACACTTGGCGAAATGATTTAGTTGGACAGTTTACAAGAGGATCCCACATTAGCTCTGAAAACCACTTGTGCCAAAATTGGAACATCAACTAAATTTCAAAAGTATCTTTCTGTGCAAGATTAAGAATACTAAAACGTTTCACAAGGGTTCTTCGGTCACCAAAATAACACTTGCAACACTTGTGAAGTGGACCCATCCCCCTTAACCATACCAAGCCCAGGGCAAATGTGCAAAAACATTTAGTCCTGTTCTTTCCTTAAAGCCTAATGCAGGGACGCCTGGATGGCTCAGTCAGTTAAGCATCTGCCTTCAGCTCAGGTCATGATCGCAGGGTCTTGGGATCGAGTCCTGTATCAGGCTCCCTGCATAGCAGGGAGCCTGCGTCACCCTGTTTATGCTCTCCCTCTCTCTGACAAATAAATGCACTCTTAAAAAAAAAAAGCCTAATGCAGGCCAAATATTTATAGACATGTGCAAAGATAATAATTATATTTACCAGGAAATCTATAAGGATCTGTAAGGGTAAAAGGGAGGGGGATATGACGCTCTTCTGTTTCCAGCCATGATGGTATAACAGACTAGATTTACCCCATGACCTTAAACTGAAAAAACTGGACAAAATATGTGAAACAATGGATTTCAGTCAGTGCAAGAGAGACAGTTCAGGACACTGATATCCACAAGAAGGGAAACAAATGAGGTGAGCCCTGCAGCTGCCCTAACTTACTGCCTACAGATTTTTTAGATTAGAATGCAGGGAGAGGGACTCAAATAGAGATCAGCAGTTCCCCTGAGTTGAGGAAACAGCCTTAAGCATGTGGGTAAGATAGAGTCCCTAGAATTACCAGACAGTGGACAGAGAGAGCATGAGTGAGACTAACAGCAAGAGAAAGACAAGAATAAAACAAGAGCAAGAGTACACTATATACAGTAATCCTCCCTTATTCACAGTATTGCTTTCCAAGGTTCTAGTTAGCCACAATCAGCTACAGTCTGGAAGCAGATGATTCCCCTTCTGATGAATCGTCAGCAGGTCAACAGTAGCCCAATGCGAGGTCACAGTGCCTATGTCCTTCATCTCATCATATAGGCATTTTGTCATCTCCAATCATCACAAGAAGGGTGAGAACAGTACAATAAAATATTTTAAGAGACTAACACTCATATAATTTTATTTACAGTATATTGTAATTATTCTACTACTTTGTTGTTAATCTCTTGTGTCTAATTTATAACTTAAACTCTATCATAAGTATGGATATACAGAAAAAAAACGAAGTATGTGCAGAGCTCAGTACTACCCACAGTTTCAGGCATGGGGGGGGCGGGTCTTGCAACACATCCCCCACATATAAGGGCTGGTGTATGTTCAAAAAAGGAAAGGGCAAACATCTTTAAAAGAGATAAAGGAGATACAAAAATGACCTAAAATTTTATTTTGAGAGAAAAATAAAATATCTGAATTAAAAAAAAAATACACTAACAGGATTAATGGCAGATTAGAAACTAGAGAAAGAAAGATTAATGAATGTAAAGGCATGGCAATAGACACTCTCTAAAATGAAACACAGAGAAAAGAGACCCCTCCCCCAAAAAGAAAAGGAAAGAAGACAACATCAGTAAGTTGAGAGTCAACTTTAATCCATTCAATATATGTATACCTAGAATCCTAAAAAGAGAGTGAAGGATAGAAAAAATATTTGATGGCTCCAATTTTCCCAAATATAATGAAAATTACAAACATACAAATCTATGCTCAATCAATTCCAAGTAGGAGAAACATGAAGAAAAGTACACCATGGGGCAAAATACTCAAATTCCTTAAAGCTGCTAATAAAAAGATAAATCTTAAAAGTAACCAGAGAGGGACGCCTGGGTGGCTCAGTTGGTTGAGCGGCTGCCTTCGGCTCAGGTCATGATCCCAGCGTCCTGGGATCGAGTCCCACATCGGGCTCCTTGCTCCGCAGGGAGCCTGCTTCTCACTCTGCCACTCTGTCTGCCTGTGCTCTCTCTCTCTCTGACAAATAAATAAATAAAATCTTTAAAGAAAAAAAAAAAAAAAAGTAACCAGAGAAGAAAAAAAGAAGTGACTTACGCAAGGTAGTAAAAAAGAAAGAAAAAAAATAATAGCAGACCTCTCAAAAACACTACAGACCAGAACACAATGAAGCAAAGTAAAGTAGTGAAAGGGGAAGCAAGAATCTGTCATCATAAAATTTTATACCCAGAGAAAATACATTCAAAGCTAAATGTTTTTGTTCTGACTTACCAAAAAATTCATCAGCAGCAGATCAGCACTCTGAGAGATATAAAAGGAAGTCTTTCAGACAGGAAAGAAAAAAAATAAGATTCCTGACTGAATTATGTATCCATAAAAAGGAATGAATAGCATCAGAAATAATGTGTGTAAGTAAAGAACACTTTAAAAAATAAAAAATAAGTTTAATTCTCTCTAAAATATAGTTGACTAAGGCAAAAATGTTATACAATTCATAACATATACATATGTTATGAATATATAGAAATATATATATAGAAATATATATATAGAAATAAATAAAATATATTTATAGAATATAAATATTCTCTATATAAATATATATAGAAATAAATAAAATAAAGAAATATATATTTATATATAGAAATATATATATAAATATAGATTTATATATATATAGAAATAAGTAAAACAGTGGGGAATGGGAGTATACTGTCGTCACATTCTTGTGCTCTACATCAAGTAGTAGTAGCCTGTGACAAGGTAAACACTGTAAAATCTAAAGCAATCACTAAAAACAAAGAAAAAAGATGTACAGCCAATAGTCAAGGAAGGAAATAAGGAATGATTTATTTTATTTTATCTGACAGAGAGAGACACAGTGAGAGAGAGAATACAAGCAGGGGGAGTGGGAGAAGGAGAAGCAGGCTTCCCGCTGAGCAAGGAGCCTGGATGCAGGGCCAGATCCAAACCTGAGCCGAAGGCAAACTCTTAACAACTGAACCACCCAAGTGCCCCAATAATAAAGAATGATTAAAAACATGTTATTAATCCAAACATAGGCAGAAAAAAAACCAAACAAGGGAACAAAGAACAGATGAGGTGAACAGAAAACAGAGTAAATGGGTAGATCTTAACCCAATCCTATCAACAATAACATTAAGTGTAAATGGTCTGAGAACCCCAATTAAAAGGCGGAAGTCATCAAATTGAATTTTAAAAAAAAATGACCGAATCTATGCTGTTTAAATCTAAGATTTAAAGATTTATTTAAAGATTATGCTTTAAATATAAAGCACAATCAAAAACAAATGATGTATTTTATGGTGACTAACATAACACAATAAAAATCTTAAAAAATAATAAAAAATAAATAAATGAATATAAGGCACATATAGGTTAAAAGAAAAGACAGAAAAAATATATATATACCATGCTAACACCAACCAAAAGAAAGATAAACAAAGTTGATTTCAGTGCAAAGAATATTACCAAGAATATAAAAGGTCATTTCATAATGATAAAGGAATGAATTCATCAAGAAAACATATCACTCCTAAATGTTAATGCATCTAATAACAAAAAAATAGACACAAAGAAACAGACAAATCCATAATTATAGTTGGGGATTTCAACACCCCCGCCCCCACAGCAAGTACACAGAAAAATCAATGAAGATACAGGAGACTTGAACAATACCATCAATCAACTATTTTGTATTTTAATAAGCCTCTTCTGAGTGGCTTATAGAGATTAATCAGTGTTCCCTTAAATCTGAGAAGAGAAAATTCAAGAATGACCAGACAAGAACAAAACTTCTAATGCTTTAAAATGTACTAGAAATTTCATCCTCACAGAAATGGCCAGCTTGAGAAAGGACAGTAAAAAATCCAGACAGATATTTGGCTAGCAACTAATAGTCTTTTTAAATGTACTAATAAACTTTTGAAGTATTTTTATTAATTGGTATATAAACAAAGAATTACATAAGAATCTAAGATATACATATAAGTCCTAATTAAGGTAAAACGGCCAAATTAGAACTGGTTTGACCATTTTAATTTTAAAAGTGGCTATATCTCTTCTTTCTGATCATATCACAGTCTGGAATTTAATGCCATTGCAACATTTCATTCTTTGAACTTTTAAATTTTCTACATAGGTTTTATCAGTTAGCTATACTATCCCTGCTTCCACAAACTATTTCAAGTTATGACAGTTGGTGTCTTCATGAAAGGACAGCCTCTTCTAAACTTCAGACAATACTGCAAATCACTGATGTTAATTACTCTTCCTGTCCTCTGTGTAAAATTTGCAAATGTCATCTTTTGGACAAACTTGCTATCAATAATGACTGTATTGCTCCACACTCTCAACTTAAATATAGCTTCTATGATCCTTAACTGACCTTAAGATACTATACTAATACCACAGTGAGTTAAAGAAGGAGGCCTCTTAAAGAAAACCCCAATTCAGGTGGCAAAGTCACTGCGATAGGTGAGTTTTCTTACAATGTAATAACAGCACATAAAGTTAATGCATTTTTAAGCTTCAGGGGAAAGTGTTAACTTATCTAAATATATGTGTAAGTAAGTATATAAAATATATTAAAATCAACAAAGAAAGCTTATGAATTAAATAATTTGAAACAAGTTGTTGAAAAGAAACTTGATCTTTGATAATATAGTCTTCTCTTAATGAGAAAGCTGTAAAAAAAAATTATTCTGTATCATCAGTGTCCAGCCTGGCCAACAAAGGTTCCTTATCTCCCCAAAACACTCTCACTTTCTAACAGCCTGTTAACTTTTTAAGCTTTTCTGTTGACTTTTGTCATGCCCTTGAATCATTGTTTAACAAAAGTTTCTCATTTCTAAAAGAGCTGGATTTCCTAATATATTGTTTCTTAAGGCTATGTTTTATTTTAGTGACTGTCACTTAAACCACCATTCTAATCATTTCTTGTCTTGGGCACCTGTGATTTATGCTTATATTTTGCTATAATCACTAGTCTCCTGGCAACTCTTTATGCTACTGCCTTCACAAATTTGGGCCATAAAATTAAAAATAATGAAATTGATTAAAGTGTATGTTATAGTCAAACCATCATTGGTATTTCCCAGATGGCCACTAGAGCACTACTGAGCAGAGAGGCTATTAGGAAAAAAACTAGATATGTAGTATATTTTCTGTATCTTTAATTAGCTCAACTCTCTTATGCGAGCTGCCCTGTTTACCCATAACATGGGAAGAGCCACGGTCTGACTAATAATGAATATCACTGAACATGTGTATACTTTTCAGGATGGACAGAAACATATTCATGTTCCTGTGCAGAGCCTGGCACACAGCTATGAACAAAATGATATCTAAGATTATGGTTAAATGGTGACAATTTTAAAACACACTTTATAGAAGTCCCTGGAGCTTTTTCAATGCCTTTAGTGTCCACCATAAGGCTCCTGTCCTGAGAAAAATCACTAAATCATTAATTAGCTCTATATTATACCAGAATTGGGTATTCTCTTCTGACACTGTTCATTATTTTAATAAGTAAACCAGAGACCATCAGTCTTATTAATAGGTGGATTCCTACTTTTCCTTCAAGTTTGCCAAAAGCTGGAGACCCATAAGCTGGAGGTCAGAGAACTGAGTCTTTAGGAAGAACACCCAAAGAATAATAGCCTCGGTAGATAGAGGTCCGTTACAGTACTCTTGACCTCCAAGGATGCTGTTAAGAGTCAACTCCTGTTTCAGACCTCCTTCCCAGCATAACCTGACACTGCCACCAAGCTCAGACTATGGGACAGATAGACCAGGAAACTGAGTCAGTATCTATAGGACTCTTTAATGCTCTTGCCCCAAGATCCAATGGAACAAGAATTAATTTTGCAACTGAATGAGGTCAATGAAGAAACTTTAATAGTGGTTTTAAGAAAGCATTTTTTTCTTAATTTTTTATTCTCCCGCCTCCTTCCTTGGTGGCTGGCTGTCCTTAGGCAAACTGGAACAAAGCACTCTTGGAATGGTGTGTTGCTCCAACTGATCCCCCAGAAATCGAGAAAAATATAGCTTATAAACTGTGGCAGATTGTATTCTCCAGATCCAGATTTTATTTTCCAAAAATATCTCCCTTCCCACGCGCTCTTTTCCAATGTTACCAAGTCACTCCTCCATCAAGAGGTAGAGTCTATTCTTTTCACCTGGGATCTGGGCAGGCTCGTGTCTGCTTTGACCAACAGAATATGACAAAAGTAATGCTGTGTGAGTTCTGAAGGCACGCCACAAAAAGACATCAGCGTATGATTTGTTGTCTTGCAACATCCACTGTGAGGGATGCAGTTACTGTGTGAGGGGTCCAGCGCCCCAGATCTGGCCATGCTAGGCGGACTATGCAAAGGCACCACAGCCAACAGTTCCAGCTCTGTCCAGCTTTCTGGTCATTCTCGACCATGGCACCAGACCTTTGAGAGAAACCATCTTAAATCTTTTGAATGAGCGTCTCCGCTACTGAGTGTCACAGTTAGGGAACTTGGTAATGCCATGAGAAGCCAAAGAAACATTTCCCTGAGTCCTGGCGAAACTCCCGATCAGCAGAATTTCTGAGCAACTAACAGAGTTTTATTTCACATTGGTAAGTCTGGGGTGGTTGTTATGCAGCAATAGCAACTGGAACATAAACTATTCAATTGTTTAGGCAAATCTCAAGATGGAAACTGTATAGAAAATACAACACATACTGACTGGCCTTGTCTGCAAAACTAATCAGAATGATGGTTAGATGGCATACAGGCCCTTACCGAGTTCTTCACCTTACATGGCAATGTAATTACTTGCATAGGCTCAATAAGAATCTACTCTTCCTCCTACCAGGATATAATTAGATAAAACAAATTTGTAACCATGACCATGCCAGAAACGTTTCATTTAACAGTAAATCTCATTTAATTAGGCATGACAAGCCCACTAGTAAGGAACAATAATTCCACTCCAATATGTAGAAACAATGCTTCAAAGAAACTGTCCTGGCACCTACGTGGTAGCCAGGATCTTCTGGGATCTCGATCTCATGGGTGGTACAGAATGTTACTTTCTGGAAATGTTGACAAATCTGGGGATCTTGGAATAAGAGGATACCTCTACAATCAGAGGCACCACAGACAAAACGGGTGGGCTTTGGTTCCTGGTAGTTCCTTACTTTAAAACAGGTGAACTAACAAGGGCAATAAAAATGTTTCTGGTAACTACAGAAGTGCCAGAAAAACATTTAAGATTCTAGGGGCTGCATGGTCAACTCTCTGACCCTGACATCATGTGATTCTAGTTTCATTAAACATGAAAGTAAAATGGTTCACTACTACCTTGTTGTCCTTATGTAAATGAAACAGGCTAAATAAAACAAGGCATCACATTAATGATACTGAGAGTGCATCAGAAAATGGTGAAACGGGCACCTGGGTGGCTCAGTGGGTTAAAGCCTTTGCCTTCGGCTCAGGTCATGATCTCAGGGTCCTGGGATCGAGCCCTACATCGGGCTCTCTGCTCAGCGGGGAGCCTGCCTCCTCTCCTCTCTCTGCCTGTCTCTCTGCCTACCTGTGATCTCTGTCTGTCAAATAAATAAATAAAATCTTTTTTAAAAAGAAAGAAAGAAAGAAAGAAAATGGTGAAACAAACTTATTGGTCAAATCTACACCTAACTATACAGATTTGATCAGAGGTAAGGTTTGAAAACATGAAAGTGATTCTTTTTTAACCTAACCCTATCCCTCTGTTGACTACCTGACTAGTAAGATTTACATTTCTAAAAGCATTTCTTAAGAGACCATGGAATTACAAGGTCATCCCAGAGCTTTACACCCTAAGATAATAACAAAAAGAGAGAAAACACCCTGTTTCTTTCGTTTGTTTGCTTGTTTTTTAATTCAAGTAATCTCTACATCCAACATGGGGCTTAGACTCTTGACCTGACCGGAGATCAAGAGTCAGATGCTCTTCTGACTAAGCCAAACACCCCTTGTTTTGTTTGTTTTAATCAAAGACAGAATTTGTATTTTTTTTAATCAAAGCTGATTAAAGTGAATGCAATAAGAATTACCAACTGCCATGTACTAATATGAACGGTAAATATCACCATCTCTCTATTCTGTGAGCCAATAGGTTGTTCTAAAAGCTAGTCTTTGCATTGTGCTTTTTGCAAGTAAAAACATAGCTCAGAGTTCAAACATTATCTAGGAGGTTTTTGCTTTGACAAATCAAAATTGACCAAATACTGAATATATTAATAATCCTGGCTAACAAAGATAATAAAAGAAGCTTATTATATATGTGTTGACTCTCAGCTGGTATTAATTCAACAGGTGACAGTTACCCTTACAAAGAAGCGAAAACTCATCAAAGCAGTTGATCCCGAGAAGGCACTTATCCATTGCTGGCAAAACATTTAGTTCCCTACTAAACTATATATAATCCTTTAAAAATTCTCCTGAAGAACTTTTGTAAGTAGGTTGTCCTCCACACTCACAAGAAATTGCTTCTAAAGAAATAGAATCCCCAAGTTTACATAATGACAGTGGAGAGTCAGAAGGTGACAGGAGCCCAGAAGAGTCCTGTTTTTTCTCAATTGGCACGTGATTTCTTTTTCAATCCCCTCCTTTCCTCTCTTCTTCTTTCAGTCACGTAGGAAAGGAGGAGGGATGAGTTTAACCTCCTGGAGTGAATGTGAGACCTGGACTAGAAAAGACAAGTTAGCCTAGTTAAACTAACTTGCCTGACTTCTGTTTCTTGACTCAAGTCTAACTGATACAGAAATTGGTATCAGGAGTGGGATCCCCAAAAACAGACCTCAAAGGATTTTTTGGTATTGGTCTGATTTGATCCATAATGCAGTCGCATTGTCACTAATCAAATGAATGCTGGCTGCCGATTATAATTCAGTGTCCTCTGAAGAAGCGCCTTAAGGGACCAAGTGGCTGTCATATTTGAGTTGGGCAGAAGTGATGAACACAGAGACTGTAGCATGGCACAGCTTCGTCTCAAATGACCAGCTTCGGCCTTAAAGCTTTCAGTCCCATTTCTGAGCAGAGAAGCAGAGAACTTCTATGGCAGCCCTAGGAAAAACCCTCATGTTTTACAGCCACAGGCTCCCCTTGCTAACATTGGCTTTAACTGAGCCAGGGGCAGAATTACAGTGTGTAAGCTGCGCTCCCAGACTCTCCACGTCTCATGTACGGAAGTGAGAACACTGAAGGAGACTTGGGATGGGGATATCTGGGTGGGCTCCACTGAAGCCGACGATCTTGAACTCCTAAGCCATTCTGAGCCTCCCTTGCCAATGCAAAGAGAAACACCCTTCTCTCCTGTGTTGGAAGAGATTAGCTTTCTCTGGACAGAAGAACCTGCAGAACCTCACGATAACTCTCAGGGCAGTTTCCTTGCAAGAGAATTCTTCTCCTCAAGACCCAACCAGACGATCCCCTTACTGCTACTCGTAACAGGGTAAGATCACAAGCATTCTTTGAGGAACAAGGATAAAGTCAGATCCATAAAGTAGTAACTGACACACAAAAATAACTGCACAAGTGTGTTCATTTGTACTGGGAGATGGCTAGGAAATCTGGGTGAGAATGATTTGAAGAGTGTTAGGCCAAGGAAAACATAATCCAATACCAGACTGGGATATTTTTTTAAGACAGGAATCACTTACCAGAGATTTAGGACTTAACTGTTAGCTTGTACAACTGGAAGGCGCTCTAAGAGTTGACTTGGGTGGCTGACTGCAACTTGGGACTCCATAACGGCCTTCCGTCTAGTAAGACTGGGAGGCTACAACTTTCTTGGCATAATGTAGAGGCAGGGATTCAAAGGCTTAAGAAAAGAGGAATGCTGGAGCGGATTTATCATGCGCAGCTTACACATAAAACCCCTTCCCACTACACCCCCTAAGAAGGCCCAGCGCATATTCTTGGCACCTAAGGCTCCAGCTGCATAACTAGAGTGGCACTATATGGGCAAGAGGTTATTAGTCTGGCCTTTAACACCTGGTCAGTCATAAAATTCACATTGCCACAAAATGAGAACCTCTCTGTGTTCTCTCCTTATTTGTTTCTTTCATGGCACTATTACAAACTGCAATTATTTATTTGTCTGATTTGCTTTGTTTTGTTTTGTTTTGTTTTGTTTTTTTGCTTTTTTACCTATTTTTTTCCTCTGTCTCCTCCACCAGCATAGAATTTCCATGAAAGCAAGAAAAGCCTCTGCCACGCTCACCACTGTACACTGACCAGCTAGCACAGGACCTGGTACACAGGCATTCAATAAAGATGTGCTAAAGGCATAAACAGAGTTATTCTGTCTTCGTCAACATTAAATTGTGGTCCTTCCTTCTCCAGGAATAGAGATGTGCATGAAAACACTATCCTGCCAAAGAGATGATTTACATCTGAGCTGAAAACCTGCACAGGTATACATAAACTCCTCTTTGTATTTCTTCAGCTTAGAACTGACGACCTGGTCTGCTGATACCACCTTTCTCATTTAATTTATATGACACCCAGGAAAACATAGTAAAGGTCAATTCAGTGCATCACCATCTGTCCCTTCATGAAAATGTTTGAACAGGATCCCGTCTTTATCTAGAACCGTATCTCTGCCCACAGTCACATGTCACCTCCTATCACAAGTTAATAAATTCTCAAATATCATTAAAGTATACTTCTGGCTTGCTGAGCAATTTTTTTGTACAGGCTGGAGCACTTTCTCAAAGACTGTCATAAGGGAGCTTTACTTGTCTTGGGATCAAGTAGATGGTGGATTCGCTCAGATCACAGCATTTCAAAATTCAACATTCCATTTCATCAAAGGTTCTATTTTTCACCTATGAACCTTAACTTCCAGCCATGAGCAAATGCTTTCATTAACAGCCAGTTTTATCTACACATGCACCAACACAACATTTTTATCACTGTAAGAGTTAATTATACACATGAGCACAAGTAACTAAGAAAGAAACAGTGTTAAGATCCAGGCAATATATAAAGTTCAACTACCTAAGCTAACTGCCCCAGGCTCATCAGTGCCACGGCTTAAGTCAAATTCACACCTTAGCCAAAGTGCAAAATACTGTATGTCTTGGACCTTCAGGGTTGTGTTTACATAATTCAAAACTTGGAAAGTTAAAATCTTTAAATGCCAAAGATGTAAAAATCTATGACCGTAACAGGGTTAAAAAAAATTTTTTTTTAAGAAAGAAAACAAGACTTAGCATACTTAATATCAGTATTTATAAAGATCTGCTTTTTACATAAAGATAAAGTGCATTTATATATAATCTATCCAGAAGGACCAGTTATGGTCTGGAAAGAAACAATAACAAAAATATTCACCTCACAAGGATGTTTGAAAGCTTAAAAAGATAATACATGTGAGGGAATAAATAAATAATAAAGCACCATATGAACGCTAATGGCAGGTAGTAATGTTAATAATAAAATACAGTATGTGGTACACCTTACATCAATTTCAATTATATCTCAATAACGCTGAAAAAAATACAGAAGAAATCTTCTCTCATCTGAAAGAATTGGAGCAGTGTGTTAGTTGGCTACTCACAGAAGTTAAAGCGGGAATCCTAGAAAATGATAAATACACATTGTAACCACTTTATTTAATTTAAATCTTGCATAAATGTAATTCATTCACCAATCGTCCAGGCAGGACCCCTACCTTCCGTAAGAGTTTAGGTCTGCTGACTGGTATTCCCGACTTTCCTGTCTCACCCACGCTCATAAAGCACCCTTTATGATTGCAGTTTCAGTTCTTTTTATATTTTTTGATTTTTTTTAAAGATTTTATTTATCAGATAGAGATCACAAGCAGGCAGAGAGGCAGGCAGAGAGAGAGAGAGAGAGAGAGGAAGGGAAGCAGGCTCCCTGCTGAGCAGAGAGCCCGATGCGGGGCTCGATCCCAGGACCCTGAGATCATGACCTGAGCCGAAGGCAGAGGCTTTAACCCACTGAGCCACCCAGGCACCCCAGTTTCAGTTCTTTTTAAAGCACAGCAAAAAATCCAACACATATGAAACAACTGGAGAGCAAATTTGTTACTTTTTATCATTTTTTCCAATTAGTTTACATTTGTCTTCTTCACCCCTAATTTGACAGCCGATTTCTGAAAGAACTCGCTTTTCTCACCCTTTTCAGGCATTCAAATTAGTTTTCGTAGAAATAACGCCCCCTTTTTACACAAATATTGCATCTGTGTGGAATATTAAATAATAAATGCATTCAGCCTAAGTTTGGGAACACACATAGCTGACTCTTAAAGCAAGTAAGTTAACTCATAGGGGGAAACGTGCAAAAGCCTCACACTCAGAAGCCAACCGGCCACAAACGGTCAGCACGCTGGGAACAGCGGTGTGCTCTACCAAGGAATGGACAGGACTACTTACCCATCGGATTGGTTAATTAGACATGAGTTAAGAATCTTTGCTACATAGTAATTCAGGTCTCCAGCACAGCTGACTAAGAAGAAAGCTCAAAAGATATATATATATATATATAGGCTGCCTTCTGTATTTTTCTTCAATTATATATGAAAAAAATTTAGAGGCAATGATGTCAAAGAGTAAAAAAAAATGCAAGAATACTGAAATAAAGCAACAGAAAAGGAATTCAGGTGTTTAAGTAGAACATGAAAAAATAATCAGAGAAGCTGACTCCTAAAAACAACTTAAATGAGTCAGGAAAAGACATTTTAAGGAAATTTTAACAGTCCCATATTAATTTGAAAAAAGTTGATGACCCATTTTAAAGCACACCTTTTAACAACATAAGAAAGAGGCTTTCTGAACTATAAATACGTCAGTGCTAGATACCTACTTGAAAACATTCAACTTAGATTAGCTGTATTCCTTTTGTAAATATGAAAGAAGAGGGTGTGTGAAAAACTTACTTATTTCACTGGAAACTTGATTCAGTTTATCCTGTGATCTGCTGATAAGGACAATCTTCATTCCATGTTTTGCTAACTGAAACAATAAAAAACACCAAGCAATTGAATCACACCTTTACATTTCATTAAAAAACAGAAATCAGATATACTCTCATTTTAAGAAAACCTGATAATATGATAAACCCAACAAAAAAATAAATAAATAAACTTAAGTAGTAATGAATGGCCAATTCAAAATGAAGACTTTATAAAGGAGTCTTCCAAAGGGCTGTCTTTCTGAATCAAGCTAGTATACAAATGTCAAAGGGTTTCAGAAAGAATAAAACTTTTACTTTTCATTTTATACCCATCTACACTGCTGTCGTTTTTAAAATCATAAGTACTGGGGCATCTGGGTGGTGTAGCGGGTTAAGTGCCTCTCAGTTTGGGCTCAAGTCGTGATCTTAGGGTCATAAGATCAAGCCCTGCATGCAGAGACGGCTTGAGAGTCTCTCTTCTTCTCCCTCCACCCCTCCCACTCATGCTCACGATCTCCTTCTAAAATAATCTTTCAAAAATAAATAAATAGGGGCGCCTGGGTGGCTCAGTGGGTTAAAGCCTCTGCCTTCAGCTTAGGTCATGATCTCAGGGTCCTGGGATCAAGCCCCGCATCGGGCTCTCTGCTCAGCGGGGAGCCTGCTTCCTCCTCTGTCTGCCTGCCTCTCTGCCTACTTGTGATCTCTCCGTGTGTGTGAAATAAATTTAAAATAAATAAATAAATAAATAAATAAATAAGTAGTATCTATTACTTCTATAATTTAAAAGTCAGGTTTTGTTTTGTTTTTTTAATTTGTTTATTTATTTGAGAGAGAGAGCACAAGCAGGGAGAACAGTAGAAGGAGAGCGAGAACCAGGCTCCCCACTGAGCAGGGAGCCTGATGGCGGGGCAAGATCCCAGGACCTTGGGATCATGACCTGAGCTGAAGGCAGTGGCTTAACCGACTGAGCCATCCAGGCGCCCGCAGAAGTTTTAAAAAAAATCTGCCAAGACTGTCATCAGAATTGGGTGGTATCATAAGCTGTGATGCCTCAGCAGAACCAGAGGGCAGGAAAGCTTGCTTTCAAAGAGTACTACCAACACTCCTGTTTTGTGCAATGGCTCTCAAATTACCATGGTCCCTATCCTTTCATGACATTACAGAGAACTTGAACCCTTTGCCCATGTCTGTCGATATCTTTTTGTCAATCATAGTCTTCCTTATAAAGAAACGATGCCATGGACTAGCCTGGAAATATAACTATTGCCTAATGCCATAGCCACCTTTTGGAAAAGAGTTCAAAACAACTGACTAAGGACTGTCCATAATTACACAATATAAAATAAAACTATGCTACACTTTCCCCAATTCCAACTTATTGGAACAGAAAGTTTTATACTCATTTTTGCACAAAAATGTATATTAAAATTGTCTTTGAGCAAGTGTGGGATTTCTGATTAGAAATAAAGCATATTTATTGTACTATATAACGGTGTATTTGTTTTTAACTTCAAAAATCAAAGCAACTATAAGAGATCATCCTGTATTTGTTGTTTTATTTTTATACCAAGAAAAAGGTCTTGAAAACTACCTACCTCTTCTGCATATGATTTTCCAATTCCATCAGTACTACCTGTGACAACTGAGAAAAGAAAAAAACAGTTTACGTTAAGAAATACAACGAAGAACCAATCATAGGACCCACCAGTTATACACCAGAGAACCTGTGTAATACTTCGACGTAAAAGATGAAGGAACGCTAATGATTCAAATTAAAGATGGAATACCCACCATAGGGGCTAAAATTTAAGGGGCTGCAATGCCAAGTCTTGACAAGGTTGTGGAGGAACTGGAACTTTCATATGTTGCTGGTGGCACGGTAAATTTGATACAATCACTTTGAAAAAAAGCTATTTGGCATTAGGTCCAGAATTAAACACGTGCCTACCCTGTGACTTAGCAATTTCCAAGAAGTATGAACGGATCATGTCTACCAAAAGAATGTCCATGGTAGCTTTATTTATGCATAATAGGTAAACAGGCCCAAACGTTGATCTACAAGAGAATAAGTAAACGGAGGTATAGTCATATAATGGAATACTATACAGCAATAAAAAAGAACAACTGATATATTCAAAACATGGACTAATCTCCCAGACATTATTGCAAGTGAAAAAAGCCTGACATAAAAGCATGCAAGCTGTTATGATTCCATGTATGAAGGCCAAAAAAAAAAAAAAGAAAAAGAAAAAAGTAAAACTAATCTACAATGACAGAAATCAGAATATTGATTATCTCTGGGTGAGGGGGTAGATGACAAGGAAGGGACATTAAGGGACCTCTGGGGTAGAGGATGTATATCCTTTATCTTGATTTGGGTATAAAAGTGTGAAAGAATTCACTTTTAAAATGCATACTTACGTATATATCTGTTATACTTGAATAAACTTAATTTTTTGAAATTATGGGCAATAAAAAGAAATTGAGTATGATTTATTCTTTTTTTTTCTAAGATTTTTTTTTTTTTAATTTGACAGACAGAGATCACAAGTAGGCAGACAGGCAGGCAGACAGAGAGAGGGGGAAGCAGGCTCCCCGCCGAGCAGAGAGCCTGATGCGGGACTCGATCCCAGGACCCTGAGATCATGACCTGAGCCGAAGGCAGAGGCTTAACCCACTGAGCCACCCAGGCGCCCTGAGTATGATTTATTCTATAGGAAAGTATATTTATCTTACAACCTCAAAAACCTTTTTCTTTTTTTTAAAGATTTTACTTACTGAGAGAGAGAGAGAGAGTGAGAAGAGCACAGAGGGAGAGGGAGAAGCAGACATGCCACTGAGCAGAGAGCCTGATGTGGGGCTCCATCCCAGGACTCTGGGATCAGGACCCAAGCCAAAGGCATATGCTTAACCAACTGAGCCAGCCAGGTGCCCCTCAAAAACCTTATGTAGCAGAAACATTTGAATATTATAATGGGTCAGGCTTCATTATGGTACCTTATCTCTGAAATACTGGAATGACACTTGTTACAAACTCAGAGCATAGCTATCTCCTCCAAATTGTTAGGGATGTGCCTCAAACTTCTCTGAGATTTTCCAAGCCATTTACAAATTATGGAAAACAAGTTATGGAGTAAAGTAGGATTTTCTTGTATTTGTACTAAAAACACTTTATTCTAAATTACTCAAGGGCAAACATATATAAAAAAATATAAACAGTATAACAAATCCCCATGTACCCATGACCCAGCTTCAAAGACTATCAACTTGATTTTAAGTAATGTTTCTTCAACTATATACCCCCACCCACTTCCTCCCACCTCAAATTAAGTAAATCACTAACATCATATGACTTCATAAGAATTTCATTATATGTTATTTAAAATAGCCACAATACCATTATCACATTCCTAAACTGTAAATAATAAGTCCTAATTAAATTATCTAATCTCAAATCAAACATCAATTATCTAATCAGTATGTAAATTCCCCCAAGTGTTTCAGAAAACTTCTAATAATTTGGTCAAGTCAGGATTAAATAACTTCCATACTTAAAATTGGCTAATGTCTATTTTTAGACTCTAGGTCTATCTATCCATCTACCTTTCTGTATCTATTTATTCAATCTCCATCACTCTCTCCTCTGCTTCCACTCCCTCTCCCTCCCCTTCTTCCCCCGACCCCCAACTTTCCTACTAGTTGTTGAAGATAATTGGGTCCTATTACTTCCCCAGCATGGCATTTACTGATTACATTCCCCTGATGTCATATAACATGTTCTTCAGTCCCCTAGTGGTTACCTATCAATGCTTGATCAAATTCAAGTTTGATTTTTTTGGTAAGAATACTTCACAAGCAATAACACATATTTACATCAGGAGGCACATACCTGGTTATCTGTCTTTGTTGTTTTATTAGCAGCCACTGTTAACAACTGAGATACAGAATTTCACTAGATGTTGAGTACAGTGATATTTGTGCTTTTAGGGTTGGGGGGGCGGGAGAGAGTGCTCTGTCAATACTCAGTGTGTACATTATTATAATAATGTAACTCAATTCTAACACTAGCCTTAGGACCTGGGCCCCAGCAAAACTGCCAATATGCCAGGCATCAGTTGCAAATTCAGAGATCCTGATAGGCACCTACACTGACTGACTGCAAAATTCAGGGTTCCCACAACTCCTCGGGTTCAGCAATTCACTAAATAAGTCACAGGACCCAGGACAACTTAAAAATTTGTGATTACAGTTTTTCAATAAAGAATACAAATTAGGACCAACCAAATGAACAGCCACAAGGGGCAAGGTCTAGGAAGGTCCTAAACGCAGAGCTTCTGTGCCCTCTCTGAATCAGGGCACTTCGCCCTCACAGAACACCAATATGTTGTTTGGAGGTTGACCTCAATCGCCAAAACCCCCCTTCCCTCCCAGAGGTTGAAAGGCTGAGCTGATATCACATGGCTCAGACCTCCAATCTTCTAATCACACGGTTGGTTTTTACAGCATGACTAGCCTCCATCTTGAAGCTATCCAGGATCCCACTATGAGTCCTCTCATTGGCACAAAGCATCGGGGTCCATCATGAATAATAAAGACAATCCTGTCACTCGGAAAATTCCAAGGATTTAGATTCTCCCCACCAGGAACCAGGGATGAAGGCCAGTCAAATTCCTTATCATACAACAATTATCGTGGTTAGATAAATATATTATTCACTACTGAATCAAATAATATAGTATAATTACATTTCCTTTCTTGGCCAACATTTTTCTTTTCCTATAGTCAAATTGCCTTTTCTTCCATTTGCAAAGTTTTCTTTTTAAATCTCCCATTCCCTAACAGCCTCTCAGTACAATTTTCCACAGAGTCAATCCCATGAATTTTCCCCCCCCATAGAGATTACTTTCCCAGACCCCTCCAGCTTTTATCCTGTTCCTCCCTGGAATGGCTACTGTGCTGCACAGCTGTTGTTCTAGAACATAACCATGGGAATTCCTTTGGCCTCCCTCTTCTGTTGAATCTCTTATTTCTAGATCTTATTCTATTCCCTCATTGGGGATCACATCCACAAGTAGCTTCCCAAGGACAGATGCACGAAGACTCAGTTTTGTAAACAGTTTTTTAAAATAAACTATTTTAGAATAGTTTTTTAGACTTAACCAAAAAATGTGAATATAATACAGGGGGATCTCTATATTTCAACTCAGGTTTTCCTATTACTAACATCTTATATTTGTCACAATTCATGAACGAATATTGGTACATTATAGTAGTCCCCTCTTTTCCATGGGGGATACATTCTAAGACCGCTCGTGATGCTTGAAACTATGGATAGCACCACACCTTATATACACTATGGTTTTTCCTAGACATACATACCAATGATAAAGTTCAATTTATGTTAGGCATTGTAAGAGATTAACAATGTTAATAATAAAATAGAACAATTCTAATGTACTATAATAAAAGTTAAGTGAATATGGTTTCTCTCACAAAACCTTATTGTACTATATTCAGCCTTCTTGGGATGATGTGAGATAAAATGTCCACACGATGAAATGAACTGAGGTGAATGATGTAGGCATCATGATGTAGTGTTAGGCTACTAGTGACATTCTAACAAGATGTCAGAAGGAGGATCATCTGCTTCTGGACCACAGTTGACGGCAGGTAAATGAAACTGCAGAGAGCACAACCTCAGGTAAGTGGGGGTACTACTGTATTTTCAACAAAAGCTTCTATCTTTTTCAGATTTTCTTGTTACTGAATGTCCTTCTGTTCTAGGATAACATCCAGAATATCCTATTAAATTCATGTGACAGCTTAAGAGAAACTTTTTTTTGATAGTTTAAGAGATACTTTTTTGATTGTGTATACCTTTTTTTTTTTAGAAAGTCTATATGCTAACCTCATACATAATAGTTTAACTGGGTTAAAATTCTAAGCAGGAAATAATTTTTAACAACAACAAAAAATTGAAGACAACTCTCCACTGTCTTCCAGCACCAGTACTGTTCAAAAAGTGTTTCATCATTCTGAGTTCAGACCATTTTCAAGTGACCTGCTTTTTTGTTACCAGAGCTTTTAGGATTATCATTCAATCTTTAACCATCTGTCACAGTAATATACTTTTCAGTGGTTTTCTTCTATTCATTGGTGCTAGGCACTGATGGGCCTTAAAATCCATGATCTTTGATTTTGGCAGTTTCCTTATATTGGTTCTTTGCTAATTTCTTCCCTATACTCTTCTCTCTAATTCTTATCAATCAGAATTTAGATATAACAGTTTCTCTATTAATCATATTTTTCTTTTTGTTCTACTTTCCTGGAAGTTTCTTCAACTTTATCTTCCAAACTTTCTATTGACTTTTAAATTTTAGGTTGTCAAATTTTTAAGTTTGAAGAGCTCTCCTTTATTCTGATTGCTCTTGCCCTCTTTTTTTTTTTTTTTAGGAGTATCTTGTTCTTATTATAGACCTATTATCTTCTCTTATCTCTGAGGATATTAACTAGACTTTATTTATATACAGTTGACCCTTGAACAACAGGGGCTTGAACTGCATGGGTCCACCTATACACAGATTTTTATAAATACAGTACAGTACTGTAAATGTATTTTGTTTTCCTTATAATTTTCTAAATAACCTTTTCTTTTTTCTAGCAGAGTGTAAGAATACAGGCAGCTAATCCATAAAATATAAAATATATGTTATCAACTGTTGGTATCGGTAGGGCTTCCAATCAGCAATAGCCATTTGTAGTTAAGTTTCTGGGGAGCCAAAATGCAGGCTTTCCACTGCACAGGGTCCCTAATCCCCACGTTGTTCAAGGGTCAACTGTATTAATATTTTCTTCTCCTTACATTCTCTTTCCTCTATATTCCTTTTGACTGGTTTGGTCTGTCTCATCTTGGAAGCATCAATATGGCAACTAGTGTGCATATGTGGGGTGACTGCACTGTGAGCCTCACTCTAGGGTAACCAGTGAACAAACCAGCTTTTTTATTAGAGATTCCACAAAAGTCAGTGTCTTTTCTCTGAGACCCTTCAGTATCTCTTAAGAAGCATTTCCCCATTTCAATCTTTTGGCTGCTGGGTAGGTGAGCAGCTGTTATAGTCTGCAGACTTTTTCCTCAACCCCTGCTCTCAGTCAGGTGTCTCACCTCTGCCTTCTGAGTCTCTGCCTGAGTCTCAAGCACATCTGGCTCCGTGGCCTTCCCCACTCCTGTCTTTTGAAGTACCTGACACTTCCAATTGTGCTTTTCTGAGATCCCAAAGCAAATCTGTGTGCTTCCCAATGGTGGACAGTCTGTGAGCACTCTGGTGTCTGCTCTCTGAAGTGAGGGACCACTCTTCCACCTACATTTGCTATTACTGGGGAATGAGGGATTTCAGAAGTCCCCTAGTCTCATCAAACTGGAGCTTCCCGTTTCTCATTGTTCTAATTTTAGAGAGGATTTCCAAAAAATAAGAGGCTGGAAATACAGTTATTTGATCATTTTAAAACTGGGAAGTTCCCCAAGTTTCCTCTGAAACATATTATACTAAAGTAGACTAACTTTAGTTGAGAATGAGATACTAAACACACTACTCAAAAAAAACTGATTTTATACTCCCAGCAAGAACACTTTTTCCTATCATCTCCTGCTATTAACTATCAAATCTAAATCAAATGAACAGTTTTTAGAAACTATTATGTGCACAACTTTGGAGACTACAACGACGTATGAGATCCATTCTGGATATCAGGTGTTCTATAAATCACCCATCCTATGGTTAGGACTTTATTTTTTATTTTTTTTATTTTTTTAAAGATTTTATTTATTTATTTGTCAGAGAGAGTGAGCACAGACAGACAGAGAGGCAGGCAGAGGCAGAGGGAGAAGCAGGCTCCCTGCTGAGCAAGGAGCCCGATGTGGGACTCGATCCCAGGACGCTGGGATCATGACCTGAGCCGAAGGCAGCCGCTTAACCAACTGAGCCACCCAGGCGTCCCCTAGGACTTTAAATATTAAGCAGAAACAATCTGACTTTTAAATAGATATAAATATTAAAAGTTTAGCTTGATCTTTTTTTTTTTTTTAAGATTTTATTTATTTACTTGAGAGAGAGAGTGTGAGAGAGAATAAGCATGAGAAGTGGGAGGGTCAGAGGGAAAAGCAGACTTCCTGCCGAGCAGGGAGCCCGATATGAGACTCGATCCTGGGACTCCAGGATCATGACCTGAGCTGAAGGCAGTCGCTCAACCAACTGAGCCACCCAGGTGTCCCAAAAATTTAGCTTGATCTTTTTAGATAGATAAAAATATCATTTTTCTAGGGGCTCCTGGGTGGCTCAGTTGAGCACCCAGCTCTTGACTTCATCTCAGGTCACAATCTCAGAGTCCTGAGATCAAGCCCTGTGTAAGGTTCTACACTCAATGGGGCGTCTGCTTCTTCCCCTCGCCCTCTGCCCCTCCCCCCTGCACGTGCTCTCGTGCACTCGTTCTCTCTAAAATGATTAAGTCTTTAAAAAATATATCATTTTCCTGTATTCTAAGTCTCAAAATCAAATCCAGCACCGCATAGTTATGTATGAGCCAAATATTACCTCACAAGTACATTTTTTTCCCTAAGAAAACAGAAAAGTATAAAAATCATTTTTATGGACACAAAAGAAATAAAAAATAAAACTGGAAACTCAGAGGCTCCCTTAGTCATCTCTGTAAGCACCACTGTAGTTCTACAATAATCAGTCACCTACACAATGGTCACGCAATGGGGGATCAACCATCCCTCTCCATCAAAGGAAGTGACAAATTCTTTAGTTCTCTATGTCATACGGTAGGTAAGTGTTTGCAATAACGTAAAAACATGACCAAGTCATCGGTCAAACTTCAGTCAATCATAAAAGTTTCATTTGATGCAAAAAAAGAATTTTAATTTATTTATTTAAGACACAGACAATGGAGACAAGAATTGTCCTGCTGCTTTTGCTTTTCAAGATCCATTCTCTGCTTTAAAGCCACATACATTCCTAAAGTGGTAGCAGATATAGCAGCTGGTAGTTGGATAGAAAAATCTCCTAATCGAGTTCATTAATTTTTTATTTTCATAAAATAATAGTGTGATTCTCTCTATTAAGATGATACCATATTGTCTGGGGAGTCAACTACCATTATTAATTTTAGGAAGCTAATCAAAGCATACCATATCTTAAATCAAAAGTCTTTTAGTGTTGCTTCTGGAACACTGGGAAAAGACATGAAATAGATTACTATTTTTTATCCTTCCTACTGTTGATATTTTTTACCCATGTGCGTATTCTGCCTTTCTAACAAAGAAGTCCTTTCCTACCACGAATAGAAAGATGGTACAAACTGAGCCAGCAGACTCTTTTATCTATTCCACTTTCCCAAAAATCAGTGTAGCACTGCTTAAACCCCTGCTTCTCAAGGTCACTTAACATTTTCTTAGAACAGAGTTCTTAAAAATAAAATTTAATAGAAAACTTGACTACTATTTACTGAATTATTTGATTATTATAAAAGACCACCAGTTTTAACTACCATTAAATAGAATATTAGTGTAAAATATGTATGTATATACGTAACCATTAAAATTTTTAAAATTTGGGATGCCTGGGTGGCTTAGTTGGTTAAGCGTCTGTCTCCAGCTCAGGTCATGATCCTAGGGTCCTGAGATCGAGTCCTGCATCAGGCTCCTTGCTCAGCGGGGAGCCTGTTTCTCCCTCTGCCTCTGCCTGCCACTCTGCCTGCTTGTGCTCTCTCTGTCACAAATAAGTAAATAAAAACCTAAGGGGAAAAAAGTTTTAAATTCTTAAAATTCGTCAATGCAGTACCTAAGATCATCTTTTGCTCTGGGAAATACTTGATCTAATTCTGAAATGCCTACCATCTTGCAATGGGAACCAATGAAGCAAAGACCAGCAGCTCCCACATCATTCATATTAGAAGTACTGCTTGTTTTTCTGTTGGTTTCTTAAAATGAAAAAATTAAGCAATCAGCCAAAATGAAATAAGGTGCCAAGTACAGAAATACCCCCGGGGACTCCTCCTTCTCATGTTATATGCACATCTGGGCCAGAGCCCAGTTGGCAACTGTCTTCCCTTCTTTCTTTCCAGCAACTGTGGCCTGGGATATAGACTCTATTTCCCAAACTCCTCAGCAGCCAGGTGTAGCTGTTACTCGATTCTGGAAATAAGATCCAAGCAGTAATATGAGCCCCTCAAATTACAGTGAATGGCTGCTCACAGTCAGGAAGCTGACTCAGCAGGGAGAGACCCCTTTTTGACCTTCATCTAGCCAATTCAGAAGTGATGGCAGGAAGTCTGGCGGTCTTGAACCACAAGTAACCTTGAGGGTAGAAGCCACAGGCTAAAGTGAAGGTGCATACTCATAGGAATCAAGGTTCCTGAGGACTCCATGGAATTAGCATGTTTTTTTAATTAATCGTTTCCTTTTTTACTGCTTACCACAAAGAATCAAACATATTCTAGTTTTCTTTAAACTGGGTGAAAAGTAAACTTCTCTCTTGTTAAAGTCATGACTATAGGCCCAGAAAAGCAAGAGTAAGCTGTCAATAAAGTCAGTTATTAAAACAAAATATTTACAATTCACATGATTACAAGAATATTTGCTCAAGGTACCTCATTCATATCATCCAGTTAATTCTCATAATAGCTATCACCCCAACCTAAGCTATCATCCCAACATACAGACTTGTCCAATGAACCTTTCAGTCCTTTCTCACTTAGTTCATGCTCTACATAGTTAAGAATTATCTTTCTCAAACACCATTTTTATGATTTCATTCTTCTGTCAAGAAGTGACAGTGTTTCTCTATTGCCAATTACATAAAACCTGAAACACAAATCCATTCACTTCTCCTGGTTACCACCACCCGGGGCTACCAACATTCATCTCCCACAATAACTACTCCAACAGCCTACTAAATCATTCGCCTGCTCCCACACCTATTCCTCTCCAATTCACTGCAGCCGAAATGATCCCTCCAAAGGGCAAATCTGACATCACTTCCCTGCCTAAAACCAGTCAATGGCTTCCCACTGCCCTTATTCTTCACGAGGTCTTCCATGAGCTTATCTTATACCCATCACTTTCCTCCTACCACTCACTTCCCCAGACACGCTGAAATTTTCCCAGTTCCTACAAGGTAACAAGTTCTCTCTTTACAAAAGTTTTGTTCTAGTCCCAGTTTCACTCCAACCAGTGTCTCTGTCCCATCCTTGAGGTCTTCACTTGAACATCTCCTCTCCCATGAAGGCTTCCTTGATCTCTAGACAAACAGAATCTCCTAGCTCTCTGCCCCCACAGTACTCCATACTCCCCCTCCCATCATGACATTAATCACAAAGGTTTATATAAGGGTCTGTCTGGGTCACCACAGTCTAACTGCTAGCACAGTGCCTTGCAAAAAGTAGATGACTGAGTGGATGGATGAATGAATGAGTAAATGAATGAAAAAAGATTATGAATGGAAAACTAGCCTCTTAGCATTCTACCCACTATTTTGTCAACTTTTTTTTCCCTAGTAATAATGTCCAGTCACCTACTATACAGAACCCCATATATCCCTCAGCCTCTCTCAACATCAAGTAGTGATCTAAAGTGAAATTTAAGAAATTTAACAGAGAGAAGTTTAACTTCATGATGAATCTGCAGAGACACATTTTCTGTAGATGAATCTCAGGCTATCTTTGAAAAGAGATTGTTTTCAATGTTAGAGAGCTACTTCATTCATAATGTGCCAGGGTGGATATGGAGTGAACAAATCCAAAGCAGAATTAAGAGGAAGGGGAGATGAACCATTCTGGTTTAGGAAAGCATGGCAAATTACCAATGAAGTGACAGATCATTGTTCTTGTCATTGAGATTTGCTTCCTCCATTAACACTGAGTATTCTCAGATTTCATTTTGCTATGGAGTAAGCAGGTAAGTAAGGTAGTTTTCAACAATACACAGAAAGAAGCTACAGGTACCACCCCTATCCCTGCTGGCTCTGAGTGTAGGTAAGATGGCCAGGGGCAGAACTGAGGTAGAGGAAGTGAATAAAGGGAGGGGGAAAAGGGAGGTTAAAAAAAAAAAAAAAAAAAGGCCTCCGTCTTCATGTATAAATATAACAGCAGAACCCGAATTTGCAAGCCTTTGTGAAGATGAAAACTGACAACTATAAAGAATATCCCAACTTGGCATCCAGAAGTGTCTAGCTTGTTACAGATTATATAAAATACTGGCAACTGACCAGAGCTCAGCTTCCAGATTTTATACAGTCAACAAAAATACTTTAGTTTGTGTAGGTTAAAAATATTCTACTCTTTTTGTCCTCAACTTGCTAAGAACAGATATTTTTAGTAAGCAGCCAATCAACCTTATCAAAATCAAACATCAAAAATAGACTAGAGAAACACTGGAAGCAAATATGCTATTTTTAGCTCTTCTGACTCTTCCCTGCCACTACCCACCAAATTCTGACTGCAGAGCCCATGCATAAGAGCTTAGTTATTCTAGGCAGGTTCCTTCTTCTGACCCTTTTTTTTTCCTCCCTGAACACCTGAATGCAGAAAACACTCAATTGATTAAAGATTAATACTGCCGCAAACCATGACAGCTGCCTTTCCTCTGAGTGCTTTTGGGGGATGGGGAGAATAGAAAATGACAGAGAGCTTGCATCAGTATTCCTCCTGGGGATCTATTACATGAAAAAAAAATTGCTATTTCAATTCCCTTTTGTTGCTAAAAATAGCAGCCTCAATTGATTCAAGCAAACAGGGAAGCGGCTTAGCAGTGCTGAATTTAGAAACCACTGAAGTCCCAAAGAGCAAATGCTAACGTAGTCTTAACACATGCCAGCTCATATTTAACAAAGAACAAAGAGAAGCATGCAGGCTGCAAGTTAATAAAACAGCAGCAACTTCCTGCATTTTTATTCGAGAGAGGCAGTGAAAGGGATACAAAATAAGACAACTATCACTTATTCTCCTAATCATATTTTGATAAAAAGTAATTTTGCAGGGAAAAAAATCAGATTATGCATAAGCCCAGACAGTGTGGGCATTTCCCACAACCCCATGGTTTGGAAAAATACACGCCTTTTTTCAAGCACAGTACATTACTAGAGAGAAAAGAAAATGTCCAGCTTCCAAATGTGCTATCCCTACAGCGAGGTCCCTTTTCCCACTCAAGTTTGCCCACAAGGTTTCCCCACCCAGCGGGCCCTCTCTCACCTCCCCCTTCCTCTTCTCTTGACCCAACCAGACACTGCAGACAGGTACAGTTTATCACTTCAAAAACTAGCCAACAGAAAAACCAAACCAAACACCATTCAAAGCACCTAGGTTCAGGACAGAGGAGGAGGAGGAACTGAAAGCAGCATCCACTTGAGGCAGCCAATCCCGGGGACGGTCTTCCGGGCAAGGCCTTTCATCTTCTGCTGGCACCACACCCCAAAAATACCTTCTGCCTGACTTTGTCACTTTGCTTGGTTAACTGAAAACCTTTCCAGCTAATGATTCATTTCAGTGACTGCCACATCCTCTGTAAAAATTCAAACCCTTGCATAAGAATTAAAAGGCTATCAAGCCCTGCGCCTTGGTGTTTTGGTGGATTCCGACTGCTTTGTGGTTTCCTTTGGGGATAGCCAAAATGAGGGGGTAATGTGGAAAGGGCATCACGCGTGTAGGAATTCTGACCGGGAACAAAGAAGTTACTACTCTGCATCACAAACCTAGGAAAACGCCACAGTAGTGTAGGGACCAAGAGCAGCCTACCCCAAAATGTGCCACTCTGGCATACTGATTATTTTGAAAGAAGTTACCTAAGTCCAAGGGCACTCAGACCCTCCTCTGTCCCTCTGAGAGCAGGAAATAAATCTCTCACATGAAAGGTACCCTCCCTGTGCTAAGAAATAAAAAGACATTCTTATCACCGGAGACAGGAACTTTAGAAAGGTTCCTTTCTAAAGACAGGAACCAAGAACGCTGTAGAAACAAACCTGTTACTTTTTAACTATCTCAGTCCAAATTCTGTTTAGAATTTCTTACTCCTCAAAGCTCCCAAACATGTTTTCTTCATCCCATCAATTCCTCAAAAATGTACTGTATCTTTGGCCAAAAAGTATAAAAACTGTCTGCCTTGGTCTTTTCTTTGGGTCTCAATTTCAATATTGGGCCTCCAGTTACACATAATAAAATGTTGGGTTTTTTTCCTCCTGTTAACCTGTCTCATGTAAATGTAATTGTTAGCTCAGCTGGAAGACCCTGAAGAGTGGAAGAAAAATTTTTCCTTCCCTACAGTGCAAGGACTTTGGGCTTTTGCTATTTTGGTACAAAAATCAGTATGTGAAGTGGTTAAGAATATGGGTGGAAAAATCAGACCAGCAAGGTTCAAGTCCAGGTTCAAATTCCAACTCTGCCATCTATCAGAGGCAGGTTAACCTCTAGTATCTTGATTTATCTGTAAAGTGAAGACAATACTATCCATCCCACAGTCATTGTAAAAATTCCATAAGATAATGTTAATAACAATATCAGCATTCAGGATTACTTGAAAATTAAACGGGACAATGTATATAACACAATGTATTTAGCACACAACTTGACAAGTAGTAAATTCCCAATAAATGTTAGTAATAGACAAAGAACACTAGAAAGTGACAGGGGTATAGAAAGAAAAAAAAAGAGCTACTAAGGTTAGATATGATACCAAAATAACAACCAACAAAAGAAAAAATAGGCAAGTTGGACTTCATCAAAACTAAAACTTCTTACAAGTGCCCAGCTGGATCAGTCAGTGGAGCATGAGACTCGATCTCGGGGTCATGAGTTCAAGCCCCACGTTGGGGGTAGAGATTACCTAAAAATAAAATCCTAAAAACAAAAAAGCAAAAAACCTGAACCTTCTTGAACATCAAATGACCATATCAAGAAACTGAAAAGACAAACCAAAGAATAGCAGAGGGACGCCTGGGTGGCTCAGTTGGTTGGGTGGCTGCCTTTGGCTCAGGTCATGATCCCAAGGTACTGGGATCGAGTCCCACATCGGGCTCCTTGCTCAGCAGGGAGCCTGCTTCTCCCTCTGCCTCTGCCTGCCACTCTGTCTGCCTGTGCTCACTCTCTCTGACAAATAAATAAATAAAATCTTTAAAAAAAAAAAAAAAGAATAGCAGAAAATATTTGTAAATCATAGTTTTAATAAGGGTCCAGATTCAGAATATATAAAAGACTCCTAACAACTCAACAATAAAAAGACAACTCAATCTTAAAATAGGCAAAGGACTTCCAGAGATATTTATCAGAGAAAGTAAACAAAAGGCCAAAAAGCACAGGAAAAAATGTTTAGTATCATTAGGGAAATGTAAACCAAAAGTACAACAACAAACTAGTTTGGTCACAATTTTTTAAAAAAGAAAATGGAAAATAACAAGTGTTGATAAGAATGTGGAGAGAACGGAGCCCTAGTACACTGTTGGTAGGAATGTAAAATGGTGCAGTTGCTGAAGTAAACAGTTCAGTGGTTCTTCACAAGGATAAACACAGAATTACAATGTGACGCATTAATTCTGCTCCTACCTATATACTCAAAAGAACTGAAAACAAGTATTCAAACAGGAAATTGTCCATGAATGTTTGTTAGCAGGACTATATACAACAGCCAGATGATGGAAATGACCAAATGCCCATCAAATGATGAATGCATAAACAAAATGTGGTCTCTCCATACAGTGGAATATTATTCAGCCATGAAAAGGAATGAAGTATTGACACGTTTTAAAATACAGATGAACCAGGCGCCTGGGTGGCTCAGTGGGTTAAGCCTCTGCCTTCAGCTCAGATCATGATCTCAGGGTCCTGGGATCGAGCCCCGCATCTGTCTCTCTGCTCAGCTGGGAGCCTGCTTCCTCCCCATCCCTCTCTGCCTACTTGTGATCTCTCTCTCTCTCTCTCTGTCAAAATAAATAAATAAAATCTTTTAAAAAAATAAAATTAAAAAATACAGATGAACCATCGATATGAACATTATGCTAACTGAAAGATGCCAGATACAAAGATCACAATGATTCCATTTATACAACATCCAATGATTCCATTTATACAACATCCAGAATAGGAAAATCCACAGAGAAAGAAAGATTAGTGATTGCCAGGAGCTGGGGAGAGAGAGATGAGGAGTGACTGCTTCAATGGGTATGCTGTTTCCTTCTGATGTGATAAGAATGTCCTGGAACTGGAGAGAAGTGATGGTTGCACAACACTGTGAAGCTTCTAAATCTCACTGAATTATACACTTTAAAATAGTTTATAGTTAATTTTATGTTATGAGAATTTTACCTCAATTAAAAAAAAAAATCTCTTTCAAAAGTTAGCAAAGATTAGCTTTTTACCAAGGGCTAGAGCAAAAAGGAAAAGAAATGGCTATTTCTCTTGCTGTACCATCCATTAAATTTTGCTGCATTGTCCCTTGAATTTAGGAAGCAAAAATCCAATCAATGCATCATTCAATTTACACAAAAGAATACAGAGGAACCTAAGTTTGGACTGTCCCTATGGGCAGAACGGTCCCTTTTCATGTATCTAATATTGAAAACTTATTTTGTGCCAAACACAGGATGGCAAACACTTTACAGGCGCTGTCTTAACTGACCCAACACTCTACTAGGCACAATTAGTAGCTGCCCCAGAACTAAACGAGGGTCCCAGAAAATAAGAGATTATAACATCTAGATTTACAAATAAAGAAACCATCTCAAGAGAGGTTAAGTGACTTGCCAATGGTCATATCAACCTAAATGTCAGAACATTAACCCTCTACACAACAGAACATGACCTACAAACTTGGAACGACCTACAAACTTGGAACAACCTACAATACTCACATCAGCAATAACGCATGTTGCATACACAAATATTCGAGTCCCTTCCTCATTAATCCCATAATGCAGAATCCAACTTTTTCACTATTCCTTAAGCAGCTTCTTAGCCCAAGCCAGTCTGTCCGATGTTTCCCAAATATAACATATTAGGGAATCGGCTCCATTGTGTGCCCAACTCAATCCTTACATTAAGAGTAGTATTTCTCTTCACTCCCCACTGCCATCAGCCACCTTGCAATCAGCAAGCTAAAGAATGCGTACAGGTTCAAAATACCTGGAAGCAAAGAAACAGAACTATCCCTGATTTTTTGTCTGGTTCTTTTTTTTTTTTAAGATTTTACTTATTTATTTGACAGAGATCACAAGTAATCTTAATGATTAATTAGATCATGAAACATAGTAAGGAAAAAGAGTTGGCAGTATAGTTATGAGATTCTTTTTTTTTTTTAAGATTTTATTTATTTATTTGACAGACAGAGATCACAAGTAGGCAGAGAGGCAGGCAGAGAGAGAGGAGAAAGCAGGGTCTCCACGGAGCAGAGAGCCCGATGTGGGGCTCGATCCCAGGACCCTGGGATGATGACCTGAGCTGAAGGCAGAGGCTTTAACCCACTGAGCCACCCAGGCGCCCCTAGTTATGAGATTCTTATTTCCAATGTTATATAATCCTGGTTTTTTCTTTCCTTTTTAAAAGATTTTATTTATTTATTTATTTATTTATTTATTTATTTATGAGAGAAAGTGTGTGTATGAAAGAGAAAGAGAGCATGAGCTGGGGAAGAGCAAAGGGAGAGAGACAAGCAGATTCCGTGCTGAAGCACAGAGCCCAAGGCGGTGCTTGATCCCATGACCCATGAGTTCATGACATGAAACTAAACCAAGAGCCAGATGCTTAACTGACTGAGCCACCTAGGTGCCCTGTGGCTTTTTTTTTTTTTTTTAATGTAGATGGAATAGTTAACATTCAAATGATAACTGTCCCATCTATGCAACTGTTTTACATTCAACATAAATTATCACATTTCCTTTACTCCTATGTACGATATCTGTACCTCATAAATGCCTACAGGCTTGAATTCACTTAAACAAGTCCAAATTGGAACAGTTCTGTAGCTCAAAATAAGAAATATTAGCTTTTGGGTTCCTGGGTGACTCAGTCAGTTGAGCCTCCATCTCTTGGTTTCAGCTCAAGTCATGATCTCAGGGTTGTAGGATCAAAATCCAGGTTGGGTTCAATGCTCAGTGTGGAGTCTGAGATCCTCTATCCCTCTCCCTCTGCCCCTCCTGCTCATTCTCTCTCTCTCTTTCATTAAGATAAATAAAATCTTCTTTAAAAAAGAAAGAGCAGCTTTTGACATATCTTATGGTTGTACATATTTAATTGGCGGAGTAATAACTAAATCAAACATTTCCTTAACTTATAAACATTAGGCAAACACACTAGCTAGTCCATAGTGCTTCCTACATGAGTTTTCTTAAAATATACAATTCAGGCCTGATAAAATTGAGAATTGTAAGGAGATCTACTTGGTAATTCCAATAATTAACTTCTACTGAATGGCCCAAATTTATATACACCAAGGTAGATAAATATCCGGACAGAGTCTAGTATAAATTATGTGGCTTGTTCCAACTTAACTCATCTAGTTTAAGCTTTTAACAATATTCTTCAGCTAAGAAGTGGGTAAAATCCTCCAAAACAAAGAGACCCTGGATTTCTGTCACTCTGAGAAGTAAATCCCTCCCTCCGCACTAAGACGTCAATCTGCCTTTAAACCACAGGTTTATCACAATAACACTACAATAAAGTCATTGTTTGAGCCAGAGTCTCCTAATGAACAACTTCTTCCTCAAGGAATAGAGAGTTCCCTGAAGACTCAAATGTTAATGCTTTAGTTGAAGAGGCCTCACCATATCCCTAGGTACTTTTTACCTAAGAGAAAGCAACTTCATCTGCTGTCCTGCCTGACTCATGTCTGATCGAGAACTTTAAAAATCCTCCCCAAAAGATAGTCTGATAAATGATTTATGATATATAACTTGAAGACTGAGATAAATAATATATCAACAACAAAAAACTTTTAAAGAGGGTTTAAATTAATTAATTTTTTAATTTTAGTGAGCTCTTTGCTCAATGTGGGGCTTTAACTCACAATTTCAAGATCAAAAGTCACATGTTTTACCAACTGAGCCAGCATGGCTCCCCTCAACAACAAATTGGAGGTAGGAAATGAAGAAATCTAATCTATTCTCTCCAAGTTTTTTTTTTTCGCCTCATCCCTGAAGAGCCAAACCAAGGAAGCACAATTCCTGTCTGTCAGACAACATCTGGCTGGATCCTCATTCTACTTTTTAGGAAAACCCAACACTGCCAATGCAATTATGCTAAGCAACTCAACAAGTATCACACTTTTCAAAATGAACACTCAAAGAGATACATTTCCAACAGAATCTTTTAAAGGAGCTTCATGTAATCCAACACTATTTTTCTGAGTTACAGAGATTGTATTCTACAAAAAATAGCTGTGAGTTGACCACCAGTCAGGGAAACCTATGATCTAGTCCTGGCTCTGCTAAGTGTCCCTGGCCCAGTAATTAACATTCTTAAATTTAAATTCAATTAATTAACACATAATGTATTATTGGTTTCAGAGGGAGAAGTCAGTGATTCGTCAGTCTTAGATCACGCCCAGTGCTCATTACATCATATGCCCTCCTTAATGTCCATCACCCACTTACCCCATCCCTTAAACACCCTCCCCACCAGCAACACTGTTTCCTATGACTAAGAGTCTCTTATGGTTTGTCTCCCTCTCTAATTTCATCTTATTTTTTCCTCTCTTCCTCTATGATCCTGTTTTGTTTCTTACATTCCATATATGAGTGACATGATGTGATAATTCTTTCTCTGATTGACTTATTTCGCTTAGCATAATAACCTCTAGTTCCATCCATGTCATTGCAATGGCAAGATTTCATTTTTTGATGGCTGAGGAGTATTCCACTGCATATATTTCTTCTTTATCCATTCATCCGTTGATGAACATCTGGGTTCTTTCCATAGTTCCGTTATTGTGGACACTGCTGCTAGAGACACTGGGGTGCAGGTGGGTCACTACATTTCTTCTTTGGGGTAAATCCCTAGTAGTAAATCCCTAGTAGTTGTAGGATAGCCCTATTTGCAACTTTCTGAGGAAACTTCATGTTGTTTTCTGGAGTGGCTGCATCAGCCTGCATCCCCACTGTAAGAGGGTTCCCCTTTTGCCGTATCTTCACTAACATCTGTCATTTCTTGACTTGTTAATTTTAGCCATTCTGACTGGTATGAGGCGGTATCCCCTTGTGATTTTGATTTGTATTTCCCTAATGCCAAGTGATATTGAGCATTTTTTCATGTGTCTTTTGGCTATTTGTAGGTTTTCTCTGGAGAATGTCTGTTCATATCTTCTGCCCATTTCTTGACTGGATTATTTGGTTTTTGGGTGTTGAGTTCGATAAGTTCTTTATAGATCTTGGATACCAGCCCTTTATCTGACATTTTCAAATATCTCCCATTCCGTGGCTTGCCTTTTATTTTTGCTGACTGTTTCCTTTGCTGAGCAGGAGCTTTTTATCTGGATGAAGCCCCAATAGTTCATTTTTGCCTTTGTTTCCCTTGCCTTTGGAGACGTGTCTAGCAAGAAATTGCTGCAGCAGAGGTCAAGGAGGTTGTTGCCTGTGCTCTACTCTAGGATTTTGATGGATTCCCGTCTCACATTGAAGTCTTTCATCCGTTTTGAGTCTATTTTTGTGTGTGGAGTAAGGAAGTGGTCCAGTTTCATTCTTCTGCATGTAGCTATCCAATTTTTCCAACACCATTTGTTGAAGAGACTGTCCTTCTCCCATTGGATATTCTTTCCTGCTTTGTTGAAGATTAGTTGACCATTGAGTTGAGGATCCATTTCTGGGTTCTCTATTGTGTTCCACTGATCTATGTGTCTGCTTTTGTGCCAGTACCATACTGTCTTGATGATTACAGCTTTGTAATAGAGCTTGAAGTCCGGAATTGTGATGCCACTAGCTTTGGTTTTCTTTTTCAACATTCCTTTGGCTATTTGTGACCTTTTCTGGTTCTGTACAAATTTTAGGTTTATTTGTTCCAGCTCTGTGAAAAAAGTTGATGGATTTGGATAGGGGTTGGATTGAATGTGTAGACTGCTCTAGGTAACATAGGCATTTTAACAATATTTGTTTTTCCAATCCATGAGCATGGAACGTTTTCCATTTCTTTGTGTCTTCCTCAAATTTGTTTCATGGGTGTTCTATAGTTTTCGAGTACAGATCCCTTTGCCTCTTTGGTTAGGTTTATTCTTACGTGTCTTATGGTATTAGGCACAATTATAAATGGGATTGACTCCTTAATTTCTCTTTCTTCTGTCTCATTTATTTTATATCCTTCCACTTTGCTGAATTCCTGTAAGAGTTCTAGCAATTTTGGGGTGGAGTCTTTTAGGTTTTCCACATAGACTAGCATGTCATCTGTGAAGAGTGAGAGTTTGACTTCTTCTTTGTTAATTCAGATGCCTTTTGTTTCTTTTTGTTGTCCAGTTGCTGAGGTTAGGACTTCTAGTACTATGTTGAACAACAATGGTGAAAGTGGACATCCCTGCTGTGTTCCTGACCTTAGGAGAAAAGCTCTCAGTTTTTCCCCATTGAGATTGATATTCAATGATACTCACTGTGGGCTTTTTGCAGATGGCCTTTATGATATTGAAGTATGTACCCTCTATCCCTACCCTGGGAAGAGTTTTAGTCAAGAAAAGATGCTGTACTTTGTCCAATATTTTTTCTGCAACTATTGAGAGGATCATATGGTTCTTGTCTTTAATTTTATTTATGTAGTGTATCATATTGATTGATTTGCAGATGTTGAATCACCCTTGTAGGCCAGGAATATATCCCACTTGGTTGTGGTGAATAATCCTTTTTATGTACTGTTGGAACCTACTGGCTAGTATGTTGGTGAGAATTTTTGCATCCATGTTCATCAGGGATATTGGTCTGTAATTCTCCCTTTTGGTGGGGCCTTTATCTAGTCTGGGGATCAAGGTAATGCTGGCATCATAGAAAGAGTTTGGAAGTTTACCTTCCATTCTGATTTCTGAAACAGTTTCAGAGGAATAGGTATTAATTCTTCTTTAAATGTTTGGTAGAATTCCCCTGGGAAGCCATCTCTGGGCTCTTGTTTATTGCCAGATTTTTGATTACTGCTTCCATTTCCTTGCTGGTTATGGGTCTGTTCAGGTTTTCTATTTCTTCCTGTTTCAGTTCTGGTAGTTTATCTCTAGGAATACAACCATTTCTTCCAGATTGCTTAATTTCTTGGCATATAGTTGCTTATAATAAGTTCTTATAATTGTTTGGATTTCTTTTTTTTTGTTGTTTTTGTTTGGATTTCTTTGATGTTCGTTGTGATCTCTCCCTTTCCATTCATGACTTTGTCAATCTTATTAATTCTTTCAAAGAACTAGCTCCCAGTTTGGTTGATCTGTTCTACTCTTCTTTCAGTTTCTACTTCACTGATTTCTGACCTAATCTTTAGTAATTCTCTTCTCCTGCTGGATGCAGGCTTTACTGGCTGTTCTTTCTCTATCTGCTTTAGGTGTAAGGTTAGGCTGTGTATTTGAGAACTTTCTTATTTCTTGAGAAAGGCTTGTATTGCTATATACTTCCTCCCTAGGACTGCCTTTGCTGCATCCTAAAGGTTTTGAAAGTTGTGTTTTCATTTTCATTTTTTTTCCATGAGCTTTTAAAATTATTCTTCAATTTCCCAGCTGACCCATTCTTTAGTAGGATGCTCTTTAGCCTCCATGTATTTGAGTTCTTTCCAAATTTCCTCTCATGATTAAGTTCCAGTTTCAAAGCATTGTGGTCTGAAAATATGCAGGGAATGACCCCCATCTTTTGGTACCAGTTGAGCCCTGGTTTGTGACCCGGTATGTGATCTATTCTGGAGAATATTCCATGTGCACTCGAGAAAATGTGTATTCTGTTGTTTTAGGATGGAATGCTCTGAATATATCTGTGAAGTCCATCTGGTCCAGTGTGTCATTTAAAGCTTTTGTTTCCTTGTTGATCTTCTGCTTAGATGATCTGTCCATTGCTGGGAGTGGGGTGTTTAAAGTCTCCCACTATAATTGTAGTATTTTCTATGTGTTTCTTTAATTTTGTTATTAGTTGGTTTATATAATTGGCTCCTCCCATGTTAGGGGCAAAAATATTTATAATTATTACATCTTCTTGTTGGATGGACACTTTAATTATAATATAGTGTCCTTCCTCATCTGTTATTAGTCTTTGGTTTAAAATCTAATTTGTCTGCTACAAGGATTGCCCCCCCACCCCCACCCCCCACCCCGACTTTCTTTTGATGTCCATTAGCATGATAAATTGTTTTCCACCCCCTCACTTTAAATCTGTCTTTGGGTCTAAAATGAGTCTCTTGCAGACAGCATATCAACAGGTCTTGCTTTTTTATCCAATCTGATACCCTGTGTCTTGTGATTGGGGTGTTTAGTCCATTTACATTTTAAAGTAATTATTGAAAGATAGGAATTTAGTGCCATTGTGTTACCTGTAAAGTGACTGTTACTGTATATTGTCTCTATTCCTTTCTGGTCTTACTTTCAGGCTCTCCCTTTTTCAAATGCAAATGATTTAACAGAGTATCATTACTGGAACTAGACTGACTTAAAGAGTAAGATCTCTGATGCCTTAAGTTAAAAGTTGTCTTGTTTACTGATCTACTCCTCTACCTTGCAGGTATGCTGGAAGGATAACATTATTTCTTAATGTTTTGAAAACACCTTCAATTCCTCATAAGATTAAGACAGCGCTAAATTTATAAATTCAGTGTTCTACTGGATTCTATTAGACCTAAAATGTCCCATGTTTTTCTTAATTGGTCGTTGATCCTTAAGATACAAGAGCATCTGAAGCAATTCTTTAAATGTCACACACCTTTCCATGCCATCTGCTGGTCCTTACTAACTTAATGCTCCACTGCCTTTCCTTTTCAGTTTTTCAGAATGAACGTGACCTTTAAGATGCTGATATACTGTGGCAATGTTTGCAATAGTAAAATTGAGACCATCTAATGCTAAAGAACCACTAAATAAATTATAATATATAATTAAAGAATACATATAGTGTATATACACAATGTATATATAGCTTATATATAGTGAATATGGTATATAATTATGGCATAGATAGTAATGTAGAATATACTCATATCTATATTATATATAGGATATCAATACAACGGAAACACAATGCATCTATCAAAAATTATAGCACCAAAGAATAGTTATTGGCAGTAAAAGGTGTCTATAATATATTATTCAGTGAGTACAAATTAGAGCAAAATTGTGTAGAGCAAAACTGACCATATTTGTTTTAACAATGTTTATTTCTCCTGAAGACCCTTAGTTGGAATTTTTCTCACTTTTTTTTTTTTAAAAGATTTTATTAAAATTCTAGTTAGTTAATATATAGTGTAGTATTAATTGCAGGGGTAGAATTTAGTGATTCATCACTTGCATATAACACCCATTGCTCATTACAACATGTGCCCTCCTTAATGCTCATCACCCATTTACCCTCATCCCCCCATCCCCTTAGCTGGAATTTCTATGACCACTATCTAATGATGAGCCAAAAGAAGTTTACCAATGATCTTGCTTATAAATAAGCCAATTCCCAGGTGCAACAGAAGTAGCAAGTCCAGTTACCATCTTTTATATAAAAAAAGTTTTACATACACACAAGCATGTATGTTTGTGTGTACACTGGAGAAGGTCTAAAAAATCTAAAAGGTCATACATAGACCAAGGAGTTGATGGGAATTACCTCAGAGGACTGTTAAGTACTTTTTCTTTTCTTTACTTAGCAGCATTTTCTATTTTTTTAAATAATAACTAAAGGCATTTCTTGGATAGTTTTTTTTAAAGTGTAAAATTATATTCTGTAAATGCTAACTTAAGCAGAATTATACTGTGGAAGCCCCTATATGGTTATTGCCACAGTGAGATGGTCTGTTTAATTAACAGTTAAAGCCTAGGACAGAAAAGCACTTAATAAACTCGGGCTTTCCAGAAATGAAACCAATAAAAGGCACTGGACCTATTCTGCCACTTCTGGAAAAGTGGGCGGCCATTGCCCACTATGCACTGACTGCCTGCTTCAAGTCCACCTCTCCTGGCCTGAGACCAACAGGTACAACAGGCAAAACAGAGAAACAGGACTGATTAGAGAAGGGGATTTTTGTGGGTTTCTATGGCTTTATCCTAATAATAGCAAGTACTTGAAGAAAGAGTTGTAAAACAGTATTATGAGATGGGGGTATGTTCTCTGGGGGTAATTTATACCACAAAGTGTCTTATAATTATGAGCTATTCCTCTAGCATACTGAAGATTCAAATAGTCCCAAAGTTCACATAAAGTTCTTTCTAAACTGGGTCTTCAGTAGACCCTTCCACTCGGGTTTTATTTAAATATGACAGGGCCATTCTGGGCAAGTGAGCAGATACTACATAAGAATACTCAGGAAGGGCCACATGGGTGGCTTAGTTGGCAAAGCCTCCGACTCTTGATCTCAACCCAGGTCTTGATCTCGGGGTTTGGGTTTAGGCCCCACATTCAACACTACACTGGGCATGGAGACTACTTTAAAAAAAAAAGAATACTCAGGGAAATAGCTACTGAAATAATGAGAGCTGCTGTAATATTTTACATTGAATTTGTTGTCTGATAGAGTCTACTTATTCCTTCTAACATTACTCAATCTAAGAGAACCAACAAGGCCACCCTCAGCTTCAGCAGACCTCTTGGCCTTTAAGAGGTCACAGTCCTCTCTGTCATATACAATCTGTCCCCATCACTGAAAATGAGCATATTATATCCTGACAAGTCCTTAATATAAAGTATATTTAATAAGTTTACCCTTCAATAGCTGTAGCTTTACATTTATGTACTATAAATGAAATCTATTCTTGAATCATTATGCAAAGCAACTCTCCCCAATTAACTTAATAGAAGTCTTAAGAATCTTTTGGGAATGCAAACACCCCACACTTTAGCTATTTTTGTAAATTTATATTTTCTTATACCAGGTTTTCTTAAGAGTGGACCACACCTGTTTTCTGACAGGCTGGCAGCTTCTAATTTGGGACAGAATGTGTACAAGAAACCAGATGGAAATTTTAATAGGTCATGTCATAACGTTTGTTATTATAAGAGTTTTTCAGATACTACCTGAAGGTATTTAATTTTGGAAGCTCAGTACATTAGAAGGCCAATAATGAAGTTGGGAAATTCCTCTTTCATTCAATTCAAGTGGAGAATCAAACAAACAAAAAGATGCTCTTTCCATGAGTGAAGGATTCTAAAGGTACCTGTTGAGTAAGGTATACTCCTGGGGCTTGACTCTAGGAAGCATGTCTCTGAAGTAGGACAGAGCTCTGGACCAAATCATAACCAAAGGTAGGTCTCAGGCAGAGCTGCAGAAATTGGGGTAACTGTTTATATGAGCCATCTCAGCCCGACACACACCCTCAATTTCTCCTTTCTTCCTCTGCTCAGGCTCCTGGGAGTCAATCTGCTTACACTTCTGTCAGCATTACTCTCACCTACCCCACCCCCTCTTCTTGTCCTCACAGATAACTCTGGTCTGAGGTACTTAACTAGCTCAGTTCACTCATTCGTAAAATGGCCACAGTAGAAGTACTTAACTCAGAGACTGGGGTAGGAGTATGGATAGCAAATCCTTGCAACAGTTCCTGGCACACAATTAGCCTGTCATGAAGAGTCAGCCATTATGTGTCATTATTAGCGCTGTTTAGAGCAATGTTTGATAGAACAGCGCCATATATTAGTGTCATTATTTGTTTTAAGTATCTGGTTGCTCGTCGTCATAGACAGTGAGAACAGTAATAAGAACATGTGAAATTTTTTAAATTTAGAAATCTTACACAAACCTTACATTCATGGTTCCCGACTACTTGCTGACTAATGGCACTCTCATCCAAAGTCCATTTTGAGGGTGACACCTCCACCCTTTCTCACATCTATAGCTCTGTTGTGCCTTTCTCTTACTAAGCCTTTGTTTACTGAAACTCAATCATTCTCTTGTGGGCTAATTTAAATGGCCCCTCCTTTCTGAGGCCCACCATCTAATATATTAATAACTTGCACTTTCCTTTTGTTTATTTTGCCTCTCTCCCCAATTAGAATATAAGATTCATGAGGATAGAGCTTGTTATACTTTATTTGTGGATGAATCCTTGTGCCTAGAATAGTACCTGGCAAATATATTTTCAATAAATATTGTTGAATGCTGACTACGCACTCTGGCCTACCCCAGGCTTATTAGATAAATCTCTGTTTGAACCGCCACACTGAGGTGTTCTGTTGCTTACAGCTGAATACATTCCCAACTATTAAAGTACCATAGAATACTGGTAAAATATTTTTTATTATCCCTGCTAGTGTTATTACTGTTATTAACATGAATTAACTAGTATTTGTATGTGCTTACTATGTTCTGGATATGACATTCCATATTTTTAGCATATTGCTACATAATAGTAACTTTTGAGGTACACGCCAATTTTACAGATGAAGAAACTGAGGCTTAGGGAAGCTAACACAGCTTGTCCAAGGTAACACAAATAGGAAATAAAAAGCACAAGTTGTAAACCCAAGTTCCTGGCTCCAGTGCGTACACTTTGACCTAGTGTACAACACTGTCAAGTCTGTAAAATATATATAAAGAAGTCTTCTCTCCTTAAAATAACTAAGCTCTACAGGTTTGGAATCCTATTATCCAAGCCATGGTATCCACCAAAGCAATGAATGTGTTAGCCCCTTAAATACCTACTCTGTAAACATTCATTAGAAAGACAGAAAAGTGAATACTAAGCCTGCTTTGGAAATTAAAGCTTTTTAAAAATGAGACAAGAATATACATTGTTTAAAAATTAATTTACTATATGTATGACTTTCCCTTTGTTTTCTCATGATTGTGGGAATCTTCCTGTTTGGACTGTATTTGCCACTCAAGGGTCTATAAGGGGAAAAAAAGGTCTCCTAATGAATTAAATGATTGGTGTTGTACACATTTAGAGATAATGATGGATTTGATGGCTTTATTTTCAGTGCAAACCAGTAGGCTGTCTGCCACATACGGTAACCCCTAGGCCCTTAGGCAGCCATTGCTCATACAAAATAATGTCAGTCCCTAGCTGGGTAAGACAAGGAAACACACACGCACACACACATAAAACAACTTATTTGGAGAAGATAGAGCCAAAAACTGAATGAACCCATGAAGAGAGCCTGTAACGCACATATTTCTCTTGTCCCCCCATTCAACTCAGCAATCTATAGCAGTTTCCCATGAAAGACAATAAGGAGAGAGGTGTAAGCAGCTGCAGACAGATGAATGAATTGTGTGACACTGAAAATCTGTGAATTGAAGTATCTAATACATGAACCGAAATAAAAAACGTTTTCCTCCTCCAAAGAGTCATAAGAACAAATCAAAAGGAAAAGACAAAAGTTGGAAAGAGAATGAGACAAAGAACAAAATCTGGTCTGTGTGACACATTTATAAAAACTGATGGCCTGTCAGCAAGGCACTGATGAATATTTTTGCAGGATAAAAATGGCAACCCAGTGTCTAAAAATAACCCACTGTGCCGCAGACCTGTCTGGCTCAGCTACACCACCGGAATACAAACACTCACTCCCTAGTACATCTTGACTCAAGGTTTCACAAAGAAAGAAAAACTGAACATTTTGCTAGCAAGAGAAGATATTTTACATGGTTTTAAATTAGTTAAGTTCTCTATACCATATATATTTGAATTTAATTTCACATGATTTTCATTTACTAAAAAAGATAAAATAAATGGTAATAGCAATAAACTGTTAACTCATCTTAAGAGATCTTTCTCCCAAGCCAATTACAGTAAAACAGAGTAGTATTATGACCATCTTGTGGTAATATCCTAAAATTGCGATCTAAAAATAAAATTATAAATTATTTCTAAGCCATGCTGATTTGAATGGCAGATCTAGTCAAAATGATATGTCCAAATGATTCTGGAGATGGGGTGAAAACCTATTACCTCATTTTGCAGCTAAACTCTACAATAAAAAGCTGTTGGCTAAAATGCAAAAGCAAATTTCTATCCTTTACAGGCAGTACTTTAATTCATCAAATCCATTCACCTTATTCAATCCTGCCCTATGCATTAAGATTCTGGTCTTAACTAAATGGTAATTTCAACTCTAAGAGTTATAAACCTCCAGGAAGCTCTCCCAGAACATTTTGATCACTACCATGCCACCATTTTTAATAGTAAAGATGAATTAATTCTTCCTAATAATATAACATGAATAATATCCACACTTGATTCTTTATGACCACACACACCCAGTTGGAATAAATAGAAAGTTAAAGAAAACAGATCAACATTTCAGGGACCGATGACATTTTCACAATACAATACTAGTACCACCAAATTCTCAATGGTATTCAGTTGTGCTACTCGTTGCACAGTAAATACACACTAAATAACTATATCCTCCAATGCTCATCCATATACTCCTTCCATTGCAGATCACATCTCAATCTAAACAACAGCAAAGTTTCCTAATGAAAAAAATACATGTGTAAAGAACCATAAGATTAAAAACAATTTCAACTTTAGGAGTTTTAATTATCACTGATCTATCTTCATAGTCGGCATCACAAACTTAATAATGGTCAAAATAAAACTCTTAATTCTCACTTCAAGCTTGTTCCTCTGTCAGAATTCCCCTTGGGACCATCCATTCATTCCACTGACTAACCCAAAAGCCTACTAGTCAGCTTTGAGTCCTTTCTTCCCCACATTCTGTGTCTAATCATCCACAAGACCTGTCTACTCTCTCTCAAATACATATCATATATAAGCACTTCTCCTTCCCTAAAGCACCACTCCCTAGGTTCAAGGCTCCATCACTTGTACCTAACCCAGATGACTGAGGCTCATTAATGTCCACCCGACTTCCACCATTGGCCACTATTCACCGCACAGCAGCCAAAGTCATCTTTATAAAAAGCAAATGACATTACATCATTACCCCTCTTGAATTCCTCCAGTGACTTTCCATTACTCAGAATAAAGTCCAAAGTTCTTCCCATGTCCTACAGGATCTTTCATAATTTCATCCATGCTCACCTCCTCTACTACCATCTTCCCCTTGTATACTCTCTTCCTATTTACGTAGCTCAGCCAAAGGCCTTCCTTTTTCTCAAACACATCAAGCCCAGTCCTACCATGGCTCTTTTTACTTGCTTTTCCCCATCTAAAATACTCTTGTCCCCAGTGCTTCAGAAAACTGGCTCCTTCTCATCACTAAGGGCTCCATTCAATATGTCTTCAAAAAGGTCTCCCTAACTACTCTATCTAACTCACACAACAGTTACTTTCTATCCTCTTTATCCTTGCTTTATTCCATTAGGACACATATCACCATCAGTGATTATATTCTTTATGGGTCTAGTTGATTATTGTCAATCTCTCCCTACTTAAAGTTCTCTGTCTTACACATCACTGTATCCCCTAAAAACCCTAATGTATAAATCAATCACCTACAGGAACAGAGAATACAAACTCAAATACCTATAGAATCCAGACAGGTAAGGTGAGTAAAGCAGGTAATTTCCAGCTAATGTGAAAAGGCAAGCCTAATACTATTGCTTACTATTTCTCAAGAGACGTCCGATATACAACTTTCTAAATGAAATCGTCTAATTGTCTAATGTTGACAACTTATTGTGCTTTTTCTAAAAATTAAAACTCTGTATCAAATATTGCCAAATAAACCATATCTGTAAACCAGATATATATACAGGCCACACATGTTAATTTCTCCCCTATAGTAAAATCTCCTAAATTTAGACTTAGTAGGTATGAAATATTATGCTAAAGTATTATGCTAAAGATGACTACACCAGCCCCTCGCATTCTGCATGCCCTTTTACAATGTACAACTCTCATTCCTCCTCTCAGGAGAGGGAATCTATTCTCCCCTTCCCTTGGATATATGACTTATTTTGATTACCTTGCTTTGTGTCTTCTGACCTAGGAATTTGGGAGGCCTTGCAAGTCATGTAAGGGAGTCCAGCTATAACCACTGAATGATGAGAGGGCCTGTGGAGATCCAAGACCCCAAAGATGGAGGAAGGCCATCTGAGATCCTCTGGGTTCCCATCAATACTCCAAAACCAGCACTAGGCATCCAGACATGTGAGGATGTAATCTTGAACCTGCTCCAGCAAAGTCATCTTCGCTGACTCCACATGGTACCAAGGTGAGCCATCCCAGCCAGACCTGACCAAATTTCTGACCCACAGAGTGGTGAGGAATGAAATGACTATTGTTTAAACAATTATATTTTTGTGGTAGCATGTTTCTCAGTAATAGAGAATTGAGATAGAAACTGATATCCAAAAGTGAGGTGCCAAAAACAAAAACCTAAAACGTGTGGCATTTGCTTGGGACAGAGGGGCAGGCAGGGGCTAGAAAGTGACTAGCAGAATGTTAGCAAAGGCCAGAGGTGCCATTAGAAAATTGCTATTAGAGGCTGGAGAAAAAGCAAGCCAGGTTACATAGTGGTGGGATGTCTGGCAAGGATGTTGCCCACAATAATGTAAAAGCTAGACTATTTATCTAATGAACTGGTGGCTCTGGCTAAAGATACTTACAGGTAGAACATTAAAAGTGCCAACTGGCTTCTTTCAACTGCCTGTGATAAGATATAGGAAGAGAGAAATAAAGACCTGTTTAATTTTCAAGCAGAACTTAAAGACACAGAATTTAAAGGTACAGAATTTAAAGGCACAGGACAGTCTTGCCAACCAACATAAGATTCTCAAATTAAGAAATGGCCTCAGGGTAAACAGCAAATTAAGAGTTTGTCCTCAAAATCTTTTGTTGAGACCTTGGAAAGGTTTAAGTATTGCCTAACAAAACCTTCTCATCTATACAAAGGGACTTCTAAGAATCTTGAGGATTTTATCTTATATAAACAGTCTAATAACTCCAAAACATAGAGAAGTCTACGTTGGAAAGGACTTATGGATGTGGCTTTTGGGGCTTAGAATCTACCCCCAATAAAACTCATAGAAAACTCTCAACGTTTTTAAGAAAACTAAAGTACTAAAACTACCACCAGGTTGGATTAAAAGAGACAGAAACAATTTAAAATTTAAAAAAAGACTCTGAGGGCTCACAACTTCACACAGAGGGGAACTGGGTTGAAAAGCAAATAGAACTCATTTCTTATGGGGGGAAAAAAGCAGCAGAGAAGAAAGCCAAGAGCAGAGGGTACAACTAGCCTCAAAAACAAATATATTAGGAAATATTAGGAAATAAATCAAAGGAGCAGTACTCTCATGATCCTCAACGTGTGTAGTAAGAGAGCTGGCAAAATGTGCCCAGATTGATTTCAAAATTGCTATGGACCAGTGATGGCGAGGTTCTTCACTTTCTTCCTCTTTTTGAATGGGAGTATCTACTGCAGTTTTCCTGTCCCCATCTCACCACAGTATGCTGGGTATGGGCAGGCGAGGTAGAAGGGCAGGCAACTTTGTCTTTTTAGTTCACAGACTTCCAGATCAGAAGAAGCCACACCAAAGCAGCTGTGCCTGAGAAGCTTCATGTGCATTGGGCCTTTACTTAAATGATAAGATCCCGGACTTTAAGTTGATGCCATAATGAGAGAAAACTTCTGGGAGTAAGAAGTGTATTCTGTGGGTGGAAGAGATGTGACTTGTTATGCTCAGAGGGCTGGCTGTAGTGGAGCGTTTCCAAAAATGGCTGCGACAATACCTCCCATCTTATGCCACTGTGCAATGGGAATAGGCCATTCTTGCATCACAAGGTGGAATTTTTTCTCCTCTGCCTGATTCTGGACGGGTCCTGTGACTTGGTTTGGCCACGGGAATGTCACTGTATGACTTCCAGGTCAAAGCTTAAGATATCGTGCAATTTCTGTTTTTACCTTCTTGGAACAATCTCAGTGTCTGTAAGAATAGCTGAGTGTAGTCTAGTAAATGACGACAGACCCTCTGGAGAAGCCACATGGAGATCTAAAGTTCCCCAGTCTATAACCTGTACCAAGGCCCCACACAGGGAGTTGAGATCATCTTGATTCCTCCAGCCCTAGTGTATCTGTCTCAGCCAACACCTTGCAAAAAGAGAAAAGCTGTCTTCACTGAGCCCTGCCCAAATTTCTGATCCACAAATCATTAGCAGTAATATGTTTGGTTGTTCTTCTAAGCCACTGAGTTTAGGACAGCTTGTTACATAGCAATAAGTAACTGAAACAATGGAGGAAAGGCCAGTCTGAAAAATGGAAATGTCTAAATATTTTAATTTCAAAAAAAACCACATTTTTTAATGCTTTTAAACATTCACGGTGACTTTTAAAATAAAAATGTAGGATTCATTTCTTCATTCACCAAATATTTACTGAGCATCTAATATGTGCCAGGTACTGTTTGAGGCCCTGGAAAAAGAGCCATGAATTAAAGCTTCGTAAAGCTTAGTAAGAACAAGGGGAAGCCTTCAGGGATCTGCTTTAATAAATAAAGTGATTTTTAATTAGCCCATCAATATTGTAAGTAAGTGTTTGCCAAATAACTAAATCTAGTTTTAACTTTCTCCTTGAAATTGTTAGTTGGATGTTTTATCACTGTACCAGGAGCTATTTTTAGCCCAGCCCTTCTTCAGACTGAACTAGAAGAAAAACAAGGTCAAGATGATATAAGAACACGAATAAATTTTGTGCACCTGAATTTTCAGATATCTTTAATGTACTAAATTTATTCCCTGATTTAGAACATTAGCACTTTCACACCTTTGCCCCTGCTGTCTCCTCTTCCTGAGTGCCCTTCCCCTGCCTTCTTCACCTGGAGGACTCCTGCCATCCGCATCAATCACCCCCCACTCCAGGTGCCTCTGCTCTCCCACTGCATCCTGTGAGCACATGTTGGAGTCCCCCAACACACACACTAGAGCCCCAGCAGATGCCTGAAACCACACATGGTACCAAACCTTATACATACTATGTTTTTTTTCTATACATACATACCTATGATAAAGTTTAATTTGTAAATTGCGCACATTAGGAGATTAACAACAATAATTAATACAAAGATGGAACAATGATAACAATATACTATAATAAGTTATGTGAATGTAGTCTCTCAAAATAGCTGACTGTACTATACTCATCCGTCTTCAGATAATATTGGATGATAAAATGCCCACACAATGAGATGAAGTGAGTGACAATTATATCAAAAGGAGAACCATCCACTTCCAGAACCACGGCTAATCACAGGTAACTGAAACCACAGAAACATTACACTATCGTATCACACAGTATTGGGCATACCTTATTACAATTTCTTGGTCTTTTGTTTAATTGTCCCTACTACAGATTCCCTTTTCCTCCATGGAATGTCCTTCCATTCTCAACCTCGAAACTTACACGTAATAGTAAGTGACAAATATCTGTTGAATGAATGAATGTTAACACTTTGATAAAATCATCAGGGTCCTGGGATTGAGCCCCACATCAGGCTCCCTGCTCAGCAAGGAGCCTGCTTCTCCCTCTCCCTCTGCCTCGTGCTCCCCCTGTTTGTGCTCTCTCTGGCAAATAAAGAAAGAAAACCCTTTAAAAAAAGGGGGGGCAGGGGGTCAAGTAATTCAAGCAGAAGATGAAACTACAAATGCCTAGGAAACTATAAAGCATTAATCAAACTTTTTATCACTATTTGCCAGACATGAGCACAAATTTCCTCATTCTAATACTTAAGTTTACTCTCAAAATAGGAAGACTTGTTAACTTGAGGACATTCAGAAAAGCATATCAACTTCCAAATAAAGTTCCTACACATGTACATATGAATTCTGGTTTGTTGTTTCTCTCTCTATTTTTTTTTTAAATCAAGTCACTCCATTTTGCGGCCACCTATTCTCTCCTGTGTATCTGTATTTTAATCCAAAAGCACCAAAGAAAACCCTCGGGGCTTGAGACACACCAAACAGGCAAACACAGTGTAATTGGTGGGTTTTAAGAATCACAGGATTTCAGACCTACTTAGGTCTATTTAGACTTAGTAACTTAGTTTTTAGGACACAAATTCCTCTTCTTTTCACTAAATGTTGTTATTTGAAAATAAGGTGTGGACAGCTGGGTGGCTCAGTAGGTTAAGCCTCTGCCTTTGGCTCAGGTCATGATCTCAGGGTCGTGGGATCGAGCCCCACATCGGGCTCTCTGCTAAACGGGGAGCCTGCTTCCCCATCTCTCTCTGCCTTCCTCTCTGCCTACTTGTGATCTCTCTCTCTATCAAATAAATAAATAAAATCTTGAAAAAAAAAAGAAAGAAAGAAAATAAGGTGCTTACATATTATAATGTTTCAGAAAAGATTATAAAAAATGCATAAAAATTTATACTGGGGGCACCTGGGTGGCTTAGTCGGTTAAGTGTCTGCCTTCGGCTCAGGTCATGATCCCAGGGTCCTGGGATCAAGTCCAGCATCTGGTTCCCTGCTAGGCAGGGAACCCACTTCCCCCTCTCCCTTTGATGCTTCCCCCTGCTCACACTCGCTCTCTGTCAAATAAATAAAAGCTTAAAAAAAAAAGAAAGAAAGAAAGTTCTACTGGACAAGACTGCCTTAAATGAAAGAAACATAGTTTCAAATCAGATGGCTGAGAGAAGTCTTCCAATATGACTTTCAGCCTGCAGCAATGAAAACAGTGCATTATTTCAGAAGAAATGTTAAACAGGGGGGCACTGTCTGAGGAAAAGGAAGTACATCATTTTTTCATAGGTTGATAGGATGCAAAAAGTTTACATTAAAATTCATCTTTTGACATGACTAATATTCTAATTAAAGACAATTCATTTTGTTTAGCGTATCAACTCTCCTTGTAATGTAGACCTTCCTCTTCACCTACACCTTCAACATCACCACCTCTAGAATTTGAAATAAGGGAGCGATTATCTTAGAGCTTTCTCATCCTAAAACTCTGATAATTTTCTTCAAATTGATGTATCACACTATGGTTTTAAATTAGTCGGCCTGCTAAGACAAGACATACAAGGCATATGTTATTTGGGACCCTAAGAGCTAAATGTTAATTCTCTAAAACCTAACTTTAGTGTACACTTTTAAATGGCTCCTTTCTAAAGATAAAATAAACATCTCTTCAAACTTACCTGAATTTGAATTTAAAATTTTTTAAGATTGTATTTATTTATTTATTTATTTGAGAGACAGAGAGAGCACAAGCAGGGGGAGGGGCAGAGGCAGAGGGAGAGAAGCAGATTCCCTGATGAGCAGGGAGCCCAGATATAGGGCTCGATCCCAGGACCCTGAGATTATGCCCTGAGCCGAAGTCAGATGCTAAACCTACTGAGCTACCCAAGTGTCCCCAAACTTACCTGAATTTAAAAGAGACAAATTGGGACACTTGTTTAAGTGTCTGACTCTTGATTTCAGCTCAGATCATGATCTCAGGGTCATGAGATCGAGCCCTGCATGGGGCTCCAAGCTGGGCATGGAGCATGCTTAAGATTCTCTCTGCCCTCTCCTTGGTCTCTCTCTCTCTCTCCCTTCCTTTCTAAAGAACATACAAACGAAAAAAGGACAAATTTATCCAGTACTAAGACTTACATTTTAGAGCCATGAATTAGGTCTCTTCTTTTTGAAATATTAAACAAAAGTGGGATCCAAACATGGTTTAGAGAAAGTACACAAATTCAACGGAATTTTCAAAGAATTTCAAAGTGCAATGGTAAGTTATTTACCCAACTAAAAACAACAACAACAAAGTATCTTTGCTTTGGCATCTCCTGGGAGGCAAGCTGTGTGTTTACCTTCAAGAACTATATGAAAACCCAGAGGAAGTTTCACTAATAAAAATCACCTTCAATACAAACTTGCAGAAAGTGTCTGGTGCTCACCGGCACCCTCTAGAGTTCAGTTATTGCAGTGACTGCAGATCTTTAAACATAGTAATTCATTATTTAAAATAAAAGTGATACAGGTAAAGAATTCTTAAGAAACATAAATTATACTCATATTATCATTTTCCTTCAAAAATTTCAAAATCCCCCTCTAAAAGTCCACATACCATGCTTTTTTTATGAGTTCAGTTTGGCAGGATCTCTTTAAGAAATTTATGTTGTGCTGGAAGACAGTTCAAATGAAAGACACTATGCTTTTTAAACTTTACTATGCAAAGATCCTTGCTTAAACACTTACAAATTTAAGGTTTTTATTCAGGTCTTTTTATTTCTAATTGTCCTCCACATGCCTAAATTTTAAGAATCACTCTAAATGTAAAAAGGTTTATTTAATACATAGTCACTTAAAATAAGATAAAGAAGGAAGCTTCTATTTCTTGGATATATAAAAAAAACTCAAATGACAATTCGTTGAAAGGACAACTGGCCCAAGTTTTGTAAGAGTCAAGAAAGAGAAAGCCTATGTTTACCATTTCTCAGATATTACTCACTAAATTATTTCAGTGAAGAATACCTCCAGTTTGTACCGAACACCAAACTATCAAATCTTTTCTGTTTCTGCTTCAACTAAGTTATCTGGTTCTCCCTCCCTCCCCCTGGCAGAGACGGAGGAAGCCTGCAGGCACAATGAGCACATCATCATGCAGCAAAATTCAGCACCCCCTCAGTCTGGTTCTGGTGCCCAGTCTGGTCCTACTCCTGTACCAGCCGGTGTTGCAAGCATGAGCCACTGCAGGGCTCTCGGGGGCTCAGGCATGGGCAGTCACCATTCCCACAGACACCAAGAGACCAAAATTCGGGCCAGGAGTCACGGCGCAAGAGACCAGCCCTTTCTAGTTAGAAAAAAAGGACAGTGGTGGTCAATTCACAATTTTCTGAGTGCTGTGGTCATACATAGGTGCTGCAGCAAAATATTTCTTGTTTATACTCACTAAATTAATTGGGGGTATTTTTTGTCTTCAAAAATTAAAAAAAAGTCATCAACTGAGTTCATTGGCGGGGGGGGGGGGGGGGGGGAGGGGGAGGGGGCGGGTTGCGGCGGGGGCAGCGAATCCAATACTCCCTACCCTCAACTCTTACTAGACTTGCCAAATACGTCATCACGGAGGGTACAAAACACAGCAACGCACCGAATCAGCTACTCTGTGAAAGGCGATTATGTCAAAGCACTGCTAATAAATCCTTCTTTGAATCTTCAGCAAACTCAGAGTACTCATGCATAATATTCTTGCTTGCAATGGGTGAAAACAACCTCTTTTCGTAGAAAATACTTATGCAGCTCGGATCTTACCTGGATACATTATGTCCTCTCCTCCCTGCTACTTTTACACTTGGGCTACTCGACCGCCCTGTGTTTTCTCCACTGGAGGGCACAGTTAGCTAAAAGAAAATTTGGTAAAACCTAATTTGGTTCTACAGTTCCAGAAACAGTGTAGTATGATGAGAAGAGGTTAAGCTGCTATCAGAAAGGATCTTTCAGTAATATATCTGAATTTCATCCCTGTTCTTGAAAACCATTATCAAAGAAAACCACTAATTGGCTAACAGCTAAGACCAAACAAACAAACAAAAATGCGACAACAACAAAAACCTTTGTTCTAAACACCCATACCTATTAAAAAAAAGGAGATGGAAAGCAAAGAATCGTTTTTTAAAAAGTGCAAATAAATGAATGACTCTAGGTACAGAATAACCTGAAGAATAAATGCAAACGGAAATTGTCCTCGTCAACAAGAGTATACACAGCTACTAGTCTCGACATGGCATCTCCATGAAAATGCGGTGTTAAAACCACTTTTGCTATGACATAAATCATACACTTGGCAAAAATACTTGTTTTTATTTTCTATTTTTGCATTATCATTTTAGAGATAAGCCAACAGGAGATGCTATTTGGCAATTCATTCGCGGCTCCCTTTTCTTTATAAACCTAAGCAATCCTAAGAGTGCAGTGCAAAATTGTTTCAATATATTTAGAAAAAAGATTAGTAAAGAGATATGTAAACACCGCACTTCTAGATAAAGTCAATAAATGTACGGTTTTCAGAGGAACTTATAAAACTTCGGTCTTTTGTTAGTTTAAAATTGTTTTTGAGGGGCGCCTGGGTGGCTCAGTCGGTTAAGCATCTGACTCTTCATTTCCACTGGGGTCATAATCCTAGGGATAGTTAGGCTCCTCGCTCAGCGGGGGTCTGCTGGAGAGTCTCTCTCTCCCTCTGCCCTCCCTCCACACCCACACATGTGCAATCTCTCTCTCAAATAAATCAATCTTAAAAAAAAAAAAAACAAAAAGACCATCTAAATATCATGGATTTTTAAACAAATTATTTCTGTTATTTTCTGTTAAAAGAAATAACAAATTATTTATGTTCACTCCCTCAGAACAGGTGAGATGAGCTAAGATGTCCAAGCTTTCTTGCCCTCTTCAAGCTCCCTTTCAGGGACCCTCAACTGTCCTCCCGTCTTACCTCTTCCATATCTCACAGGATAGTCCGATGACACCCACGGGCCATTGTAGAATACTGTGGCCTGGATGCTCCAGATGATGCGGACCTCTTTCGAGTACTTTACTTTTCCTCACTCCTGGTATTGTCTATAACTGTGACTCCCTGGTCCCATCCAGCTGAGAATTTTTTTTGTACGTTCAACTCTACTACCAATAAAACCACTTTCATAGTGAAAAATATATAAACAAACAAACAAATAAATAAATGTGATTCACTAAAAAAAAAAAAAAAAAGTCCCAGCTAGGGTCTTCAACATAATCCAGTAGCAGCCAGACCCACCTCTGCCATTCTAAGAGAAGGAATTCCAAATGCCTGATAATACTTGATCATTCCCAATCCTTCTTCCTATTTATTTAAATCATCACTACCTATAAGAGTATTCTAGGCAGAGGGATAAGTTAGTATAAAGTTTGTGCTGTAGATGCACAAGGAACAGCATGGAGGCCAGTACGGTTGCAGTGAAGACAGAAAATTCCATTCAGATCTGAGTTCAAACGTCAACTTAATGGGAAAATCTTGCCTAACGATCTTAAGTAACTTTGCAGAACACAATCTTCCCTCCAACCTCCTCAGTTATTGTCTATTATCTACCTTGCTCCATTTTTCTTCTTGGTGCATCTAATCACCAGACTTACCAAATATTCATTTGTTTGCTTATTGTTCCTCTTTCCCTATTCATATGAAGCTCCATGAGAGCCAAGACTCTGCCCATGTTGTTCACTGCTGTACCCCCAGCACATTGCAAAGTCTCTGACACAGAAAAGGGGACCAAAAATCCATACATGAAGAGATAATTATGGGAGTATTGAAAAAGCTCAAGAATAGAGGATACAATTTCATTGATGATATCTTATCCTTGATGATATATCCACAATATAGGTCACATGCCCAGTATGACGTACCAGTTAATAAAAGGGACAGAAGTGATAGTAATATAAGAACATAACAAAAGAGCTGTCCGTTATCAAAGAAGTAAGTTCTTTTATTAATCAACAGTACCTTACCTTAATTAAGACCTGTTCCTTAAATACAAGAATAGTCATCTCTCCAAGGCCAATGAGTGTTTCATATGTAAAAGGAAAGCAGGAAAAGAATGCACAAAGAATGCACATACACACACTTGCACACTTTCATTCACAGGGCAAATCTTTCTTATCAGAAGGGACGTGCCACACAAAGAAGTACAGCTTCCTTTGATAGTACATGGCCAAGTACACAGCTAGTCCGTCCTGACAGACCTGAAAAGCTTGATTTCTTATTGCCTATAGTCCTTTAGGACTTGGGCATTGCATTACTGGTATTTAAGATAAACAATCTCTATATTCTTTTAAAAACAATATTGACAAACACACATCAGGCTCTCCTGGTTCTTGTAATAAACTCAACATCAGTAAGGCCATATCCCCACATAGTACACAAAGCAGAGTCCATGTCCCCAAGTTCCATATATCTTTGCTCCAGCTTTCCAGTGACCCAGATGGCACATTTCCCCCATCATTTGGACTTTAAAACTAAGGGAATTTAAGTAACACTGAATCTCTAATTTTACACTTGATTATCTTCCCAAACCAGGAATCACTGAAACAGATTTCACAATTTTTTTATTTAATAATATATTTAATATATTTATATGGGGAAATGGTGGAGCTAAAAATATATTTTTATATATTTAATAATATATTTTAATAATATATTTATATGGGGAAATGGTGGAGCTAAAAAATTTAACAAGATAATGAACACTATTGACTTCTTACTGGCTTTGGAATGTACTGGAGAGAAATATGCACTCAGAATTGTACCAGACACAGACCCACACATACACATGCCCACACCACCTTCACCTCTTCATACATAGTCCTAACCTTTTTCTAGTTCCATCAAACTATACTGGGTCAAGGTCCCCGGATTACCAGGTACTCCCTAAAAATAAAGAGTTACTTAAACTAACTTAAAGTAGACTATACTAAGAAATTTACTTCAAGCTAACTGAAAGCCCAATATTCCTGAATCATTTGGTAACAGTTCTCAAAAAGTATTGGCAATAAGACAATCTGTATACACCTATTCTCTTGGGATTTTTAAACTGTAGACCTAGGCACTAAATAATTTAACAGTCCAACACTCAAGGGTGACTGGCTGGCTCAGTTGGTTAAGTGTCCAACTCTTGGTTTTGGCTCAGGTCATGATCTCGGCGTCTGGGATGGAGCCCCTCATGAGGCTCCACGCTCAGCAGGGAAACTGCCTGAGGATTCTCTCTCTCCCCCTCTGCTTCTCTCCCAGCTTTTGTGCACACTCTCTCAAATAAATAAACCTTTGCAACAAATAAATAAATAAAAATAAAAGCCCAATACTCAACAATCAGCATAATCAGGAATGAAATTTTATTTAATCTGCAATCGTATCTCATACCAAAGCCAGCCTCCTTTCATCCATTTCAGTTTTCAAATGAACAGCAACAGTGTCAACCATACTCAAAAGAAAATGAACAGCAGCAAATTACATTCACCCAAATCTACAGGATTTTAATTATAAATCGTTATTCAGAACAAGAAATTTCCCTCCTTTTCTAGTGAACCTATAGACTGGGGTGCTTTCAGCTGCAAGTAACAGAAATAGCTTAAAGAAAAATTGGATTTATTCAAAACCATAGCGAGATACCACCTCACACCAGGCAGAATGGCTAAAATTAACAAGTCAGGAAACAACAGGTGTTGGCGAAGATGCAGAGAAAGGGGAATCCTCCTCCCACCTTGCATTGGTGGGAATGCAAGCTGGTGCAGCCATTCTGGAAAACAGTGTGGAGGGTCCTCAAAAAGTTGAAAATAGAGCTACCCTATGACCCAGCGATCACACTACTGGGTTTTTACCCCAAAGATACAGATGTAGTGATCCAAAGGGGCACATGCACTTGAATGTTTATAGCAGCAATGTCCACAATAGCCAATAGATGAATGGATAAAGACGATATGGTGTGTGGGGGTGTGTTGTGTGTGTATACACACCACACACACACACACACACACACACACACACACACACACACACAGGAATACTATGCAGCCATCAAAACCCCGAAATCTTGCCATTTGCAACGACGTAGATGGAACTAGAGGGTATTATGCTGGGCAAAATAAGTCAATCAGAGAAAGACAATTATCATATGATCTCTCTGATAGGAGGAATCTGAGAGGCAGGGCAGGGGTACGTGGGGGGGAGGGGAAAATGAAACAAGATAGGACCAGGGACGGAGATAAACCATAAGAGATTCTTGAATCACGGGAAACAAACTGAGGGTTGCCGGAGGGGAGGAGGGTGGGAGGGATTGGGGAGGGGATATGCTAGGGTGAGTGCTGTAAATTGTGTAAGAATGATGATTCTCAGACTTGTTCCCCTGAAACAAATAATACATTATATGTTAATTTAAAGAGGGGGGGTTTATTATCTCAAAATAACAGGAAGTATAAGGCACCTCCAATGGAAGTGCATTCCGAAGCTCAGTGAGTGACAGCATCAAGTCCCAGGTGCTTTCCATCTCTCTGTTCTGCAGTCCTCAGTGTATTGGTTCTTCCCCCAGTTTGTACCCTCCGGTCCCAAGGATGGCTGCAGGCCATCACATTGTCACCTAACACTTTTCCTTCTGCCTCTTTTTACTGAGGAGAAAAGGCTTCTCAGAAGCCCTCCCTCTGGCAGATCACCTCTCACGTCTCACTGGCCAGGAACTGTGATACATGCCCATTCCTAAACCAACCTCCAGCAAGGGAAAAAGAATCACCAAGATAAGCTTAAACTACCCAAGACTGGGCCCCTGGGACTGAGGAGTGAGCCAAGGTATACGGTCATCAGTACTCATACAAAACTGGGATTCCGTCAACAAGCAACCAGCCACATTTGCCAACTTCCCCAAATGCTGTACTCACTGTCTACTGATCACGTGGAAATCACCTCCCATTCGGTAGATCAGAAGTAAATTATGAAGAGGAAGAGAGTAACTCATAGTATAACACAAACGAACTCATAAGGTCCATTCAATATTTAATCAGTCACCTGTATTTTTCTGTTAAAGTACTGAAAATAGGTCAATACGTCAACCTTGAGATGTAGTAGAACCTCCACCACCACCCTCCCAACTGCCTCAAATCTACTAGATTTCTTTACTTTTTGCCAGGACTTAGTTCCTTTTTTTTTTTTCTTGGCCTTATTTTGTTTTGTTGAAAGAAAAAGAGACTGTGCACAAGTACTGAGACTGGAAATACAGCTAAGCTGGTGCCCCACCCTCCACTCTGGCAATACCATTGGAGCGCACATTTCAAATGCATGGCTTTCCCCAAGGATTTTGGTGGCTGAAGCCAGCAACACCCAAGTGCATGGCAGACAGAAATTCTATCAAATCAATGTTCCTTCCCACCAACAGCCCTCAACCAACACCTAATGGCTCTTGGTATATAATTATCTGAGCTTCCTGGACCTGCAGGTGAGATAACTCTGAAATGTGTGCCCTGCACTAGCTCTAGAGTTCTGCAGTGGGATCAGGTTCTAGTTGACCAACGCGCTTGATAATGCCGCCAGTACTGGCTGTGTTCCCTTCCCTGTCTCACTCCCTCCTGGTGTTTCTTAGGATCACCTTCCAAATAAACTGACAGCACCTGAATCCCTGTCCTTTAACATCTGCTTCTGGGACAACCCAAATACAGGAATGCAAAAGGAGAGAAAAACACGTTTCCAATTGCAGTAATAGTAACAAATAAATTGTCAAAAAAAAAAAATTAACTCGTGAATTTCAAAGAAGTAACGTATTTTGAAGCAAATATTATTAAAAGATTTGGGTTTTACATATAGTCCTCAACTTTGCTAAATTCTAAAAAATTTAATTTCAAGTACATTTCAAGTACATTCTAAAAAATATTCCCTCATTTCCAAGATAATACCTTTGCTATAGAGATCTAAAAGGTACTGCTTTGTCATCAACCTTATAAATCATAAGAATCTAGCTGAAACCAAGACGAGAACAATAGAAAATCTTTCACTAAAGAAAGAACTCTAAATACCTTTAAGCCTGAGACAGGAACAGTGAGGTATTGAGTAAGAAATGATGGGAATTTATAATCACCTTTTATAATAACGCTTGTAATACAATAATGGGACTTTAAAGAGTAATGTCAAGTTTGAAAGTCATCCAATTATATTACAGTTGAAATAACATTTTGCTACCAATATTTTAACGATATCGTTAATCCACTATACCTAACCATAGCTTTGGTATATATTAAGAATAAAGTTGAAGCTTAAGGTACTTCTTTAAAACTAACACAATTTGTGGTTAAATTAGCTTCACTTTTAATACAGAAACCCAGGTTACATTCACAAAGTTGTAAAAAAATTTTTTTTTGTTTTAGGTACATTCTAAAATTGACATATATTAGATAATCACATCAAGGACTCAAGTGTTGATCACGACAAAGTTGCAACAGATCTCAAAATAAATCTCTGAAGCAAATTAAACCTCACATAAACAATTTAATCAACTCCTGGGGCAATTCTATTTCTAGATTTCTAATTGAAAATGGAAAGGGAAAAAAAGGCCCAATGTCTAATGTGTGTAAAATGCTTTGTATTGTCTACAAAGAGGATTCAGTCTCTTACATCTCTGAAGACGAAGTGGGTATCTTTAGACATATTTGAAAGATGAAATAAACAGTGTGGCTGACCAAAGATTTCACAGCTAATCAGTGTCAAAGTGAGAACATGGAATATGAACTCAGGTCTTCTGGTAAGTTCTGTATACTTTCCACCATACTTCCCTGCTTTTCTGCCTAAAAGGAAACAGCAAACAGTGACCGGACTAAGGCACAAAGTGCTACATGGGATACACTCCATTCAAGCCATTCAAAAATACTGTTGTCCCTTTCCTAAAATATTACATGCTGAGGCTCCAAACTTTCCTATAGCATATACTTTATGACAACTATAAACGACTGCTGAACCAAAGGCCTTTGGTAAAGAACTTGGAACATTAGACTCAGTCTGGTGCTAATCTCTTGAAAGACTGCCTGACATCCACACAGAACCTGTCAGAGATCAACCTCATTATTTCCCTCCCAGAGCCTGCTCCTTCTCTTTCTGTTTCCAATGGCAGTGACAAGTGTCATCATCTGCCCAGAGTCCAGACATACCACTGTCCTTCTTGACTTTGTGGTCTCCTTCATCCCCATGACCTATTTATGACAAAGGCTTGTAACTTGAACCTCGTCTCTCTCGTCTGACCCTCTTCCTCAGTGCCTGCCCTCATTATCTTAACCCAAACCACCATCTCCCAATGCCTGGCTTACCACTGCAGCCACCGCCGCCACCCTCCTGCTGATCTTCTTTCTCCTGAGTTGCTCTCTTCACATCCATTCTCCAACACCTTGGTTGTCCAAAATATAAATTCGATCATGACACTCAACTGCTTAAAATCTTTCAATGACTTCCCACTGCCCTTAGGATAAATAAACCCCTTATCAGAGCCTCAAGGTCCTTTATGACAACCTGCCCACACTCCCTCACACCCACTTCTCTGCCTTACCTCTTGATTCTCTCCTGCAGGACTCTAAGCCCAAAGTTCCCGAATGTTCAGTCCCTCTACTCAAAGTACTCCCCTCTCCTCCAACTTCCCTTATCTGCTCATCTTTAACTCATCAGTGTAATTTTCAGTGGTTAACAGGAAGCTCGGGAGACAGAGTTCAAATCCGAGGTCCTCCTCCACTTACTAGCTATGTGACTTTGATCAAATCATTTGCCTTCTCTATTAACTTAGCTTTCTTTCAGTAAAATGGGGAAATTATTAAGACCTACCTTATTGGATTATGTGAGGATTAAGTAAATTCACTGAGGTATTTAGAAAAGTATCTGGTACATGGTTAGCTTTTTTATAAATATTACATCTTATTACCATTATTAACATCATCATCTTCTTCCCTCTACTCCTTTTCTTCCATACTTTGGATTAAATGTTATTTCTTCTAGAAAACCTTCTCTAAGCCCCTGAACCAGGTTACCGTCCCCAAAGCTGGTCCTATTACACTTTCCAGAGCTGCTTATATAAAGATCTGTGTCCTCTGCTAGACCAATGGAGACAGAAACTATGGCTTTCTTACTCACTACTATATTCCCGCACTCAGTACTGAGTATGGCATACAGCCAACTAAAAGGAAAATTTCTTCTGATTAAACCTAGGGCCATTTTCTTTCTTCATCATTTGGAGGACTTAACATTTTTTTAAAAGAAAAAAAATAATTAGAACATTTTCTCTAGTTTCTTGGCCCGTAAGAATCATCAGTACAGGGGCACCTGGGTGGCTCAGTCCGTTAAACATTTGCTTTGGGTTCACGTCATGAGCCCAGAGTCCTGGTTTCAGGATGGATGGAGCCCGCACTGGGCTCCCTGATCAGCGGGGAGTCTGCTTCTCTCTCTCCTTCTGCCCCTCCCCTGCTCATGCTCACTCACTCTCTCTCTTTCAAATAAACAAATAAAATCTCCCCCCAAAAAAGAATCACCAGTATGTATCACTTATATTAATTTCACAATAAAGATAATTTTTTTAAATCCACCTATAAAGAAGGGAATCAGACTTAAAACTTCCTTTCTGCTAAACATAATAAACTAAAAAAAAAAAAAAAGCCACCAAAAAAATAGTATCACAAACAGAAAATAACAAAATACTCAATTCTTTCTAGTGAAGCTTCCAAAGTCTTCAGCTATCCTTCTATGGTCTTACTTAAAGTAAAGCTTCTATTATTTGCATCTACTAAAACATCACTCTTACTGAGACCCCTACTCTCACCCCAAATCTCCAATTAGTAAAGCCTGGGAAATACTGGATGTGCTGCTTGCTGTTCTCATTGTACAGCAACACACTTAAGTTCCAAGTGGTTGGGGTTTTCTTTCCCCCAATCTATTTCAAATGTGGAAACACAGAACTACCCTAAAATAGAATCTCTATTTCACTGTCAAAATTATAATGTTTAGTACAGAAATCACTGGGAGTTTTAACACTATTATAAACCAAGCTCTGCTACCAAGAAAAGACATCCAGCTAGAAAGTCTGCACGTGTTAGTCCCCTGTCTTCTTCTAGGGCTATCTTGACCATAGCCCGGTGTTTCCCGAAGTGTGGTCTTAAGAATCATCTTATTTGCCAGAAATACATTTGCCCATGTTCTTTTCTTAGAGATTTTGATTTAGTAGGTCTATGGCGAAGCCCTAGACTCCGTGTTTTTAACAAGCACATCCAGTTATTTTTATGAACCATGTGAGTTTGGATATCGCCACGGCATAAATAGACCTTTTAGTTCCAGGCAACATTTGAGGAAACCTCCAGTTCAGAAGCTCTTGTATGGGTATTCCAAACGGCCTTAAAAATCATTACCAGGAACTCTGGCAGGAAAGTAGAAAGAACATGGAGGCTGGAGTCCGAAAACCTGGATTCGATTTCTTCTGGCACTGGCTGTAACCCTTCCGCCAGTCACTGTTTCTCCCTCTGGTGCTGGCATGTTATGTAGAAATAACAAACCCAACCCTAACCTGCTTCACAGGTTGTTGTGGAAATCATTTGAGAATGCTTGCAAAATCACTTTGCATATTAGTATGTCATCATTACAGTAAAACTTCATTAATTCAGCCTCCTCTAATTCAGAGTGTGTGAACACCATTGTCTAACCAACTGTGGTTTGTTTGTGTTTTTTTTTTTTTCACATTATCTATAAAGAGATCATCACCTCCTTTCACATGACAGGCAATGAGAGGTATTGGAAAACACAGATAAGCAGCAGCTCCCTGTTCCCTGGCAAAATTATTAGACTGAACGTGCAAGATTAGGAAAACTTGTTTACTGTATCAGCTCTGTTTATGTGACAAGTCGGGAGGTTCAGCTATCATTAAAGCAAGCTTGGCAATATTTCTACTGGAGTTAGCTTGGTCGTGAGCAGTTAATGCTAGTCATTACAGTAAAACCAATCTGGAGAATGAGTTTTCTACATACTAGGAATGTTAAGGGAGCACTAAAACTGGCATTTAAACTTCTAAAAGATACTGTAGCCTTTCCTGGCCACCTTGAGGAGCACATACTAAAACAATACACTATTTCCCTGGCAATTCAGTGTCATCAACATAATCCATAGTTGGGGGGGGATAAGCACAGCTGAGACAGTAGGTAAGAGATACTGGATCAACTCACTTAGCTTATACCACTGTATACAATGAAAAAGGTTCCCCCAGTCTTAATGTCTGTGAAGGGGTGTACCGAGAACATGGCATTAACGGTACCCTCCATGGCTAGAAGTGCATGTCAGTTCTTCTAGAGGTCAGGGAGGACTGTTTTTGTCCCATACCAGCTGCAGTGGTACATAACCACGTCCAGTTCTGCCGGCATCCTCACTGTTACCACTGATCGCCCTGACACGTCTCTTCTCCTCTATGTCAGAACCTGATGCTCAACACTCCCACCACTGCTTTTACTCAGTCTACCACAGAGGCATCCACCATTTTCTGGCTTTCCCACTGGCCGGCCTCACCTGGCCATTCTCTAACTGGATGCATGATCTTGCAGCATATTTCCCTAATAGTTCAACTGAAGAGGTCACCAAAAGCCCTTCTGTTTCATTACTCCATCACTGTTCTCTTCTGCCTCCTAAGGACATTACAATTTTCTTCTTCTTCTTTTTTTTTTTTTTTGAAGGTTTTATTTATTTATGTGACAGAGAGAGAGAGAGACATCGAGAGAGGGAATACAAGCAGGGGGAGTGGGAGAGGGAGAAGCAGGCTTCCCACCGAGCAGGGAGCCCAATGCGGGGCTCGATCCCAGGACCCTGGGATCATGACCTGAGCCAAAGGCAGACGCTTAACCGACTGAGCCACCCAGGCACCCCGACATTACAATTTTCTTAAGTTTCTCACAAAAATGACTGACTAGAGTTTTGTAAAAATCATCAACCAACTGTTGTATTCATTTCTTTCCATGAGGCAAATAAACTACATATCCAGCGCTCTGCAGTTAACTTTCTAGAAGTTATTGGCTATATACATTTACCAGTCAATGGCTTTCCCACCCAAGAGATTTTCCAGGGAATTTGGTTCAATGTCTCCAACAATTCAAAAAGTTTAAAGGTTTAGAAGGCATAGGCATATTTTATCAGGCCTTCAAAATAACCAAACTATATTTTGGTCAACAGATCCTAGAATTTATTTTTTTCATTCATTCACTCAACCTTACCAAGTAGCAAGGTTATGCTGAAACTTTAATCTTGCCATTATATCAAGCCAAGAGATTTCAGTGGCTTATACCAGTGTAGAAGGAACTGGATTCTGAATATTCTGAAGTTAGAGACAATGGGATTTCCTAATAGACTGTATATGGGGTAAGAGAAGAAGAGTCAAAGATAATTCTAAGGTTTTTACAAGTTTAATTGAAAAGTTGCACATAACCAAATTTTCCTAAACCTTCATATCTTAGGTTCACTAAAGGGAGCCATATTTCAGGGAAGCATTTCGTCAATCTTTTCACAAAAGAAAGAAATCTTCAAGTAACACTAATTACCTCTTACTTGATCTGTTCATAACATCTAATTTCTAATAGTTTATCAGCTGAATGAAGTACATTATTCTTGGTTACAATAATTCTTCTCATCAAATAAGAGTAATGTATACAAACAAAAAATGTCCTTAAATATTTACTTAGTACCCATAAGACACCTAAGACTACACTAGAGCCTCATTTACACCTCATTTCGTTGCCATAATGCTCCTGAAAAGTATAAGCCCCATTTGATAGAGGAAGAAAGTTATTCTCAGAGGTTAACTATCTTTGCCCAACGGTCAAACATTTTAGCCACTAGCAAAGCTCACCCTCTCGGCTCTGACTCCAAAGCCAAAGCCATTATCACTATTGTTAACTGATGTAATTCAATACTCTTGAGAGACAGTAATTGTTCTAAATCTTAAGTTTTGTAGCCTTTCTTCCTTTCCCTGCTGGCTTCATCATTTAAATAGAAAATAACTTCACTTAAAGGTGCTAAAGATAACTTTGCGGGAACTGGATAGTCTCCCTGGAACTGCCCGTCTGAGATGGGGCGAACCCCTTGTTTCCCTAGACAAAGCACGTAAATAAAGCGTTCCCTCTGATACGGGCTTTGTGGCAGGCTTTTCAACTACCACACCATGGTTTTAAGCAGTAACCCAGTTTCAGGCTTCATGCAACAACCCTATCACCCAGTCCCTGGTAAGAGTACAACCTCCCACATCACAGGTATTAGATTCCCCGCCCCCCCCCCACCCACGGAAGAAATGGTCTCTGAAAGACAATAATGAGGAATGGCATAAAAGTGGCTTCCCATACTCTACAGTATGAATTTCATTTGGGGTTGTTTGGGGGTTTTTAAGGCAATTTTGATTGAGATTATCTGAATAACTTGCACTGGTCCATCTCTGAGGCAATGCAACAATGTAGGGAAGATCAGAGAAACAAAGAATTCTGTTTAAAGTTGCAACTCAACTGCATCACCCTTCTGCTTACAATCCCTTCAATTATTTTCCTTGTTCTTGGGATAGATTAAATAGCCCTGCTTCCTGGCTCCATCCCCCCCACCCCACTCTCAGTTTACATCATGCCCACCCCTTCCTGGCTCTAGTCACTCAGGCCCTATTTCGAGACAGCCCTCCAATGTCCAGCCTTCCTCCTTTCCCTTCAGTCACTGCTCCCCAGGGCGGCTCTCTCAGACCAATCCCGAGCTACTAGATTCGAACATGTGCTACCTAGTCCACGTCGCTCCCGGAAGCACCAAGCATGTGCAAATTTGAAAGTGTGCCTTCGATTAAAAAGCCGAATGTTCCGGGGTACCTGGCTGGCTTGTCTGGTAGAGCACGTGACTCTTGATCTCAAGGTTTTGAGTTCAAGCTCCACGTTGGGGGTAGAGATTACGGAAAAATAAAAGCTTAAACATCTGACTTGGCTCAGGTCATGATCTCAGGGTCCTGGGATGGGCCTGGTAGGGCTCCCTGCTCAGTGGGAAGCCTACTTCTCCCTCACCCTCTGCCCCTCCCTTGGCTTGTGCTCTCTCTCTCTCCAACGCTCGCTCTCTCAAGTAAATAAAATTTTTAAAAAATAATTTAAAAGGCTGCCTGGGTGGCTCAGTGGGTTAAGCCTCTGCCTTCGGCTCAGGTCATGATCCCAAGGTCCTGGGATCGAGCCCCCCATCCGGCTCTCTGCTTAGCAGGGAGCCTGCTTCCCTCTCTCTCTCTGCCTGCCTCTCTGCCTACTTGTGATCTCTGCTGGTCAAATAAATAAATAAAATCTTTAAAAAAAATTTTTTTTAATTAAAAAAATTAAAGCTTAAAAAATAAAAAATAAAATAAAGCAGTATATTCCTAAGATACAAAGGAATCTGCCCCCAAGTACCCATGCAGTCTATAAACCAATCACCAACGTACAAGACATGCATATTGCAAAATGGACAACTTGGCTTCAAATCCTCATCTTTCAACTCACTAGCTGGGAAACCATAGACAAAGGAAGTCATTTACCCTAAGCCTCTATTTCTTCCTTTACACAATGGGGATAATAAGTCAGAGCTCAAAGACTGATTAAAGATAATCTCTGTCAAGTGCCTGGAACACTTCAAGCATTCAATAAATGGCAGTTCTTCATATGACTTCTGGGCTTGCCAATTGAAATTATTAACATTTCATAAATAATTCCTCAAATCAAAGCCCAGTGAAAGAAAGGGACCTACTGCCAATGGACCCTGGTTACTCAAGCAGCCCTCAGCCACTGGAGACCTAGACCAATCGTGTGGAGTTATCCGAAGTAAAAACAGAAATGATGCACCACACTCGACTCTGAGAATCCTTTGATTCTCGGAGCTTGGCTAAGCAAAGCCATTTTGATGGATGGCTTTTCTACAAAAGAACCCCACCACCACCCTATATGACTTTTCTAAGTGTTCATTGTCTTGGAATACTACAGGGCCAAATGAGTTCCATCAGCATCCAAAGCTGCAAAATCTCAGGGAGCTGCAAATACAGATGTGCAGACAGCAAAATGCAGAGGTAAAGACCCTTTACAAAATCTACACTCACTCCACAGAATGGAATACTATTCAGCAATAAAGAGAAATGAAGCACTAAAACATGTTACAATGTGGGGGAACCTTGGGAACATTGTGCTCAATGAAAGCCAGTCATAAAATACTTCACATTATAGGATCCCATTTATAGGAAATACCCAGAATAGGCATATATATAATGTATACATATAGACCAAAAGTAGATTAGTGGTTGACTAGGGATTGAGGGGGTGGGGGTTGGGGAGTGACAGCTAATGGGTACAGGGCTTGTTTTAAGAAAGATGAAAATGTTCCAAAATTAGACTATACTGGTTGCACAACCCTGTGAGTATAATAAAAATCTTGGAACTGTAAACTTTTTTTTTTTAAGATTTTACTTATTCACGTGAGAGAGACAGAGTCAGAGAGAGCACAGCAGGGGAAGAGAGAGAAAGGAAGAGGGAGAAGCAGACTCCCTGCTGAGCTGGGAGCACGACATGGGGCTCCATCCCAGGACCTGGAGATCATGACCTGAGCTGAAGGAAGTCACTTAACCATCTGAGCCACCCAGGCACCCCGTAAACTGTATATTTTAAATGGGTAAATTGTATGGTATATAAATTCTACCTCAACAAGGCTATTTTTAAAATCCAACTGCTTCGTGGATCCTTTATTCTTTGCCGCCTGGAGCAATATCCCCTCTTTTAAAATCTAAAAATAAGAGCTCAGAGTGCTGTCCTGGCTTTAAAGTTATAAAGTATCTTGGCTTTAGAAGTCCACTTACCTTGCCTTTCCATCTGTCACCTCCACAGTAGTTCAGTATCAGTCATTTTAGATGAATTGCAATGATGGAAACTGCTCAAATAAATGCAAAATTTATCTATGCTCAAACCAAAGCCTACAGATTACATTCTTTATTGCTCCACAGTAATGACTGTTCTCTCCTTTATTGAGTACAAACTAACCACTTTTGTTAGCACTCTTCTTCTGATTACTTGCTACAGTGACCTTCAAGCAAGTAAAGCTCCAGTTCCACAGGAGCTCTTTGTTCTCCTAAGAAATACGGGAAGTATCCCCTAACAATGACAGGATGACAGGTAAAATCGGCAAAACCCATCTGCTAGGGACCTGATGAAACCGGTGTAACTCACTTGAGTGGGAATGGTACTGGAGAGAATTAGGGAAAAGAGACGACTTAACTCTGGATTACAAGAAGGAGATAAACTAGAGTATGGGTCAAGTAATTTATGGTCTTAAAACCCTAACTAGATTAAGGAATATGTGGTCTGAAATATTTTTATTGATTGCAAAGCATACCTGTTTTCATGTTTTGACAAGCTTTGGGGGTTTTGTTTGTTGAGATATAATGACATACAACATTATACTAGTTTCAGGTGTACAACATAACGATTTGATAGTTATATATATTGTGAAATGATCACCACAGTAAGTCTAGGTAATACCCATCACCAGACATATTTACAGAATTTTTTTCTTGCGAATTTTTTCCTGCCCAGTGTGGGGCCTGAACTCATGACCCCAAGATCAAGGGTCACATGCTCCATCGACCGAGCCAGCCAGACACCCCTTGTGATGAGAACTTTCAAGATTTCATCTCTTGGCAACTTGCAAATTTGCAGTAAAGTATTATCAACTACAGTTGCCATATTGTACATTATATCCCATAACTTGTTTATTTTTCCAAGCTTTTGTTTTTAAATTTAGAAGCACTTAAATCTGATCAATACACTAGTTACCGTGGAAAAAGGAAAAAAAAAAATGGGGACACACACTCCCTCCCCTTCAGATTCTAAAATCTGAGGAGAAATTAAACATACTCACATGAAGAGACTTAAGAATAACAAAAATAAAAACATTATCAATTCAATGCACATTATTATACTTAAAACATTTAATTGGTTATGGAGAGGAAGATGTTAGATGTTAGTAGTAGAAAGTAAAAAATGTCTCCCTAAAACTGCTGGCTACCACCATTTATTCAAAAAAGACTGCACAGAATGAAGATACCAATTTTATGGGGCAGAAAACTTACTAGTGCTATTTATACACAAAAATTAATTCCAATAATCCTAACTTCGATTGAACAAATCATTTACCTAATTTTAATTACATTTAGCCCTAATTATTCAAGTATCATCTCTGCTGCTTTGTCAAATTATTTTAGTTCATTCCTCCAAATGATACAAAGAAGCTATTTAAGATGAAGTACTCTTAATTTTGTTTTTCAAAGACTCCCTGAATTTGGAGAGGTAAAGGAAATATTTTAAGATTCAGGCCACCACATATATGTCATGTTACAAATAACAACTTGATCATTTCTTCTGCTTAAGTACTTAAAAAAAAGAGATTTTTCTAACAATCCAGGGTAGACTGAACTCAACAATCACAATGTCACTTTATGACTTCCCAATGTTCTGGTTCAAACTTCATTTCTAAATCTTTTAAACATTTCCTTCAATTTAGCAAGTATCCCTCCTCTGGGACAAATCTTTTCAATAGTGATTCGGACCATTTGAGTTATTAGTCTACAGTCTATTTCAGATAGTTTTTAAAAAGTTAACTAACATGACTCTTTGCTTACAAATCACAAAACTTCATCTTGCTACAGGATTTCCTAATGCAGCAGAATCTTGTGCAACTATCTCAAAAGTTCATAAGCAAGTTTTCCAAATGTGACAATCAAGAACTTGGGCAAGTCAATTGTGAAATCACAAAACTTTATTACAATCAAGTTGAGCACTTCACTTGTTTTTTAAGGAATATCAGAAAACACTAAGTGATTTTTTAAGTATTAGGGGCACCTGGGTGGCTCAGTTGGTTAAAGCCTCTGCCTTCCGCTCGGGTCATGTTCCCAGGGTCATGGGATTGAGCCCCACATCGGGCTCTCTGCTTGGCAGGGAGACTGTTTCCTCCTCTCTCTCTCTCTCTGCCTGCCTCTCCGCCTACTTGTGATCTCTATCTGTCAAATAAATAAACAAAATCTTAAAAAATAAATAAGTAAAAATAAAAACAAGTATTATAATGTGAACAGTTGCTTCATATCACAGAGTTCTTACATGTCCCTTCCTACTTGAGATGTGTTCTCTTCACACTGCTGTCCCAAAAAGTTAATTTCTTATGTTTTTCCTACTAAGTTCTTTAAATGTTTTTGAGTGAATATAGTGAAGAATACGGAGTTCCATTATTTGTGTACCTTAGTTGAGCCTAGTCTGAAAGCAACCCTTAACCATCCCAAAATTCAATGAAATGCTTGGTGAAGTGTACATTCAATCATGAAATAGCAGAATAAATAATCACAGAGAACGATCACAGCACACCACTTGGTTTAAAAGAAAAATAAACGAAAAGTAAAGAAAAGCAACAAAAAAGAAAAAAAAGCAAGCACAAAACTTCCCTGCAGGTAATTCTCCCAACTTCTCCAAACTGACCTTTCTCAAATCCTCCAACAAAATGAAACAAGATCCACAGGCTTAACTCACTCTTTGGGGGAATACTTTTTCCTATAAGCGTCCTTCTGCCAAAAGTATTTCTGATTGCTACGCGGAGAGTTACCGTTCTGCAGAAGCAATAATTATGTTACACATCAGGCCTCCAGAAAAGTTTAGGGAGAATTTAAAAACAAACCAAAACAAAAACCTTTTATATCTGAAATGAACTAGGCCGAATCCAAGGAACTGGAGAGAGACAAGTTTCTAAAAAGCAGAAAGACTTCGGAAATTCTATGTCCTCTCCGTTCATCCTCACCCCCCCAAAAGTCAACAGAATGCCTTTCATCCTTAGCAGGGGGCCACTATTCCAATCAAGCGAAAATCTTTATTTTGAAAACACTCAATAAGGGGCGAACCTAGGTAGGCAGTGTGACTGAGGAGGCAGCAAGGTGACTGACTCCCGGCCATGAACCCGGAATGGCTTAAAGGACACCAGCCCCTGGGTGTTCAAGCAAATTGCCCCCGCACCCACCAAGTGGCACGTGAGATTCGCTGAGTTGGGCCAACAACGTCTTTCCTATTTAAAAACTCGCGAGTCCAGGCAAGCCAGGGTTTGGGGCCCCAAGGCTAGGAGCCAGGCGGGTACAAGGGACGCAGGAGCCTCAGGAGGGAGAGAGGACCTGGAGAGCGGAAGGCCAGGCGCTGGGCCCGGACTTGGGCAGCACCGGCCAGACTCCGGCCGGAAGCCGCGCGAGCCGCCGCAGAAGCGAGGAGACCGGCGGCGCTGGATTGCACTCACCTGCCCATTCTCCGAGCCTTGGTCCGACCCCTGCCTCGTGACTCAAACCCCAGACCCGAAGGGCCGTGAAGAGCGAGTACGAGATGCGCAGGGCCACGTAGGCCACGGTGCCTGCGCCGACCCAGTACAAGAAGCCGGCGGCAGGAAGAGCGCTCTCCATGGCTTTCAACTAGGCCTTACTACCTTCGTGAATGGAAAAACGAATGAATGAATCCAGGAAGAGGCGCCCGCCGTGACGGTGAGGACGACACTAACAAGCGCGGCTCCTGCGCCTCTTTTGGCCTAAACCCCGCCCACGGCGCCATATCCGTGCCGCCATTGGTGATCTAGCGGTCCCTCTGTGAGTAGTGCGTCAGCTATTGGCTGACTCCAGTTTCGCTACCCCGCCCATGTCCCCCCCCTCGCGCCATGGGGCCTAGTCTCTGTTCACAGCCGGCAGATCGCTCGCCTGCCAATCAAACTTCAGTCCCGCCCAACGCGTCACCACGCCCCCAGGGTTCCACCAGAGGGCAGCTTGTCTCACCCCACCAAATCGCCCAGGTCTCTCATTGGCTGCAACGATCCTCACGACGGCGGAAGAGTGCGCTCCGATTGGCCAGGGAGCTCGGCATTTAGGAGGGAATGGGGTCTGAGAAGCCAGTTGTGAATGGGAAGATGGTATAGTAAAAGGTGGGCGTGGAATCGTAGTTATATTTCCCCCCCGTATTAAAACATCTATATCATTGTTAAATATGCTGTCACTGTTCCCATAAACTTTTTCGAATAAAGGCTTGCATCTCCCCTTTCTATGTCTCCTTCCCGGAGCATCTTCTCCCATTACATGCACTTATTGTGGAGCTTCTAAACCCTCCCTCTCGTTCTGAGCATCAAACAGCATTGCTCCCAAGGTCTTGGAGTCCAAGGCGAATAACTTCATGGACTTAAATAACTATAATACACAGCGGCATAAGAGCTGTAAGATGAATGCAAAATAGAGGGAACACAGCTTGATGAATAAGCAGTTTGGGGAAGGGACTCCATGTTTAACTGGACCTTAAAGGACAATAGAGAATTTTTGTTTTACTCTCTTTTTTTTTTTTAATTTACATTTTCTGGGGGGGTAAGGTGGGGTATGAGGGAACACAAAAGTATGTGGTCCTAGTAGAGATAAGAAAACTACCTCGGCGGGTTGCCTGGGTGGCTCAGTGGGTTAAGCCTCTGCCTTCGGCTCAGTTCATGATCTCAGGGTCCTGGGATGGAGCCGACATCGGGCTCTCTGCTCAGCAGGAAGCCTGCTTCCCCCCTCCTCCCCCCGCCTGCCTCTCTGCCTACTTGTGATCGCTCTCTCTGTCAAATAAAAAATAAAATCTTAAAAAAAAAAAAAAAAAAGGAAAACTACCTCGGCAAAGTTCCACAAGGTAAGAGTGAGAGATTGTATAATGCAATGGAGTGCTTCACACTTACTCTTCCATCCATCAAGAGTTTTGGTTTCCTTTTCTGGCATGGACTTATATAAAACACCTGAAATTTTTCTTAGCCAGTAGGGACTCCTGATTCAAAACTTGAGACTTTTTTAAAAGGCGGGAATTTAAGGGTAATAATTTTAAGGATCAACAACAGATCTTGAAGATAATGTAGTAATTTTCTAACATGTAGCTCCAGAGCCTTATCTCTCCCTGCCCAACCCCCCACTCTTTTTCCACCGTCTTATCAGATTGAGTATAACCCCTAAGGCTTTTACTGTTCTTTATAAACTGTCAGCTGTCTAGTAGAATTCAGCCATGTGAGTTGAGCAGGCACATTTTGTTTTAATTGAATTTGATCCCCTTGGCTGAGGCTGTCTGTCCAATTCAATGAAATCCCACCACTCCTCTCTCTCTCAACATCTCCCTCTATCCAAAGTCTTCACCTGCAGTGGAGCCCCAAATGCATATATCCCAATTCAACATTGCTCACCAACTAAGGGCCCTCAAAATATCCATGCTCCTTAGAATAGGGCAGAAGGAGAAGAGAACTATTATAAACTAATAATACAAGGATGCCTGTTGGCTTGGTCAGTTGAGTGGGTGACTCTTGAGGGTTGTAAATTTGAGCCCCACATTGGATGTAGAGATTACTTACAAATAAAATCTTAGGGGCGCCTGTATGACTCAGTCGGTTAAGTGGGAGACTCTTGATTTCAGCTTAGGTCATGATGTTGGGTGGTGGGATGGACCCTGCGAAAACGACGACTCCACACTCAGCAGGGAGTCTGCTTAAGGATTCTCTCTCTCCCTCTGTCCTTCCCCCACTGGCTCTCTCTAATAAATAAATAAGTCTTTAAAAAATGAATAAAATCTTAAAAAATAACTAAACTAATAATATGTGTTCATGTTGCATTTGTATGTATGTCTATGACCCACACTAGAACTTATGATTATTAGGAACACTATGCTGTGAGTCCATAGGACCTAGAACAGTGCCTGGAACCCTGGGATACTCAATAAACATCTGACAAAGAAATGGGAGTGAAGATTCACTCATTTAACAAATACTACTGTGCTGTAAGTATGTACCAGAAACTGAGCTAGGTAGGTACTGGATATAATAACAATAGTGCGCAAATGGTCAGTTCTTTGTCCTCATCCTATTCTACCATTCAATAAGGAGTGGCCTCTGTTTTCCTTACCAGCTCCTGGTTCCCAGAGTCCTTCAGGGCCCCTTGCTAATATGATCCTGTGCCTTTGGGCTCAGACCTCTGTTCTTTGTACTTCTCTACACAATTTTCCTACATGATTTTATGCAGTCCCTTGGTTTTAAATATCAACTGTAAGTTAATGAAGTCGAAATCTCTGGCCAGGCTGAACATCTGCTCAGAGGTGTGTATAAACACATAATCTCTATGCCTACTCAACATCTCCATTAAGATGTAAAATAAAAATAAACATCTCAACTGAAAGGTGTTCAAAACAGACTCAACACACACACACACACACACACACACACACACACACACAGACACTTCTCTTCTTCCAATCTGTTAAAGATATCATTATTTACCAGCTTTCTAAGGTTTAAAACCTACCTGTCAACCTTGATTTTTTTCTTCCCATTACATTCCCATATTCAGTTCTTCAGCAGTCTTATTCACACTACCTCCAGTATAGATCTTGACTGATCACTTTTCCTCACTTCTGCTACTACCAACCTAATCCACATCACAAGCATTTCTTGCCTGGAGTATGGCAACAGCCTCCTCCCTGGTCTCCCTGAAACTGTCTTGGGGTTTGTTCTCCACAAAGCAACTGGAGTGGTTGTGTTCACTTTTGTTTTTGTTTTTAAGTAAATTAGATATCATTTCTTCTGTTCAAATCCCTTCAAGGACTTTACAAATCAGATTAAGAATAAAATCCTCCATGACTGGTTATTTCTTCCCCGACCTCTCCAGCAGCATCAGTGATACTCTCCTGGGCTCACCTGATTCCAGCCACATGTCTTGCAGTTTCTGAAATAAGTCAAGTTCATTCCAGTCTCAGAGCAGTTCTATTTCCTGTTCCCTTTCCAGAACCTCTTGCCCTCTGTCTCCTAAGTCTCACCGCTTTATATTATTTGGTTTCTGTGCACACATTCTTCCCCTTAGAGTGGTTTTCTCTGAGGGACCAACATAAATAGACCAAATCGCCTCCTCTCCTTTGCCCTGTCACCACTTATCCTTTCACCGCACTTTACTTACCTTTCCTTATAACGCTTAATGCCTTCAAATTGTCTGATTATTTGGTTTTTGTCCATCTTCCCAATAGAATGTAAGTTCATGAAGACAGTGACCTTTTCTTGCGCACCATGGTATCTTCACCTAAGATATACACCGAAGAATAACTGACACTTAGTAGGTCTGCAAAAAATACCCGTTGGATGAATGAATAATGAATACATGGAAGTGGTCTAGCTAGAGAGGCAGACCTTAAGGACATCGAACTAGTGATATGATTAAAATTGTCATGAGTACAAAGACATGGGAAGACCTAATTTAGGTGAGAAGAGGGGACTGCCCTGACAGGCCTTTCTAAGGGAGTGACATTTGAGCTGGGATCTAAGGCGAAGTAGAAATTAATCTGGTGGAGTAGGACGGGGTAGAGGAAAGGAGAGCACAACAGATACCCACTGAGGGTTTTGTTGTGATTTTGAAGAATATACATGCATACACACACAGGTGCCTCTAGCACCTACCACAGCATCTGACATAAAAATAAACAGGCAACAAAAAATAATTGATGATTTGGGATTTTTTTAATGAATAAGAACAGGCACCATGGAAATGCAATTTCTACTGTTCTTAGAATTCGTATTGAGCATGGTATTTTTACTCAAGGAATGTTGATTGAAACCACCTCAGTTGGGTACCTGCTTTTTCCTATAAGGTCTGAGCAGTATTCTTACAATTAACAGGAATAATCTTTATTAAGAGTGCACACATATATTTACTAAGAGAAAAAAAAAGTAGTATCACAGAGTGAAGTGATCTGTGTCAAAGAAATTCCTTTGAGGTCCAGAGGGCTATATACTTTTGGAATTGAATAGGAATCCTTTGTCTATGGATAAATTTTATGAACCACTTAAAAACTCTAATGCAGGGGCGCCTGGGTTAAGTTGGTTAAGTGTCTGACTTCAGAGGGCCCTGCTCATACCTTGGCTTTGGACTTCAAGTCCTGCATCAGTTAAATGTCTGACTTCATCTCAGGGTCCTGGGATCGAGACCCACAACAGGATCCCTGTTCAGTGGGGAGTCTGCTTCTCTCTTTCCCTCTTCTCATGCCCCTCCTCCAACTTGAGCTCTCTCAAAAAATACAAATCTTTCCCAAAAAATTTTTAAAGGGGCACCTGGGTGGCTCAGTCATTGGGCATCTGCCTTCAGCTCAGGTCATAATTCCAGGGTCCTGGGATTGAGCCCTGCATCGGGCTCCCTGCTCAGCAGGGAGTCTGCTTGTCCCTCTCCCACTCCCCCTGCTTATGTTTCCCTCTCTCGATGGGTCTCTCTCTGTCAAATAAATAAAATCTTCAAAAAAAATTTTTTTAAAACAGTTTAAAAAACCTTCTATTGCATACAGGAACCTACAATGATGGTCTACTCCTATTCAGCACTATTCTATGCTAAAATTTAACATACAGACCAGGGTTCCCAAAGATGGGCAGATATCCTACCAAACATATGAAAACATTAACTCTCCAAAGAGGAAGCTATACTCTAAAACTTTGGGCTTTGGTATCAGGTAAATCTGAAACCAGACCTCAACTCTACCTCTTATTAGCTGTATGACTGTGTATGAATTTAGCTACTAAACATTCAAATTTTACAACAGTAAAATTGGACAATACTATATAAGCATTTATCAGTGATTGGCAGAAAAGCATTATGTGTTCAGTGAAAAAAAGGAAGCCTAAAATATCTAACTAACTTTCCTATGAACACATAGAGATTAAGTGGCAGAACTGGGATTTCAGCTACCAAGGTGTGGTTATGAAATCATATCTCGATAACTAGCTCAGAAAGGCAGGATTAAAAAATGATTAACGGAGAGGTGAAGAGTCCCTGCAAGTAGCTGGTTGTTATACAAGTAACATACTCAGACACAACAACATTAAGTTTCAGTCTCGTTTATTTAAAAGATTTAGAGTTCAGAACAGCCTTTAATATGGAAAAATGTGAATCAACAGTATTGCATCATATTAGTATACAGATGGTCTCATTTAATTTTAAATTCATTTTCAGTATTTCCGTAAATTGAGTTTCAGATCAGATTCTCATGATGAAATCAGGAGTAGCTCAATATAATGAAAGAAAATTCCATAATTAGGGAATTTCACAGAAGCTAGGAATTTTTCAGAATACCATTACAAGAGAGCTGAATCCTTCATTTGGCTATATAATAAAACTTACGTATTTTTAACAGTTCTGTCTTCTAGCTCATCTTCATTTAAACATAGCTCAAAACAAGGCACTTAATCTCTCTGTTAAGTTCAGTTGAGAAGGTGTTCAGTCCTGGATTTAAAAAAGAGAGAGAGAGAGAGCCATGGTTAACAAACAGGTTTAAAAGAAATTGAAATTTTTGGCATTAGAAATCAGGTTTCCATGAGGACCTGGGTGGCTCAGTAAGTTAAGTGTCTGCCTTCAGCTCAGGTCATGATTCCAGAGTCCTGGGATCGAGCCCCACATCGGGGAGTGTGCTCCTCCCTCTGCCCCTCCACCACCCCACCTCCCTGCTCCTGTGTGCTCTTTTTCTCTCTCTCTCTTGCAAAAACAAATAAATAAAATCTTTAAAAAGAAAAAAATCAGGAGGTTTCCAAAAAGTTAATACTTCTTTAACAAACATTATTACCATTTAATTTCTTTCACAAACAATATCACCATAAGGCACACACATTAGCATTTACTCTGCTTTGTTATCGCATTAGCATGTCCGAAATTGACTTCCCATATATTATCCCTTCCAAGGTCCGAGTAGCACTCCCATTTTTCCAACGTGGAAAGAGACTCTTGAGCTAAGAAAACTCAAACCAGTCGTTTTGAAAAAAGTGGTCAAAAAATATGTTTTAATATTTTATTTTTTTTATTTTAGTTTCAAAGGCTCTCAGAGGTATATAAAGTGAAAAAGTATCCCACCCCATTTCTGATCCCCACAAACGGCAGTCGGCTACTCGGAGTGCCTTCTTTCATTTCTTTTTTTCTATGTAAGTATAAAGCTATACAATATAGACAACATACCTTTTTTTTAAAGTAAAGACTGTGATCATAAAACATAATGCAACATCTCTCTTTCTCCACTCAATGTACCATTAAAAATACCATGGTGAATAGTGGTTGGCCTGCTCAGTTAGAAGAGCACGAGACTCTTTTTTTTTTTTTAATTTTATTTATTTATTTGACAGAGAGAGATCACAAGTAGGCAGGGAGGCAGGCAGAGAGAGAGGGGGAAGCAGGCTCCCCACTGAGCAGGAGCCAGATGCGGGGCTCCATCCTGGGACCCCGAGACCATGATCCAAGCTGAAGGCAGAGGCTTAACCCACTGAGCCACCCAGGTACCCCAGAGCATAAGACTCTTGATCTCAAGGTTGTGAGTTTGATCCCCACATTGGGTGTAGTGATTACTTAAATTATAAATGATTACACTTAAAAAATATCATGGTGAAAACTTGACATGTCAATATTGTGCATGAACCAGATTTCTTTCTTGCACCAACAGATCTATTAAGCATTCCAGCAACCTTACCCAAAATACTCTTTCACTTAAAAAAAAAAAATTAGTGTCATGGTGAACAAATCAATTTAAAACTAGGTGAGGGGCGCCCGGGTGGCTCAGTTGGTGAAGTAACTGCCTTCCGCTCAGGTCATGATCCCGGAGTCCAGGGATCGAGTCCTGCATCAGGCTCCCTGCTTAGCAGGCAGTCTGCTTCTCCCTCTGACCCTCCCACTTCTCATGCTCTCTCTCTTTCTCTCTCTCTCATTCTCAAATAAATAAAATCTTTTTTTTAAAGGTGAAAGTGAAGGTAAACAATTTATTTTTGTCAACATCATACTTCCAGCCAAAAATAACAAAATTTCAGGATGGTTATGCAAGCAAACTAAAGTAAGTAACATTAGGGAATTTCAGGGAAGTATTTCTTCATCTGAATGCCTACTGTAGCAAAGGACTCAGGACTTGCTCTATTTACTCATATTTTTTCTAAAATTTCTATACTTTAACTGCTATTACTTTTGCCTAGTTTTCTTTCTTCTTTTTATTATTTTTATAAATATATTTGATGCAGGGGCGCCTGGCTGGCTCAGTCCATAGAGCATGCAATTTTTGATCTTGGGGTTGTGAGTTCGAGTCCCACATTGGGTGTAGAGATTACTTATTTGATACATGCAAAAGATAACATGAAATACGTAAGCTAGTTATAAATCATAATACAGTGAAAAACTATAAACCCACCACCCAACTCAAGAACCAAAAAACCAAGAACCTCCCTATCCCTACAGTCCTAAATGTCTGTATCATTCCACAGTTTTTAGGTGTAAATAATAAATATTTATATACATATAAATAAATATGTATATATACATATGCATGTATATAAGTACCACAATTGTATATGAAATAATAACATATTGTACACTTTGGCTTATTTTTTGAGATCTATTGAAAACCATAATATAGTGGATGCTGGAGTATGCAACCCTGATATCCTCTCCAGGACCAAGACAGTCATTTGCAGAGAGTGCTAGTTGCTGAGGGCTCCCAGTTGTGTCCTCCCGTGGGAACTGTTCTTGGCCGAAGGGCATTGCTTTGCCCCATCCCCATGGTTGCCTGCAACCAATGCCTAGATATCGCAGGAAGAAACATGCCTGGCCTACTTGCCTCAATTACGGACATCTGCGAGGCTATCCTAACTGCAGAGCTCCCTGTGGGATCAGCCCAGGCTTCTGTTAGACCTGCATCACAGCTCAAGGGCTCTGTCAACTTAATCCTGCTTCCCTCACTCCCTTACAGATGCTGTAATTCTGACTGTATGGGTTGAATTGTGTCCCCCAAAAGATATATTGAAATCCTAACTCTCCCCCCACCACCAACGTATGAATGTGACCGTATTTGGAAACAGGGTCTTTGCAGATGTAATCAAATTAAGATACAGTTGGACGGGACTAGGATGGGCTTTAAATTCAACGACTGTGTCCTTATGAAGGGAGATTTGGAGTTGCGCAGGGAGACAGAGGAACGAGGGCCCTGTGAGGTGGAGAATGCAGTCGTGCAGACACAAAACAAAAATGTTAAGATTGCCGACACCCAGCAGAACCTAGAAGAGGCGAGGAAGGATTCTTTCCTGGGGTCGTCAGAGGGCCCTGCCCATTTGGACTTCTAGCCAAAAAAAACTTTGAGAGAATAATTTTTTGCTCTTTAAAGCTGCCGAGTTTTTATCAATCTGTTACAGTAGCTCTGAGGAAATTCATGTATAAATCTAAGACCCATACTTGGGGAGTCTTCTGAGACGTGCTTTTTTATTCAACATCACGTTTCTTAGAATTATTCATGTTGTTTACTGTAGCCGTACCTCTCCGTTTCTTTTTTCTTCGCTATCAATGGCAATATCTCATCAATATCTCATCAATGGCAATATCTCATCGGAGACATTAATGAATAATATATACATGAAAAACTTTTTCCAAAATGATCATGCCTCTATTTTGGGGTGCAGTCTTTTTGTTTATGTTCCTTTACTTATTTACATTTTTGAGAAAAATTTCTATATAAATTCTAATATTCATGCCATAACTACCTTTGTATGTGTAAGTGTGTATTAGGCAAAATAATGATCCTCCCCACGCTTAAAGAGATACATATCCTAACCACCAGAACCTGCAAATGTGACTGTATCAAACAGTATATTATGATGCTATGACTAAATTAAGGATCTCAAGATGGGAAGATTATTCAAATGAGCCTAATCTATGTCACATGGGTCCTTAAAATTGGAGAACCTGCCTCAGATTTGGTCAGAGAAGGAGATGCAAGTATGGAAGAATGGTCAGAGAGGGGCGCTGATGCTGGCTGGGGGATGGAGGAAGGGGTCCTTGAGCCAAGGAACGGAGGCAGCCTCTAGAGGCTGAAAAGCAGCAAGGAGACAAACCCTTCCTGAGAACCTCTGAAAGGAACACTTTGACTTCAGTCCAGTGAGTCCCATCTTGTAATTCTAACCGATAGAACTGTCAGATAATAAGTGTGTGTTGCTTTAAGCCACTAATTTGTGGGAATTTGTAGGAACAACAATAGAAAACTAATACTGTGTGTGTGTGTGTGTGTGTGTGTGTGTGTGTGTGTGTCCTAAGGAAGCACACCTGAATCTGGCCCTGCCCTCCTCTCTTGTTCATTGTATTCAAGCCATAAGAGCCTGCCCCATAGTCTTCAAAAGCACCAAAGTTCATCCTACAGCAACCATACTTTCAGCGACCATACTTTACGTTCCATAAAGGTCTGTTCCATTCACCGACACAGCCCTGGGAAACAGTAGCCACTCAATACACACTCGTTAAACGAACAAATGGATTAGCATTGCTGAAGGAAAAAGTAAAAATTAGTGACAGGGAGAGAGAACTTCCAGTGGAAAAATAAAATCGGTCACAACTTAAAAATGATATAGCTTGTTTCTTAGCTCTATTTTCCTCTTCAGTCCTAACTCACGAATTCTTCCCGTATAGAACCAAAAACTGAAACGGCGTGATGATGGAAAGAGTCACGTTTTATGGTCTCACCTACCCACAACCAGTTCGTTTGCTGTCTCAGGTGAGAAAAACAAGCTGTTAAAAACAATGTACAATTACTTGGTTACTCTTTGGCATCCTCGGCGGGCCATCTGGCAAGCCTCCAACTTTGGGGCCACGTTGCCACCACAAGAGAGGAAAACTGTCTCACGTTACCCCGTGTATAGGACGTTGAAAAATCAGAATAGTGGTTATGCTTCTGTGAAGTAGATATCGTTAGTGAACTAGGTTCCCTTTATCTATATAGGGGATCTAAACAGATTGTCCTATTTCTAGCTCCCTTCTACCTTTCTTTACTTTGCATTATGAGAATTTTAATAAGCCTCCTCAAATCTTTGAAACAAGGTACAGACAATGGAGAAATAAATAACCCACCTTTCTTAGCATCCCAGTATTGGGGGATCTGATGGCTGTAAGACTAAAGCACTCAGGGAGGAAGCAAGAGTAGGACTAGAGTGTAAGGGCAGTAGCGAGGGAAAGGAGGAGAGTCTTCAGGCAGCTGCTGGCAACTGCAAAACCTCCTTGGTATACAATGAGCTACATTTACTTCTCTCTCCCATGTCTGTGGGTAGACTAGGGTTTGGCTGACACAGGCTGCTATCAGCTGGGCTTTGCTCCTGGCCATGGGCTGGGCTTATGTCTGTTCTGTTTCTCAATCATCTGGGATCACCTAGGTCAGAAAATAACTCTAGAGAACTCATTATCATATATATTGCAAAACATTTCATCAACAGAATCTTCTTTTCCAGGGGTAGAAGGAAAAAAACAAGCCCTCAGTTGTGTGACCTTGGATAATTCTGGTATTTAGTTAGCTCACATATCAAATGGGAATGGCAAATAATGCCCACTCTTTTGGAGAAGATAGAGATGACAACCTAGAATGCCTAGGGACCTACTGAATTTACTGTCCCACTAGCGGTAGATAGACTATTTGCTTTACCTCATTCTCATCAGTAGTAGTTCTCATTAAACTGTTTTGTCAATTCTACAGGTGAAAAAAAGTATCTCCTTTCTGAATGTGTTTTCCAACACCACCAAGAAGTTAAATTAATTCCATTTGGTTGCTCCCTGGTGATAGCATTAGATCCCACAGGCTTAGTTCCACAAGACTCTCCCCACGTCAGGTATCAGTTACAGACCCAGGTTGTTGCCTGTGCTCCTGACCGGCTGGCTATACCTGCAGGTTCCCACAACTTCCTGCTTGAGTTCTGTTACTGTGTAGAGTGGCTCACAGAACTTGGGAAAACAGTTTACGTTACTAGGTTACCAGTTTATTAGAAAAGGATACAATTCAGGAACAGCCCAATGGAAAAGATGCATAGGGGAAGATAAGCTATACGGGAAGGGACATGGCAGTCCAGGGCTCTCCAGACATGCCACCTTCCCAGCACACCCCCATGTTCAGCAACCTGGAAAATCCCTGAACCTGTTGGGTTTTTATGGAGGGTTCATCACATAGACGCGATTGATTAAATCATTGGCCATTGGCAATTGATTCAACCTCCAGACCCTTTCATCTTTCTGGATGTAGAGTGAGGAATGGGACTGAAAGTTCCAACCCTCCAGTGCTGGTGGGCCCCCATCCTTAGGAGTTTTCCAAAACTCATCTCATTAACATTAATTTAGGTGTGGTTGAAAGGGGCCTATTATGCACAACAATACACTCCTTCCACCTTTATGGCTATGCAGCTATTTCGGGAACTGATTACACAAGGCTAAATATTATTAAAAAGATACTCCCATTGCTCTTTTTCATTAGGAAATTCCAAAGGTTTGGAGAGTTGCAAGCCAGTAAGAGTGGATGAAGACCAAATATGTTTCTCACTATAAATCACAATATCACACATCGTCCTAATTTGCATGTTTTTGAGATTGAAGTTCTCTTCATATGCTTATTTAACATTGATTGTTTCTTTTGCACACTGCCTGTTCACATCTTTTGCTCACTTGGTATATTTCTCTTTTTCCTAATGATTTGTTAAAGGTTATTACAAGGTTATTTGTATGAGCTTATTAACCGTTTTATTTATTTACTTATTTATTTTATATTTACTTATTTTGAGAGAGAGAGCACTCATGTGAGCAAGGGGATGGGGAGAGAGAGGGAGAGAGAGAACCCTAAGCAGACTCCACGCTAAGTGTGGAGACTGACGTGGGACTTGATCCCACGACCCTGAGATCACAAACTGAGCCAAAATCAAGAGTGGGACATTTAACGACTGAGCCACCCAGGTGCCCCTATTAACCCTTTTAGAAATGCATTTATCATTTTGTTATGGATAATTTCAAACGTATGAAAAGGTAGGCAAGATAATATAATGAACTCCCATGTATAATGAACTTTCATAACTATCAACTCATGCCCAATCTTGTTTATACAACTATCCACTTCTCCTTTCCTATAGTTTTTAAAAAAATAATCTCTAAGCCCAATGTGGGCTTCAAATTCATGGCCCCAAGATCAAGATTTGCACACTCCACTGACTGAACCAGCCAGGTGCCCCTCTCCTGAATTATTTTGAAGCAAATCACAGAAAACATAATCATTTTATCTGTAATTATTTCCACATGTACCTCTAAAATTATAAGGGACTCTTTTTTGAAAACAAAATACCATTATCCCACCAAAAAAAATTAACAGGATTCTTACCATCAAATAGTCCCAACTTTTTGCCTTATTAGTGTCTTTTTTATTTCATGGTCTCTTTGCCATTGTTGATATGACTAATGTGCTTTTGTTTGAAGCACATCTAAATCAAATATCCCTGTAATCGCACACGGCGTACTTTTTCTTCCTCTTTCAAAATATCCAGCATACTTTCATTTCTATGAAAAGTAGTGAAGGAAACAGTATTGAAAATGGAGTTGGGAAGCCCTAAAGGGGGAGTGCTCACATGCATACCCCTGGTTGCAGCCTACACAGGGGGCAAGAAGGAAGATCTCTTTCTGCCCCAGCAGCAACACTTGCAGCCAGTGAGAAACCACCACCACCTCCGACGAACTTTCGTGTGAAACAGCCCTCCCCTGAAAACTAATAACGGCTTCCCTTCCCTTCGTCACTTTGGACTCGCCTATGGTTTTTCCAGTTTACCGGTGCTAAATCACAATTCCTCTGCTACTCCCAAATAAACTTAGTTTGCTAAAAAATAACTGGCCATTTTATTTTTTAAAGTTGACACGTGGAAGATTCATCAAGTTGAGAATGTTAGGATGGACAGGAAAAGCTAGCAAGAAAGTGGGATTAATGGGGAAAAAAAAAAAACCAAAAACATGTGTTTAAGTAAGCTGTGAAAAAGGGTAGTTAGGTTAACTGAAATGGAGTTGCTAAAAACTAAGAACTACCGAAAAGTGAGTTGCTAAAAACAGATGTAAAATCAGTAATTAGGCTCACCACAAATAATCACCAGAAACATGTATAAATAGTCTATTTGGGTAACAGCATTCCATTTTCTGAATACCAAAGGCAAAGGGAGAGAGAGCGAGAAAGAGAGAGAATATGTGAATACAGTAAAGGTGAAATAGATTCCTTCTAAGAGCACAAAGCTTGTGGTCTTGATGTATAGTTGGATGCAATGTAAACAGCTGCTCCTGGCTCTGGTATACCTTTGTTATATGAAATTCAGAGGGAAACAAAATGTATGGGTATAAATGACAATAGCTCTTTGACACCAGTCATCTGGGAATAAAACGTTGACACTCTGGTTTTAACTAGGAAGAAACAACCTTTTTGCAAGACATGAGCAGTTCCAAGGTTCTCTGTTTTCTCTTCCCAATCCACACTTTGTCTTAGATATTTCTTCATGAGAACTGTCTTATTTATATCTCATTTTATTCTATGTCTATATATGTGTGTTTAGTGAAGGCATATGAGTGAACACTCTTTCTGTAAGTGCCTTAATATGGCTCTCTTCTTGGTCTGGATTTGTAGAGAGACCAAGGACCCACTTTTAATATTTTCACACGTTCCTCATAAATAAACTACTCAACCATTTGCATGGGAATGTTAAAAAAAATTTGCTTTCCAAAACCAAGAACATTTCTTATTTACACATGATTTTTAATGAACTGGGCTGAACATAAAAGAAGACCCTGTTTATAGAAATCCAATTAATTGCAAACTTACAGATAAAAAAACCCCAATCTGTGAACAAGATTATAATTCTTGATTACAGGTTTCCAAGTGTATAGAAAACATGATTTAAATTGCTCAGGGGAGGGGCACTTGGGTGGCTCAGTCAATTAAGCACCTGCCTTGGGCTCAGCTTATGATCCCAGGGTCATGGGATCAAGTCCTGAATCGGGCTCCTTGCTGGGCAGGGAGCCTGCTTCTCCCTCTGCCTACTGCTCCCCCTGCTTGTGCTCTCTCTCATTCTCTCCTGGAATAAATACATTAAATCTTCAAAAAAAATAAAAATAAATTGTTTAGGGGATGGGACGCCTGGGTGACTCAGCCAGTTAAGCATCCAAATCTTGATCTGGCTCAGGTCAATATCTCAGTGTTGTGAGACTGAGCCCTGCCTCAGGCTCCACACTGGGCATGAATCCTGCTTAAGATTCTCTCCCTCTCTCTTCTGCCCTCTCCCCTCCTCTTTCCCCCTCTAAAAAAAAAAAATCGAATACTGCCATAAACCTTTTTCCAATTTACTTTCAAAAAACTAATGGCTACTGAAAAATATAACCAATTTTATTTTACTTTTTAAAGATTTTTTATTTAAGTAATCTCTACCACCCTGTGTGGGGCCTGAACTTAACAATGCTGAGATCAAGAGTTGCAACCTCTACCAAGTGAACCAGCCAGGCATTGCAAAATATTTCCAATTTTAGATATTTCCTTAATGTTCTAGAATCTGTAAAAATTGGAGATACAAAACTGGAGATCTCAGAGTTAATCCATTCTGTCTTTCAATCATGAAATGAAAATCTCAGGACACCAAGAGAGAGACTAATCAAATAATTTCACAGGCCCTTTATTCCCTATTGAATGTATATTCAAACACCTTTCATTTACCTGTTTGACCTTCCCTGGCTCAGGATGGGAATATTGAATAGTCCAAGTGTTCCTGACCAGGATCCTGCTCTGGGACTGCTCAGCCAGTAAAAGCGACATTTTACCTGCAGACTTTAGATGGGATGAGATATTCTGATCCTTAACATACCCCAGGAAATGTACTGTGTGTCCATGTCTAATTAATTTCATTTCAACTCTCTTCTGATTTTTATATATGGACAGATAAGTGTCCTCTCAAGCTATTTACGGATTTTTTTTTTTTTTATAAAGTCAAAGCTAGGGGTATCACCTTGAGGATTTGTAAATATTAGTCAATATCCTTCAGGGTGCATATAATCCCTATTTTATTGTAAAAAAAATAATGAACTTGGCCTATCTTGTTGCTAAAGAACATTGGTCTGAATGTTAATCTCTTCCATTTCCCATTGGAAGAAAAAAATATACACGGAGGTAGCAGATTTTCAGATCCTATTTGCATAATATCATGAAAATCCCTCTTGTCCCTCATTTATCAATGATATAGTAAAAAGTATTGTACTCTATTAACTTCTGGTTTTAAAATAAAAGCCAAAGTAAAAAACTAGACACATACTGTATTTTAATCTGCCTTTTTACTTAAAGCTGCACACATTTCTCCAATTCCTATTTTCTATGTAATTGTTACTAACTTGACAAATTCCCTGTATGAATGTATCATAGACAGATCTAAACAATATTCTACTGCTGGGCATTTAGGTTGTTTCAAGTTAGCTATTATAAATAATGTTGAAATGAACACTCTATGTTTCAAACACATATCTGATTATTTCTATATACTAAATTCTTAGATATGCGATTTTGGAGTGCCTGGCTGGCTCAGTTGGTAGAGCACATCACTCACGATCTCAGGGTTGTAAATTCAAGTCCCCCATGAGGTGTAGAGATTACTTAGATAAATTTAAAAAAAAAACTTAAGAAAAGTAATGCAATTTTGTGTTAAAAAGCATGAGTACTTTGTTTTTTCCTCAGTTCACCTTATTGAAAGATAATTGAAAATACAATTCATGAATTTTAAGTGTTGATGGCTTTTGATAAATTTGTAGATTTGCATAACTACCATGATAAAGATTAATACTTCCTCATGCTTTATAGTCAGTTCCCTCCCTGATCCTTCAACCATCGTGACCAATGGTTGTGTTCACTATCACTTTTCTAGAAATGCATATAAATGGAATCATACGGTATGTAATCTTTTGTGTCTTGCTTCTCCATTAGCATAACATCCTTGACATTAATCCATGGTGCAAGTCTTGGTAGTCTATCCCTTCTCTTTCCTGAGTAGTATTCCATTTGGTTATCCATTCATCAGTTGATGAACATTTGACTTTCCGACTTTTGACTATATGAATAAAGCAACTATGAATGTTCACATACAAGTCTTCAGGTGGACAAATGCTTTTATTTTCCTTGACTAAATAATACTGAGAAGTGGAATTACAGATTAAGTGGTAACTGTTTGATTTTATAAGAAATTGACAAACTGCTTTCCAAAGCAGTTTGTACCATGTCTTCACCACACTTGGTAGTGCCAGTCTTTTTCACTTAGTGGGTATATAGAGGTAACCCAATGTGGCTTTAACTAGCATCTCCCTGGAGAATAAAGATGATGAGCATCTTTGTATGTGCTTATTGGACAGTCACTCCTTTTTTTTTTTGCAAAATGTCTATTAAAGTCTTGTTGGGGATTCGGGGATCGATCAAGATCCGAACACACATACTGGGCAGTATGTAGAGTTGTAGGAGTTTTCAGGGTTGCACGAAGTCCCTCAGAGTATGAGACTGTCTGGAGGCTGACAATGAGGGGGTCACCACCCAAAAATGGAGGAGGGCAAGGGAACTCCTGGAGGAGAGGGCAATCGGACAGGAGGCTTACATGTCCAGGTGATGTGCTCTAGCAGCATGGTAGAGTGTCTCTGTGTCAGACCTTTGAAAGGCAGCACCAAAGGCTTGGGGCCTTTATGGCCTAGAGGTTATCTTTTTTTTTTTTTTTAAGATTTTATTTATTTACTTGAGAGAGAGCACATGAGTGAGCGAGCACAAGCAGGGGGGAGAAGCAGACTCCCCGCCAATAAGGGAGCCCAAAGTGAGGCTTGATGGCAGGACCCTGAGATCATGATCTGAGCTGAAGGCAGGTGCCCAACCCACTGAGCCACCCAGATGCCCCCAGGGTTTATCTTATTGATTGCCAGCAGATGTGGAGGTTGGTTTCCTGGAGTATGCAAAGCAGGCAGGTTCTAAAAATCCACCTGCTCAGACTATTTTGTAAATAATGGAATGTATAAAATTTTGAGTTTGGCACTGGTGGGCTTTTATAGCTAAAAGCTCTCAGACTGTCATAAGGAAATAAACTTGGAGGGACACCTGGGTGGCTCAGTTGGGTAAGCATCTGCCTTTGGCTCAGGTCATGATCCCAGGGTCCTGGGATCCAGTCCCATGTTGGGCTCTTTGCTCCATGGGGAGCCTGCTTCTCCCTCTGCCTGCTGCTCCTCCTGCTTGTGCTCTTTCTCTCTCTCTCTGACAAATAAATTAATAAAATATTTTAAAAAAGAAATAAACTTGGGGCCAATACACAAAGACCATCTTTGCCTCACTTACTTAACAAAGTTTTGCTCTCTTTTAATTAGGTTGTCTGTCTTCTTACTACTGAGTACTAAAATTTCTTTATATATCCTGAAGAGGAATCCATCACAGATGTGTTACAAATATTTTTCCCCAGTCTATGGCTTGTCTTTTTATTTCTTTTTTTTTTTTAAGATTTTATTTATTTGACAGAGATCACAAGTAGGCAGAGAGGCAGGCAGAGAGAGAAGAGGAAGCAGGCTCCCTGGTGAGCAGGGAGCCCGATGTGGGGCTCGATCCCAGGACCCTGGGATCATGACCTGAGCCGAAGGCAGAGGCTTTAACTCACTAAGCCACCCAGGCGCCCCGTCTTTTTATTTCTTAACAGTGTATTCTGATGAAGATTTTTATTTTAATAAAACCCAATTTATTAACTTTTTAAAAAAGATTTTAAGTAATCACTACACCCAACATGGGGTTCAAACTCAACCCTGAGATTAAGAGTCATAGGCTCTCTACCTACTGAGCCAGCCACGCATCCTATTTTTTTAATGCTTCTTACTTTCTGTGGCTTATCTAAAAAATCTTTGCATTACCCAAGATTACAAAGATCTTCAAGATCTTCCTCCTGTTTTTTCTAGAAGTCTTCTCTCTTGTATTTAGGTTTGTGACCCATTTCAAGTTAATCTTTGTATATAGTGTGAGACCAGAAACAAAGTTCATCATTTTGCCAATGATATCCAACTGTTCCTACATCATTTGTTGAAAAATTTTTCCTTACTGATTTCACCTCAGAACTTTTGTTGAAAATCACTTGATGATACATTTATATACCTCCACTTTGTTTTGTCCCATTGATTTATATATCATCGTTAAAATTACACTCTATAGATTACTATAAAGTCTTGAAATCAAATAGTGTACCTTTTTGGTCTTACCTACTCTAGAGCTGTAGCATTTCCATATAAATTTAGCCTGCTGAATTCTATAAAAATAGTTCAAAAGCCTACTGGTATTTTGACTGAAATTTTTTTGGCTCTATAGATCAATTTGAAGAGAGGTGAAATCTTAACAATATTGAGTCTTCCAATCCATGAACATGGTATCTTTCCCATTAGTTTGGTGTTCTTAGTTTCTCTCTGCAGTGTTTTATAGTTTCCATAATACAGGTCTTACACATACCTTGTTAAATAAATCTCCAAGTATTTCCTGTTTGCTGTTGCTATTTAAATGGTTTGTTTTCTAAATTTCATTCTATAGTTTTTGTTTGTTTGTTTGTTTGTTTTGGCTAGGACATGAGCATTTTCTAAGGCTCTTCATTAATACTGTCATGTATAAAGGTCATACCAGATTATATACCCAAAAAATATGAGATTGCCTGTTTGAGCACACTTTTTTTTTAAAGATCTGAGAAAGAGAGAGAGAGAGCACAAGTAGGAATGGCAGAGGGAGAGGGAGAGAGAATCTCAAGCAGACTCCATGCTGAGCACAGAGCTGATGTGAGACTTGATCTCACAACCTCGAGAGAATGACCTGAGCTGAAACCAAGAGTCAGAGGCTTAACTGACCACACCACCTAGGCACCCCTTGACTACACTTTTGTAAGTACTGCTCTCATTTAAACCCCCCCAAGCGTGACAGATTTGGCAAATAGTTCTATCCTTTCAATTTGCTTTTTTGGACTCCTGAAGAATTATAATCTTCTCTTGAGCAGAGGAGTTCATTGCTGGACCTCAGGCACAGAACACTTGCTCATACACAATGGTTCACAGCACACCATCACTACTGGCCTTTAATTTCTTTTACCTCATTCCCCACTCCTCCCTCTATGGGCGACTTTTTTCTTGTTCTTAGGAAACCATTCCAATGTGTTTGATGTAGGTTTTTTAATATTTTCTTACAGGATATTTTTGTGTCCCTGTTTTAAATTTATACAAATGGTATTATTATAGACTCCATTGTTTATTACTTTCACTAAACTGCATCTTTAAAACATATGCAGATGTGGTAGATATATGTAGTCCTTTGCTTCTATCTAACGCACGACTGTACATGTGAGCCTTCACCAAGTTTTTTTCTTTTTTTAAAGATTTTATTTTTATTTATTTGACAGACAGAGATCACAAGTAGGCAGAGAGGCAGGCAGAGAGAGGGTGAAGCGGGCTCCCAGCTGAGCAGAGAGCTCAATGCGGGGCTCGATCCCAGGACCCCGGGATCATGACCTGAGCCAAAGGGAGTGGCTCAACCCACCGAGCCACCCAGGCGCCCCAAGCCTTCACCAAGTTTTAACTAGCTCTCTCAGTGATTAAGAAACCTAGATCGGTAGGGCACTTTGGTGGCTCAGTTGGTTCAGCATCCAACACGATTTTGGCTTGTCCTGCATTGGGCTCTGTGTTCAGCATGAAGTTTGCTTGTCCCCCTGCCTCCCCGCTCCTCCTTCCCTCCTTTGCTTGTGTGTACCCTCTCTCAAATAAATAAAATCTTAAAAAAAAAACAAAAACCTACATTGACTTGAAGTTTGTCACCAAAAAGCCCAATGTGATTATTATTTTCATATTTGTTCCCTTAAAGACCTGTGTAAGACTTCTTGAGGACATGTATCCAGGATGATTTATTAATATCTATATTAAATTTTGCCAGACTGCTCTCCAGAACAGCTCCACCACTTTACACTAAGCAACAGTGTGTGAGGGTTCCTATTCACCCCCACTGCCATCGACATGTGACATTATCCCACCATCTTTCTAGTTTTTGTTAGTCTATTGGGTACTAAGAGATATTTTCTTGTGGCTTTAATCTGAACCTCTCTCATTACTAATGAGTTTGAGCATATCTTTCTGTCATTTATCTCATTTAATATTTAATATCCTTGGTATATTTTTCTACTGAGGCTGTTTTTTTTTATTATTTAGGCATTCCCTGTTACACTGTAGATACTTCTCTTGACAGATTTAGACATGTAGACATATTCTCCTATACTGCCATCTCTTATAAAAACTATGAAATCTTTTCTTCCCCAGTATTTTTTACAGGTATTACTGACACAAAACAAAGCACCCAAAACTTCAGAAGTTTAAAAGAAACCATTTTATTTTGCTCATGATTTTGTGGGTCAAAAATTGAGAAGGGCTCTCCTGGGTGGTTCATCTGATTTACAAAGCAACAGCCATGGCAGGTGGGGCTGGAGGATCCATTTCCAAAATGGCTTCTTCACTTACATGTCTGGTTCCTCAATGCTCCTTGGCCTCTCCAGATGTTTTATCCTCCAGGACTTCATTAGATGACTTTGGCCTTCTTAGAACATAGTAATTTGAGGGTAATTACATCTCTTACTTAGTGGCTGGGTTCCAAAAGGCAGGAAGAAATTGCCAGGTGAGGTAAGAACAACACCTGGAACTAGGATATCATCCATTCTACCATGTTCTTTTGGTCTAAGCAGTCAAAAAGCCTACTCAAAGAAGTGGAGAGATGCCACGTTTTGATGACAGAGTGACATCACATTGCATAAGAACATGTCAGCTGGGAGATATTGCTGTGGTCATCTTTGGAAAACATAATCTGCTATGTTATGCAATGACATTATTATTTTTTCTTTTGTGAACTGTCAAACCATGGCTTAGGCTTTCTATCTTCTCTTACTGATTGATAAAACTCAAAATTACATATCTCAAACTTTTGCATTTCTATAAATTATGTTCTTTCCAAGTTTTCCTCTTCAGGTGGAAGACTACAAGTCAGTTTCATTTACTTTACCATTAGTTTTCTTTTTAAAATCTTGTGTTAGAATGAAAAAAATTAGGGACATCTGGGAGGTTCAGTCATTTGAGCACCCAACTCTTGATTCAGCTCAGGTCATGACCATGCTGGTCATGGAGCCTGCTTAAGATTCTCTCTCTCCCTCTCTCTCTGTTCCTCCCCCACCCTGTTCAAGTGCCCTGGCACTGTTAAAAAAAGAAAAGAAAAGAAAAGAAAACTTTACTTAAATCTGTGTATCTCAAAAAAATGATATATTATAGAATATGATCAATAAGCCATTTCACAAATATCTTAAAATTAACTCCGTAAGTTCAAATTCCTTAATTATAACAAATAGTACAGAAAAGTTTAAAATCACAGATGTCTTCATTTTAACTAATACAATGGGTCTTTTCTTTCCCTCTTATAAACTGTACAAATTCTGTATCTTCGATTAATACTAAAATATAAAGGAAAAAGTTGACCACAACTTCACTGAAAGTATGGTTCCTATCCCTTTGGAAAAAAACAAAAACAAAACTTCTTGAAAAACAATTTAAAATCCAAAAACATGTTGTTTAAAAAAAATGAAAGCTGTTTACAAGTAATTTTTTTAGATTAGTAAATACACACAACTTCTATTCTTTCAGATGAATTTAAAAATATCTTCTTATATGGTCTTCATAAAAATTTCACAAACCTGCATCCCATGAGTGTCAGACAAGAAGTAATACTGTCTTCAAGTAAAATTTGTCTGAAAATGAAAAATCATACTGATCTCCATTAACTAAAGATTGTTAATAATAGAAAAGGAGACTAAAGCCATACACCCTAGATGTTTTTGCAGGCCACATTCTGGAACTTGGCGCTGAGGTTTAAAGAAGTCATTCATTCCTTTTTTCGCAGAATATAGAAACCTAGCATACATAGCGTTTTAGTTATAAAAATGTAATGTGACAAGGGGAGCCTGCGCGGCTCAGACCATAAGCATCCAACTCTTGATTTCGGCTCAGGTCGTGATCTCAGGGTCGCAGGATCCAGCCGCGAGTTGGGCTCTGTGCTCAGCAGGGAGTCTGCTTGAGAATCCTCTGCCCCTCCCCCTTCTTGTGTACATTCTTTCTCAAATAAATAAATGTATCTTTAAAAAATGTTATGTAACAGGAATGCTTCATTAAAATAATTTTTAGTTGTCCGTGATATGTCCAGTATGGTTTCTTTGAATATCAGTGTTGAGATTCACTGACCTTCCTGAAATTCTAAGCATGTATCTTTCACCAAAATTGGGATGTTTTCCACTACTGTTTCTTCAGATGTTTTTTGCACTCTACTCTTCCTCTTCTCCTTTTGGGATTCTGATAAAATGAATATTAGACCTTGTGATATTGTCCCATTGGCTCTGTTCATTTACCTTTTCTATCATTTTCCTCTATGTTCATCAGACTGGATAATTTCTATTGCTCTAGGTTCAAGTTCACGGACTCTTTTCTTCATCATCTCCATTCTGCAATTGAGGACCTCCAGGGAATTTTGGGTTTTATTTTGGTTATTATATATTTGAGTCCTAACATTTTATTTTGTTACACACACACACACACACACACACACACACACACACATATTATCTCTCTGCTGATACTCCTCTATTTTTTTTTTTTTCAAGAATATTCTTCTTGACTTCTTGAAGCATGGATATTTAGGATGAATATTATGGATATTTTAGAGGAAAAATGGTTTTTAAAAGTTGAAGCAAATAATTAGGAAAAAAGTACCAAAATAAACAAAAATGCCATTTAAGTTCTAGAGCCAAACAAGCACACCGAGGGAGTAGGTTAAACAAAATGAAAAATAAGGAAGGCTGAGGACAAAGCAAAATAATCTCTTAAGGGCTCTTGAATTTCTAAGATCTAGACAGAATCTGGGGTGCATAGGTAGCTCAGTTTGTTAAGTGTCTGCATTCAGCTCAGGTCATGATCCCAGAGTCCTGGGGTCAAGCTCCAGGTCAGGTTCTCTGCTCAGGAGGGAGTCTGCTTCTCTGTCTCCCCCTCCTCCTCCTTCTCCTCTCTCTCATTCACTCTTTCTCTCTCAAATAAATAATATCTTTAAAAAAAAAGAATATATGCATATGATCTTGCTTTCTTTCCAATAGGAAACGAAGTAATATCTTTTAACCTAGATACAACCTTTTGCTGTAACCATTGGTGTGTTGTGTCTTGCCTATAAAAATCCTACCATTAATAACCTGTCTTCAAGAAATAATACCCAGCAGAGCAGAAATAATGTATCCTGTCCTGGAAATATATGTAGGTAGAAGCAGAAAATAAGATTCATTGAAAGGCATGAAAAAATTTTAAAACTTTTTTCTCTTTCAGACACCTAATTATCCTACAAAAAAGGTGGAATGAGTGGGTGGAGATGCACTCCATGTTTAAGAGTATTGTTATCTGAAAACAAAATATATAAACAAGTGCACAAAGTACAATCAACAATTCTTCCACTTCAAATACTGTAAAGGAAAACTAAGGGCCAAATTCTGAATGGGTGGTTTTGTTGTCTTGTATGTGCAGTTTTACCATGCACAAATGTTCACAGATGCAGAAGTACATTAATAAAAATGTGTGTTTTCAGCAATGTGAACAGTATTGTAAAGGGAAATGAAATTAGAAAGAGTTTACATAAAGGGCTCAAACAGATATTCCTACTCAATCCCCTCCCACAAGTGTTTCCAAATTTTGGTTACAAACTAAAACGAAAACTTTATTTTTTTGTTATCTTCCACACTGTATTATTTGGAAGTAAGTTTGTATTTATTTTTGAATGAACAGCAGAACCAAAGGCTTTCATTTATAACACCTGCGTCAAGAACATTACCAGTGGGAAGCCCGGCTGTCTCAGTTGATAAAGCATGTGACTCTTGATCTACAGATCATGAGTTCAAGCCCCATGTTAGGGGTGGAGGCTAATTTTAAAAAGAATTAATCAAACAACAACAAAAAGAATGCTACCAGTTACCCTTTGGTGCTATTATAGCTCACTGAAAGGAGTTTTGTCAAAACCATACAAAGCCTAAGTTTCAAAATGATCACCTTTGACACATTTATCAAATACATATGTACAACCTTAGGAATCACGTTCTCCAGAAGGTAGTGGTTATTACCATATTTTTTTCTGGAAGTATAACTGACCTTGTATTTCAAAAAATATTTCACACCAGCAGAACTGAAATAATGTCGGTAGAAAGCAGAGTACAAAACAAAGGCCTCAGGGATTAAATGTTAAAATGTTTGGGTGTAAAATCTCACCATTTCTTAGAGATGTGTCTACTCACAAATGTCCAGAAGGGCTCTCAGATTGTTTCATATCCATGTATTTAGAGATACATTTATTTCTAAACTTTTCAAAGTAAGTACCTACCTATTCCAAACACCTTCAAATGAACCATTTGTTGAGGACCTGAGTCATAGGTAACTTGGCAATTAAAAATGTATGCCTCGTGCTCGCTTCGGCAGCACATATACTAAAATTGGAACGATACAGAGAAAAATGTATGCCTCTTGGGGTGCCTGGGTGACTCCAACAGTTAAGCGTCTGCCTTCGGTTCAGATCAGGATCCGGGAGTCCCAGGATCGAGCCCCACATTGGGCTCCCTGCTCACGAGAGACCCTGCTTCTCCCCCTACCCTTCACCCAACCGGTGCTCACTCTCTCTCCCAAATAAAACCTAAAAAAAAAAAAAAAAAAAGGTGTGCATCCTCTTTCAAAGCAAACTGTGGTTGTCATTGGTTTTGAATGATTTTATGATTCTACAAATCTACAAATTCTATCCATTCCTAAGATACAGTTTTCCTAAGATACAAAACCAACTCACAGTATTTTACCAAATTACCAAATAACAACAAATATGAACAGTACAGATCACTTAAAAATTAAGTTTCCCAATCTTTTTCCATTGGCAAGTTAACTAATATTCTAAGATACACTGGCGTCAGGTCAGAGTGAAGGAAATACCATCCTGAGACCTGACTAGCAAGCCAACAGTATTAACCTATCAATCTGTACCCGAAATCATATTCAACGGAAGTATGTATACAAACCCCTCCACTTTGCTCCCTTCCACACCACTACTATATTTTCAAATATTCAAGTACTAAGCAAACTCAGACAAAAGGGTAATTATGAAAACCCATACAGATACATCAAGAAAACTCATACACAAAACATCAAAGGGTTTTTTTAATGGTATATGAAAGTAGTCCAATAAAATGACACAGACACAGGTTTTATAGGCTCTAAAATATCAAGAAAAGGAACAATTTTTTCCCTCTCACTATAAATCATTTCTGTCACATGGCCTGCTCCACAAACTAAAAATTGGTAGCTGATTTCCAAAACCACATGGTACCTTATTTTAAATCTCCTCTTTCACCAAACTTGAATAAAAAAACTTTCTAGACACCAGTTCTACCTGTGGGAGTAAGAAGCTTTTACATAATATCGTCTGAGAAATAGCTTTTCATGGCCAGTTAGGCCTTAAGTCACATAAACAACAACCAAACTATCTAAATAAGGCAGAATTTATGGAGCAGCACCTGAGGCAGAAATAGTGAGTTTGTGCAGGGGTGTTAAAACAGGTACTGACCTGCTTGGCAATTTGGTGTTATCCTGAGATTGATACATGCAGTTACATGTCAGTACACAGTGTCCCATTTTGACTCAAGCTTAGAGAGTATGGAAAAACAAGTATGATCAAAGTGTGCAAACAGGCAGAGGAACCCTGGGAGCCAAGAGTAAGGTAACGCAGCTAAAAGCAAATCTGATTTCCATAAGTGCCCAAACAACCCCACAGCACCACTAAGGTGAGGGGCTTGCTCCCTAGAACTAAGGGTAATTGTAATGGTGGTATTTGTTTCATATCCATTTTCTGCAATACTGTTCTACAATACTGTTCTACGACCAACTGCAAAGCAGTCTTCCAGAGGCTCGCAAAGGTTTAAGAACACATCCAAGTTCACAGAATTGCATTTCACAAGGAGGAACTGCCGAACACTGCCTGTCGGCGTTAGCAAACAAGGGCAAGGTTCACCACATGCAAGAGAAGGTGAAGCACACGTTCAGTGGCACGTTCACCACTCATGCAGTTTCTCACACCGAAAACAAGACAGACAACAGTCAGGATATTGCCCTTCAGAGTCTCCAAAATTTCACCTGTTGCACAAATCCCACCAGACCCAAGAAAACAAGCCCAACCTAACCTCAAATAGGGTCCTGAGTATCAACGACTACAGGAACACAGTACAACACTGTAAAAAAAGTGGGAGGGGTGCAGGACACAAACCACAACAAAACAAGGCATGCCCCAAAATGCTTAGGCGCTGGCCACCCAGATACTTTGAAGGCTGAAAGCCAGATGGCTAGGGTCTGGAAGGCTGGAGCCCCTCATCTAGCCCTTAGCTGCCAGAGGCCCCCAGGCCAATCTAGCGACAGCAGGCCCCAAGCTTAACCCAGCACACCGCTCCCCACCTCCCTGGCACACAATTAACAGGCCCTCGGTAACCTGGGGGCTGTCGGTGGCCTTCTGATGGTACAGAGAGCCCCCCAAGCCGTCCGGAATAACAGAACCCCCCAATTCCTGCCTTGGCGGCGGCCATCACACCAAAAGAACGAACTTTTACGACAACTCCCACAATACCCGCGGCCTACAACTCCCAGAGTGCACCGGGCGCCGCAGCCGTTAACCCTGTCGTGGCGCCGGGGCTGGCGAGCCCTTCACCCCTCCCCCTTCCAGAACCCAATTGTTGCACCAACTTTCTCCTTAACAATCCAAAACTAACTTTGCAAATTCTGTCAAACAGTTCCAGTTCTGCTGTTTCGCTGCCTTCCTTTATCACTCAAACCACCTCAGCTGCCCAGAAAATTATCCCTGACAGAGTACTACTTGTTATCCCCAGAGCACTCTTCACACTGCTAAATACTTATCATTTATAGGGGTACATTTAGCTTCAATTAATCTTTCCCTTTGCCTTTATAATTTTCTGGCATTTTTCTAAATTATTATAACACAGATATTTTGGTACTCAACATATTAATTTAAAAATTGTTTTCTAAAATCTGGGAACCAACAATAGAGAAGGACTATCCTATAGCTGACTATAATAGTCTCGATCTCTGCTTTTTGTAAGATACACTTCCTCAAAAAATTCATGCAACTCTAAATAAGTCCTAACAAGAAAAATTAGATATAGGCAATATATCTTTTAAATTTCAAGTTCTTTTTTTTTTTTTAAAGGGAAAACTATTGTGTCAACATACTTTGTTTTCCCTTTTTCTCTCTATTGATAGATAATCAGAAATAGCATATACTACTACTTTGTTCCTTTCTGATTTTAAAAAATAACAAACAACCAGTCAGGAAACATTTTCATATAATTTGAAAAGAAAACCAAGAGTTCATTCTTTCAGAAAACTGCAAAATCACATATTTTGCTAATGAAAGAACTCCTTTAAAGTTTCTCATTTTAATTAAAAACAAGTTTTAAAATGCATTTCTTTTAAATACATTGCTCATAATTTCAGTAAATACAACAATCACATGTAGAGATCACTGTATCATCAATATAAATTAAATGTGTAAGATGTACTTACACAAATTGTAACTTGCTCAGACGTGTAACTGACTGACAGACAAAATAATGCTTCAGTATTTGATGCATGCACTAAAACAACAACTAGATTTCTCCTATAGTAACTGCTATTTTTCTCATACCAAAATATAAAACAAAATGTACATAATGTCTGATTTTTCCATGGAAACATTTTGCCAGTTGAAAGGGCACTCAAAATGTATCATGAATTTCAAATCACAAAACTCAGAAATCCTAACACATACACAAAAAAAACCAGGTTTTTTGGGAAAGATATGTCTTCAGCAGAACGCTACAAAATCTTATTTTAAACACGACCCTTAATAATACATTTAGCTTATTAGTAAATTTTTTGATCTAATAAACTACAGTGAAAAAATACTTCTACATCATTAATTTTTTTTCATTCGTGTTACAGTATATAGTTTCATTTACAATTAAGGTAAATGCTATATGCCAAGACATAAAATATACACATAAATATGCTTTAAAATTTTAGTTCATTAGACTATTTCAGCTTTTGTGTTTTTCTAATTTTAACTTAACATCTTAGTTAGGATTTAGCTAGGCAAAGTTGCATTTTTACTCTCTATTTTTTAATATCTGCTAGACCATAAAAATGTAACGCATATTTTATATATTATTCTTCTGATGTTAAAATATATGATTCATAAGAAAGTTTCAAAAACAAGTCAGAAATGAAACTGATCTCCTCATATATTTATAACATGCTTACAACTCTTTTCTCAGTGCTATTAAATTATATTTTCCATTAGAAGGTTAGTTTTTTTCTATTTTTTTATCTTTTAAAATATAAGATTTAAAAACTGACATATTAAAGACTTATTTAAAGAGTACATTAGAAATAATGTTAGAATCTTTTTCAGATTAATAAAATTCTTCTTTCAAAAATAACTTAGAAGTTTAGTATATCCTAATTAAGTAATTTAAGTAAGTCTTATCCTATATACTTAATATTAATATGAATGTCTTTATTAGGAGAAAAATACATTCTAGAAATGAATTCTTCAAATCCATGTATTTAAAAACTTAGTACTTTTCTCCTAACGTTTTTAGATTTTATTTAACCATATGAATTTTTACGTGCATTTCTTAGAGACCGAAACCTCTATTCTACAATTTTTAAAAATATTTATATGTAACTGTTTTATATATTTAAAATTAGGAGAAGTCTTGTTTAACCTTCAGAATATATGTTAATAAAAGACAAACATTGCAATTTATTTCTTTTTCCAAATGTGGTATTGGTGAGAAAGCTAGAATGTACAAATTTGGATATTTTATAACAGATTCTATGTATAATTTCTCTAACTACTTCTTTCATTCTTTTAGCTTCATAAAATACTTCAAAGCATCTCTAAATGATTGTTTAGACATTTTAACTGCATTTTTAGTTTATCTGCTTTAAAACATCTGATTTTCATATATGTGTTTATACTGTTCATGCAAGTAAACTGCACTAATAGAATTGTTGCCAAAAATAGAATGAGTTGCTAATATTTTAATATGCTCAAAAAGTTCATCTGTCTTTCCTTTTCATACGTTACCAGTATGACACAAATAAAAACTGAAAAGAGGTCACACACAAAGGACAGGTTCTTGCTTGATTAAACAAACTATTTATATTTACATTATGACCCTACAAAGCAATATTTTCCTAGCATGTGAATATATCCTAGAATTTAAGCTTTTTTGTTACAGTCCAACCTTAAATAACTTTATTTCACTGGCCTGCTTTTAAAGCAGTGACCAGTCTTGCCAGCTTTTCAAAATAGTCTATTTTTTATTATTATATACATCTATATTTATGTCTAGGGATACTCTAGGTGTCTCTAGATTTTGCAAAATATAATTTTAATTTTGTTATGTCCTAAATACTTAGAAAAGATGATAATGGGAATCCTATTATAATGCCTGTCTATTAGAAAGTGCAAAAAGTTGCCTCTTTTTTCCCCCAACAAACTGATTTTTTAAACGAAAAATTTTCAACAATTTGTTTTACTTAACTTAAAAACCCAGCTTTCTATCATCTTCATAATGTTTTATATCAGTTATCATAAGCAACGCTTAAGTTCATGTTACTTCTTTTCTCTAATCGAAATGCTCTCTTTTCAACAGATGCATAAACAATAGAAAACGTTTCCTTACCTAGAGATGAAAATTTCACCTTTAAAAAAGTCTCCAAGTTTCTTCCGAAGATAAAATTTGACATTTTCCTATAGAAATAAAAAAGATACAGGTTAATGATTATGATCACTCTAAAAACTCATAATAGGATGATGGATATTTGCATTTTTTGAGTCCTAATTTTGGACAGCAAGGCTTAAATATAATTAAATTAAATCAGTGGTGCCAATTAAAAAATCATCCTCATTTAAATTTTAGATTTTACCATAGAACCCTCACAAGATAATGGTTTCTTATACTTAATTGTCCCACATTTTTTCCTGGTACTGACGTATCATGTGGTTCTTATTTATGACTCAATAGTTTTAATGCTTTTTTCATGTATTTGTCATTAACTATCCTAATCTGTTTTAAGATATTTTCTAATACGTAATAATGCCTGTTTTACACATAGTTTCTATAGCCTAAATTTCTAAACATACGAGAGAAAAAAGTTCAAATCTTAAACTTCGTAATTTTCAAAGGCTTTTCTAGTGTCAAATCAATTTCCCAAAAAGAGATATTTAACACGTGACATACTCTAAAACAGAAACGATAAATACTTTAAGACAGAGTAAGACTTAGACTGAATGTTTAAAAACAACTGTTGTGCTCCTCCCTCTCCCTCTTTCTGCTCATAATTTTATTTCCATTTTAATACAGGTTTACATTCATTAGCTCACATTCCTTCTCTCCAAAGAAAAATTATTTCTGCATAGAAAAATTTCAGATTCTTTACATTTTCCCTGAATGGCACGTCAGGATCTACTCTTTCCAAGTCCAGAAGGGGGAAGTGAATATTAATTATACTATTTCTCCCCCAAATTTCTTTTCATAGAGCTATTTTCTAATCCTTCCCTCTATATGATTCTGCCATATCCCACTTAGCTTTTTTTTTTTTTTTTTTTTTTAACCAACAAGATTTGTCTGACGTTCCTCTCCCCAACATATGAGGGCACGTTCTGATTTTGTTTTTGTGTTTTGATGCATATGTCACAGTTCGGCTGATACCACCTCTCCGTACTCCAAACAGAACCAGTTTTCATTCACCACTAGGAACTTGTGGGATTTCCTACACCAAACCCTGGCAATATCTAGTTCTTCACCAGGACATCCCATTTAGAGTCCTCATACGGATGAATAAAGTTGGAGAGCACAGGGGAGTTAGACCACAAGAAACAATGCCAAGCACAGATGTCACCAGTCACATCACTGCAAGTGTCTTGCTCGTAACCTTAATGCTTTAGAGCAATATAGAACCTATAAAACTCCTATGCCCAGCCACTAAAATACTCCTTTTTGTTACAGCACTCGTGGCAACCTTTGATTTCCCAAGCCATTGTTTTGTTTTGGTTTTTTTTTTTTAATGTGTCCTTTGTGGTACAAACAATTTTGCAAGTGCAGAGCAGACGTTTCTTTTGAAGGTAGGAGAACTGACCACTCAGGGTTCCAACCAATTTCTAGGGCAGAAGCAGGATGACCTATTGGGCCTCCACCCGACTGAAAGCTCGAGTTCTGCCTCTGATTTTTGCCTTGTCATAAGCTCCCGAGGGACTGAAGATAACCCTGTAATCATGCTACACCTCAGTTTCTTGGTCTCCGATTTGATTCCATCACACAACTGGACAAGCAGATCTTGAAGTGGGAGCCCAATCAAAAGGCAAAAAGAACGAAGATTCAGACTAACAGGCATTTATTTCTCAGCTGCACTCCTTTTCCTGAAGCCTTTCTCCCGGCCATGGAAGTGGGCTGTGGTATTGGGCAAGATTGAGGGGTACAATATGGACGGCCTCCAATATCCCCAAACCCTACAACAGTGCAAACAGTAACATGGCCAGACATCACAACAATATTTTTCCTTTTTAATTAAAAAAAAATTCCAAACTAAAAGCCTCTTTCTAAAATATTGACATGGTAGGTAAATGCTTTTTATAAAGAATAATGCACAAGTGGGTTCACAACCATAAAAATCTGATCATTGCTTCAGCCTTGGTGCTGTTGGCTTCTTTTCCATCATGTAAACAGATAAACTAGTCCTCATTCAGTAATCCAATGCTATTGTAACTGGGGAGCAAGCACAGTGGGGAGCCTTTAAACCCCTCAGAGAAACTCCCTCCAACCCAGCCTGGCTCTGAGAACTGTAAAGGGAACTCAGCAAAGCATTGTGAGTGTTCAGAAAGAGGATTCCTGCCCCAAACCCCTGCTCAGAACCCCAGGCCAAATTAATCTGACTCATTAGTTCCTATTGAGACACTGTTATTTAAAAGAAAGCGCTAAGCATAAACTTAGTTAAAAGTGATTTTTTTAGAAAGCCAAGATTTACTCATTCTAAACAGTAACAGATTAACGTTAACCACTTACCAGTTTCGACACCAGCTGCAAATGGATTAATTCATTTGCTGGAACAATCAACATTGCCACACTCTCTCCCAAACTTCCTTTCCATTTTAGGAAACCAAATTCTTAGAAATAATAAAATAAGAGTTCTCCTTATCATGGCCTTTTAAACATTAACTACAAATCCAATCTCAGACTGTTTAGCATAAAATTAAGAGTTCTCCCTCTCTCTTCCTTCCTCCTAATCCTCCCTCTTTTAATTAATTAGGGGGAATTCACAGTCTTCTGTACTCTGCTTTCCTCCCTGGGTATCACTCTAAAATGGAAGGAACCTCCAGCCTCTTTCCCTTCTCCTTACTTGAAATCCCTCTTTAAACATACCACAGTTTTTCCTGGTTTCACAGGACTGCGATTCTGGCTAAATTTCACCAAACTCTATCCTCACAGAAACTGTAAAATGCAAAATGTAAAATGAGGGGGCTGTACAGGACAGTCTCCAAGGTCCCATTTAGCACTGGCATTCTATATGTGTCTCTGATGATCCAGAGAAACTGGGATAACTCCATGTGAGCACCCAAATCTGGGCCTCGTTTCTGTACACGCTACTGCTTCCACCGTGCGTCTGTAAACTTTTTGCTGAATTACACCATAACACACATTTTTCTGCCTTTCGAGGCTAACAGTCCCCTCTCCACTTATTCAACCTAGTACTTTTCTTTCTCTAAGAAACCATTCTGGATCCCTGATGATGCTCACTCTGTTGTTTGCATTAAGGCCATCCCTACTGCCAGCAACCTTTTCTGACCTCACTGGGGAATCTCTTAATAATACCGCAACAGGAGGGCCTGGGTGGCTCAGTGGGTTAAAGCCTCTGCTTTCGGCTCAGGTCATGATCCCAGGGTCCTGGGATCGAGCCCCGCATTGGGCTCTCTGCTCAGCAGGGAGTCTGCTTCCTCCTCTCTCTCTGCCTGCCTCTCTGCCTACTTGTGATCTCTGTCTGTCAAATAAATAAATAAATAAATAATCTAAAAAAAAAAAAATACCGCAACACATTCTTCTAAGAACAACAGTGTTCTTCCCCAGACCCTATGGTCCTCTTCCTTATCTGTAACATTTATGGAGGGCTTCCAAGGCAACACTATTCTAAGCACCGCACATTGAATACTAACAACCAGATAACGCAGATTCTATTATCATCCCCATTTTACAGATGAGCAAATTGAGGCAAACAAAGGTTAAGTCATTTGCTCGAGGCTTATTTCTAATGAGTGGAGGATCCAAGCCTGAAAACCACACATTTTGGCTACAGGGCTTGCACCCTTCACCCCATGATGAGCTCACTGCCTTTGATATGATGATTTCCGTGGATCCTCCCAGCTCTAAAATGCTCTGCTTCCCCAGCACTCGATTATCTCCGTCTCCTAGTAGATGAATTAGGCATAACCAGAATATCTACTTTCTAGTGTTGTTGGGGAAAAAGGAAAGAAATTTAATGTAAAGCACTCAGAACAGTGCCTGGCACAGAGTGAGTGGTTTGAGGAAATGTGAGCAATTATTTCATGGGAGAGTCTCAATTTGCAGATGAAGACACTGAGGTCACTAGTTAGTTAGTGGAAAGACTAGGACTGGGACCCAGAAGTAACGGACCCATTTCTTTTTAAAAATACCATTTATGAATGCAGTATTGACTTCAGAAACATACTTAAATTTAAGATTAAAAACTCATGTACTTCTTGTGTTTCTTAGTCTGGGGCTTTATCTATTGAACTACATACTCTTCTTGCTAAAGTGGCAAATTCCAAGGAATCAAGGATTCTGGATTTGCCTGCCCCCACCTTCAAACACAAGGCTGGGCTTTGGTACCAGTATATCAACAACCTCTAATAGCTTTTGGAAGAGCTTACCAGAGGCTTCCTATCTATTAAAAATCACCTCCATATTGGGGAACCTAGGTAGCACAGTCAGTTGAGCATAGACTCTTGATTTTGGCTCAGGTCATGATCTTGGGTTCGTGGCACCGAACCCCACATTGGGCTCCACACTTAGCATGAAGTCTGCTTGGAATTCTCTCTCCCTCTCCCCCTGCCTCTCCCCCTGATCTCTCTCTCTCTCAAATAAATAAATAAAACCTTTAAAAAATTACCTTCATATTGAGTATAGGTTGAAGGTCTTTTCAAATGGTGATAATGACTTGGTGGAATGCATTTCTCACCAGAGGCCCCATTCTTGAGAATGAGTCCATTTTATATTTATTAATCAAAAAATAGGGACTCCTGGCTGGCTCAATCAGTAAAGCATGTGGCTCTTGATCTCAGGATCATGACTTTGAGCCCCACGATGGGAGGTGGTGTTTACTTTAAAAAAAAAAAAAAGAAAGAAAGAAAGAAAGAAAAGAAAAAGATATAGGTGCTCAGGATGGAAAGGTCTCCTTACCTATATAAAGAAACCTGGGCTCACAAGAGTTGTGCAGGTAATATTAATATTTTTTTCTTTGGCGTCATGTATTAAATGTGATAAAAGTAGATTTGAGAATGCATTTGTATACAGCAAAGAATTAAAGGACCTAAACTCGACACAGTTGAGGCTGGGCTCTGCACTCCAGAATTTTACATGGAAACAATCCCTTCGCTATTGGAAGTAAATTTTTTCCTGTGTCCTCATGGCAATAAATAAACACACACATTTTGTTATCAACAAAAGCTATGCTAACATATCAAAAAAGTATTACATTGCTTGGGTAGAACACAGCTACTGTTGTAATAACTATTCAAAAGACAAAAGAAGATTTTGTAAGAAGTGCATTAATCTGGTAATTCCAAACAAGAGTAAAATAAAATAATCTTGGTACAGTTTATATTTTCATAATTTATGCCATTATCTTCGGACTTTCAGTTAGCTTCTAGGATCACCTTGGCTCCTTTCATTGCCTATCAAGTTTATTATCTGAGAGGCCATGGCTCTCAAACCCTTTTATTTCTGTGATCTTCAAGGAACATTCCACCTTGTCCTGAGGTCAGTATCCCAAACTTCTCAGCCTTTAGCTCAAGTAAGTAAAAAGGGGTATGCCTTCATTTTTAATGTCTACCATGATTTCCTTGTAATTTCAATCCTAGACTTTTGAATGCATTCAAAAAATAAAATAAATAGTATTTTTGCCCAGGATTTTCATTTTGTACAGGTTTGTGCATTAATGACATACTCTTAAGAACTAAAGCCCCACCTGAGAATGTTGAATTTTCTTATCTGTTCAGAGAAATTTCAAATCTATGGTCCCCTCTTGTGCATGCACAAATAATTCTCTCGACAAGATTTTCTTTTATTGATATGTGTGGTATTTTTTAACACTAGAAGATTGGATCTCAAGGGGTTTTTTTTGCTTTGTTTTTACAGTCTGTTTTGGAATTTTTCAAGCAAAGAAAAGTAGAAAGAATATAACAAACATCCATGCACATATTATCTCTGTTTAATAGTTAACGGTCACATTTGTTTCATCTCTCTCTTTTTTTTCTTTGCTGAAGTACTCTAAAGGAAATGACAGACACCATGGCATTTCACTCCTAATTACCTCATTGTGCACATTTCCTACATAACCAGAATGCCACGATCACGCCTATGAAATTAACAATAATTCCCAACCCCGAGGCCATACCCTATTTTGGGGGCTGGGAGCTGGGCAGAAGGAGAAGCACAGAGAGAATCTGAAGCAGTCTCCATATCCAGTGTGGAGCCTGATGTGGGGCTGGATCTCACCACCCAGAGCTCATGACCTGAGCCGAAATCAAGAGTCAGATGCCTAGCCAACGGAGCCACCCGGGTGCCCCTGCCATATTCTGATTTTTCTACGTGGAATCTAATTTTCTTGAAAATTTCTTTAAGTCTCTATTCTGCCATCAATGACAGGACACACGTGTTTTTAAATAAAAGCAACCTCTAAAGTGGTTAATTCCAAAAAGGTCTGCTGAGGTAGCCGTGTGCTCCCTGACCTGCTCCAAGTTTTTTACGTGATGGACCACCAGACATCATCTAGTCTTGCCCATATGCCTGTTGGAGACATCATGCCAAGTCAAACTCTGATGAGCACTGGGTAAAAGAAACTGTAGGATTTCGGGTATATATTTCCCCTCCACAATCAGCATGCATTGGGGAGCAAAGAGTGGGACAAAGGACCACAAAATCCTAAATACAGTCACATAGTTTTAAATGGGCTTGTTTTGTCTAATCATTCAGAACAGGTCTATATAGCCCAATCTACACAAGATGCAAAGGTGGTAATTTTCTGTAGAGTCAAATTCATGGAAACTCAGAGGGAAAAAAAAAATCACTTTTCCTTCACTCAAATAAAATTATAATCCATCAGAGGAGGGGATAACTGGATTAGTTGGGTTTTCTAGGAGTAAGGAATAAAGAGGATTTTCTTAGGGGGTGGGGAGAGGAGAGACTGGGAATTGACTTGGCATAAATTTTAAGTCATGCTCATTCATAAAGTAGGAATTTGCAGGAATCATTTGTAGGAAATAATCAGAAGGAGAAATAGGAAACTAAGATTATCTTCTTGCTTCAATTTTGTCTGCAAGCCACTTGTTTTTCTAGGAATGATCATCTACTATATATGAGTCTCTCAAACACCGACGTAAACAAAAGGGGACAGTCAGCGGTTGTGCAAGCTCTGACCCTTGACGCTATCTTGAAGGCTATTCTTCCACGGTATTAAGGGTAAGAACACCGCTTGGAACACCCTGCCTTAACCGTTACCTTGCACATCTTCCCCTTCGTCCACAAAGCCACTTAATAATGTATGCAATGTTATTGTCTTAAAATTATCATTTTAATTGATTTATATATGACTGAACTAGTTAAGGACACTCACATTTTTTTTTCCCCCACTGAGGTAAAACTGTTTGGGGGACAAGATAAAGGCGTCTCCTCTTTCTATTGTAACCAAAGCGTATCATATTATGCTTTTCTCCATTTCTCCCCCTTTTAAAATAGGGGAACTATAGCAAATGTGTAAGTCGACAAGATTTAAATCTGATAGTGTCAGAATTGAGGAAGGCATGGCCATCAACACTCAGCCATATGCCAGCCCCTGAAGAACCTCATTCTAAAAGACATGCCGACGTGCCCCTGTGCAACATTTACAAAAATACATGTGTGGAAATGTTTGCACTTGATATGGTAATTTATGGAGAGGAAGTCAAAGTGAACTGCTTCCAGAATGGGACCAACGGCAGCACCGGAAACCAGAATTCAACAACAGTCCTCAATCTTTTCCTTTAGGCAACAAAAACTTTCCAGAAAAGTCAGTAAGTAACTTAGTTGCTGACCACCACCCCTCTGCACTCTGCTGAAGAAAGCGTTTAAAGTCAGAAAACCTGGCAAATACACCAGAAATAAAAAGAGCTGTAAAAGACCGATAATGATCTAAAACCTCAGAAATCTATCCCTGGCCAATGACATTGGCTGCAGAGCCACCCAGTGCATATGCAGGTGAACAGACAGGACAGACAGATGGATAGGCTGTGCATACCACCTGCCCATGTGATCATCACTAGCGAAGCCTTCCCGCCCGCACTCAGTGGGATGTTAGAAGAAACAGCCTCAAAATAAACACATACACATACATAAACAGACACTACAAAAAACTTAAAATGCCTCGCAGGAGAGGCATTTTTTTTTTCCTCTAAAGAGTTACTTTGCAAACGAAGTTTACACTATAAGCAGTTTCCTACTCTGCCATCCTTTGCAGGCATTCCACTATCCAAGGAACAGAACGTCAGCATCACTTACTCATCCGACAAATACTTATCCATTGCCTCGACCTGCCTGGTAATAGAAACATTGGTCTTTAGAGTCGGAAGGTCCTCAGAGAGCATCTAATTCAATTTATTCATTCTACTGAGGAAGCCAAGAGAGGTAAAATGACTTACCAAGGCCATACAGCTTTCTGAAGTGATTATCTCCTTCAGTAGAGGACACAGAGCTCAAAAGAAGGAACTTCCAAATTAAAAGCCAGGGATATGGTAGAGAATACCCACCAGCACCAAAAAGATGGAGAATTGGACTCTTGGACAACTTTTCAGAAGAAGTAAAAGAGTCTGGCCATTTGCCCCATCCTTCTTTGCTCACGTCGCTTGCTCACCACGCGCCCTGCAGAGCGGTGGTCAACCACCTGCCCTCTGCTTCTTCCCCTGCCAGGCTTGGGTTGGGGGGCAGGTGGGTGATGAGAGGGCGGGGGGGGGGTGGGAGGAGGGAAAGAACAGGACGCCGGCTGTGGGGTATGGAGCCAATACACGGAAAATGACCTTACAGAGACAGCTCCAAATCAAATATCGATAAGGGGTTCCTTCCTATTGGAATCCAGAGCTTGTCGCATTGGGTAGCTAGGGTACCTTTAGGCCAGGGCTGCTAAGAGTTTCAGAGGGAACAATTCCTACAGGGAAAATTAATGGAAGGAAAGAGAAAAAAAATGTATCTAAGTTTTCGTTGTTCATTCAGTCTCCTGACATGGGGCCTTCCTGTCTTTTGGTACTAGCTTTAATTGTCTCCTTTAACAGAATGGCTGAAAAGGAGCTCAGCTGGTGCCTATTAGGACTGACCACACTCTGGACAAATTAGAAGCTGCCCTTAGGAATTTTGAGGGAAAATGTTTGAAAGGTCCTTTTTTTTTTCTTTAAAGTCACGTTATATTTGTTAGGATATATTTTTAAATTAACTTTTAAACTTTTTCCCAGTATTAAAAAATCTATATTCTGGTCTCTTAAAGTAGTTGCTAAAAAGAAAGAAAGCTTAACACATAAATTGTGTACATCTGAAATATATTTTAGAAAATCCTCTTTTAGCAAGAGCTCTCTTATTAAATACTCGTAGACACATGAGATCCTTTACTTTCTACTCAATCTGTATCTGTAAAAAAAAAAAAAAATCTAAAAGCTTATAGATTTTTTTTTACCCCTGCCAAACCATCCACCATCTCTTTTCTGTCTGCACCAAACTTAAATCTCCTTGTAGTCTAAATCATGTGTCCAAACATTCAACAACCGTAACTTTTGAAAGATAGAGGTTCATTGTTTTTTTGTTTTTATTTTTTTGAAGAAAAGAAACCCACTAGACTATTGGGACTTCATTTAGAGGGCATTAGGGCCAATGCTGGGAAAGCTTCCACGGAGGTGACATTAATTAAGCCAGTAAAAACTCATCTTGAATCTTCATCTTTTTCAACCATCAAGCTAGCCTCTTAAAGGGAGAAGAACTTTTAGAAACACAGAGGTTGAGGTAGCCGAATATCCAGCCTTGCCCCAAATCTAATCTATAGCAAGATACCTCACTGCTGGGCATTAAGACAAAAGTCCTTCTGGCTGTCTGAGACATCTGGATGCACAGGGGCTTGACACATTTTGGAGTACCCTCCAGGGAATAGTCCCTAAAAAGGCAAGAGAAGCAAACAGAAATGTAGGGTATTAACTCGTACACAAAACAAAATCAAAGAGCACCCTATAAACCTACAAACCCTACAAACCCCCACAGTGGGTGTAGCATGGAACCTTGCTCTCTTGTCAATATATACTTCCCTAATGTTCATCGTCATCCCCAAAGATAGGTTGTCAAAGCTAAAAGATGACTTAGCGATGATATAGTCCATTTTTTGCAATTTGTAGATATGGCAACAGCTCCAGGGAAGAGAAGTGCCCAAAGTCACACAATCAACAGGCTTTAAAAACCCTGAACTTCTGCCTCCCATCCAATTCTCTTCCATGCACTGGAATTCCACCTTTCCAAAAACATTTAACCACACACCACGCACATCACCTCATTTAATCCTGTAAGAAACCTCTGCGGAAGATAGCATGCCATCCCCATTTTCCGGACAAAGAAATTACTATAGAAGTTTACACAAAATCACTGCCAGATTCAGAATCACAGTTAGGTCCCTCAACATTGAATTGGCATCTGAAAATAATAGTTTCTGTTTATTTAGCATCTACATTTGTCCTTTATATATTATGTTTTCTCTTTGACATCCCAATTTTTTAAAGAAGCAAACAAAAATCCTATATTTGAATTGGAGACCGGACTAAATACAATCAGTTACCTTGAAAAAAAAAATCCCAACACTGCATCTTCCTTACTAAATGTTTCTGGAGAATATGTTGATCTGCACATTTCCTTCTGGACCTGCCATCAGCTGTAGCCATGGCTGGGAAGTCCAACCCTGTGGACTTTCCTATTTCTTTTTTTTTTTTTTTGAAGATTTTATTTATTTATTTGACGGACAGAGATCACAAGTAGGCAGAGAGGCAGACAGAGAGAGGAGGAGAAGCAGGCTCCCCGCCAAGCAGGGAGCCCGATGCGGGGCTGGATCCCAGGACGCTGGGATCATGACCTGAGCTGAAGGCAGAGGCTTTAACCCACTGAGCCACCCAGGTGCCCCTGGGCTTTCCTATTTCATAGCGATCATTCAATATAGAAAAGAAGCTGTATTCTCAGTTGTTAAGAATTCACCAAATGAAATTGTTGCTAAGGCCCATTGAGCCTGTGGCCAAGGTAGTATGTTTTCCATGGAGACCTAGAGAGAAATGCCCTCCCTCCCTGAGGAGGGAGATGCTGCCATACAGGCTCAATAAACTCCACAAATAGGGCCACTGAGGCGTTCCAACCATTGGCCATTGAGCTCTTCTAGACTAAATACACCATAACCTAGGTTGGTTTGCGTCACCCAATACATTGAAAGCTTAGAAGCAGAGAAAATTGAGCAAATACCAAGGACAAACAAAAATATAGTAAGAGTAGCTTTCTCAAGGTACATTTAAGAGATAATGAGCCAGACTGAACTCCTGTTATGAACAAAATACCATACGTGACCACAACTCGAATACCAAGACATTGCAGGACTCCATTAGAATCACTTGACACTGCTCATTTGGAAAATTGTGATATTATAAAAATTACTATATTTTGTCAAGTAGTCTGGATAATTTGTTCAATGCAAAGGATTGCAAATAGGCTTTGTCAGAATTGGAAAGTACCTAGATCTTTTCAAGTTTGGGGGTAGACGGGAATAAAGATATTTCTTTATCCCTACCCTCCTCCCCTCCCCATGTATGTTTCCCTAGAAAAATATGCCTGGGTAAATCAACTCCCAAATCCAACAACATGGAAACAAATTGGTAGGGGTAGGATCAGGTTTGGCCAAATCACTGTTCCATATCAATTACAAACATAGACTCAGACATTGGGTGAAATGTGGTTATGAGGTGAATGGTATGGGTTATCAGTAAAGATGACTGACATCCTTAAATGCTCATACTGTATAGCCCTTCATACTTTTGATTAAGCCAGTCAAATGGCATTGCAGAAGTCAACAATATTTGCTTGGAAATTATTTAGATGAATCTTGGAGCCTTTTAAAACAGGTTTGGAATAGCTCTACCAGTGGTGTTACGCAGTATCACAGTTTAGTGAGAGCCATGACTATAATAAATACATAAAGCCAAAAGAATATAAATGTACATTTCTACATATTCATTCATTTCTCTTTGACCATGGCTATCACACAGGTTTGGAAAAAAAAAAAAAGTGGTTTAGAAAGTTAACAAGGCTCTGGAGACTAGCTCTAACCCAGACCAATCTATAGTAGAACATAATGTTCTTAAGTCAAAGTAGCCTGAAAAATTGCAACAGTGAAGTGGTCTTCTTGTCCATTTTTATTAACATTTATATTTGCACAACATCTTTTTTTGGGGAGGTGTAGCTGATTTCCTTTTGAGTCAGTGCTCATCTGAATGCCTAACAAATCTTGAGAATTAAAAATGCCTTTAAAATTCTAATCAGTAGTGACAGTGAAAAGCCATCAAGTCCAGAGGCTTTGTTTGTTAGTGGTGCTGTTTTGGTAATACACAGCCAGTGAAAGTGATATAGCTGATAGTTGCCAGGCAAAAAGCAATAATGATGTTGCCGAAAATGCTTAAATTTTTTTCATTTGGGGCAAATTTCAAATACAAAGTTATTCAGCAAAATGAGTTATCAGTATAAAAACCAAGACATCGGAAGCTGACAGAAAAAGAAAAAAAAATTATTTCTAAGAGGAAAGAAAGTTTCATTGAAATGGGATCCAATTTCTCTAGTAATTAAAAAATATCATTACATTGGGATATTTATTTTATGTGGCATGTTGCAAACATTTTAAAAGATAATTTTATATTTCTTCTGATTTGGTATTTTGTAAAAAAAAGTCATGAAGACAAAAACTTCTGGAGTAAAATTAAGAATTTTAAAGCATTATTATTACTGACATTAAAACTGGCAAAAAGAAAACTTTGCTAGTTCTTTCAATTTTCTAATAATACTTTTTAGATACAGATAAAAATTTATTAGACAAAATCAAAACTTCTTGAAAATTTATTTATCATGATCAAGATTTTAAAGTTTAGCATTATATATCAGAATTCTGTGACAAAAATCTAAAGAAAAGAATATCATTTAGAATATCTGAAAATACATTTTAGAAATGAACTGAATTTATGTGTTAAGCTTTCATTGACACTGGCAACTACTTTAAGGGACTAGAATATAGATTTTTTTAAATACTATGACATTTTAAAAAGTTAATTAAAAATTACATGCTAACAGATACAACATCACTATGAAAAAGTCTTTTAATATCTAGTGGATGAATAATAGCAAAAAGTAATAAAACAGTAAAATGCTATTTTAGTTTTCCTCTATGACTCTTATTTCATAAGATATCACTATGAATTTTTTGTTAAATCATGTCATTTTATTTTAACTCAAATATATATGTGTCTGTATTGTTTCTTAAATGCAGTTCATTGTGATCAAGTTTTTTTTTTCAAGCAAGGTCTAACACTTAAACATTTAGATAGCAAATTCAGGAGATACTAGGGCTTATCCCAAACATTTCTTTTAATGTCAGTTTAATTCCATATAATCACTATAAAATCAATTACTGGGTTTTTATAATGTCAGTACATCTGTCTGAAAAATCAAAAAACTTCACAGGGCTATGTTGCCTGGCTGATGCCTGACAATGCTTGTAAACATTAGGTAGCTAGAATTGAGTCATGTAACCTTCTAGCACCTTCTAAAACTAAGCTGTCCCTCTCTAACTTTGAAAAGTTGTGAGATTAATTCATTAAGAAAGTAAAGCAAAGTAAATGCAACTGGTTAGCCATTGATCTGAAGGTTCTAAAACTGTATTAGACCCTCCATCTTTATTGATTCTTTCTATGATAGTTCTTATGTTCTGCGTAATACCATTTATCATTATTATAATTGTTATGACTACCCCAGAGCATGTGTGACATTGATTTCTGTATCAATGTAAATACGTAGTTTCATAAAATAGGATTATGATCCATGTTTTGAGTCACATTTTGCATCAACACTGTAATCTGCAGCAGCTGCTTCATGTAAGTCTGGGAGTTGGCAAATGGGAAGTTTAAAAACAATGCTATTATTTTCCTAACGCTCTTCAAAACGTTACTTAGGATACTACAGGTCTTAGATGAAAATAAAAATCATCTTTTTCCTGAAATCATTGTTTTAGCAACCTTTTAAAAAAATAAAACGTGAGCAAAGTTCAAATTCTCATACAGTTTCTGTTTCTTGCTATCTAGTTTATTTGTATATAAAAACAAAATCCCTTGCTTTTATTGAATTTTAAGGGTCAATAAATAAATATGTGACTAGTTCTCAAATGTATATTCTATCTTTAGAACTTACATATAAATTGAAGTTAATTAAAGGTTTTTATTCCTAGGAAAGGGGACAAAATTCTGAGCAGCAGAATACCGACTTTTTAAATGTTCGACATTCAAGTTAAAAATTGTTATTCTGCTTTACAATTCTAAAAAGAGATGAACTAAAATAACTAAAAAGTTTTATACATAGTTAAGATTGCTTTTAGTTTTTATCAAATGTTTTTAAATAGTATTTCTATCCAGAATATATACCTTTCTACTGTTTTACAAATAGATATAATGCAGAGTTTTTTCAGTTCAATTGTTCAAAAATTCAAATAAAAAATCCTAAGCAATTAATACTTGCTTAGCAACTCCTTGCTTTCCATGGAAATAAAACTTTTAACTAATGAACTTAACTCAGCTTCCTTTTAATATTGCAAATATTGGTATTTCAAAAACCAAGAATTTAAGCTGTTTTTAAAAAAACATAAGAGTTTTAAATATTTACAATAATTGTATTCCTAAGTGAGGATACTTTCAAATTAGAAATAATTCATATTAAAAATTGGATATCATCTGTGATTCCTTATGGGAGAAAAATAAAGAATTGTATTGGTTTTTAACAGGATCATATGTTAACTATTAGTCCAAAATTACTTATTTTGGCCTTTTTAACAATTTTTTGAATTATTAAAGGCAGATTTCAGGACTAAATTGACAATGAACTTCTACAGCTATCAATTTGCCTTCATCAAAATGTTCCTATTTGGCAAAAATTTAAACAACGTAATTTGTAGGGGTAACATCTCTCTGTAATTAAGTTGTTCCTTTTAAATAATGTTCCTATAAATGTGATAAACTGTCTTGCATTCTTACAACATATTTATAAGATAGAATTCCTAAGAAATATATTTTAGTAATATCTCCTTTTCTTTGAATTATAAATTAATTGCCAGAGAAATGAAATATTTGTTAATAATCAAAACTTACTTTTTCAGATTATTTTAGAATGATCTATTTTCACTTTAATTCTGAAAATACATGAGGTTAAAGATATATAATTATATCATTTTTAACAGTAACCATTAGTTTTGGCATTAGTGATTAAGGCCAATATTGCCACAGGCTTTATAAAAGCTTATGTTAAGAGTTCAAAATATTTAACTAGCCATCTTGAAAAAAATCTTCAAATATTCTAAAATTATAAAGAAAGATCTTGAAAGTTAAACTTGGGGAAATTTTAGTTTTTGGTTTTGTTTTCTTTCTACATTTTGTCAATCTAATTTCACAAAGTTTAGTCTTTTTGTAAAATAGGTAACAGCCATTTCATGTCTCATCCTTGGAAATATGGTTTTGATAATATTTTTATTCGTTGAAGACTGTCTTTTCAATTTTGCATGTGCCTGAAAGTTTCTTAAAGCAGCATTAGAATTAACGTGATTCTGTTGACTGTATTCCACAAGTCTATATATGAAAAACAAGTGAGATAAATAAGCTTTCTTTTTATATTCATTTAACTATTTCTGTTTTAAATATTGTGCTTCTAATTTTCTAATAGGACATATGACAGGCCTTGGCAGTACTCATTTCTGGCATGAATGAATTTCAAACTCGGTTTTAATTTAAATATCTGATCTATCTCAGAAACTATTAATCTATCTGATTTTTTACCCTGAAATTTACAGTCCAGTTTGTTTTCTGTGAATATTTATTTTAAAAAAATTTTAAAGATATTCATACTGAGTTTAAAAAATATTTTTAAAAGATCCTCTAACTTCAGCTGACTAGAGCAATGTTAATTACTTTTGAATTTCTGGCCCTTTATAACTTCATAGCTTTGCTGTTTAACATTCATCAATAACTACCCCCATGTGCACTAGACACAGAGGTAATAATTCCTTTCTTGATTTACATTGTGTAATTCAGAAGAATATACAAATACCATGTGAACAAAACCGCAGGGTATCACCTCCAGCTGACAAATAACTTAATGAGTCTCTTTTACCTTCTGTTAAATCTTATCATCTCTTCTGAAAATGAAAGGTACTTGGGGAGTTAGTCCTGAGAAAACTTTTCTAAGGGAGAGAAGGGAGTATTACTCGATGCAGCATTTGTCTCTCTCTCATAAAAATAACTTTAGATTTTCTTGAAGGAGGATTCTCTAGAAGTCTTATTTTCTTTTCCTTTAAATTATACATATTTCATTGAGGTTGAATGCACAGAAAAAAAGAAAAGAAACGTTCATGAAATTTCTTCCTGACTTATATCCTATGATCCTCTTCAAACTCTTCGGGTAAAGAGCAGTTATCTGGTGAACTGATCAGTGACGACAAATAATCCACATAGTTCAGTCTCCTCGAATCTTCTGTTTTCAGTGAGGGGATTTTTTCCCCCTTAAATTATCTGAATAATTGGTCCAACTCTTCAGTTCAATTTGCATGTCTAGACAGGAAACTAGACTGAATAAGGCTTGGAAGGACTGTGATTTTTGAAACTGCCTTTTTTTTTGAAACTGCATTTTGAATTGTAATTCGTACTATCTTCCACATGTCATCTCACCGGCTGCTTGCTTCTGAAGCCTTCCAGAAATCTTGTTGTGGCATTTTTTAAGCAGTCGTGATCCAGAAATATATATACATATACATGTTTTAAAACTTACCAGGGTCTGCTTTACTTTTCCTCTTTTAAAAACCTATCATGGGCACTTAATTTGTTACTTCTATACTGGAAAATATAAATTTTCTTCCAGCCTCCCACCCCCCAATTTTCAGGAACAAATAAAAATATTTACCTCTTTATACAAAAAGAAAAAAGTTTTTGTGTTTTTTGAAACACGTTGCTGATTGACTACTTAAAGGTAACTCTTTCTAGAAAAGAACTGAATGGCATCATTTGTGAAACAACATTTGCTCAATGACATTTTGCTGGAATCCTTTTTTTAAAAAAGTTATTGATCATTTCACAAGACAAAAAGAAGCTTCTCCAAAAATAATGGTTTTGGAGGAATATGAAAAAAAAAAAGAAGTCTAAAAATTTATTCATCATTGTTTCTAATGACTAATGGCAGACTGGAAAGAGTTAAAAATAGGATTGAATAAAGATCATCAAAAGGTCCAAATTTCCCAGCCCTCGACACAAGGGTTTGAAAAAAAAAAAAAAGGGTCCAAATTTCCAGTTGTAAGATAAATAATCACAGGGGAGGATGTAATGTACAATGTGATGACTATAGGTAACACTGCTGTATCTTACATTTGAAAGTTACTAAGAGAATAAATCTTAAAAGATTTCATCACAAGGAAAATAAATATTTTGGGGGTACCTATAGGAAGTGAGGGATGTTAACTAAGCTTACTGCAATAATTATTTTGCAAATATATATGCTACATCTTTATGCCGTATCCCTTAAACTTACATGGGGGTGTAGGTCAATTATATCTCAATAAAACTGAAAAAAGTTTAAAGTAAAAAGAAAATAAAAGAAAAAATATGACTGAATTAAAAACTCTAATAAATGCCAGCCTATTGATCCAATTGCCTTGTCTCTATTGGTAAAGCAAGACCATGTATGGAATCCTTCATTTGCAGACATGTTAAATAAATTACTGTCCCTCCAGACTAAAATCTGGAAAGAAAAGTTAGCCACAAATCCAAAAACCATATACTTCTTTGAATTTTATTAATTAATTGAGCTTAAAACATTACTCCAGCAACATTATTTTTCTTTGTTGGTATTGCTGAGACCCACAAAATGGCTGCTGGGAAACATACTTTTTGGCATCACAAATGGGACCTGTACACAATCAATCATAGTTGGGCTAATCAAAAGACCCCCAAAAATTCAAAACCAAAAAAGTATTGATCACAAATGTCATAGAAGTGTTAGATCCCATCCCAATGTTAAAATTCATGAAACTGCCTTCTGAAAATGGTTCTTTCTTGAGACATTTTGGTTTGGGGATCTAGATAAATTCTCAACAGCCTTCCCCCGACAAAAAATTTTCCACAAGGGAATTAACTTCTTCATTTCTCATATGATGATTCCTTATTCATGCCCTCTTTATTTCTCAAAGTGCAAACCTAATACAGTTAGGATACAGTTGGGTGGCTCAGTAGGTTAAGTGTCTGCCTTCAGCTCAGGTCATGTTCTTAGGGTCTTGGAATCGAGTCTCTTGTTGGGTTCCCTGCTCAGCAGGGGACCTGCTTCTCCCTCTGCCTGCCACTCCCTCTGCCTGTTCTTACTCTCTCTCTCCCTCTTTCTCTCTGACAAATAAATAAATAAAATCTTAAAAAAAAAAAAAACTCGTACAATTAAGGAGAAAGGAGGCTGGGCTAGTAAATCTGCAATATCACATTTCAAAAACATGGCAAATTCCATCAGTTTGTTGCAATTCATTTCTTTATAAAATCTGGTCACCATATCAGATATCCTCTTCTATTTATTCTAAAAGAAATTCTCAATGATCTGCCTGATACAATGAAACTGATCCTTCAACTTCAGATAATAAAAGCTATTACTTAGCAGTTGGGGGCCATGGGCTCTGAGAAGTCATCGGGGTTTATTAGGGATTAAAACAGTAAAAGAGTAAAACTCCTATCCCCCAAATATCCCCCAAATGTTGTGCTGTGCGTTCAGCTGCCTCATTCTGCACTTCCCTTCCCACAATAATCCATCTCCAGTCCGCGCTTTCCAAGGACAGAGCCCAAATAACTTCATAAAACCACTTTATATTGTTTAGAGCACAAACCCTTTCCTATTTTTGGACAAAAGGGGAAAGACTGGAGCACGAGCTACATCACTGATTCTGTCACTCAGCTAAACCTTGAGTTGGAGGCAGCTTTGGTTTTCCGGAGGGAAGCCTTTACAACTCAGCAGATGGAGATCAGCTAAGATAACCTGGAAGTACGGAGAGCATTCAGCGTGGATTTTCTAGCGTAGCCCCAATTTCCAAAAATGTTATTCTTTTCAATAAAGAACTATTAACACATGTGCTACATGTGAGGCAAATTTTTAACTCCAAAAGATGCTTTCTCTCAACAGTCTCATAATTCAGGGGAAAAAGACAATCGTCAGATAAAATATCCCCATTCCTAGTTGGGGAATTATTGTCACCATCAAGAATTTGCAAAATATTTCTTTATAAGGGATATAACCATGAATTCCAAGTTTTCTGTCCTCCAGCTCCCCAGAGGGTACAAAATCTGGTAACCAGGGTACGGACTTGGGTTTTCATTTTGAGGTTCACTCCTGACTCTGGATCTACCTATTATTATATATTCGTATCTGACTCAATCAGTTCAATCCATTCCATCAGTACTGGGGGAACCAAAACAAGGCAAACTGTATGCATGAGAGACTCTGCCTAGTTGGCCCGTGTAGCAGTGGCCTTTCTGCTGGTGACTGAAGGAAGGGTTCTTGCTGATACAGCCAACAGGAAGAAGGGAGCGGCCGTCTCTTCGACCTCGCACACCCATCTGTCAACGGAGTTCTGACTATGGGAGACGGGTCCATACAGCGAAAGCAGAGCGCTCACAGAAGGTTTTGTCCTTTTGAGGAACCTGCAGATCTAGTAGAGGGGGAAAGTATGTTTTGATTTTGTGGCCCCAACAGTTGGGTTTTGTACATTGCTGAGAAGGACCGTAGGAAACTTGAAAAAAATCTTTTGAAAATCCTTGGGTTTTGGTTTGGTTTTCATTGTTTCTTTGGGTTGTTTTCAGCTATAAATGTACAAAGCATTTTGATCACTGTGTTTCTTTTTTCTTTTTTTTAAAAGATTTTATTTATTTATTTGAGAGAGAGAGAAAGCAAGAGACAGAGTGTGAGTGGAGGAGGAGGGGCAGAGGGAGAGGGAGAACCAGACTCCCTGCTGAGGGAGAAGCACCATGTGATGGGGTGCTCCATCCCAGGACCCTGGGATCATGACCTGAGCTGAAGGCAGATGTTTAACTGACTGAGCCCCCCAAGGCACCCCTTGATCACCGTGTTTCTGAATTTACTGTTTGTAAGGGTCCATTTAAATTTCTGTTTCTAGGTAAAAATAACTCTGTATCGTGTATATTTTATTGTGGTGGTGATTTAAGGAACATTATGTCTCCGTTTCATAGACTCTGATCCTCTTATGTCCTGCGAGCAGACAAATAACACTTTCTCGATTACTGTTAACCTACATTATTGTTCCTGGGGTGTTTGAGCTGAATTTCTGTGCAAATGTCTTCATAACTTAAATAAATAAACAGACCAGGGCAGCCTGGCTCAGAGGTAACATATAGACCAGAGCCGCTGCTCCTTGTCTTACAGGTCACCCAGCCTTCTAAAAACTGATTCAGACTGGTCATACCTCAGACCCGATTTAGGGAACATATCATACTTAATATTTTGATGGGGCATTATTAAGTAAAAGTATGTATTCAGGAAATTCTAAGTTGGTTTACAAAGAACATATAAGCTCTGGTTTATAGGCATTTGAAAATACTTTTTCATGACCTTGTCATATAACTATTTCTTAGTTTTCTCTTTTCTTAAATGATCTCTTTCTAACAATTATACCAAGTGTGTATGACTTTGGTGTTTCACAAACAAGATTTCTTGATCCTCACGGTGTTAATCTTGGTGGTGTTAGCAGCCCCTGCAGGGTGACTAAAAGTTCAGACCTTGAACTGAGACTGATGAGAATTCATATCTTGGTCCTCTTAATTTTCTAGCTGTGTAACCTTGAGCAAGCTTCATGGCCTTTCTGAGCCTTGGTTTACTTATCTGTAAAATGGGGGTGATAATAATATTTACTCCATAGGATTGTTGTGAGGTTTCAAGGAATAAAAGTTCAGAGTACAGTGACTGGCACATAGTAAATGCTCAGTAAATATTGCTATTTAAAGAGAAGGTGAACAAAGTTAGAGACATTGAGAGGTGTGCCCTTGATATAACCAAGGCTGGGACCCAGGTTTGCTGACTTCAAAGCCAGTGATGAAGTCCTCCTGCTTTGTTTGCAGTGCAGCTGTTTTAAAATGTGACTCAGCAATGTTCCTTCCTACCTTCTGCCTACATTCTGATCAAACGCAAAAGCACTTTTCCCTCTTAACCAATGGACTTCAAAACCTTCCAAAGATGCCTTCGTGAAAGTTAATGGACAACTGGGCCTTGTCCTGGTACAGGAAAATGCAGCAAGGTTAAGTCATAAAGGCAAATCACTGAGAAAAAAATATTCTACAAAGACGAGCTTCAGTACTAGCTCATGGCCTGGGCAGAAAGCTGCACTGAGAAGCAAGCCGGTAAGTGAGCCTCAGGCCAGTCTCAAGGTCTTTACATCAATATATTTTAGTCTATCTTTTACAACAGACATTCTTAGTATACACGATCAAGCTATTCTGTTCGTTTAGAAGGAAAAGTGCATTGACTTGAATGCATGGCAAGTGCCCAGAACTTGCAAACACAGATACCTAGCCCCTTAAATATATATATTCTCTTCGGTGTTGAGAAAGCTTATAAATGAAGCTCATTTTGGTACTGTGGTTCTTTGAGTTTTCTAATGAGGCTCTTTCCCTTGAGTTCTAAGTGGGGCTGTTCTCAAGAACAAAATCCCTCGTTACTGCTGCACATCTCTGCTCCCAATGTGCTTTCTGAGTCACTTCAGTTTAATTTATTTACCCTTTGGCTGCCTTCAATGCACGTTTGAGCCTTACTGATGTTCGTGGGGACTATGTCATAATCACAAACAATAAAGCTATGGTCCTCTATTTTTAACCTTGGAGCCAATACCATTCCATTTCAGAAGTTAATGTTCTAGGCTCTTGAGCCCTAAATCCTAAAGATTCTGGATGAGTTCTGATCCTGGAATCCTCAGAAACTGATGGGGATGTTTCATGAGTTCAAGTTCAGCGTTTTCTTACATGGAGCTTTGCAAGCAGTTTGCCAGAGGAGGGATACTCTGTTTGGTTCTGGAAGAACTAAAAGAGAGAGAGAGATGGGATATAAGTGTAGAAACAGCCAAAATTTACCTGATCCTTCAGTAGGATATTTTTTTGTTGGTGATTATTATTATTATTATGAGTGACTTTCAAAACAATAGCTCTCAAGTATTTAACCAAAAATGTTTGATGCAAGGTGGCTCAATTTGATTTTTTTTGTTTGGTGAGATGTCGGTTGGAAGATATCTTAATATACAGAGTGTAAAATATATTTTTTTTGTTTTATAAGAGGCATAAGTTGTCAAGCACCATCTTAAATTCTTCATGAAATAAACAAAAAACAGCATCAAGGTTTTAGATTTTTTTCCTTCAATCAGCACAGGGAAAATTTAAAAAAAAATTCTAACCAAGGATCTCTGAAGATGACACAAATTTTAATGGGGAAAAATAATGAACATAAATAAAATCAAAGCTATCTTGATGTTATTTGTCTTAGAGAAAAATTCCCTGGAACTTAGGCATCTCTTTAGTTTCTTCCTTCAGCAGGAGACTCCTTCCAAAAAGAAAAGAAAGATAACAATTATATAGAATAATTGCAGGACTGTGGTTGACAAGAGAAAAAGGATATACTAGTTTTCCGGTTTTAAAAATGGACCCAGGTAGATCCTTCCAAATTCAAGTCTCCCTAGTAAATATGATATTATATTTCTAAATACAAACTCTACCTATTTTGTTTTATAAACTGTAATGTCTAATGCAGTTTCCTTAGACATTACAAATAAAATATGACCTCCCTAGTACATGGCTCAATCCATGTAAAAAGATACTTAGGGAGATGATTCACTAATCAGGAACCTCGCAGACAGCAAAGAGAATAGACAATGGTCCCTCCTATCTGCGAGGACATGAGATTTTATGACCTGGAAAGATGTCAGTGGAATGGGCACTTGAAGGTCCACACTAGCTGCTTGGCATGGATCCTGGCACTACTTCCAGGCCTATTCATTGCTGTCTTCCTGCTGGGCGCTGGGTGACTCAGGGGCTTGGTTTTGGCACACTCAGACTTTCTCCTCCAAATTTCAAAGGCAGTTTAGTTCGACAGCCACTGAACAGAGTCGTTCATGACTCAGGGAACAAATGTTTGGTGGCCAAAGAGAAGTGATCTTGCCATAATAATAGCCCACAATTTGCTATCTCCTTCCTTCCTAAAAAATCTCAAAGACCACAGGAAGAACTCAGCCCAGGGAGATATCAACTCTCAGGTAGAGAAGTGGAAACAAAATCATAGAGAAACCCAGTGCCTCTGGTCTGGGGCAATATTCCTACCCACCCTCCCAATATCATCACCACCCCCTCATCAGAAATGGAACTAGTCCGAAAGATTACTAATACGAATTGCTAATGATCTAGTGAAGTGATTTTTTTTTTTTTTTTTTTTTTGCAAAACCTTCCTATAGCTCAGGAAAGATGGGTCATTGCAATCATCACCTGGTTTCTCGACCAGTCCAGATTAAGAAGACAGGCACTGAAAATCTCCATGAGTCACTCATCAACTTTTGCCCACCTGGAAGGTCAAGTGAATATCAAAAGCGATACTGACGAATGGAACAGATGAAATGAACGACATTAATGACTCCAGGGTGGAAAAATGACTGTCTCTTGCACTTTCAAGCATCTCTCACCAGCACAAAATCCTGGTGAGTGTTTATAGCTCACCAAAACTTAACGTGGAATTGTTTTTCAGTCTGGGGACAGGGGAATGAGGGAGGGAGTAGGGGAGAGACAAACTCCTTCTCTGGTATGAAAGCAATAGAGAGGTTAAAAATGTACAGTTTTGGATGCGGACCACCTGAAATCAAATCCCAACTTCTACTTATTAACCTTATAACCTTAGGCAAATTGTACCATTTTTCTACATTTCAGCTTCCTAATCTGTAAGATGAGGACAATACAGGCAACCCTGACAAAGGGTTGTTGTGAAAATTAAATAAATTAAAATATGTGAAGCACTTGAAACAATGCTCAACACATGAAAAGCATTAAAATGCAGCTAATATTATGGGGAGAGTTAAAATTTTTTTAAGTTTTAAATTAATGCTACTATTTTTTAAAGAATAAAGGTTTGATCCTTCCAGCATGTCTTCCCTTATTTTCTATTAACTTGATCTCTTTTTCACCTTTAAATATTCATTTTCTCTCACTCTTACTCCCTTACACACAAATACACAAAACCGCACAGTCACACTTACAGGAAAAGCATTAAACCAGAGTTTGTAAACAACACCTTGAATTCTACATGCCACCTTGGTCATGCTATTTGTCTATTAAAAATATATTTTTAAAATTTATATATATTTTTATACATTCACATGTCTTTCCAGAGATATCTCATTTCTTAAAGGTAAAACTATAGCCATCTAAGATGGAGGGGAATGAACAATTGGATATGAGTCATTCAGTTGTGCTACAGACTTGCACCTTTAGCCATGATGGAGTAATTAGTAAAAGATTAGTTCTCCTGCTGTAAACAAATATAAAACTGAAGCAGAAGATTTCACACTTTGGACAACAATCAGAGGAATGTGATTCCTAAGAAAAGGAAAACATAGGATGTCACCTTCATAATCACCTGCAACCTTCTACTTAGAAACACCTTCTGCACTATGGTGCAGGAAGGGATAGCTTAGGCAAAGCAGAATAATCTCATTGAGCTGATCAGGTAAAGACTGGAGTTCAGGGTTGCGTAGGTGTGGCTGAAATTTGTGCATCAGGTACCAGAGAGAAATAAGCTATATATAGAGAGAGAAAGAGCCCCAGAAATATGCATAAAAATGTCCTTGATTCTTTCACTGAACACTTAATTGTCATCTGCATAGAAAAAAGTCTCTGAGCCGTGGCAGAGAATTACCAAGAAATTATGAGCTGAACAACAATTCCAGAGATTGCAGAGGGCTGGGAGACATCCATGATCTGACAAGGCAGAACAGAGATACTTCACTGCACATACTGGGCATTCAGCTGAGACCTCAGAAGGGCAAAGTCTTAGGAGTACGGTTATTCTGCTTCTAGAATAAGAGTTACTTTATACTCTCTCCCAAAACTTTAAAAACAATTCTCAAATGATCAGCTAATCTGTGAGTAAATTAACTACCTAACAGAACAAAAGTCAACACTCTTTAAAGGAAGACAAATAAATCCACTTGAAACAAAGCAAAATCCACAATATCCGGTATACCTTTAAAGAAAACTGGACAGCTATATGTAGAAGAATGAAACTTGACCATTCTCTTACACCGTACACAAAGATAAACTCGAAATGGATAAAAGACCTCAACGTGAGACAGGAATCCATCAGAATCCTCGAGGAGAACATAGGGAGTAACCTCTTTGATATCAGCCATAGCAACTTCTTTCAAGATATGTCTCCAAAGGCGAAGGAAATAAAGGCAAAGATGAACTTCTGGGACTTCATCAAGATAAAAAGCTTCTGCACAGCAAAAGAAACAGTCATCAAAACAAAGAGGCAACCCACGGAATGGGAGAAGATATTTGCAAATGACAGTACAGATAAAAGGTTGATATCCAGGATCTATAAAGAACTCCTCAAACTCAACACACACAAAACAGATAATCATATCAAAAAATGGGCAGAAGATATGAACAGACACTTCTCCAATGAAGACATACAAATGGCTACCAGACACATGAAAAAATGTTCATCATCACTAGCCATCAGGGAGATTCAAATCAAAACCACATTGAGATACCACCTTACACCAGTTAGAATGGCCAAAATTAGCAAGACAGGAAACAACGTGTGTTGGAGAGGATGTGGAGAAAGGGGAACCCTCTTACACTGTTGGTGGGAATGCAAACTGGTGCAGCCACTTTGGAGAACAGTGTGGAGATTCCTCAGGAAATTAAAAATAGATCTTCCCTATGACCCTGCAATTGCACTGCTGGGTATTTACCCCAAAGATACAGATGTAGTGAAAAGAAGGGCCATCTGTACCCCAATGTTTATAGCAGCAATGGCCACGGTCGCCAAACTGTGGAAAGAACCAAGATGCCCTTCAACGGATGAATGGATAAGGAAGATGTGGTCCATATACACTATGGAGTATTATGCCTCCATCAGAAAGGACGAATACCCAACTTTTGTAGCAACATGGACAGGACTGGAAGAGATTATGTTGAGTGAAATAAGTCAAGCAGAGAAAGTCAAGTATCATATGGTTTCACTTATTGGTGGAGCATGACAAATAATATAGAGGACAAGGGTAGATGGAGAGGAGAAGGGAGTTGAGGGAAATTGGAAGGGGAGGTGAACCATGAGAGACTATGGACTCTGAAAAACAACCTGAGGGTTTTAAGGGGCGGGGTGGGAGGGTGGGGGAACCAGGTGGTGGGTATTAGGGAGGGCACAGATTGCATGGAGCACTGGGTGTGGTGAAAAAACAATGAATACTGTTACGCTGAAAATAAATTAAAAAAAAAAAAAGAAGTAAAAAAAAAAAATCACTAGTTATTCAAAGAAACAGAAAAATACAACCAAGGGCAAAAAAATAGTCAAAATGAACAAATGCAGAGATAACACTGATACTGGAATTGGTAGACAAGGACTTCAAAACATATTAAGAACTTTAAGGAGAAACTAGACATGATAGGTGAACAGATGAAGAATCTTAGTACAGAAATGGAAACTATAAAAAGTACCAAATGAAAATTTTAAAATTACTGTATCTGAAATAAAAATTTACTGAATTGGCTTAACAGAAGACTGTACACTGCAGAAGAAGAGATCAGAAAACTTGGAGCATAGAAACTAAAAAAGCAAAAACAAAAACAAATTGAAAAAATGAATAGAACACAGGGAACTGAGGGACAATACAAAACAGTATAATATAGGTATAACTGGAATCCCAGAAGGAGAGAAAAGAGAGATTGAATTGGAAAAATTATCTGAAGACCCAATGACCAACTTTCCCCTTGACATTTGATGAAAAATATCAACCCACAGATCCCAGAAACTCAACAAATCTCAAGAAGCAAAAATAAAAGCAAAATCATACCCAGACACACTGTAGTCATGTTGTTGAAGCCAAAGATAAATAGAAAAATCTTTTTTAAAGTTATTTATTTATTTATTTATTTATTTTAGTATTCTCTACACCCAAGGTGGGGTTCAAACTCGCCATCTTGAGATCAAGAGTCACATGCTCTTCCAACTGAGCCAGACAGGCACTCTGAAAAATCTTTAAAATAGCCAGGGAGGGGCACCTGGGTGGCTCAGTGGGTTAAAGCCTCTGCCTTCGGCTCAGGTCATGATCTCAGGGTCCTGGGATCGAGCCCCGCATCGGGCTCTCTGCTCAGCAGGGAGCCTGCTTCCTCCTCTCTCTCTGCCTGCCTCTCTGCCTACTTGTGATCTCTGTCTCTGTCAAATAAATAAATGAAATCTTTAAAAAAAATAAAAATAAAAATCAAATAGCCAGGGAATCATATACGGAGGAACAAAAATTTAAAATATCGCTGACTTCTCATCAGAAACAATGAAAGCCAGAAAACGATGGAATGACCTCTTTAAAATACTGAGAAGGAAAAAAGTTTGCCAAATGAGAATTCTATCTCCTTCAAAAAGTGATGGCAAAATAAACCCTTTATGTAGACTTAAACTCAACTATATTAGAAATTATATTAAGTGGAAATTGATTAAACACTCCAATTAAAGGCTATTGTTGAGGTGCCTAGGTGGTTTAGATCGCTAAACATCTGCCTTCGCCTCAGGTTATGATCTCAGGGTCCTGGGATTGAGTCCCATGTCAGGTTCCTGGCTCAGCGGGAGTCTGCTTCTCCTTCTTTCTCTCTCCTCTGTCCATGCTCTCTGTTTCTCTCTCTGTCTCTCTCTGTCTCAAATGAAAAAATAAAAAATCTTTTAAAAAAGGTTGCTGTTGTCAGACTGAATAAGAAAGCAAGATCTAACTATGTACTAAAGATTTGTGTTCTAAACATTAATAAACAGATGAGTTTTAAAAAAATAATGAGAAAAAATATAATACATATAATATAGAGACACTAATCATAAGAAGGCTGGAGTGTGTTATTAATATCAGATGATATTAACAGAGACAATGAATATTTCATAATGATAAGAGTCACTTTTTTAAGAAGAAATAATAATCCTCTATGAGTATGTGCCTATTAACAGTTCTTTAAAATACATGAAGCCAGGGGCGCCTAGGTGACTCAGTGGGTTAAAGCCTCTGCCTTCGGCTCAGGTCATATTCCCAGGGTCCTGGGATCGAGCCCCACATTGGGCTCTCTGCCCAGCGGGGAGCCTGCTTCCTTCCTCCAATCTCTCTGCCTACTTGTGATCTCTATCTGTCAAATAAATAAATAAAATCTTTAAAAATAAAATACATGAAGCCAAAACAAACAGAATTAAAGGAAAAAATAGACAAACCCATAATTATTGTCAGATGTTAACTCTCCTGTCCCAGAAACTGATACAAGTAGACAAAAAATTAGTAAGAATATAAGATTTGAATAATTCTATCAATAAACTTAATCTAACTAATACTAATTGAACACTAAACCTAACAACTGCAGAATATACTCTTTTTTTCAAGTGCACAGGGAATGCTTACCAAAATAGAGCATATACGGGGCCACAAAACAAATTTAAATAATTTTCAAAGTTTTATAATCATATGTGGTATGTTATCTGACTGCAAAAGAAATTATAAATCATCAGCAAAAGATCTAAAATAGCCCTCAGCTGAACTTTAAATGAATAATAATTTTAAAAAATCATATCTGAAAAGTTGTGGGTTGCAACTAAAGGAAAGACTTGAAATAAACAACGCAGGGCGCCTGGGTGGCTCAGCCAGTTAATTATCCAACTCTTGAATTCAGGTCAGGTCATGGTCTTGAAGTCATGAGATAGAGCCCCACGATGGGGGGGGGGGGTCTGTGCTCAGCGGGGGATCTGCTAGAGATTCTCTCTCTCCCTCTTCTTCTTTCCCTCCCCATCCCACTCTCCCTTCATCTCTCTTTCTTTATAGAAAAAATAAATCTTTAAAATAAATAAATAAATAAAGCAAAAACTAGAAAAAGAAGAGGAAATAAAGCAAATATGTAGGGTTAAACAACAACAGCAATAATAATAAAGATAAGAACAGGGGCACCTGGGTGGCTCAGTCGGTTAACTGTCACCTTTCACTCAGATCATGGTCTCAGGGTCCTAGGATTGAGCCCTGCATCAGCTGTCTACTCAGTGGGGAGTCTGCTTCTCCCTCTCCCTCTCCCTCTCTCTCTGTCCCCCCCCTCAGATAAATGAAAATTTTTTTAAAGGTAAGAACAGAAATCAATAAAATAGAAAAACATAAGGGGCGCCTGGGTGGCTCAGTGGGTTAAAGCCTCTGCCTTTGGCTCAGATCATGATCCCAGGGTCCTGGAATCGAGCCCCATGTTGGGCTCTCTGCTCAGCAGGGAGCCTACTGCTCCCTCTCTCTGCCTGCCTCTCTGCCTACTTGTGATCTCTCTGTCAAATAAATAAATAAAATCTTTCCAAAAAACCCACATAAAACCAAGAAAACAAAATATTGTTTCTTTGAGAAGATCACAAAATTTAATGTATTCCTTGCTAGACTGAGCAAGAAAAAAGTAGAGAAAATACAAATTAACAATATAAATAATAAAAGAGGGGCATCATTACACATCTTCCAAATGGTAAAAGGACAATACAAGATTATTATGAATAACTTTATGACAATAAATTTGACAATTTACTTGAAATGGAATTTGTGTCCTAGACACTGAGCTAAGTCAGACAAAACAGAAAATGCAAATAATCCTATATCCTTTTACCTATGGGAGAGGAATTAAAAACTTTCCCCAAAGAAAACTCCAGACATGGTCTCACTGGTGAATTCTACCCAAAACAAATAACGACTTACATAAATTCTTTCAGAAAATGGAGGAAAAGGGAATATTTCCCTATTTATTTTATGACAATAGCATAACCCTGATAATAGCCAAGGACATTACAGGAAGAAAACTACAATATCTCTCATGAATATAGACAGAAATATTTAACAAAATATAAGCAAATCAAATCCAACAATATATAAAAATGATACTATATTGTGACCAACTGGAGTATATTTCAGAGAGCAATATGGGTTTAATATCTGGAAATCAATGTAGTTCACCACATTCACAAAATAAAGAACAGTGACACAAGCATTTCAATATATGTCAAAGAGAAGTTAACATTCATGGGGAAAAAAAAACCCACAACCAACAGTTTTAGTAAACTAGGAATTAAGGAACATTCCTAACTGTAAAAGGCTTTTATGAACAACCTGCAGCTAAGCTCCCTCACCTTACTAAGTTCAGGAATGAGACAAGAATATCTGTTTTCACCATTTCACAACATTGTCCTCAATATCTTAGCCAGTGCAACAAAGGAGGGGGGAAAAGGAAATGAAAGCCATAAAGTTTAGGGGGAAAAAAAGAAGCAAAACTGTTTTTATTTATGGATGACATATGTAGTGAAAACAAAGATCTGTCCCTGTCATATTATTGACCATGCCACCAATCACCAAACCACATGACCATGTAGACAACCATCAGGAAATCCTCTTAATATTCCGGGCTGGACCTTTCAGGATTTAGGCCAAAACAAGGGCAAAGAACATTGCTAGGGAGGGACTGCTTTCTGCAATGGAAAGAACTCTGGGCTAGAAGGGGATTTGCCAGTAAGAAACTGTGGGACTTAGATCAGCTACTTTACCTCACTTTTGTCATTGTAAATGACATTGTCATCTGTAAAATGGGACAGTTAATCACTTCCAACCCTAAGATTCTAATTTTGGTCCTGAATAGGCAAATATTTGTTCATTCAGCTTCCAGCCCTAGACAAAATTAGGGAAGTGGGAGCAATGCTCCATCATTCCACGTTCCTGAGAGAACAGACAACCTAGGCCCCAGGAGTAGTATCACAAGAACATGCCAAAGATACATCTGCTTCTCTCCATCTACCCCTGTCATCTCTCACCCGCAATAGGCTTTTAACTGGTTTCCCTGTTGACATCTTGCCTTTCTTCAAATCTGCCCTCCACCAGCAGCCAAAGAGATATTTTCAAGAATAAGTCAGCATATCATTCTTCCGCTTAAAACCCTTCAATGGCTTTCTCATTGATCATGGAATTAAACCCAAATTCCTGACAGGCTAGTAGGGTCTAAATGATGTGGATCCCGACTACTTCCCTGACCTCACCTCTTAGCCTTGTCCCTTCTTACTACACTCCAGCCACATTGGCCTAACTGTCCGTCCTGTGTGTCAATCCTGTCTCTGCTCCATGGCCTTGGTGTTTACAGGGAAACTCTCCTTCTTATTTGGGACATAGCTGACCACTCTTCCCCCAGGGCCTTGAAGGCCTCTCTCACCCACCCTGTACAAGGTGGCTGCATCATTTTCATTTCTTCGTGGCTCGGTACAATCAGTAATTTTCCTACTTAGGCATTATCTGCTTCTTAGCTAGACTTTATCACTCTTGTCCACAGCTGTTTCCCTTTATCTGGAGCAGCGTCTATATGAGAGGCTCAATACACCTTTCTGAATGAATGAATGAACTATCAGTCTTGCTTGCGTTGCCACTGAACCAGCCTGCTTCTGGGTCAGCACAGACCAACTTAGACCCTTCCCAGTCCACCTTGCAAAGAAAGTCAATGCAATTTGTATTACACACATTATTTTTATTAAGTGTCACCTAAGTCATGTTCTGTGGATGTCAAGAATATGACACGATTCCTAGTCCCAAGGCTCACAATGTAATGATGAAAAGGGACCAATAATAATAATCAGAATATTATAATGTTCTAATAATTATTTGACTAATAATTATAATACCTCGAGTTCTATGAATACTTTCCAGTGTTCAAAGTACTTTCCAATGAATTATATCATTTGATACCAAGAGGGTGGTCATCTTTTTCTGTCATTGTTTTCAACCAGAAAGGAGTCAAACAAAGGAAAGATGATAGGCATACCCTGACATAGCAGAAAGAACATGGGGTTTGGAATTCCCTAGAAGACCTATGTTCATCACTTTAAAACATAACAATGGCAATAATAATAAACACTCTTTACTATGAACTTACTATGAGCCCAAGCAGCACTAAGTTATGTTGTACAATTAATTCAGAGTCAGTCTGTAATGGGTGACCTAGGAGATTAACTTACCCATTTTACAACGCAGTTTCTTTTCCCTAAAACCATGAAAACTTACATGGTTATTGTCCGAATTTGAAATAATAGACAATGGGTAGTTGGTATTGGAAGAAACTGAAAATATTAGTGTTATTTTAAATAATTACCCCAAATCAGTTTTATTCGTGAATTACAAGGGTGGTCCAATATTTGCAAATCAATCAGTGTGATACATCACATCAATAAGAGAAAGGATAAAAACCATATGATCATTTCAATAAACACAGAAAAGGCATTTGACAAAGTACATATCTATCATGATAAAAAACCCTCAAAAAGTAGGTTTAGAGGGAACATACCTCAACTTAATAAAGGCCATATATGGAAAAACCCACCGCTAATGTCATCCTCAATAGGGAAAAACTGAAAGCTTTTCTCCTAACGTCAGGAACAAGACAAGGATGTCCACTCTCACCACTTTTATTCAACATAGTACCTGAGGTCCTAGCCATAGCAATCAGACAACACAAAGAAATGAAAGACATCCAAATTGGTAAGGAAGAAGTAACTTTCACTATTTGAAGATGAAATGATACCATATATAGAAAAGCCTAAACATTCTACCAAAAGAACTGCTAGAACTGATGAACAAATTCCATAGAGTTGCAGGATACAGAATCAATCTACAGAAATCTATTACATTTCTATACACCAATAATGAAGCAATGGAAGGAGAAAATTGAAAAAAACAATCCTATTACAATTGCACCAAAAATAATAAGATACCTAGGAATAAACCTAACCAAAGAGGTGAAAGACCTGTGCTCTGAAAACTATAAAACACTGATGAAAGAAATTGAAGATGACACAACAAAATGGAAAGACATTCCATGCTCATGGACTGAATCAACAAATACCGTTAAAACGCCTATGCTACCCAAAGCAATCTACACGTGGAATGCAATCTCTATCAAAATACCAACAGCATTTTTCACAGAACTAGAATAAACAATCCTAAAATTTGTATGGAACCACAAAAGACATCCAAATAGACAAAGCAATCGTGAAAAAGGAAAGCAAAGCTGGAGGCATCACGATTCTGGACTTCAAATTATATCCAAAACTGTAGAAATCAAAACAGTACAGTACTGGCACAAAACCAGACACATAGATCAATGGAATAAGATAGAAAACCCAGAAATAAACCCACAGTTATATGGTCAGTTATCTTTGACAAAGAAGGAAAGAATATACAAGGGGAAAAAGATAGTCTTCAATAGATGGTGTTGGGAGAACTGGACAGCAATACGCAAAAGAATGGAATCGGACAACTTTCTTACACCATACACCAAAACAAATTCAAAATGGATTAAAGACCTACATGTGAGACCTGAAACCATAAAAATCTTAGAAGAGAACACAGGCAGTAATTTCTCTGACACTGGCCAGAGCAACTTTTTTCTAGAAATATCCCCTGAGCCAAGGGAAACAAAAGCAAAAATAAACTATTGGGACTACATCAAAATAAAAGTCTTCTGCACAGCAAAGGAAGCACTCAACAAAACTAAAAGACAACCTAGGAATGGGGGAAGATATTTGCAAATGACATATCTGATAAAGGGTTAGTATTCAAAATATATAAAGAACTTATACAACTCAACACCCCCAAAACAAATAATCCAATTAAAAACTGGGCAGAAATCATGAACAGACTTTTCTCTAAAGAAGACATCCAGATGGCCAACAGACACATGAAAAGATGCTCATCATCACTTATCATCAGGAAAATGCAAATCAAAACCATGGTGACATATCACCTCATGCATCAGAACGGCTAAAATCAACAACACAAGAAACAGTGGGTTTTGGGCAGGATGTGGAGAAAAAAAATCACTTGTGCACTATTGGTAGGAATGCAAACTGGTGCAGCTACTGTGGAAAACAATATGGAGTTTCCTCAAAAAGTTAAAAATAGAACTACCCTGTAATCCACCAATCTCGCTACTGGGCATTTACCCAAAAATTACAAAAACACTAATTTGAAGGGATACATGCATCCCCATGTGTACAGCAGCATTATTTACAATAGCCAAGATATGGAAACAGCCCAAGTGTCCATAGATGGATGAACGGATGAGGAAGTGGTATATGTATACAATGGAATATTATTCAGCTGTAAAAAGGAATGACATCTTGCCATTTGCAATGACATGGGTGGAGCTAGGGAGTATTACGTTAACCAAAACAAGTCAGTCAGAGAAAGACTAATGCCATGTGATTTCACTCATATGTGAAATTTAAGAAACAAAACAAACGAGCAAAGGGGGAAAAGAGAGAGAGAGAGAAACCAGGAAACAGACTCTTAACTATAGAGAGCAAAATTATGGTTATCAGAGAGGAGGCGTGTGGGGTGACAGAGAAGTCTGTTGGTGACAAAGGCAAGTGGTGGCCACAGCCTGTCACTTGCTCCTGACCAGAGCTGTTTGATCACTGGGAGTTTGCATCTGTGCTAGACCAGAGTCAGTGAGGCTCCATGCCCAGCCTGGGAGTCTGAAGTTCTGAAGGATTAAAAAATAATAACAACCTTAAAACCACTAGCAACTCTTAAACATAAATTTAATACAGCACATTCTTAATTGTGATATTTTATCTACTTATTAAACAAATTAATGTCACTGAGCTGCCACAAAACTGGCCCTAAGCAAGAACTCATCGACCAATCTGGAACTGGGGGAGGGAGGACTTCATAAAACAAGGGTTATCTGAGCTGGACCTGGAAGGATGGGTAAAATTTGCCTACCGGGTAAGGAGATTCCTCCTATGGGATGAATAATTTGAAAGCAGAGGATAACACAAAATATTTGGGATCTCATCTACATATTTTTTAAGTAGGTTTATCTTTCTGGCACAGTTTTCTTTGCTGCTGTTGCTCTTTTTATTAACATATAATATATTATTAGCCCCAGGGGTACAGGTCTGTGAATCGCCAGGTTTACACACTTCACGGCACTCACCGTAGCACACACCCTCCCCAATGTCCATAACCCAACCTGCTGTTGCTCTTTTTAAAAAACGTTATTAAAGTAACTTGTGTTCCTTGAGCAATTCAATTAGAGCTATCAAGGGGGGTCTGGGGGAGTCATTTTAGGGGTCATAAAGAAAACAGACTGGACAGTTAAGTGTCTACCTTCGGCTCAGGTCAGGATCCCAGGGTCCTGGGCCTGAGCCCCACATCCCACTCCCTGTTCAACGGGGAGTCTGCTTCTCCCTAAACCCCTCCCTCCTGTACAGGCGCTCTCTCTCTCTCTCTCTCTCTCTCTCTCTCTCTCTGTCTGAAATAAATAAATAAATAAAAACCTTAAGAAGAAGACGATGACGACAGACTGGACCCATGGACAGACATGCCACCGATCAAATAGGCGGCTGGCATGCAGGTAACAGAAAATCAAATATACTGGGTTTTAGGAAGGATGAAATTTCAAACCCTTGGAACACAGGACTTTCCTAATGAATTTCCAAGAAAATATGCTCATTGTCTGCCAAGTGGCAATCTCGGAAGTGCTAAAAGTGTGCCCACAGGAGGAAAAACACCTTGTATATTCTAGGAGACCTTGTATATTCTCAGGTATCATTTTATCCACGGGAGACAGAGGATGCAAACACATGTCAGTATATTCCTGTAGGTCTGTGTATGCATTCCATTGCATGGCAAAGACGAAACAATGCCACTTTTTGGCGGCACTAATGTAAAGATGCCCAAGAACAAAATTTTCCAGATCTCCCCTGCTGTTTATGGTCCCCACAAAACATCTTGTAATGTCTTCTTTCTTTAGGAGGAACTCCCCTGTGATGAGCCCCTACCATATACTAGTACTCTGTGTAACCATGGCAACGAGGTAGGCATTATCGTTTCCATTCTCCAGTTGAGGAAACTGAGGTTCAGGCCCCTCAGCTAATAAGTGTCAGAGCCAGAGTTCCAACCAACATCTTCTGCCTTCACCAGCTGCCTCCTAATTTCCTTGTACCTTCCAATTACTTCTTTTTTTTTTTTTTTAAAGATTTTATTTATTTATTTGACAGACAGAGATCACAAGTAGGCAGAGAGGCAGGCAGAGAGAGAGAGGAGGAAGCAGGCTCCCTGCTGAGCAGAGAGCCCGATGCGGGGCTCGATCCCAGGACCCTGGGATCATGACCTGAGCCGAAGGCAGAGGCTTTAACCCACTGAGCCACCCAGGCGCCCCAACCTTCCAATTACTTCTTAAGAAAACTCTTGCTGAACCAGTTGTCTGAAACCAAGACCTGATTAGACGCTGGATACCTTGCACTTGGTCTGTTTGCTCACCCATCCGCCTTTAATAACAATAGTCATTAGTCATCGATTATGTGCCAAACGTTATATCAAGATACTGGGCATAGGAAAATGCATAAGATATCCCTGGTCTCAAAGATTTCCTCATGTACTAAGGAATTCAATTTCATGCTGGGTGCCTATGACACCATATGTATTTTTAAAAAATCCCTTTATATCTGAATCAACCTAGCCAAAAGCAATTGAGCAATCCAAGGGGATAAAAGAGATAAATACATTGAAAAAGGAATCTTCTATGGGAAAGAGGTGAGAAAACCATACTCCAAATTGTTCTTTCTAGTAACAATTAGGAATCATGAACTCTCATTTTATCCCTTGCTACCAGCATTGCAGAAAGGAACAGATGAAAATATGAACAATGCAACCATAGGTGATAGATTTAATTTTGCTGGATATTGTTTTCTTTATGGGACTAATGAGTCTCATTCTGAGCCTATCTCAGAGTTGCCAGTAAGGATCGTACCAAAAGCTTGCTAATGGCTGCCATGTGGTACTACCCCTCATTTTATAAATGGGGAAATAGTTCCAGAGAGAGAAAGGAACTTGCTTAAACCCTCAGGGAGAGGTACTGGCAGTTCTGGGAGTAGAACCCTTGCCCCTTGCCAGGTTGGGGGTCTTCTTCCTTGACCATGGGTGCAGGGTGTGTCGGAGATCCAATATATACAGAGTTATATTCATCATAACTGACATGTGAAAAGTTTTCATTGTTCTAAAATGGGAACGCACATATGTTATCTCTATCTTGAGATTCTAACACTCTGAGGGCCCCTACAAAGCAGATACTATTATTCCCATTTTACTTATGAGGAAAGTGTGACTCGGAAGAGTCGTAATATTCCCAATTATCATACAGCATGTAGCAGAGAGAGCAATCAATCTGGGTTTGGGGCAGGTGGAGAAAGGGAACTATACACTAAACGTGCTCTTTGAGGCCTTAGAAAATAGCAGGACTTTACATATCTTCCTTCATTTGGAAATGGGATTTTCCTCCATGGAAGGACTTTCCCAGTTAACTGAAGCAGACCCCATTTCTGCAGCTCCCCCTCCTCTCCTTACTCCCCTTGTGTCGGCTCTCATGTCAAGAGCTTTTAATGGAAGGCCTTCCAAAGTGCTTTACTACTTGAGACAACTTTTCTGGAAAGTAATTTGGTAATAAGTCAGCCAAAGAAATAATTAGGGATGTTCACAAAAATTTAGCTACAAGTATTTTTCTTACTGAATTACCTATAATGGTCCCTCCCATTTTTTTTTTTTTTTGTTTAAAGATTTTATTTATTTATTTGACAGACAGAGATCACAAGTAGGCAGAAAGGCAGGCAGAGAGAGAGGAGGAAGCAGGCTTCCCACGGAGCAGAGAGCCCGATGTGGGGGCTCGATCCCAGGACCCTGAGATCACGACCTGAGCCGAAGGCAGAGGCTTTAACCCACTGAGCCGCCCAGGCGCCCCCCAAATTTTTTTAAGTTAAAAAATTTTCCAACAACAAAGGATTGTTACTGAGCCTGTTTTGTTGTTGTTTTTTTTTTTAAAGATTGTATTTCTTTATCTGAGCGAGTGAGAGAGAAAGAGAGAGCATGAGCAGGGGGAGTGGAAGAAAGAGAAGCAAACTCCCGCTGAGCTGGGAGCCCAATGTGGGGGTCGATCCCTGGGCTCTGGGAGCATGACCCAAGGCAAAAGCAGACACCTAACTGACTGAGCAACCCAGGCACCCCAACCCTGTTTTTACAAAACAAAACTCTATACCGATGCACACAATAAGATGCTATCTCTGAGTAGTAGTAGTATACGTATTTTGTCTTCTTTTTGATTAAGTGTACTTTCTAAGTTTTCTTCCAAAGAAAGTTCATCACTCTTTAAGAAGATTTTATTTTAATTTTTTCAAAATGCAAACATCATACAATTCAATAGCAAAATAACAAATAATCCAATTAAAAAATGGACAGAGAATCTGAATAGACATTTTCTAAAGAAGACATACAGTTGGCCAACTGGTACATGAAAAGGGGCCCAACATCACTAATCATCAGGGAAATGCAAATCAAAACCACAATGAGATATCACATCACACCTATTAGAATGATGATTATCAAAAAGACAAGAACTAACAAGAGCTGGTAAGGATATGGAGAAAAGAGAACACTTGTGCATTGTTGGTGAGAATGTAAATTGATGCAGTCACTGTGGAAACCAATATGGAAACCATATTTTCAATATGAAACCAATATGGAAAATTAAAAATAGAACTACCACCTAATCCAGCAATTCCACCTCTGGAGATTTATCTGAAGGAAACAAAACCACTAATTCGGAAAGATATCTGCACTCCCCATGTTCACTGCAACATTATTTATGACAGCCAAAGCATGGAAACAACCTCAGTCTCCACTGATGGATGAATGCACTTAAAAAAATGTGACAGATACACACATACACATGTATGTCTACACACAATGGAATATTACTCAGCCCTAAAAAAGGAAATCTTGCCATTTGAGACAACATGGATGGACCTAGAGATACTGTGCTAAATGAAGTAAGTCAGACAGAGACAGACAAATATTGCATGGTCTCGCTTATATGTGGAACCTTAAAAAAACAAACCCCAAACAAGGAAAACCAATTTACAGATACAGAAGTAGGGGGTCCGGGGGTGGGCAGATGGGTGAAGGTGGTTAAAAGGTACAAACTCCTAATTTATAAAATGAGTAAGTCCAGGGCGCCTGGGTGGCTCAGTGGGTTAACCCGCTCTGAAAAACAACCTGAGGGTTTTGAAGGGGCGGGGGGTGGGAGGTTGGGGGAACCAGGTCATGGGTATTAGGGAGGGCATGGATTGCATGGAGCACTGGGTGTGGTGCAAAAACAATGAATACTGTTACGCTGAAAAGAAATAAAAAATTAAAAAAAAAAAAAGAATTTTGGAACACTGAAAAGAAATAAAAAAAAAAAAAAAAAGCCTCTGCCTTAGGCTCAGGTCGTGAGATCAGAGTCCTGGGATCGAGCCCCACATTGGGATCTCTGCTCAGCAGGGAGCCTGCTTCCCCCCCCCCCCCTCTCTGCCTGGCTCTCTGCCTACTTGTGATCCCTCTCTGTCAAATAAATAAAATCTTTGAAAAAAAAATGAGAACATCCTGGGGATGCCATGGACAGCATGGTGACTATAGCTAACAATACTTTATTGTGTATTTGGAGGTTGTGAAGAGGATGGATCTTAAAATTCTCATTGGAGGGAAAAAATTTATAACTGTGTGGTGATGAATGTTAGCTAGATTTCTCGTGATCGTTTCACTATATATACATATAATGAATCATCTTATACACCTGAAACTAATATGATGTTATACGTCAATTCTATCTAAATTTTAAAAAAAAAGACACGTTGACAAGTTGGGAAAAAAGCATAGGTTCCTGTCATCTTCAGAGGAACATCATCTCACTTTCTGATGGTCCAGCCATCGGCACGAACCTTAACTGACCAGACAAGGGCTACACACACAGGATGTACTGAGATGTGTGGAACTTGTTTCCGTTACATGGAATGGTCTTGGGCTGGTGTGTGTTTTGAGTTCTCAGGACTGCCTTTTATAGTCATTCTATTATCTCAAAACCAGCTTTTCTGCCTTGTCACCATCAATGTCACAATCGCCACCTCCCAACTTCTGGCCCACAGCTTCTAATCTGAAGTGGGCTGGGAAGTTATGTCGTGAAGATTGAGAATCATTTATGAAAGAAATGCATGTGAAAGCCACTGAACAAGTATATAGTACTATGCAAATATATAGGCTCTGGTTATATTTTTCATATTATTTTACACATGCATTGAGTACATTTATACTATTGCTTCTCAGTTTCCTTATCTGTGAAATGGGTGTATTCCTGTACCTATCTCCGACAATCAGATGAGTTATTTGTAAGGCAATTAGACCCATGTCTGACACTTATTAAGTAATGAGTAAATGCTTGTTAAAGAAAAAAAATAAGCAATTAGGGTAAAATAAAAGCACAAGGGCTCTGAATCAGAGCTCGAAGGGCTTTGAAATGAGGAAAAGTGCTTGAGTTTTATGGAGTAAGCTCTGACGTCTATTCTTGTCTTCTCAGAAACTTTTCTGAACTTTTCAGAAACTTTTCTAGTTTACTTCATAGTTCTCAGGCCTGTAATACCAGGTGGGGCCACACACACACACACACACACACACACACACACATTGGCCAACACACCCATCACCCTTCCTCTTCTCTGTCTCCTAGGATCCCCTATGGCTCTCACAGTCAAAAAATTCACAGAAGGAAGCAGTATGAGGATATGATACCACTTTTCTATAACGAAGCAAAATTTCTCAGTACAATAACAACTAAGATAATAATAAATATTATGCATTGAACATGTTCATTCTTTTCTGAGCTAAGCACTTTCCATATCAATTCACTTCACTTCCAGAATAATCGCCTAAAGTAGGGACTGTTGCAATCCCCTCTCTGCAGATACTGAAAACAGGGCCTTAAGACGCTTAATAACCACCCGAAGTCACACAGCACTAATCACACAGACTCCCAACGCATACAAGCGTGGAAGGCTCGTATTCTCAAGTCATTCTATTATTTTTGGGGTGCGTTTAATTCTCAGAAGGGAGTAATCCATAGAAGAATGAGTATTAATTGCTTGGCCTCAAATTAAAAGTCTCTGATAGTCCCAGTTTTACTTCCTCTTTCTTTTGCACAAAGCACTGGCTTATCCTAATTTGGTTGAGGAATCACTGGGGGCACGAGGAGCTTCTCCAGGGAACCCTACTTAGTGCTCTGCACTTGGAGACAAAAGTCCCGGTTTCAGTCCTCCCTTCTGACCCTTGGTTGCTGGGTGAACACAGTGACTTGATTGAAAGTGTTCAGGCATCAGTTTCCTTATACTCCAAGTGGGGATGGTGACTGCTGAACTGGTTGTGAGGGCCAAAGCACTAATGTGTGAGCAAGTATCGTATAAACCCTAACGAGCCACATAGACAGGAGGTAGGATCATTGTTTCCTAGGAAAAAAATATCCTCCTGTTGATCATTAGCAAGACTCTTACAGTGACGGCTGACTCCCCTTCCACAAACAGCAGCCTTAGCCATCCGTGCCGCTCAAGGCCATCTGAGTTGGACCGCTTTGGGAGTGACACGCCCAAAGAGATTCCATCAGGAAGCAGATAAATTGTCCTTCACATCTTCAAAGCAGTCTGGGTGCTTGAATTGTGCAATAAATGGGTACAGCCAGACATCAGTAAGAACTTCACAAAGTATATTAAGTTCCTTAAGGGAGACTCTGAGAACTCCCTTCATGGGATATTTAAAAACAGTAAGTCCTTGCACCTTGAATGTTTTAGGAAGTGACCTGAGACCAGGCAGAGACCTGGATGAAATGACCTCCTCTTCTTTCCCACTTCTGTCCTGCCACAAAGTTCTTGCACTCAATCCTTTGTTCGGTGTTTCCAGTCATCCTCATTTAGGCATACTGTTTTCCTTGGGCCTTAGATCGGCTGCATCCATAATACCAAAGACAGCTCACTAAGGCTGTCTGATTTCTTTGGTGTAGTTTCTGGCACACAGTCTCCAAAGAACCCATGTGCACTTTTATATACCTCAGAATGTAAGGGACTGTGGCACTCAATTTCTCCAGAGAAGTCTGTAATTATTACCGATGATACTGAATACCTCGTATTTACGTAGAGATTTATACCCTCAAGTATCCTCTATTTTGTTAGACTTCAAAGCCACTATTGTAATACAGATAGGCAATTATTATGGTCCATAATTCACAAAAGACAAAATGGAGACAAAGAGGTTGAAGAAACTGCCTGTGAGGACACAGCCAGTCAGTAACCAAAAGGACCCTCGGATCCAGAGCGTTTTCTACCACTCACATTAAAAAAACAAACAAACAAAAATCCACGTTCATTCCATGGACCACCTAAGACAGAAACAGGATAAGAAGGGGCAAGCAATTCCAGACCAACGTTCACATGGCTATTTAACCTCCCAGTCCCCAGAAATCCCAGGTAACTCTAAGTTCCTTCCTGGCAGGAGACATTCTGCCCATTCTGACCACAAAAAACCTGGCCAAGAATTACGGTTGCCCTACCTTGGAATTTTCCACACATGGCGGCTCCCAATAGCAAATCCTGAAACGTTTTGCAAAGATCACCCGTAGCGGTGCACCTGACTTGAGGAAGACCAAGCTTCCATCCTGCTTCATCCCTCACAGAATTAACGGCCTGCTCGGGCTGAAGGGGGCCAGTTGTAATCTGACTTGAAATAGATAGCAAATACCCCATTGCCTCCTAACTCCTAAGACATTACTGAAAAGTTCCTAACTTTAAGAAATTTCCAAATCACATTGAAGAGGTAGAATGAAGATCGTATAACTCAGTTCAATATGAGAAGTTGAAATTCTTCTTGCAGTGTGAGTCGGTGCACATCCTAGATCCAGGGGGCTTCTGGAATCCTGACACGAGGGTCCTGTATTTGGTGTGGGTAATGGATGGTGATGGAAACTTTAGCTTTAACTATTTTTCCCATTTTGCGTTTCAGTTTTTTGACTCCATCATTTTATTAACAGTAGCCACTTTCAAATGACTTTTGTGGCCCTTAAAAAAATAAAAGCATGTTAAAAATCACAAAAACAAGCTAAAGTACACAATTTTCAGGCAGGTCTATATCGGCAAAATAGCAAAATTCCAACAAAAGTAACATGAAATAAAGTGGACCTTTACCCACATAAACCCATTAATGCTATTTTAACATTACTCTCCTTTGGAGAATAAAGGATATCTAGTTTAATTGAAGATTATTTGTCCAGAAAATTTTGAGCGTCACAAAATTCAACAAGTCTAGGCCAAAATAAATATCTAACTATATATTATAAATTCTCAATTGTTTGAAAGAAGAGAAATAAGAAATTATCCAACATTCAGAATTAAGGTTTATTTAAAAATAATACATATCAATTTTTTTCATGTACAGTGCATATTATAAGGTAAGATATATGTGGGAATTAATAAGGAGGATAAAATATGTAGTTGCAATATTACAATTCAAAATAAGTCGGTATTACATAATAATGAGTTTTAAACACAAAAGCTTCATGTTATTTCATTTTTTTCAAATATTTCTCCAACAGCATCACAATTTCTCATTGTTAGCCTCAGAATTATCAGGTTAGGGCATCAGTTACAAGTCTCACTCTGTATTAACAGAGTATGTCTACATTTTCAGAGGTAAATTTGGATTAAATTCTTATGGAAGTTTAACAGGGAGCTAAAAATAAACATAGAAAAATATTGGTCTGATTCTTTGAAGGATTTTTTAAATTAGAAATAACATATTAAAATAAAGTTTTATGTAAACTTAACATGGCCTAATTGGGGCATAGATTTTATGTGATCCCAAAACCAGAAACTCAACAAAAATGAGAAACAAAATAATAACAAAATAAGCTTTTAGTTTTTAAGAGTAAACCATGACATTTTGGAATATCAATAGTAATTTTCCAAGTTAGTTTCTATAACCCATCACTTACACTATCTTTCTTCAAGCTGGCCAACAAATGTGTGCTTTAGGAATACCAGCAAATTTCACGTATCTCCTTCTGTATGCATTCTTCTACTTGGAATGACATTTTCCCCAAATTAACATAATTCCTTTATGTTTTTAAAAAGACACAGCACCCTGACAGGACAAGATGCTTGGAAGTCACATACAAAACAATAAAATTACAACCTAAGTTTTTTGTTTTTTAGTACTAAGGGTAATAAAAATAAAATCACAGTCTATTGCATTTTTCACTCAAGATTTCAAAGTTCACCGAATTAAGAGTTGCTTCATTCTTTACTGATGCATATTTATCCTTGCAGAGGAAATATGGAATCTGATTAATAGCAAACATATACTTCCAATATTACTATTATTTTGGGCCAAGAAATTAAAAAAAAAATCCTCAGGAGAAAATATTAAGTGGAGTCAATTGTAGCTGATCTCCTTAAATTGACCAAACTAGGATTCTGCCAGTCTTGGTGCATGGAAATTTTCTACAACCTTTTTCTAGTAGTGGAGCTGAGTGGGCACTAAACCTTCCACAATCTCACATCGAGCCTCAATGCATTTGCAAAACAGCTTCCAGAAGGCTTTGATGATGAAAGTCTTATCTCTGAAATGAAACAACCTATCTGGGTTGCACCTGTAATCTTGACCTTTCACAAGAATATTGGAACACAATTAACCTAAAGACTAGGCCAGAAGGGAAAAACCCAGACCCGGACTCAAATCTCTTTCTAGATCCACATTCCTGTGCTTCTTCCCATCCATTTCTTGGTGCACAAGCCCACAATGACAACAATCAAAAATGACACAGCTGGAGGACATACACTAACTCAAATAGCCTAGAGATATTCATATATCCCAGTCTTTACCTACTGCCCTCAAATGCTTATGGGTTGAATATTTGTCTTCTCCCCAAATTCATATGCTGGAGCCCTAAACCCTAATGTGTTGGTATGGGGAGGCAGGGCTTTCAGGAGGTGGTTTAGACGAGGTAATGAAGGTGGGGCTCCACAGCAGGATTAGTGTCCTTATAAGCAGAGACAGGAGCTCACTTCCTCCATGCATGTGCACTGAGGAAAGGTCATGTGAGCACACAGTGAGAGAGTGGCTGTCTACAAGCCAAGAAGCCGGCTCCTACCAGGAACAGAATTAGCCAAGACCTAGATCTTGGACTTCTAGCCTTTGGAACTGTGAGGAAGAAATGTCTGTTACTTAAGCTACCCAGTCAATGGTATTTTGTCACAGCAGCCCAAGCTGACAGAGACAAATGGTACAAATGCCTTTCAAAATAAAATCACCTGAGTCCTGTTCTCCATTCATTTACTGATTTATTGAACAAAAATGCACTGGGTGCTGCTATGGGCTGGGGGCTGCCGTAGGTACTAAGAATACAGCAGTGTGTGTTGGGGAACATCGCACCAAATTAACTAATTATACGAAAAAAAAAAAAACCAAATGTGTGTGTGTACATTATTGGTATAATAGATTCACACTGTACCTTGATTCTAAAGGGTGCTTGTGTTTTTAAAGACATAACCTCCCACACTCAAGCTGTTATCGCACAGAAATGGAAATGGGGCACTTGCTGGGAGGAAAATATGAACTTTGTAATGATGTATCCTTGTATTATTTAACCGGTTGAAATGAGCATGTATTCATCTGGTAGCTAAATATAATTCCATATTTTTTAAATTTTACTATCAGCCCCTCAATATTCCTAAGAGATTGAAACAGGACAGATGGGAGTGAATGAGGTCCAGAGAAAGACCCTGAGTTAAGAAAAGAGAGAATCACCTTACAGAAATTCCTTCTCCAATACCTAATGAAATAACAATATAGTTCTCTAGTAACAACTCACAAGGAGAGAGGCACAGCGAATACTATAAAGCTCAAAAAGGGATAGCTGAGAAAGAAATCAATTCTGGGGTGGAGTCGGGCAGCAAAATGGCTAGACTCCTAACTGCATCCCGACTTCTCAAAAGCTCTGGTGTTAAGTTGAGCCAATCATGAGAATTCTCACCTAAAATCCCAAACCTAGTGAGAAGCAAATTGAGGATATGCTAGTATTTTTCTTCTTCACAGCAAAGTAGTAGAAACAGATACAGGCAGCTGCTTGAGAGAAACAGAGGCCAAGAAGGCTGCTTCTGGCAGATATGGAGACCACCGGGCTCTGTCCTGAGTGAGGCATCGATCTGAAGCCAGAGATCGTCTATCCATCAGAAGGAGATCCACACCCCCACACAAATCAGAAGCTGTGAACTCTGGTACAGGACGACTCATAAAATCTCCAAAGCGAAAGCAGAACCCATGCTGTCTAACAAAGCCTGCCTTAGCTGAGTTCTCTCTGCTCCCTTGCTCTCAGGCTATAGGAAGAACTAGGTAGCTCTTAAAGTGTAGACCCTATGGGAAAAAATTGCTCCTGCGAGATGGTAGTCAAGACATCACTAACACTATCAGACTAAATAGAGAGAAGATACGATATGCATAGAAGTGTCAAGCCTGACCAAGATAAAAATAGAAGGTCACCAATGCAAGCATATGCAAGGTACATGCACGCACGCACACGCGCACTAACAAAGCATGCAAAAGACACACAAATAATCAGCTTAGAAAATGTAACTCAAGAAAGAAGAAAAATTCTTCACATGTGCATTTAACTAAAGAATAACCTAATTAGAACATGAGTTTATAAAATAAAACAGAATGAGATGAGAAAGATCAGATCTAAGGGAACAAATGGATGCCAAAACATACTATTAAAAATTAATAAATAAAAATACCAAAGGACAGCATAGACACAGCTGGACAGTTACAGAATAAAGAACTGAGGTAATTATAGTGTATGCATATGGAAAAGTATGGAAAAGATAAATTAAAACAAGTCAGAGAGAAGTCAATGGGCCTGGATAATAAAAATGATCAATAATAATGATAATAACTGATATCTTTAAAGCAATAAACTCAATAAATACAGTGGGGAAAAGTATTAAAAGACCTAATACAAGAAAATTTCTTTAAAAAAATGCAACCTTAAAAATTGTGCTTATTATGTGCCAGACAATTATTCCATGTACTTGATACATGTTAACTCAAATCATCCTGAGGATTCTATGAGGTAGGTATTATAATCATTTCTATTTTACAGATCAAAAAACAGAGGCATAAAGAGATTTGGCAACTTGCTAAGGTTTTACAGCTAATAATATAAAGCCAGGCAGAATTGAATCTATCTATTGAAAAGTATTCACTGGGTTCTAGAACTACTGAATGCAAAACTCACAACACCAAAATATAACAACAAGGATAAAGAAAACACTTCTCAGACATTCAGTCAGAAAATGTAAATTACTTACAAGGAGAAATTATCACACTGACCCTCGTCTCCACAATAATGCTCAATGCCAGAAAGAGAACAGAGACATAACTACATAGTTCTTTAGAAATAAAGTGTGACCCAAGAATAGAATGGGTAGTCAAATATAAAGGCAATATATATAAAAGAACTCACAGAAACAGTACCAATGAGTTATTTGGAAATAGAGAAAAATGTCTACAGTGAAATTGGGCCAATTAAACAATAAATCCAAATAAAGAGCACCAGGATGGACAAGCAACGGTAACAAAATATAACAAAAGAAACAAACACCAGACAAAAGCTATGAATCATGGCTACAGAAGGATATAAAACGTGATGCTGTACAAACAATAATAATATAACTAAATAACAATCACACATACTGTAAATGATAAAACAGTAAAAATCAAAATGAAAGCAAAGGAGGTGGGAGGAAGAAAAAGTACTTGTGTCAAGGGACATAAATCAATCATGGAACCACATGGGGTCAAAAGTAATGGTGGCAACACGTGAGGGTACATCATAATTTCTTCTTGGCCTTAGAAGGGATATTTTAAGAAATGATATTTCTCGTGATGAGGCAATGTTCATTTGAAGTTTAGTAATTTCTTTGATTTCTTCCTTTAATCTAAGAACAATTAAATGTAACAATTCTGTTTAAAACAGTGGTATGATCCCATTTTGTATGAGAGTCATAGTATCTTAAGTGTCTATCCCCGTCCATTCATCCATCCACCCATCCATCCATCCATCGTTCTATTTATATGTGCCTACAAGATCTTTAAAACCACAAACTATTTTTATTCTTTATCTATTTTTAAATTTTTGAGGGGAAGAAGAGAGGAAGAGGGAGAGAGAGAACCTTAATCAGACTCCACTCCTAGCACAGAGCCCAATGTGGGGCTCGATCTCACAACCCCTAGATCATGACCTGAGACCAAATCAAGAGTCGGACGCTTAACCGACTGAGTCTCCAGGTGCCCCAAAACCACAAACTATTTTTTTTAAGCATAACCTATTTTTATTTATTTTTATTTTTTAATTTTTTTTTTAAAGATTTCATTTATTTATTTGACAGACAGAGATCACAAGTAGGCAGAGAGGCAGGCAGAAAGAGAAGGGGAAGCAGGATCCCTGCTGAGCAGAGATCCTGATGCGGGGCTCGATCTCAAGACCCTGAGATAATGACCTGAGCCGAAGGCAGAGGCTTAACCCACTGAGCCACTCAGGCGCCCTAAAGCATAACCTATTTTTAAAAGCAAAAACAATAAAATGATTTTTATATAAAGAAAGTTATGATAATAGATTTGGGGAGCTGGACGGGGCTTTTAAAATCTCCTCTTTTATATGGAAAAAAAATATAAACAGAAAGAGATTAAGTAGTAAGGGACACATAGAGACCGTTGTGATCTGAGCTAACATTCATTCCATTCTGGTATTCTGATTTTCTGTTAGGAATTTAAGCAGTACAGAAAAACATCAACAAGGAAGTTTAAAAAGAAAAAAATCACACCAAATCCTACTATCTAGAAATAACCATCATTATCATTGGGTGAATACTATTCCAGAGAATTTCATCCAGATATCCAGATATAAGAATCAGTGGATAGATGGATCGATAGTTGAGCAGATAGGAACAATATTATAAAAATGAAAGGAGACTGTATGTGCTATTTACTAACAAAAGGATTACATTTAACTCCTAAACCATGATATTATCCAAAGTGATGTAAGAAATCAGACCACGATCTCTCAACACCGGGTTTAGGGTCTATGCCCGCAGTACAACGGCTTCCCCAGAGGCATTCATCGCCAGGCAGATACATACATGTGACATCATGGTCCCACCTCCACACACATACATATGACCTCCTCCCCTGGTGACTTACATCATCCTGAGGTCTGGCTGAGTCTTGTCCTCACTTGCAGAAGGGACTTCCTTGCCTGACGTGTCACACCCCACTCTGACACAAAGGCACCATACGGAGCCATCAGAGCACAGAGCTCAGGTGCATGCGTGAGAGGTTTTGAGGGGAAGGGCAGTTGAAGCCAAGAGGACCAAGAGAAGCAGAGGGCTGAGGGACAAGGACGTGAGTCCAAAGGAGCAGAGGCAGGAACGGGCAGGCATGGGGTGCCAGGAAACAGAGCAAGAAAGCAAGAGAGCTGTGGGAGCAGTGTGGGGTGGGTGGTTGGGGAGATGTGAAGTAAAGGAAGGGCCTAGTTCCCACCCGAGACCCACAGAAGGACACTTTCCTACTGGCACAACCAGTATGAACAGAAATGGGGATGCAAGAGAAATGAGTCACCTTCACTGAGATCAAGGGTGGAGGGGAAAATGACCCCAGCCCCGGAAACGGCTGGGTCAGTACGCGGATGGTCAAAATCGAGATTTAGAAAGAACCCTTATCGGAGAGGTTTCCATCCAAGACACCTGGAGCAAGATGGCGCTCAGACACCTGACTGGTTCCGCTTCCTCATCCTGGGGGAGGAAGCGCTACGTTATCTGAGGACGCAGGTCAAAAGGAGCTGACAGGCCCCTGGAGACCAGACACGTGAGACACAGAACTCTGCGCGAAGACGGTGGACATCTGGAGGCCACTCTTTCACACACACAACAGCAGCATGCCCACTGATCTGGCTGCTTCTTGGCGCACGCTGACTGGTACTGGGTACCCTGAGTGGATAGGGAAGCCGAACGAAGGCCCACCCGGCTTCTCAGAACACCAGGCTCTGCGATGGCATGAATGGTGTCACCCTACATGAGTTTCCGTCAGACACTCGTACTGTCTTGACTTCCCTCAAAGCAATATGAGAAAGGCAGGTCTATCCTAATGACCCAAACTAATCTGAGCCACCTGCTTCCATTATCTTTTTCTCCCAGACCACCCTCTCATAGCATCACCAGAGGTCAACTCCCTAGTCCAAAGGCTTCATTGGCTTCTGTAGTGCCTTGCAAATTTAGCACAAAGTCCTTGCTCAGCATTCAACTTCCTCTACATCTGGGCCTTAACCATCTCCGTAGTGTCCTTTTCCTCATTATTCCCAGTCACCCAGTGCTCCCATCACAGTGCGTTACCCGACACTTCATGCACCCACCACGTCAGACCTTTCCGGTGGGGTTCCCACAGCCAGACATGCTCTTATTCATTATCTATCGAAATCCCCGGGCGCCTGGGAGGCTCAGTCGGTTAAAGATCTGCCTTCAACTCAGGTCCTGATTTCGGGGTCCTGGGATCGAGCCCCGCATCGGGCTCCCTGTTCAGCAGAGAGTCTGCTTCCCCCCCAGCGGCTGCTCCCCCTGCTTGTACTCTCTCTGTCAAATAAATAAAGTCTTTTTAAAAAATCCTACTCGACTTATGAGGTCCAGCTCACATGTGCTGAACCCGGAACCCCCATCAGAATTAAGCATTCCTTTCTTTCAGTGCCACGGCCATTTGACCTCTAGTTAAAATTAATATATGCTGCTTTATATTAGTTGCTGTTTAAATCTGTCTTGATTTAAACCCGTCCTTACAGGTAGTAAGTGAATTTATTGAACATCTACTGTGGATGCCAGGTGCTTTCATAGACCTTGTCTGATTTATCCTTCGGTTGCTAATATGTGGCATTGTGCTCACAGGCTCACACATGTCAGGGGATCATAAATGTTTGTTGTATTATTCTACCAAGAGAAGGGGAATGGTTTGATTTCTGAGCTTGAGAAAGGAAGTTACTCAATTACTCTCCTTTTGGGAACTTAATGGAAAAAATGAGAGGAAGAGCTATCCGGATCAACTCTGTTGGATGATGCAGAGGCAGGGTGAAAAACACTTAGGCTTTGATAATTCTGTCTCCAAAAAATGCCCTAGCTGGAAAACACCTTCTCTTTTTCCACTTGCTTTTCCTTGCTCCACCCAGGAGCTCAGAATCACATCTCTATTCTGCCTGGAGCCAGACGTCATTAGGCTTGCTGGTTCTAGCCGTTAGACCAGTCACTAATTCTCTGTGGACTCAGGCAAGACAGTGTCTCTCTGTCTGCCTCAGTTTGTCCTCGTGTAGAATGGACAGTTTGGGCTGGATGATCTCGAGGGTCCCTACCAGTTCCATAAAATCCTAAGAGTCTATCTTGAATCAGCATATACAAAATGACTTGGGAATTGGCTCACTCTTCAGGCCAACCTACAAACCAAATATGGAAGATTATGTAAACAGGGCAATAGATTCCTCTGCGTGTGTGCATGCTCTGTGAATGTTTTCTGTGTGTGTGCGTTGTGGGTGAGAGGTGGAAATTTGTTACTCCACGAAAGTACATTTTCAAGCAATTTTCAAATGTATTCAATGAATATATGAATAGCAAAAGCATTGCTTGGTTACTCCCCATGAAGGTTTACCGTTTTTTGCTGCTGTTGTTAATAGGAAACTAATGAGGAGTAATTGTATTTAAAATTTTAACTACATTAATCTGACAATTGAGGATCACTTTAAAAACGCACAGACCTACAGAACTCAAAGATCAACGTTAACAAGTAAGTTCTCATTTACATCTAACATCTGACTCATCATCCAGAAGGATCTTCTGTTGAACAAATAAATGAATACATCAACAGTGTTGCATTAACTTCAACATAGGGAGAGGGAGCATGTAACGGTCTCGATTCTAGTCAGATAATCAATGAAAACATATCACTCACTGCTTAGTAGTTAGTTGATCTGGATTCAACTGTTCTTTGTAAAACCATAAATCAGACTGGACCAAAGGTCCCCTATGACAGTTTGGGGGAAAAGGTGCAGTTCATAAACAAGGTATGCCCATATACACATAGCAACCTAAACCTGAGACCCTTCATCCTGATTTTGGAGGAAACCACCACACATTTCTGCCTCCCTGAGGATACACACAAAGTCTTCTGTCCCTCTGTTGTGAGAGAAAACCTAGAATAAACACGGGCTTCAGCACTGCTGGGATCAGGGTGGGACTCACACCTTTGTTTACACCAAATGTTTCCTTGAGATAGTTTGGATATTTCACCAAGACTGTTGGACCCCAAGCTGCATCATAATGGTCTCAAATGTGCAAGTACTTCAGTAGTCCCAGTAAAAAGGCTCTAACTATGTAAGGACTATTAATTTGCTCTAAGTAAAAGCTATTTGCTTTGCAAAGGAAAAAAAACCTTAAAATAGAAGAAAGAGGGGGAAAAAAAGGAGACAACAAATTTTTTTGATTGGCTAATTTTGGGTAGGGCTGGGGCAGCATGATATGAGATTCTGAAGAAAAAGGTTATCAATAAAGTAAAGAGAAACGAAAAAAGAAAAATAAGTGACTAATGTACCCTTTTGAGTAAAACATATTCTTAATGGAAACATAGCAAGAGCGGAGAGTACGTGCCTCTAATACAAAAGACTTCATTCATTCACTAATTCACTAGTCCTAAGAAGGCCTAACCAAGCCAGGTTACAAGAAGGAGCACAGTTTTGACGTCAATGTAATTCAATCAATACAATAATTAAAAAAAAGGAGTATAAAAATTCCTTAAAACAACAACAACAACAACAATAACAACCAAAAAGGAAAACCGAATTGGTTAATAAAATTTTGAGCCAAAAATTCAATACACTCTTTTTAAGACTCAACTTCCTCATACATGTTAGCATCTTTTCACTCTATTGAATGCCTTCTTAAAATCAAATATGTGTTTTATTTATTGAAAAATTCCCCCAAAAGGACATTTCCTCTGAATCTGGTTTCAATATATTAATGAAATAGGTTTGACTTTTTTGTTTGTTTTTGTAGAAATTGCTAACATTTTTTTTTTCCTGAAAGAAGATTTCTTCACCAAAGTTGTATTTTTTTAAAATTTCAGATATTTAAAAACAATTACTACTTTTTCAAGGGTTGTGTCACTATGGAGTAATTAAGATTTTAAAAAGTTAACCATCGTTATGACTCAGAAAGCCTTAATCCAATTATCAGGGTAAAGGATGAGTTGACCTTTTCCCCTCGTGATCCCTGTTTCCAGTTTGGAAAAAAGAAATCTTTTCCAGAGAATACTGATACCTAAATTTACCAAAATATGATGGGCAAATTTAATAGCAGTGAAATTTTAAATAAGCTTGAATACCAATTAAAAAATACTTGTAGTCTATAAATTTTACATTTATGTACGTGCACTCCTGCAAGAAGACAGCAGTATAAAGAAGAATTTCATGTATTTATATTACATGTTTAAACCTGCCTCCAATAATTCTCCAAATTTAATTTCCTATCATCAGATTTTTTTCTTTCCTTTTTAAAATATTTTACTTTTTCTTACTTTATGCTGCTATATACATTAATTTCTTTTTTGCTCATTGGCAGTATTTTCAACAACAAAATCAGTAAATAATGGTGGTTACAACACTGAAGATTATAATTATATCACCTATTGCTTTCCTTCCAAGGATCTCAAGGTGGTTTGCTAAGAGAAAATAAAATCAGTGTTCTTTCTCTTTTCACAGGATTTAGAAATTTGACAGTTACGATTTTTTTTATTGATTCTGATGCTAAACCATTTTAGATAGTGCCTTTCCCACATCATTGTTAGGATTCCTCCATATTCAAGGTTAGGGATTAAATTTTTATTTATTTAATGATGTTTGATTAAACATTGTCAGATGCTGACAACTGCAGAGTTCCATGATCAGTTTTTCTTAAGGAGGCAAAAAGGGTTCTAAGGTTTAATTCAGAGTTGAGGGTAACTTACTTTTGAAAAAAGACTATCTTATGTCAAAAATAATGTTGATATTTAGCTTATTTATGTGGCAGGCTGCACTTTAATTTTAAATGAAACTTAGAGGAATTTATATCTTCTGGGATACTAGACAGCTTAAGCCAGCATGAGACTATGGTTTAACATTAGGGTACCCTGAACAACAAATGGTTAAGTTCTACCTTCTACCTTAAGTGAGAAAGACGAGTGAGTATCTCAGCTTGTGATAGCATATGCGTGTGTGTGCGCGCACACGCACGCACATACCCACGTGTACAAACAAAAATACCGTAACGAAATTAACATGTGGACAGATGTTGAGTATACAATTTCAGGGTTTTGATGACATCACTGGGCTGAGATATTGGAATAATCTCCCCATCTCTCTCCTTACCCCATACTCTCCATGTCACTTACTAGCTGGTGACATTTCTCCCTCACCCTCTGGGGATCTTTAAGATCATAGCGTCCCTTCCCTACCTTCAGTAAATATATATTAGCCTCCAAGAGTGGATGGCATCAAAAATATAATTCTGACCCCCTTAAAAAGAAAGAATTAACAGGCATCAGTTTCTCCTCCTGACTGCCATAAAACCTCCATTTAAAAAAAAAAAAAAAAAAGGGAAGAAGAAAGCAAGCTGTACTAGCCAAATTTTTTCCCATACAGGTACATGTTAACAGACAACAGGAAGAGTAGGAAAAAACCCTCGTATATATGGAAAGATTGCTCCCGGGCTGTGCCTGTCTGCCCAGGAAAATGGCAGTGAGAACAAGGAAATTTATTTTAATCACTTGAGCTCTCCTCTCTTCTCTGCAGCAGACACAGCATCTAAATGCAACAGGTTGGCGGTCACAATGCAAAGTATGAGAAACAAATGAAAGATTTGTGAAATCTTTGAAAAAAAAAATCAGTTTGGAGCAATTTGGTGACCTGGGTTTTATACTTTTCTTTGGGGGCGTATATTATTTTTTGAGTTATAATCATTTCTGAAAATTTCCATAAATTTGACTTAATTCTATAGTATGACTTCTCAAGCAACTATCAGAATCTACTACTTTGACTTCTTATAAGGCTCTCCTAACATATAAAAATAAAAACCACAACAAAAATATTTTTGCCAAAAGCAAAGCAGTAAATAACAGTCTCTATTTAGTGTCATGTATAATCCTTCTGTAAGAATAAATTTCACAAATAAAAGAACCTATTTTGATGTGTTATATTAAGATCTATAAATTTTATAATCTATGAACATATACAGAAAGAAAAAATAGAGATGAAATTATCCTAGTGCTAAAATATAAACTTTTACAATTTATGTTAGTAAAAAAAAAAAATGCCCTGTTTAAAATTGTACCTGGAAAAATATTTTGATAACAATTATATTTCTAACTAAAAGTTAACTCCAAAAGGGATCTTATTTTCGAATTAAGGAATGAATTTATCAATACTAAAAGAATGTGGCACCCCTCCCCAAAATAAGCATATTAATGAATCATCACATATCTCTCTGGAAAGTTATATTTCCTTTGTGCCACATGAAAAATTGATGTTTTATATTCATAAATAAAATATCTTGAATATTTGAGCTTTGGTTAAATGATGATCTTCACTGGGGTAAATTGTCTTTAGTGTTATTCAAGTTGACTATACAGAAAACAAACAAACAAAAAAGAAACAAAAAATTTCACATTAAATCTTAGATTAGCTGAAAGGCAGCTCACTGAGAAAAAAGATTTTCAATCATGACATGAAAAAAAGGGACACAGTTTATTTTTAAAAGTCCCCCTTCTTTTAAAAAGATTTCCCTTTCTCAGAATTCTAAAGCATCATTAAAAATTTTTAAGAAGCTAATAGCTAATCCTCAAAAAAGCAATAAACCTGTATTTGTATTTCTAAAATACCACTTATTATTTGAAGGGATAGCAATTGTTTTCATGACCACTTCATATTTAAATGTAAATATTTTTTGTGTAAAGCTACCCAAAACAGCTTTTATTCTAGACAAACTACCTAAAAGGTAATGTCAAGGGGGAAATCTCTATGAATTGGAGGATTTTATAAGTCTGCAAATACATTAAAATGCCAGATGAGTACTACAGCTTAATATGTTCTCTTAACATCCTAATTTTAATTCTTTAACATTTTAATGAACAAATTTTAATCCAGGAAGCTGCCTATCAATAAAAATTTTTTCTTTCCCTTAAAAATGTTATTATAGATGACTACCTCTGTGCCCCATTACTTACATGTTTTAAAATTTTAAAAAAGTTAGGCTTAAGAAAATTCATTAGAGGGAAACTATTTCTCCTTTTTATTTAAATATTATTTCATTAAAGTGAATAGTAAGATTCAGAGTCTAAAGGATAAAGTTTGGAGGGCTATAGCTAATTCACTCTTTCTTTTAAAAATTAATTTATAGGCTGTCAATTTACTTTCTGCCCCAGAATCAGCTGAGAATTATAGAATTTTCCAGATGATTTCATTTTGGTTCATCAAACCTCTACCTCTAGCAAGTAGGTTTTATGCTCTCTTTTTCTCTTCCCTAACCTAGTGTTCTTGCCACAAATTCAAAGGGTGAAGAAGACCCCTTAATTTAAAAAAAAAAAAAAAAAAAACACTCACTCCACTTTGAAACAAATAGTGAAACTACCTTTTTACTTGATTTTTTTTTTTTTCTACTAACTTGAGATCTGGGCCTGAAAGATGAGCTGACCTGGGGATCATAATTCCTTTATAGAGCTAATCTAAGTTATTTGTCTGTTGCAGTATTAAGGGGTCATTGCCATTTGAATGACTGGCTCTCCTTAGAGGCTGGGAAGCCCTCATCAAGTTCCCTTCATGCTATCACTATTTGTTCAGCTCCAGATGGGTTCACGATGTCTAGAAAATACTGGTATGATCGGACGCTCTTTGACTCGAGACTCATCTCCGACCTCATGACAATTAGTAACTTTACGTTTCTGCTTCCTTATTCGTACTTCAACTTCTCCAACGAGGGCAGGACTTTTTCTAGTCCTGGGTCTGCAGGGATCTGTCTTAGCCAAAACAGTGAATATCCGTGGCGTATATGCTACATGCCTGAAGTATTAGACTGCGTGTTTCCTGACATCTCGTTTCACCTCTCCAACAACGTCGTTGGGAAATAGGTACTTTAATATCCCCATTTTACAGATGACAAAAACTGACTTGGAGACACAAGTTGCTTAAGGGCACGCAGCTGAAAAGAACAGAGTTGGTTAATAAAGCTGGGTCTCACTAGCAATCAAGCCCATGACTCTCAACCATTAGGTTTTACTGCTTCCTCAAACTATGCTGTCTTTATCCTTCTCTTAAAAGTCTTCAAAGAAGAGCTGCATGGACTGCAGTTGACATATCCCTGAGCTTTTAATTATGATTTTTTTTTTTAAAAAGAAAGAAGAAAAGTCACTGAGTAGAAGCAATGGGTAGGCTCTGAGTTGAAACGGAGAGTCTATATGGGAGGGTCCAATTTCTATGAAAATTAAATAAAATAGATTAAAAAAACATCTTTTTCTTTCTCATTGGGATGGCCTCAGGTGTACCCCACAGGTCTGGGGGGTGACTTGGCTCTTTTTTTCTAGTGTTATCTGGAAATGTAGAGACTACATCACATTCTCCCTATAATTACCCCTGCAGTTTGCAGCCAAGACTTAAAAGAATTACCTGATGGGACGTTAACTGGATGGCAGGGAGGAGAGCAAAGATCTTTTTTTTTTTTTTTTTCGGGGGTAAGAAGAGACAAAAAGGTTTCTAAGACCATGAAAAGTTGAAGCTGGAAGAAGAAAAGAACAAAGATAAAATATGTGTGAAAAGGAAAGGGAAAACATGCTTTATGACAGCAAGTGATGCCATCCAGTCCTGCCCTTCTCTTTCTCCTTTACTGTTTCCTTGGTGGGAATCACCTAAGCCCTGAAAATTTAGGACTGGATAGAGGCTGAAAGTGAAAGGTGAGTGGCAGGCATCCTAGGCGAATCGTTTATTCTCCCTGATCAGAAAGTTAACAACAACAACCAAAAAAAGTATAAAGAGAATGATTTGCAAAAACAATTGTGATTAAATTCAATAGATTTTTTTTAAAGAACTGGAAAGCAAGGAATTAAAGGGAAATGAAACCACAAAGAGATAATCTTTGTGTAGGGATGCCTAAAGTAGAGAAAAAGATTTTCCTATCAACCCTTCTGATTTGCTCCCAGCTGGGTAATCCTGGGCACTGGCAAGCTGTGGGGCAAATGGACAGATGCTTCCAGAAAAGATTATCTTTTATCTATCACTCAGAGAATAGCTCTGTCTATATGAGGGCTGATTCTAGGATCTAAGCCTTATATGCCATTGCTATATGTGTCAAACAGAAAAAAAATTATAATAATAAAATTAATAATAATGATAATAAAACAAGAGCAACGAGAGAAATGTATACCGAATACTGAGCAGGTATAAAGCACTTTCCATGCATAACCGCCTTTAATCCTCACCAGAACTTTAGGGTTGCTATTACTATTCCCATTTTACAGATGAGGAAATGGAAAAATTGAAAATTTCAGACTGGTTTGCATGTGGATGGATTTTCCCACACGGGAGCCTCAGCCATAGCGACCTGCTACTCTCTCGCTCAGGTGGAAACACACACTTCCCCCTGTCCTCCCACAGTCTACCTCAAAGTCTTTACAAGGTCAGATCTGAATCCAGGCAGTGGCTTACACTGGCCCTGAGCCTCGGGCGTGCTGAGTAAGAGCATCTACGTCTCCCTGCTAGTAAGGTTTGCATCAGCTTCTGATCAGAACTACAGTCGGTAAATGTCCTTTGCCCTAAATAAAAAAAACCAAGGCCTTCGTCATGGCAAGGAGGAATTCTGAGGGCCCCGAGGACAGCAAGGGAGAGGCTCTGAAACACGGCACTAGGATAAAACCTTTGCACACCGGCCTCTCCATGTCCATTTTGAGCCTTGGAGACTCCTAATTTCTCCCTCAGCCAGGACCTCGGTAGAATTGCCTGGAATACATGTCCTGCTATGCTATGTGTCTCCCAACCTACAACAGAATCTTCCTGCCCTTTTCAAGGCATCCCTGTGCTATCCAGCTGTAATGTTCCCTGATAGTCAAAAGCACCAGCAGAAGTTCACCCGGACGTTCAGATCTTCTACTGTCCAGCTCCAGTGCAAACCTCTCTTCTCTCCACCGCTTGCCAGACTCTGCCGAGAAGACTTAGCCTAAAAGATGGATTATCTTCTGGAAATTCTACAGGTACAGGCTAGGGTGGGACATGAAACTTCTCATCTGCTTCTGTCCCTCGGCTCCATGCCTGCTTTGCCTTTTGGTTACTCATTTTTCTATTCAACATTTACCTAGCGGTTTGCGTATTAAGTAAGTTCCAGATATTTGTTCTCCAACAAAGGGGGGCCTAAAATCACGACAAAAATGCAACAGGGAGCTAGTAGGAAAAAAAAAAAGGAGCAACTAAAAATCGAGCTTTGGCGCTGAGATCTAAGCCTCAAATCTTCATATGGCAAAATGTAGGCCTCAGAGACTAACTAGACAAACAAATTTTAATTTGGGGTTCATGGAGCTTAGGGAGGTCATGAACCCCCTGAAATTATATGTAAAATACCTGTGTTATTTTTGTTTTTCTTTTCTATTCTTGTTTTGTTTTTCTGGGAGGAAGTGCCTAGCTTCATTGGATTATCAAAGGGAGAAGAAATTATTTTTATCTCCAATGCCTAGAAAAAGGCCTGATCCATACTAGGAACTCAGTAATGTTTGTTGAATGAATGAATGGATGAGGGGTCTGAGCTCTAAAGCACCTAATTCTATAGATGGAGAAATTAAGGCCTAGAAAGGATATAATTGTTTTCCCGTAAGGTCATGAACCTAAGTAGTCAGGATCAGACAGAATGAGCTCTTTCAACTCTTTCGACTGCTAGACAGCCCTGTTGATTTGCTTTTTCGCCTAGTTGTAACTTTCACTGCATTTCATTTTTCTTCCTTCCAAACTATTGCTTTTTAAGCAAAGAAATGCATCTCATTTGCTAGTTTAAATCTGCCAACACGTGCCCGTCCCAAAAGGGGAGATGGAATGGGGGGCAAACAGTGGGGAGAGTCTATGAAAAAGGCCACCAGAATGAGGTATTTGTCCTGGCACTCAGAGCATGGCTATTTTTCCTATGTGCTGGGGACAGGATCACTCCCACGGCATCGAAATCACTGTCAGTGATGGAAATATACAAAGATGAAAGTGGAGTTAGATCTGGGGGCTGGCAGGTAAGCTTAAAACCGGCCAGGCCAAGCATCAGTCCGACAAGCAGTTGAGCTGCAGCTTTCTGAAAGATGTCTGAGGAACAGAGATCAACAGACCCTCTGCTCAGTTCGAAAGTTCCTTTTGAGGGTCTTCCTTACTTGTAAAGTTATTAGGAGATCCTGGGAGAATTCAAATTGGACCTTGCTACCCTCCTAACAGCTCAAAAGCAAGCCCAGCAGGCAAGAAGGAAGGGATCCAAATGCCACTCAGAGAAGAGAAATAGGGGAGAGGGGCCCAGGCCTCAGGGAGCTGCTTCATGCTGGGACAGTTTCTGAAAGAGACCAATAACTTGAATTCTATGACACAGCAAATTTCTCGTGCTGATGACTTCCTCGGCAGAAGGAGGCCAACATGGAGGCTCTGAGTTCAGGCCATGTCAGAAGAGAGAGAGAGAGGAGAGCCGTGCCTAACCTAGGGATGCCTCCAGAATGCTAATGGCCAGCAGAAGAAACTTCCAGTATACTCTTCTTTGAACCCTGGCATCCTAAATGCAAGTCATTTTGGAAGGGAATCCGTTACAATGCCCTAGATCATGTTTATTGATTGTCTTATCATTTGGCAATGGTAGGAAATATTCAGTAAAAAGAAAGAACCCAGAGTAGACAAAAAACAATCTGAATTTGAGCCCCAGCTCTGTGACCTTGGTAAAATCACTCAACCTCTCTGAACTTCTGTTTCTTGATTTGTAAAATGAAGGAACTGGTCTATATATCCTTTATAGCTCTTTCTAACTTTTGTATACTAAATATTGTATCTAAGTTTGAGGTTGAACCCATAGACAGATTTTTTTTCAAACATGATCAGAAGAGGTTACCCTTCAGGCAAGAAAAGCCCACCCATGTATTATTTTCTTACATTTCTCTGCAATGCAACTGCAATATCAGTTAAGGGGGGCCGGGGGAGAGGGAAATATTAACCCCTTAGAGTGAACAACAACCCTATCGCACAAAGACACCTGTTGTAAATTTCAGACCCTTATATTAAAAAGGGGAATTTAGAGGAAGTTAGGGTGGGGGAATGATTTGAAGACCTTGCCCTCACTTTACAGGGTAGGATTATGGAGGATCCCAGTCAATTTATTTGTTCTTTGAGTTCCACTTGCAAAATGTAAACATTTCCAAAAACTCATGTGGCATTTAATTCATACAACAAATAGGTCTGTTGCATAATGACCCGAAGGTCTTCTGTGTAATGTGCTTCTGTTCTGCCACGAGCCTCAAGTTTCCCTCTAAGATTTTTGGCAGTTTCCTACGTTTTGCTCACATACCATCCAAGGATTAGCCAGGTAGCTTCCATTCTCCCTTCCTTACAAATCTAACTGCCCTGGGCTTTCCAAAGTCCTCTGCCACGCTAGAACTGAACTCCCCAATAAGAATTCACAGTATGACTCTGAAGCTCAGAAAGGCAGCTAGCAAAAGCTCTATAGCAGAGAATTTTGTTGGTTAATAGGAAAAGTAAATGTATTTAGAGTTTAATGCCTTACTCCTCAAAAAAAAAAAAATCAATAATCTAAAACTTTTCCTACCTGTCCTATGCTGAACTTTAGTTAAGGAGAAATAACTCAACATGTCAGTTTCCTCAGAGAAACTGAGCTCAGCAAATAACTTTTCAACTCTACACATCCCTGTCCCCCCACCCCCGCCAGAGGCCTGAAACAGCCTAGGAAGTGGGGGGTGGAGAGAGAACGCTGCACCCCATGGATGAGGTCCTGTAGGCCTCAGTCCTGGGGGCGTCCACACACCCAGGCCCAAGCCCTTGGAGGAGACAAAATAGGAAGGGGTCTGCTTCGGAGGACACTGTCTTTCCTAACGACCTCTGGGATGGGTGCCTTTCTTTGCCAAAGGTTAAGCCATTGAGGACAGCCCTCAGCACCGGATCCCTGATTTCCCTGTGCTGTATCACCAAGTGTATCACCAAGTGTGTGTGGAGTCTCCTTGGTTCTGCCCAGGCCAAGGGCCGTGCGCTGAGGGATCTTTGCACTCACCTGGGACTCTGGAGCTCACAGTGTTCAGACTCTTCAGTTCCGTGGCCTCCGAGACTCTTGCCTCCAGTGGCCACCCCTCACGTAGACCTCCGGCTGGCAGGACAGGTCTGACTACCTGAAAAGGCAAAAAGATGGGTAGGGTTACTCTGCTGCCTCGGGAGGAGAATGGGAGAGACTGGGGACAGGGACATTTTCTAGGAAATCAAGGAGTGGGTTGGCTGAAGGAAGGGAAAAGGGCAGAGGGGCGCAAAGCAGGGATGCTGATGCCCCAGGAGAGCTTTTCAGAGATGCTCACAAAGTCCCCCCCAGTTTGGGAAGTCCCTGGGACAAAGAAGAGGGTCTGGTCTGAGACGGCAGCAAGTGTTTTTGACTCAATCTCAATCCCTTCCTTTGCCTCCAACCTAAGGCAGATAAGGCAGAAGGACTCAAAGCAGCCCCAGGTCTTGGAAAGAGGATAGAAGGGGCAAAGGGGCCAAAAGGAGAAAACCTGGTTCCAGCCCTGGGTGGGGAGGAGAGACAGAAGGGGAGAAGTGTGGGTTCAGGGCAACCAAAAGGGGGCCTGAGGGTGGCTGCGGGCAGAACCCCCTAGCCCGGCCCAGCCACTAGGGGGCAGATGGCCGGGAGAGGGGGTGAATCTCCTAGGTGCCTTCACCCCTCCAGAGACAACCTCTCGTCTTGATTTTCTAACGCAGTCAAACACTAAGCTATTTGGGCGTGAGGAGCCAAGTTTCCTCAGGGGCTTCTCGGACACGTCCCACTCCCCACGGAGAAGCCAACTGGGTGAGGAAGGGTCTCCAGCTGTCACCCCTACCCGCTTCTCTATAGGGACTCCAGAGTTTGGCATCAGAAGCAAGTGCCTAGAAGTTTCCATCAGGCCCCTGGCTTACTGGGTGACGTGGCTTTTTTCAAGAGGGGCGTGCATTAGCAGTTGGAAGGTTCTAAGAGATTAACCCCCCACCCCGCCCTCCTTCCTCAGCAAAGGCAGAGTGGGGAGAAAGGGGGAGATCAGCTCCCACTGGCCTCGGGCTGACGCAGCTGCTTTGAGGAGGAAGGAAAGAGGCATGAAAAGCCACAGATTTTCACTTATTGTGAAGGGAAAGGGGAGGGGGCCCTTTCCTCTGTTCCCACCCGGACGGAGACACCCCTCTCCGCAAGTCCCCCGCGCCCGGCCCGGATCAAAAGTGAGCAGCCCCGGCCAGCAGGCAGCTGCCTCAAGCAGCAACAGTTGTCTGGCTGAGGCGAGGCGAGCCAAGGACTCGCTCTGGCGCGCACGACGCCGGCTTCGGTCGGTGCTCCGCGGCTCTGGAGCCCCTGCCTCAAACCCAGCCTCCGTGGGAGAAGTGAGGGGACTGGGGAGGCAGTAACCCCGAACAGCCTGAGCTCCGGTGGCTCAACCTCTTCTGTGCAAGTTCACTTGTCTTAGGTCACCTCTCTCCCAAATCTGCGGAGATTCAGCCTTTTGGGGCGAGGAGGGCTTTCAGGCTGGGGGGAGGTGGGGGATGTAAGAAGCAAAAGACGAAAAAAGAGCCGAAGGGACATAGGGTGAAGCTATTTTTAGCCTAACGTGGCTCTTACGCTTCTCCCTCCGCGGGAGCTATCGCTCCACAGACGGCCCCAGGTGAGAGGCAGGGAGGAAAACCCCCCAGGGTTTTTGCTTTTGCTCCATCTCCTCTGCAGATCTTAGGGACCCTTTTACTCTCTCCGAAAACGCAATCAGGGAGGGAAAATCTCCTTTATCTGGGGAGAGGGGCTCTCATTTAGCCTCAGAGGTTCAAGTCCTCGCCTTCGGTGACTTCTCCGTGCCTTCTCGCAGGCTGAGCTATAAAAGATAGACTCTGGCCAGCACTCTCGGACTCCGCAGCCCTTTCCTTTTTCGGCAGACGGTAGAGTCTGGGTGCTTGGCTAACGGAGAAGGGAATAATGGTGGGCATTTAATTTGCTGGAAGAACGCTGGTTGGGGTGCGGGGGGAATTCAGGCCCTCCCCGAAAATGGGAAGCTTCACGGCCCTCGGATCTTAGACTCTCATATCCCTAGACTCATCCTCTATCCGTGTCCATCCCTGCGGGCGCCTGTGTATGTCTGTGTGTCCTTCTGGTCCAGTCCCTAAGGACGTCTAGCACTGTTTCTAGCTGGCGAAGGACACGGGGCGCAAAGCATGGCGAAGGCCTGATTTGTGCCACTTGTAACCGAAGTGGTAACGACTGCAAGGGAAGGAGGGGGACCCACAGACGATTCCCAATCCTGCAGCTCTGCCTCCCTCCCCAGGACGGGGCGCCTGGAGAGGCCAAGACAGGGCTGCTGCTGCTACTGCTAAGCTGCTGAGTCGGGTACAACCACATCTCTCAAAAGCGCCTTCTCTGCGGGGGTTTCCCCAGTTTTCGCCTGTTTTACCCCGTTCCGTGCTGCTTAGTTTTGAAAAAGATGAGATGAGAGAGACCTGAGGCTGCAAAACGCCCCAAATTAGGTTGGAAGCAGGTGCGGGACGAAGAAGAGACTCCGGGGAGCGGGCGGTGCCTGGGTGTTTTCCCTCTTTTTCTGAGCTACCCAATTCGCCGCGGCTCGCCTCACCTCCGGGTCCCCCACGCTAGGACAGAAGATGCTGAAGGCCTCCCGCTCCTCCCTCAAGGGCTTCCCCACCCCTATATTGCAGAGTTGGATCCTTAGGGTCAAAAATGACCAGGACATGTCCTAAACTGATTTATATTCCAGGTACTGACTTGGCCTTATGATAGGATCCCCCCCCCCTTTTTTTTTTGCAGTGGGTGAATAAGGTTATTCGGGATGTGGGCGGGGGTGGGGGGAAGACACAACTTCTGTAAACTTTTATTGTATTTTAGCTTCTTTCCACTTCTCCGAAAACACACGCACACTGCCTGCTTCAATTCCCCCTGTGATACAAAGTCGATTTAAAAGTTGGGGGCGGGGGACCCGCGCGGAAGACAGGCGGGTGACCAATGCCTCAGGGAGAGCGGGAAGGACGGGAGGGAAAGGATTGTTTCTGCCGTGGAAAACGGGGAAAGGGCTGGGAAAGGCTCGGACCGAGCCTCTTCGGGAAGGTGCGGGCTTCGGCTATCGCTGCCGGCTGCGGTCTTCTCGACGAGCGCGCCCTCCGCGAATGCTTTTTGGGGTAAGGGCTTCCGGCTATTGAGTTATGTACAGCAAGCCCAGACCGCAAAAAGATTCGCGAAGGGCAGAGTCTGCTGGCTTCTTCAGTCCGCCGCCGCCGCCGCCTTCAGCCAAGGATGTCTCCGAACCCCGGAGCCGAGCCCGCTGGGTCTCCCCAGCGCGCTCCATCGCGGCTCTGCCTTTCCACCCCGCGCGCCGCCCGCCCCTCTGCCGCCCCTCCCTGAACCCCCCGACCCATCCTTGCGTTTCTTTACACCGTCCGCGACCCCCCAACTCAGCCCGCACAGACGCGAGCGAGGTGTGTGGAGGGCGAGAAGAGAAGCGCGGAGGGGAACCAGGGATCCCGGCGCCCAGCCTCCACCCCTCTTCCGTAGACTCAGCACCCCGAGCTTCCCCGCCTATCTGGCCTATCATCCCCATTCCCCTCTCAGGGTTCCGCCAGCCCCGGCTGCAAGGTCGCGGATCTCTGAACAGGTACAGTTCGGATTTCCCCTGAACCCGCTCTTGTCCCTTCTAGTCCCCCAGCCGAGGTTCCAGCCGTGACTACAGGCGCTGCGTAAAGAGAAAAACTCCCCCAGAGCACTAAATAAATACAGACGAGGCCGCCAGCTCATTGGTGCGGACTAAAATCGTCACCCACCAATCAGGAAAGAGCTCACATTTCCCTTTTTTTTTTTTTTTTTTTCAGAAGGGGGAGGGAGGAAAAAAAATATTTCCATTTCTAATTATTCAACAAAACCCAGACTGGAACACATTAAAATCTTGTTGTTGCAAAAAGCTGGCCAAGACCCCTACCCCCATTCCAGCCCAAGCGAGGAGAGGGGTGCAAGATATTGAGCAAGAGAAGATTCAAGAGAGACAGACCTCTCCCAACGGGACCCAAGCCAGAAGACTCAGACAGAAAACGACAGGCAAAGATGAACATAAAATAAACCCAAACTCCACGCTAGTCAACCTATTTCTAGAAAAATGAGAATGTCTCAATCCCACCCTCAAAAAAAAAAAAAAAGTTCTGAATGCTCAAGAGAAATGGTGAAGCTCCTCCCTCTGTACCCTCTTCAAACCCGTCTAGATATTGGGTGTCTAATGCCCCCACTCGCCTCAGGTGCCCTTTCATTGCTGCAGCCCCCCCCTTCCTTCCCATTCTGCAGAAGGCTGAGGGGAACAACAAGGGACGAGCCCCTCACTGATCGCAGGCTCCCACAACGACGGGAGATTCCACATTTTGCAGGAGGAAAGAGAGGGGAGCGGAAGGGAGACAGGGTTGAAAGGAGGAGGGTGATCCCTTTTTTTTCGTTCTCCCTCTTTCTCTCTCCCCTGTCTCAGTCTAGGCCCCCTCTGCCATCCCATCCATCCAAACTTCGAGGGGCTGACCTCTTTCCTCCCAGTGCAGCGCCACCCTTCCCATGTCTGCTCTTGCCCGCCCCCCCCCCCGCGCCCAGTATCCAAGAAGGGTGTGGGCAAAGGAATGTTCAGATCACCTCCTTCCACAACGGTAGCCCCCCAGTGGGGGAAAAACTCAGCCAGGGTGGGATGCTGCAAACATTGCAAGAAAGTTGCCATATTTGTTCTTGCCACCCTGGAATCGACGTGCGGGCGGGCGCGGGCGCACACACGCTCTTGCTCTGCAAGCCCGGAATAAACGTATCTAGACGAAATAGGCACTGTCTCCAAGTCCCTGTCGACCCACCCCCTCCGCCCATCCATCACCCTCCGCAGCTCTGCGACCCACCCACTCTCCCACGGCATCCCCTCGGCTAGGCGACCGACAGACGCACGCACACACCCCCCCGAGCGTCGGCGCGCCCAGCGCGCCAGAGGGGGCTCCACCGTCTGCGCCCGCCGCCGCTGCGGCGCGGGGCAACTGGGAAAAAAAAGTTCTGCTCAGCCGACCAGTGAACCTACAGACCACCAGCCGACCGGTGTACCAGCCCCCTCCTCCTTACCTCGGTCCGGAGGCCCCGAGAGCGCGCTGGTCCCGTCCGCACTGCAGCCAGCTTGAAGGAGTCCCTTTCCAACCGGCCCGCTCCCCTCCCGCCCCTCCCCGCCCCCCACGGGTGTTTGCCCAGCGGCAAAGCAGGCTCTTCCAGGTAAGTATATAAGTTACTGTACTGTGTGGGAGGGTCACGATCTTGGTAATTGCTGCTTTCCGAGCTTAACCCCTGCGTTCCTGCCTTCTTCCAACTTGTTGAGGACTCGTCGGGAGAGCGAGCGAGCGCGCCAGAGAGCGCGCCGGCCGGGAGGGGGGAGAGAGGTGCATCGGGCCGAGTGGGGAGAGCGAGACAGCGAGCGGCGGAGTTCAAATGCCCCCCTGGCAGCGGTTTTCATTGGATAGGTCTTCCCCCCCATCCCCGTCTCCCCTAGCTTGCCCCCCCCCCCGTCTCCCATGTAGGGGACGTCTCCAGGCAAAGTCACGATTCCTTCTCAGTTCGGAATGAACTGTGACTAGAGCCATGACGCAGCCAGCGCGCATTACTCACTTTTTGCAGTCACGACTTGGGAATCCGTGCTGGTTCCAACCAAAATTACACCGCTACCATTGAATTATTTAATAGGATCCAGTTCGGGGGTAAACTTGTGCATTGTGCCAAGGGATGGGGAACGAGGGATGGGGGAAACGAGGACAGGGGGCATCTCCCCTCCCCCTTCATGACTTTTGGACCACCCCCACCCCCAGCCCCACTAGAGCTCCACGTGCTGCAAGTGTTTTATTAGCCTACCACCCTCCCCGGCCCCGGCCGCTTCCCCCTACCCCAGCTACTTCCCTTGCAAATGTGGCAGAATTTGTAAACACAACCACGCAACTTTCAGGACAGAGAGGGGCGAGGCTTGGGGAAAGAAACCAGTAGGTCCGGGTGAATGACGAGGAGGCCGAGGGGTGGGCCGAGAGGCTGCGAGCAGCTTTGGTTTGAGCTGAATTGTCAAGACAGTGTGGGTTGCAGCGTTATTTGTGTTATTCTCCACAACATCGGTAACAGCCCTTGTTACTATTATGAGTTGACGAATACTCAGTCTCAACCAGGGAATCTTTCAAAAAGGGACTGCTTCTGAACTAAAAATAACTCGACCCACCCTCTTTATTTCCCCCCTGAGGGTTGGACCTTGGGTGCCCTGTGTGGGGGTCAGGTCACTAAAGCCAGAGACTGTGGCTGGATTAATATGGGACAGAGGGAGCACGGAGTACCTGGGCTCTATTCTCTCTCGCCTGAAGGCTATCCCCTTCAGATACTTACCTCACCATCCTGAGTTTATTTTTTTTTAATTATGTAGAAAATATCCCTGTATGCACACAAGCTTATCGCAGATCTGCAAGATTCATTTCCCCTACCATGTACAGCCCACCTTTGTGGGCCAGTTAGAGGATTCATTTTTATTATTCCTCTCTGAGGAGTTAATCAGTATGAATGTCTTTGCGTGCTCGTGATATTCATCCCCCCTCTGGCCTCTGATAACCTTCCTCCCTCCTCACCTGTCTGGCTACAGGTTTGGTCAAAGTGTCTGGAGCCGATTGCAATGAATCTCACTCTGGGTCGATCCCATAACCCCAGGGAGTGGATGGTCTCCCCAATAACATTTAGCAACTTGGAGAAGAACCCCCATTCCCCAGTTTCCCTCGGAGTCGGTTTTCAGAAACCCTTGGCTTTTGACTTTAAGGCTCCACGCGTTGTTCCCAAGCCTGGATTTTCTGCGCATCTCACCAGCAACTCCTGTGCTTTGGCTTCTAATTCATTCATTCCACAACTCATTTGGGGTTCCTATGACTAGGACGCGAAGGAAAGGGGAATGGTAAGAAAAATGCCATAATGCACAGACACATCCTCACACACCTTACGGGGAATTGCAGAATGTGGGAGCGTTGGGGGCATGAAGTGGGAGTAAGGAGGGTCCGAATAAAGCAACCTATAGTCTTTTATTTTGGGAGTCACCATCACCGGAGAGAAATCTTTCAAACCCACTGGCGGGAAGGTGCAGGAGCCTGGGAATGGAGACCCAGATAGAAACTGGCCTTTGCGGAGAAAGCCCGTGAGCCACCGGCTTTCGGTTCCTGGAGCGCTGGGCCTTGGCTCATCCTCGAATCTAACACTTCGCTCTCCCCTCCTTTAAATTTTTTTCCCTTTCCTTCCCACTCACCCCTCCTTTTCCCCCAAGCTCTCACCGAAGTCACGACTCTCCCCTTTGAACATCCTTAACCCCCTCCTTTCCGAATCCCTCTTCTGCATCCAGGGCGGGGCTATCCGCAGCTGGCGCCAACCCCGCCCCCTGGCGCTCGGAGCTGAACTCGCGGAGGACGAAGGAATTTTCAGCACCTGCCTTCTATGGACAGCTACCGCGCCCTGAGTCAGCCCGGGCCGGGGTCTCAGTCCTCGGGCTCCAGGAACAGAGCGAGTAGGGAAGTTTGTCAAAGGAATGGAGATTTTACCCTCTCTTTACCGCCCAGCCCCATCCATGCAATTTTAATCTATATCACATCGCCTCCATTAATCTCACAGAGAAATGGTCCATTAAGTGGTATCTGAGCACCCTTTAAGACAGAGAAAACTGGGAGTGGAGGGGGGCAGTCGAGAGAACCGGGCTCAACAGCGCCGACCCATAAAGAAAGAGAGAGTTGCAGCAGCTATTGATTCAGAGATTCGTCAGGGTGATTCCCAGCTCTGCAAGAATTCCCCCTTTCAGTTCCTTTGCATGCAGCCCCAAATTCATTATGCACACACACAGCTATACCCCTCACCCTCCACTCAGTCCCACCCTCTTCTTCAGAAAGGGGTAGAAAGGCAGCCAAAAAAAGAACCCCAGAGCATGCAAAAAGTAAGCCTCAGACAGTCTGCGGCATGCACATGACATAATATTACTTACCCAAACGGGAACTCCTTAAGAGAGAGAAAGAGAAACACAGGGGGAGGGAAGAGAAAGTGGAGGAGAGAGGGAGACAGAAGAGAGGAGAGGAAAAATCCAACAATTAATTTCCAGACATAGTTGGGGGGGGCAATGCGGTGATGTCCAGGTTTTCTTCCACCCGCGCTGGCTTTTTATCCAGTACAGCCCTCGGTCTATTTCTGGAACACGATCAAACCCTGATGCTATTTTTAGCAAGTACTGAAAAAACCTCCACACACAAAGGCATTTCGCTGGAACGTTACATACAAAACATTAAACGTGCATTAAGCGCCCCCTCCTCACTTTTTTCTGCACCACCAGACTCACTTGCATTACTGCAGGTGATGTTTTTCAAAGCAGAAAAATACCCAAATATTATATTTTCCCACCCTCCCATTAACTCCCGTCTGCCTCTGCCTGTTGCAAGCTTCTCGCAGTCTCCCCAGCAGAAGGCTTTGGAGTGGTTGTATTCTTTTAAAGCTGCTTGTCTCCATTGACCAGATTCCCTGCATGCTGGGGAGGGGTGAAAGGGGGTCCTTAGGCCCCTTCCCCAGAGGAGCTTCCCAAGCAAGCTCTAGAGTCTAACGCTATCCACGATGGAGATTCCCAAATGAGGGAAGAAAAAAAAAAAAAAAAAGCTTCCATACCCTTCCCACGTTTCCCACCCATGCTTTGCAAAATCGCGCTGTGTTTGCAACACACCGCCTTTGGAAATGTATATTTTGAAAGCTGCGTGTGTGTGTGTGTGTGTGTGTGTGTGTGTGTGTGTGTGTGTGTGTGTGTGTGAGTGTGTGTGTTTTGCGTTCTAGTAAATTCACTACGAGAGGGTTGGAGAAAATAGACTCAGGAAGGCAGCGCGGAGCAGCCGCCTTGAGTCTCCTTTGCCAGCCTGCGTCAGTCATGAGCTACTGACGTCACGTGCAGATTCTCCTCTTTGGTGGGTCTGGTTCAGCCGAGAAGAGGCTTCTGCTCAGAGACAGCGCTTTGTGTTCGGCGCAGCCACTGAGCTGCCGAGGCCGCTGAGGCAGGCGCCACCCCAGGCTTGGGCTAGGCAGGTGCAGAGGAGGCTGCGGCCGCGTCTGCACTAGGCGTGCGGGGCCCCGAGGGCGTGCCCAGCAGGACAGCCCCCTCCCCAAAAGCCCTGCGCCGCCCAGTGCAAAGTCCGCTCAGTACAGACTCGGGCGAGCGTCCTTTCCCCGCCCTTTCGCAACTGGTCACTGTAGCAAAGACCGCTATGGCTATGACTCGGATTAATTCTGTGTGTTTGTCGGGCAGATAGCCCCAGCTCCTCCAGTGACGCAAATAACAGATTCTACGGCTCCCGTTGTCTCCCCTGCTCCCCTCTTCTCCCTCCCTCCTTTTCCCTCTTCTGTTTCCTCTGCCCACGCATCCTGCTTGGTCTCCCACGGAATCAGCCAGCTACAGCTTCCCAGAGGGCAATAATCCGAGTTACAGACAGACAGACTCCCAGAACAGGCACAAATAAGCTTGCAGTTTAACACACACACACACACACACACACACACACACACACACACACAGCCCTTTGTAAATGGCCAGCAGCGTTTAGGGGCTCCCCTGAATGGGGGGAGGGGAAAGCTGATTCACAAATCCAACGGCCGCCGAGGAGTCACTGCTGGGGGGAGGGGGAAACCCGAGAGGGAGGGACAGGGCTCAATGTTGCAGCTTTCCCCTCTCCTCACCACGCAAAAAGGAAACCCACCTCTATAAATATCCTGATGGCAGGGTATTAGCAAATAAACAACTTTTGTTGAATGGTGAGAGAGAAGAAAATTCAACAAAGAGTGCAAATGCTTAGTCTCTTGCAACATTATCAGAACTTTTTAAGACTAGGTGATGGTTTTACCCTTCCTCCCTCTTAAAGACCAAGAGACCTTTTCTTTTACTTTTACTTTTCTTCTTCTTAAAATAATAACCCTAAGAAAGGAGACCAGTGGATGAGTGCTATTTTTAAACCAGTTTGAATGGAGCTTGTTTCATGAGGGTGACAAAGTGTGTGTGCTCACATGCCTCAGTGTGTTGTATCTGAATCTGAGGTTTCAGCAGAAGACATGCCACACCTCTGTATGACAGAGGGTTTATTGATTGGTGGAGTGATGAAGTGGGAAGAATTCCTGCAAATTGAAACATCTGAACAAAATCACACACACAGGGATTACCCTTCCAAATCTACACAGCATCCTATACCCAAGTCATCTGCCCTCTGCCCAGAGGGGGTGGGGGGCACTGGAAAGCAGAGACCTGGCATTAAGCCAGGTCTTTATTTCCTATATTAACCCTCATTCTTAACATTCCCTGATGATGGGTTTCCTTGATGCCAGTAAGCAGTTTTTCAGAGGCTACTGCTACCATTTGGGGCACAAGGCCTAGGAGTGATCATGGCTGATCTTTCAACAGTGTGATCTTTAATACCCTCTCATCTCCCTCTTCAGACCTTCCTAGGCTTCTTGGCTTGCCTCGGAGATTTTAATTTAAGCTTAAACCCATCTTGTACCCTCAATTCCTGTCTGTGGCTTAAGTTTTGCCTACTAAACGGCAAACGGCCGCTCAGGATGGAGGACACCCTCTGGCAGCCCCATCAGCAACTGCTTATTTTTAGCTCCATGAATGCCTCTATGAATGCATGTGAGAACGGGGCTGCAGTGGGGAGGTATGCAGTCAGAAAAAATATCAATGGGAGGTAGGTGGCCCTGGTTTTTGCACTGAAGATGGCTTATCACATGGTAGCATCAGATGTGGCCTGACAGACAAGAAAGCTTCCCCAACATGTGGCAGCAGCATTTCAAGGCAGTCTTCTTGGAATCATGAAGATGTCAGGCTAAGGATGTTTCTAAATGCACAAAGTATGGATGTTTCTAGAGATATGAGACTAGGTATATGGGTAAGCATAAATTCATGTATATGAGCACATTCACAGAAACCATATAGTTCTGATACAGACCACATAATCTATAAAAAGAAGAGACCATTTAAAATAATGTGACCTACTTTCTACGGTGGTTAGATGCCATTGTGTCTACGTTGAGATCAAGGCAGGTTCATTTGAGGTCACTTTGAGGGTCCCCTGACATCTTTAAGCAAACCCTGAAATCTAGCTCTTACAAATGAGGTAGAGTTGGAAAAAGAAGAAATGTGCTCAATGTAGCAGCCAAAATTATCCTAATCTAACTTTAGCGGATTGGTAGACTCAGTGTCTCTGCTTCTTCCCCTGCCAAAAGAGGGCGCCCTTCTGCCATGTCCCTGTTTCCCTACTGCAATGAAGCTGGCTGGTTAGATTGCAGGTGGGGGTGTGGCTAGGAAGCTCAGCAGAAACATAAAAAGTTAGTCCTAGGTAGACATTGTCTCCATTATTGCCCCCCACCACATCAGTCAGGTCCTTTGGTACATGCCTCGACTAGAGCTGGTGTCCTTGGCTTTCTGAGCTGTCCCACCATTCTTTGTTAACTGCTATGGTGCCCAATTCCTGTCTGAGCATTGAAGATCAGTGCCTAGGGAATGAATAGACCAATGTGGAACCAGTCCAAGATGAAAACCACCTTCTGCACTGCCAGCCCATTCCTGGACATCCCAAGCATGAAGAGGACTTGTTTCCCCTAATGCTCCCCCAGAGGACTGTGGGGGTAGACTGCTGTCACCAAGCCCTTGAAAAGAACTGAGTCTCCTTTCTTTCAGGGTCACTGAAGCCTAGAAATGTCCTGCTTGTGTCTCTTGTCTCCTCTCCAAGCACCAAGAAAAATGCCAGTAGGTAAAGTACTAGGCTTGGAGAAGGAAAAAAACTGCAGCTCCCCAGAAATCAACTAAAGGGAATGCATTAGGGAAGTCCAGGAAAGAGATTCCTCCCTGCCTAAAGGTGTCTCCATTAGGGAGCTGACCTTTGGGGCCAAAATAAGGGATGGGATAGTGAAGAAAGAAACCAATAGTTTTTGGCACCAACTCTGTGGCAGACATCATGCTGGGCACTTTACATAAACGATCTTGAATAGTACTTAAGGCAACTGTACGGGTGTCATTATAATGTTAACCTACCCAATTGGATTGTTGAGCACAGAAATCACTCCAGAAATATTAGTTATTATTTTTCCCATTTTAAACCTAAGGAAATGGAGACCAGATAGCTTAAGTGACTTGCCCAAAAGTCTCAAAGCTTGAAGTTGGTAAAACTTGGTATCCAATCAAATTCCTATCTGTGAGGCTCCAACACTCATGCCTATACCGCTCCATCATGTTGTCTCTATTCCAGTATCTGGTCTTCTATATTCCACTTTTGGGCACCATCATGTAGAATTGCAGATATCTGGAACTTGCTCTGCAGTGGCCTGAATAATGAAACTACTTTATTCCTTCAAGAGGCCCATGTGCCAGGAGAATCACCCCCCTAAAAGACCATCTGCTTGAGAAGACACCCCCTCCAGTTATACCAAGGAAAGCACCAGCTGGCTCAACCTCATCCAAAACTCAAGAGTTTTGTCCAAAGCCAGCCAGTGTGGAGATGCAGCGAACTTTATGTCCATTCAGGCTGCTACACCAGCCCTTTGGATGGCACTAGGGAGGAGTTAGAAACTCCCCAGTCCAGTCTTCCAAGAAAGCTGTCTTAAGGTGAGAACAGCAGCAGATCTGCATTTGGATTGGCTAATCATCCAAGCCCTCCTTCACCCTTTTAGAAACTGGCATCCCTGATCATATTCCTGATTCTGAAAACTTTAGAAGCTAAGGCATTAGCACCATGGGGGAGATGCGCCACAGCATGTATAATACAAGCTATTCCACAATCCCCTTCCCCTGTTAAATACATGTTTTCATCACTTACCCTGATCAAGAGGTACATTCAGTCTTGGGAAATACTTCTTAGAAGCCAGCATATTTGGAGGTCTGAGGGTGATATTTTTAAGGAGCACTTGCACCCTGGAAGAAATTGACTAGAATTCCACCACCCCCTTTTTTGTTGTTGCCATCAGCATTCAAAAGTCTCAACTAAATGCAGTGTTCAACTTCAGAACAGTTAAGACAGTATCTCTTCTTCGCACACCTTCATTATCAGGGAGTGAGCTCTTTCAAATGCCCTCCTCCCTCCCTATGCCACTCTGCTAGACACCCTGGAGAACCAGATGATAGGTTTTCCCATGCCTTGTCAGATGAAAGGCACATTTGAATAGGGACTCAGAGGGTCACCCAGGAATGTCTAGAATAGGTTTCATGGTGAGGATCTAAGCAAAGACAAGGAAGCCAGAGCAAGCGCATGATAGGGGGCTGCAGCTAAAGGGGTAGGGTGGGGTAAGGCTCAGGATGCCAGCATGCTTTAGTTTAGCAGAGACTAAATAGAAAAGGATCAGAGTTTTAAAAGCATGGACTGCAGGGGAAAAAAGAACTACCTGAGGGGTGCTTCAAGATGCCTATGTGAGTTTGGCTTTAATTTTGTGGTTGGTAGATACAGTCTACCATACCTGAATTCAGTGGGCAGGAAGAGCTCAATCATGAGTTCATGGGGGTCTGAATTAGCTAAACTTTTTTTTATCTTTTCATGATTAAAAATGCCTTGAAACTAGCTGCTTGGGTCACTATATCTGACAGGCAAATAAGAAAAAATGGGCTCCATATTTCTTTAATTTGTAGTCCCATAACTACAGGCTTTAGCACAAGGAAGAATGGACTAACATATCTGCTGGATTGGCCAGTTTTTTGTACTTATTGGCAAGGCTATGACTTAAGTAACAAATTAGGTCTGAATCTTGCCATAGGAGAGAAACTTGAAGCTCACATGTGAAAACCCAGCTTCTTCCATTAGTTCTAGCTTACCACTAAAAGCAGAAATAAGATGTGGGGAGGAATATGAATTCCAGGTATAGTGGGTTTTCCAAGGACCACACTTTTTGTAGCGATTGTCTTTGAGAAGGAGAGCGCCATGACCTCAACAAATTCTGGTTTGGGTAATCCTGAGGTCTGTTTTTTGGATGAGATTAACTTTGTGAGGTTGGACTAACGTCTGTGGCTTGGCTGGGGATCCCTGAAGGACATTTGGGTCAAGAGGAACCCAGAGCAGACAAATCTTAACTGCCTAACAGGGCAGGTCTGGTTTATGAGCCCTGGGCTTCAGAGATCACTACAAATCACCCTAGACAGTGCTGGCAAATGTCACTTACCTCACCATCCAGGAACCTTGGTTCAGAACCCATGAAGAAAAGCCTTGGGTCTCAAACGAAAATGTCTAGAGTGAAGCCATCACAATGTGGTAGAATGAAATGCAAATTTAATTGGAGGAAAAAAAAAAAGTCTAGATGATTCCATCCTGTATTCAGGGACAGTGCAATCCTGAGACTCTCTTTCTCTTTCTTCCTACCTCCACATTCTCAATCAATCCAAATAGTCATGAGTAAGCTCTTTCACTCTATCTGACTGGGATTAAGGGATTTCTGGTTTTTCCATCTAGTTTTAATTACATCACAATCAGATACCTTGAGTACCTTCACTGAGTGAGACTGCTCTGGTAGAGAGTCTTGCAACTTCATTTTGGGAGAGGTACGGTGTGCTGTGATTTTCCTGACATGCTGGGCTTTGGGGCATGAAGCAGGGGGTAGGAGAGGGGGCAACTTCTGTTAGCCATCTGGACATAACTCAGAAGGGAACTTGCCAGAGAACAAAGCCACTGTCCATGAGATGGGCACCTTGGAGAAAGAGCTGAGTGGGTTGTGAATGGTGAAAGAATGGTGATCAGGAAGGGGTAATTATGGCAAGGGTTAACAGGAAGATGACTGTAAGCAGCAACATTGCAGAAAGCACGAGGCAAAGGATGAGGTGTGTCCTGGGTGTTTGAGGACTGCTTTGAAAACTCATCTGGTCTCCTCTTGATCGTTGGCGCTCCTACAACAAGCAAGAATGAAAGGGATAGGGTGTCAGCAACCTATATATTCCTTCACTCACAGTTCCCTGTGAGCACACAGTTCCAGGCTCTCCCCGCCCCTCCTTCAGTGATATCATTTTGGCTTCCCTGGGGGTGGCAGGGACACGAGGGACAGATGCTCGAGGCTACGGTTAGATAAAGGGTTGCTCAGCCTTACCAGCCGATGGCCAAATATGAGTTCACTTCAAATTGGCAGGCCAGGACCAACTTATTCATCAAGTAGTCACATTTCTGGCAAAGTAGAGTTTGTGGTATTAACAGGTCAAACCAGAGAGACCTGCTTCCAGTAGTAGCTCAGGGCCGGGGAGTTACATCACAGACACATGTTTTTAACCCAACCACTCCCTTTAAGACACTGATAGTCCAGTTGCTCAGAAGGTGCTGCAGAAAGCCTACTCTTGGATCTGTTACGTTATTATCACCAGAGACCATTCTGATCCATTATGACATCACTCTGTCTATAGGAGAAGCAGCAGCTGGCAGAAAGTCTTCAGGGCAGAAAGTCTTCAGGCAGGGGTGGAGGAACTCGGTAAACCCGGTGTGGCCGATGTCCCATAATGGAGGTTTAGAGACATAGCAATGAAATTAGAGACCAGTCCCCACCCAAAGAGAATGGGAATCCTGTGACTCCCCAGAAAGAAACAATGTAGAAATGCTTTGAGATTATTCCGTATTAAATGAAAAAGTTTACATCTTTGCACTGTACGGGAGAGTTGAAGTAATATTTAGGATTCTCACAGGGACCTAGATACCTTTGAAATGGGGGTTGGTGAGAGACCAGCCTTAAAAAAGGTAAGTGGCTGTGTAATTCTAATTCCCAAATGACTCACTGTCAAGGGAGCTCAGTTAGGAACCAGCCTGAGACAGGGAAAGGAGTGACTCAGGCCAAGACCTAGATGTAAGGATCAAGGAGGTGCTTTCACAGTATTTTCTGTAGTTAAAAAGCCCAATCTGGACCTCCGTTTCAACCAATGCCAACCAGAAAGTCAGAACTTAATCTGTGAGTGAAGATCTGGTCTGGGCTCTGCCATTTGCTCCTAACGAAAATCTGGAACACATCATTCAGTATCTTGAATTCCCAACTTATAAAATGAGTACACCGCTACCTGCTCTACCCACTTCACAAGATTTGATTTTTAAAGATGTAGGTGTGAACATGTTCCACAAATTAAAGAAGGCCTCACCTCTGTAATGGAAATTCTTATTAGTCACTGTGGTAGTTACTCTGAGTTCTTCAGTATGGGCATCACACTAAAAGCACGCACTGGGAAGCATTGTCATGTACTTAATTGTCTCATGGGCTGGATTTTTTAAAAAGCAAGGATGAAATGCTCTAGAATGTTTACGGAACAATCCCATAGCCAGGTGTAAACTATTTATATTAGGTGGTGAGAACAAGTTCCACTTCTAATTTCACATTTGTCTCTTGGTTCTTGATTCTCTTGACGTTCTCATTCAGGAGAATCCTAAGAACAGTGAGTATGGTCGGCTCTAGTCATGCCAGGAACCTACTTAATGTTCCAGGTTTGGGCTGTCTTATTTGTAAAACCTTGCCACATGGAGTTGTGGTATTCAATGAGATCATACAAGTAAAATGCCTAGCAATGCGTTGGCACCCAATGAATGTTAGATTAAATTATCAAGGAGGCAGAAGAGGCCAACCTCTGGAGTTTCATCTTCCTTGGCTACCTTATTTTCTTCTTGGTTCAAGGCACCGAGAAGCTCACATGCCTCAAATTGATACCCACAGGGCAGGGCAGAATGACTGCTTAGGAATTTCTACCAAAGAGCCAGTAGAGGGAGCTCCCAGGTAAAACTGCTCTTCGCTAGCCTGTATTTGCTTCATTTCTCCATAAAACAAATCTCTGCCCAGAGGCCACAGACCTTTTCTCTACCAGAGACCTTTTTACGGAGAGCAAGCTGCAGTGCTGAGCAAAAGACCTAGACCCAGTCCTGCTTTCAGAGAATCCAGGAGTTCTTGAACGTCAGAGACATGTTGTGTCCCATGGCCTGGTTCAACTCTTGGGCTCCAGGTTGTCACTTGGGACAGAAAGGACAGTTCCTGTTGGGGCTGATCCAAGGAGATCTGGGGCCGAGACTTTGAGGCTAACACGTCTCTTGCCCTTAGAATCTTGAAGGTGGTCTAGTTTTCCAGTCACCCTCTCTCCACAGTTATCTAGATTCATAGTCACTGAAGGACCTTTATTTTAAATTTGTTATAAGGCAGTCATGAAGCCTGGCTGCTGTTCACAGCAGAGTGAAGGAAATTGTCCTGTCTGCTGTTAGGGGTCTTTAAACACAAGTATATGAGGAACTGAATGATGGACATGGCATGTCTTTCAGATAAAATACCTAAGATGGCTGCCAAAATGTGGTGGGGTGGATTCTACTGAGGGTCTGAGCTGAGCTTTTCCAGTTCCTTCTCTGCTCAGATTCCTGAGGTCAACCAGGTAGCCCACTATCAGGACACAGAGCTTTCTTCCTCACACTTATCTTCTAGCTCACAGTTAATCAATGTAATAGTAGGAGCCCCAAGAGATAGTAGGAGATATTTCTAGTCTTTCTTACAATTAACATTTGCTCACAGCCCGATTTTGATTAGCAGTGGCCTCATTTCTTTTAGGGTACCCAAGAGGCTCGGTGCCTTACCTACTTATAGGATGATACATAGCTTAGGAGGAACCCAGAATAAGGCAAAGACTTAACATATAGGAAGGTTGAAAATATATGAGCTCCTCTGTCTCCTTCTGTTGCACAATACCAAGAGTAACAATGACCAATATTTTTCGTTATTTACTGATCTCAACTACTGTGCTAATAGGTATGTATCATCCTATTCAATCCTTACAGCAACTGAGTGAAACAGTTTCTACTACCGTTACCATTTTAAAGTTGAAAAGCCGGGACTTAGAGGGGCTACATAACCTGCCCTAGGTCAAACAGTGATTAAGTGTAACAGCTGGTCTGAGATACAGAGCAGCCCCTCTTTGAGCCCTAGCCAGGTTTTCCAGAATAGACAATAGTGGAGTTCCCTTCAGTACTAGAAGTTTCCACGAGTAAGGAGAACCAGAGCATACCTTAAGTTCTAACCAGGACCAATGGAAATATCTGATGTTCCTTCTCACCCCATTGTTTCATTTCCACAGGGCAAGTGTGACCCTGGACCAAACCGTGGAGAGCAAAATGGACTCATTACATCTTTGGCAAATGCACTGGACTTTTATAATTTGAGATGAACGGAATGACTGACATCTGGGGACTTAGTTCAAGGACAGAAACCTCTAGGGCTCATGCCTGTAAAGAAAAGACTTTTTGAGAACTGCCATTAAGAATAATCTGGGAGGGGCACCTGGGTGGCTCGGTGGGTTAAGCCTCTGCCTTCGGCTCAGGTCATGATTCCAGGGTCCTGGGATCGAGACATGCATCGGGCTCTCTGCTCAGCAGGAAGCCTGCTTCCTCTTCTCTCTCTGCCTGCCTCTCAGCCTACATGTGATCTCTCTCTGTCAAATAAATAAAATCTAAAAAAATAATAATAATAATAATCTGGGGAAGAGGGGTAAGCTATGGACTCTATCAGCAACTCTCAAACCATGACTCCATCTGTCTGGATCTGTAACTTTGGTGGCTCTACTTACCCACCTCTGGTTAAGGGTCAATGTTGGCTCCTTTGACATAGGGGCTGGGACCTAGTAGGGAAAGTGCAGGCTGCAGAGCAAACATCATAGGAGGTGCTCCTCATACCCATAGGTGACAAAGACCCTGCCTTCAATTACCCCATGAGCTTGGCTGCTACTACTCATCCTCCGCTTGAAGTCAACAGAAGGAAGCTATCCAGTGAGAACGCAGGCCTCTGATGACAAGGAGGAGAAAAAAATGAAGGAGCTACTGCCTTGAAGAGCCTGAGAACCACTGGCCACAGGGAGAAGAGAGGACTCAGGCCCAGTCTTGTCTTATCCTTTTGGTCCATCTCTAGGGCTTATACCAAGTGTTTTGACTCATGGAATAACTTGCGGCTGTGGACCACCAGTATTAGCAAATATATAGGTTCTGATTGGTTTAAAATGATATGTAAAGTTGCAAATCAAAACACAACTTTGGTCTGGATTGTAACTCAGGAGAGTTAATGTTTTGATTAGATCTCAGACTCATGCACATGCGGGGCTCATTATGATTAGAGATTTATGGTCAGGTTAACTTCCAGGCCCTGATATGGATGCACAAGTCCTCAGCAGGAACCAGCCTTCATCATGCTGCAACCTGCTTCATGTCCATCCTGCTTTGAGCCCTTCAGGGCCAAACTAGTTATAGAGTATGTTTTCCTTGAAATCTTCAAGTGCATAGAAATCTCCCTAGGGGGACCTGAAGGGGTGGGATATTAGAGACAGAGACGCCTGATGAATGGGGGAAACACTAATAACAACAAGCATCCAACTAACCACTTTTTATATACCAGGCAATGTCCTGAGCACTTCGTATGTATTCATTTACTCATTGTAACCATAGGAGGTGGGAGCTCTTATTATTCCCATCTTTACAGATGAGGAAACAGAGAGGTTACTGAACTTGTCTGAGATCTCTGAACTACTTAAGTAGGGAGGATTTTCATCCAGGCTCCCCGGCTTGTGCTCTGAGCCCCATGTGAGAGTCTCTCCTCTTTATGGAAAGATCTCCAAAGTGCTGGCAGAGGCTGGGGATGTATAGGTCCCAGCTGAAAAATGATCCATAGTCAGTCTTTTTTTTTTCAGTCTTGTGTTGTGTTTGCTGTGATGGTCTCTGCAATGCCAGACATCATGGGGACTAATGGGCCCAGAAAAACCTGTTGTCTGAGGTCTGAGCAACCACTGAGCCCTCCATCCCATGACCAGAAAAGAAGACTGATAACAGTAACAACAGTACATTCAACTCCTACATGCTCACTCTTCCAAACACCTTATGAGCTCCTTAAGGACAGGAATTATTCAACTTGCTCTGACCAACACTCATGATATTACATAAATTATAGGTCTGGTAGACTCTGACCTTTGTTTTAGAGATGAGGTAAAGAGAGGCCAAGTGAATCACCAAAGTTCACTAGGTTAGGACAGCAGACCCAGGGCTAGAACCCAGCTGACACCTGGTTCAGTCAATTTATCTAATCATAGGGTCTCTGAAGACTGGGGGACAGATAAGAGAATATAGCAGTTGCTGATGAGGCAGGCTACTAGTACTGAAGCCCCTACCTTCTGGTGGGGGCGGGGAGCGGGAAGGAAGGTGTTCATTTAATCTGTGTAGGGGAAATAAAACCTGGAGGGAGAGTTAACTTGCCCCAGGTCACAGGCCAAGGGAATGAGCTCATTGATTTCTTTTCCCAAATATTCAGCTCACCAGATTCCTTGAACACAGTATAGGTTGTAATGCTTTTTAAAATGTGAGAGTTTATAAATAGTAGGTTAATATAGAGTGGGAGAAATCCTCTTGCCTTGGTGGAGATGACTAACAAAGGAGTTTTCATGGAGGGATAGTGGCTATTTTACTCTTCCTTAAAAAAAAAAAAAAAAAAAATCACCTCCCCAAATGATTTGTTTTCCAAATCTGTGTAAATTCAATATAGGAAAGTAAGTAGAGTAAATAACCCTTGTAGTGAATTGAGATCCTAACTCCTGCCCCAGACTGAAGCTAGGTTGAGGCCACTCCTTGGAAAGCAGATCTTCCCAGGCTCAGCGGTTCTTTAATACCCAAGATGTACTGGTTAGGGTAAGTCCTATTCTGAGATCCATAAGACCTAATATAATCATCTCATGAGCTTTGGATAGGATGAACTGCCACAAAAGCCTGGCTTCCTCCCCAAATATTATCAAGTCCCTAGAACAAAAAATCTGGACTTTCTAAGGGGAGCTGGGCCTGGAGCCCCACATGAGGCTTGAACTCACCACTCTGAGATCAAGACCAGAGCTCAGATCAAGAGTCAGACACTTAACCGCCTGAGCCACCCAGGTGCCCCCAAAAATCTGGACTTTAACAGATGGAACTTCTTTTTCAAATGATAGATCCACATCAGTTAACATGTTCATATAAACTCATGGATCAAAGGATTCCTGACAGAATAGGACACAGGAAAGATAAGTTTGGAACAAGGAAAGGAAGCCTGTAGTGGATTATTGGTTAAGCAAGAGCTTCATGAGTTCCTAAGAACCTAGGGTTGGTAAGGGTCTTACCAAAGGAAGAATGTAAGTTGCTAAAGGCCTTTTTCACCTTCTAGACTATGAGTGCCATGATGGCAAGCAGGATGCATGTCTTAATTACCCATCTTCAGAGCCTAGTATATGACCTCCTATCTAGGGGGGACCCTCCATAAATTTTTGTTGAGTTCCCAATTTTTCACGAGGTCAGGAGGACCGGGTAAGGGATTACTTTCTTCTGTCCTCCACTAGGAATGAAGTCATTAAAACTCAAGATCTGGATGAAGAGTAGATAGTGATACTTGCCTCCATGGAATCCCTGAGGGACTCGCACAGTGTCCAGGGAGGACTTAGAAATTTGCCCCAGTGGATAGGAGGGGCCTAGAGTCTTGCCTCTAGGCTCCAGTGAGTCAAACACAGATAATCTTCTCACATCCATTCTCTTGAGGTCTATGACCTGTGCTAAGCACAGACTGAGTCCCTTTCCCCTTACCTGGATGCCTCCTCTCTCAGGACTCAGGGCTAGTGGGAGAAAAGAACTTATGGTCTCTGAGCTGAGATGAAAGGTCCAGGGAAGTTTCCCAGGTCTCTCCCTAGCTTAGCAGGGTCAGTGGAGAACAGTTCCTTTGGCTATCAGAGGGTAAGGTGCGGGAAGATATATTTTACCCAGCATCTCCCAAGAGGAGTCCCAGCATATGTGGGAAGGTCTAAGAACAGCCCAGCTATCTTCAGAGAAGGAAGAATCTACACAGGAACGAAAGACACATGGTGGAAATACCACCCCACAACATGCCATAAGAAGATTGTCCCACCACTTTTCTGATGTCTCCTTGGCTTCAGAGGTCTGATAATAAAAATACCAGTAAAAATATAATGATAATATATCAAATACTTAGTATATTCCAGACACTGTACCAAGCCCTTTGCAAATAACTCAATGAATCATCATCATACATCTCTGAGGTAGGTACTGTTGTTACTCTAATTTTAACTGTCAAGAAACCAAGGCGTGGAGAGTTTAAATAACTTGTTGTAACTCACATAACCAACCAAATACAAGAACCCAGATTTGGGTGCAAACCCTGAACTATCCGCCATGATAATGTATTCAGGAAACCTGTGAGAGTCCATCCTATCAGAGACTTATGTTTACCCCTATTGCTAATTGGGATGGGAAAGAGAGGTAAGCATGATTTAAAAACTTTTAACATGTGCCTACGTGCACACATATAGGTGCAACAAAAATTTCACATATGCAGAATATGCTAGAGTGCTTTTGGATAAGCCATCTCATTTCTCATTTTATTCTCAATGGGGTACGTCTTATAGTGTGAATACTCCCATTGTTCAGGTGAGGTCAGCACGTCACAAAGAACCTAAATAATTTGTCCAAGATCCTATATTTCCTTGGTTGCTTGAATCTATGTCGTTTGAAGCCAAATCCATGGTTCTTTCAACTATAGCCTATACCACATATTCCACAATAACAAGACACGCTCAGAGTCAGCTAGCATTTATTAAACACCCACAATGGGTCAAGCACTGTGCTAGCCTCTTTCACAAACAGTAAATAATTACTCATCGACTGATCTTCCAGTCCACTAAGTGAGCTGCTCTGCAGCAGCCTCCAAGTCTAACAAAGGTTACATAAAAGAATAAGAGTAATTCCTTTTCCTCTTTTCTCTAGGTACTCTCAGTAGCTTAGTCTAAACTCCCATGTTTCACAAAAGGGTGTTCTGTCACCTAAAGGACCGGGCAGGAAAGAAAAGCTAGATTAAGGCTGAAAACACAATTCTCAAAATCCCTCAACCAATGATGGAGGGTCAATAGTGTCTCTGTTCTCTAGTTTGAATGCATTTTTCATGTCATCTGATTTCCACTCTAGTCCACCTCACATTTCTGAGGTGCCTGCTAACTTTGCTCCTTAAAGGGTACGGAGGTGGTTGATGAAGGAAGGGAAAATTCCCTTTGCACTGGGGTCCATCAGAATAATAGAGGACTGTCTTCCTCTTGAATCTTTGAGCCTTAAGCCCTACTTCTTCTGTATCAACATCAGTTGAACCTACTGCCAAAGTCTTTTCTGAGAACCTGCCATTAAATATCTAACTAACACAATTATTCATGAAACAAGTTAAGTTTTATTTTATTCATTTATAGATGCTGAAATCAAAGTACTTCTCAGGCAAAGGGTCTATTGGATAGGGCCAAGCTCAGAAGTGTTGAGTAAGGATTGGAATAATACTTCATTTCCAGGCCTGGTCTCTAACCCAAGGCTTCAGCAGACCCAGAAGGATCAGCACATGACTTCTCTCTTCAAAGCTGTGACAGGATCACCATGAAACTTGTGGATTTTTCACAGAGTGGGACTTGGTTAGAGGAGAAGAACACCCCAATTGATCAAAAATGGAGGTTGCTGAAGATTTTTTTTTCCCTGCAGATAGTAGTATTAGCTTGATGAGCATGAGCAACCATGCTCTCAATCTAGGATCTGGATTACTTCTCACCTCCTCCTGCCTAGGCTTCTTGGGTGGGCAAACTTGTATAGTCATATATGGCCCTGTGCTCAGCAGGGCTTCATGCTTGGCTTACTACTCTAATACCTAATACTCTAATACTCTTAATACTTAATACCCTTGTCTTGAAATTCACAATAATTTTGCCTTCGAACTTGTGTTTTGTAAGCAAAGTCTATGGGACAGTGGAGAATGTGTGAATAGAGAAAGTATGTGCCATGGACACGCTCACCATCTCTTGTTGCCCCATAGTGTTGGCAGTCCCTCAAGAGTACAGAATTCCAGTGGCGCTCAGTGAGACTCAACGCAAGTGAAAGACAAATCTGTGAGTAAGTGGGGGCATTGACAGTACTCAGAGGTAGTGCTGTTTGAACCAGAACTTGCTCAAAGGCAAAAAGAAGGCAGTGGGGTTCTTTGAAACACTAATGAACAAGGAACCCTACCATAGAGTTTCTTATCCTCATTCCTTCCCTGTATTTACCAACCATCTATGCCGAAAATGATGACACAGGAGGAAAGGGAAGGATAGGACAGCTCACAGTTCTTTTTCTTTTCATTCCTTCCTTATCAGAGAGCTGACGTCAGAGAGAGCTGGTAGAATGTTTGGATTTAAAAAGTGAAATAAAACCAGTTGAGTAAATTTTGTTTGAGGTTTCCATCATTCAGGTAAGAAGAGAATACCTATGCATGTATGACCAAGGAAATATGAATTGTGTAATTTTGGTGATTCTGCAAATAAAATGCTCTCCTATAACACTGAACAATATAAAGAGGGATGGTAAAATTCATGCTAATAATTTAAAATTTTAATTTTTATTTAGCAATTCAACAGCAAATAGAAAACAACACAACAAATTGAGAGAAACAAAGAAAGAAGTTTTATGTGTCAGTTCCTCTAACAGCACTTTTTTCCTGCTTTTTGAACAAGGAGCCCTACATTGTCATTCTATACGGGACCCCACAAATTATGTGGTTGGCCCTGCTCCTGCCCTTATGGTTAAGAAAACAGCAGTGAAGCACCAGGGCTCATCCAAAGTGATGAAGGGAAAAGTTGGACTCCATTCTTCTCATGAGTGGGTAGACAGCTGCTTGTGGTAAGGTTCTCCAACGTTGAGAGAAGAGGGAACTAACACTCCTGAATGAGTATGAGGAAACCCAAGGCAAATTCAGGTTCACCACATACACTCAGGGACGTCAGATCCACCCCTGAACCAGATGTGACAGAAGATGAAGAAGGTCCGCTCCTGTGTGTGTCGCCCATGAGCTCACGTGTGGAGAGAACCCTGCACACACACACACATTCTTGCGCACGGGGCTGTGGTCTTGGCACACTTGTGAGGTACACGGCGCATGTGTATCTGTACGGGATGTGTGCTTGGGCACCTGGGAGAACTTGAGACGGGTGGTCTTTACGTGGATCTCTGGGGACCGGCTGACAGACGTGAAACACCTTTAAGGCTAGGGTGAAAATGGTGTCCTTCTGGAACTCGGTCCTCAGGACACCACAGCAGAGTAGAGAGTGATACCAATGAGTCCGGGGGACTATGGAGGACACATAGCTATATTTCCAGGACCAGGTTTTTTCTTGTAACCACTCTCCTTTCCAACTTTATATCAAAAGGGGACAGACACTTGCTGATTTAGGTAAAGAACAGAAATAATTTCTTTCTAAGAAGGAGCGACGAAAGTGACCCTACTTGCCTCCAAGGCTGTGAAAGACTATTCCTCCTCCACCCCTGGATAAAAAATGGGGCGGGGGAGGGGGGGCAGGCCCCTGAACTAGGACTTCCAGTGACGTGGACAGTGGATGTCGGGCATGTTGGCCTGGTTTTACTCCACACTGGCAGGTCCCTAAAGATGGCACTGCCATCCGCTCTGCTTTCTTTAGCTGGACAACGCGTCACCCTAAGAGCTGGTGCAGTCCAGTCTGTGTCACCTCTGATCCTGTTTCTATGTCTGGACTCGATGCCTTTGGGTTATTCTAGCTCTGGAGATGCGCCTTGCTGTGGCCACAAGCGTTGCAGATGTTAACTTCCAAGCACCCTCTCACCCCCACCCCCTGCTGAAAGAGATTCACTTCTCCTGTTAATTTGGTGACCCAGCCCCCTCCCACACGCCCAGGATCAAAAAGCTACTAAGTCACCGCTTGCCAATCCCATCCTCAACCCGGTGGTCTTCACTACTACCAGCCTGGCCCAGTCCAAAAAACCATTGCCTGTCACCTTCCCCATATCTCTAAGTGCATTTTAACTTCACATTCAAACGGTGCCCCCACATCTATATTTAAAGGCTGTGTGTGTGGGGGGGGGGGGAGTACTCCCCCCTCCAGAGACTTGAACTCCACCTCCCAGAAGTGGCTGCTTTTCAGAGTGGAGGTGATTCAGCTTTCCTAGAAGATCATTTGCAGGGAAAAAAAAATACAGTACTACCGCTGAGAGTGCTGCTTGCTTCCCTAGATTAAAAAAAAAAAAAAAAAATCCTGCTCTCAGACACATGGAATTCCCATTGACGAGGTTTGGCCAACGCCAGGCACGGAATTTTTCCCATTAAAGATAAAGCTCAGTATGAAAGGGGGGGGGGGGTGGAAGAGGGGGTCACTTTCTTTTCAGCCTTTTCTACTCTCCCGAGGATTTGAACTCTGGCCCCCAAGGTCAAATGGCCGATGTTCAAAAGTCCCCCCTCACTGTCGCTCCACCTCTCTTCCCCAAGTTCCTTCCTAACAAAGAATGACTCTCTTTGCCACACACAATAAAGCTCTGGTGGATTTACCCAGATTAGAGAAGCCCTTGAAGTCTCTGTCAAAACTAATCTTCTCAGGAGAAACACTTGTTGATAACCACCTTGCTTTGTGGGGCAGCGGGGAAACCAGGGCCCCGCTGGAAAACCTGGCCTCTGACCTCCCATCTCCCCATGGCACCAGGCGCCGCACAGCCCCTGACCTCACAGAACACACCCCAGCACACATACACCCTGCACGCCCTCGCCCCCTAGCAGCTTTTCCTCTTCAAGCTGGACCCATCTCCACACCAGGCTCCCAGAGCAAAGAGGCCAACTCTGCAGCTTCTCAGGCTTGAGAGACCCTGGCTGGGTGCCAGCCTTTCCCTCCTCTGCCACCCCTGCCAGGAACCCTCCACCCTGCTGAGTTCAGCCTCTCTTGTCTTCATGCTGCAAAGTTTGCCAGGCGCCTTTTCAGGCAGTTTTCCTCTATACAACCGGCCCCAAGAAATCATGCATAAAGATTTCCCTCTACAGGTGGTTGTGAGCTGTAGCAGTTTTTCTTCTTGCAATGGAAATGTAGTTTTTTTTTTTAATTTCATTTTACCCACTAATAGGTTTTTTTTTATTATTTTGATTGCACCCACTAAAGAGCATTTTCTCCAAGTCGTGAGAAATTAAATCCTCTATGCAAGAAATATTCCCACCATCACCACCACCGTGCCCTGACTCTTTATCTCCCCACACTCCCTCACTTTGCTCTGACTTCATGAAGCCTTTTGCAACTAAATTTTCATGTGCAAAATGATCACAAGAATGAAGACACTTAGTGAATGAGAATCAACCCAAAATAGGACAAAGTGGAAGAAGCATTTGCCCACTACAGAAGCGCCCTCCACCGCCGCCCCCCCCAAAACATTAGGGTGGGGGGAGACGAGGCAGCACCCTCTACCCAGTTTACCACCACAGGATCCTCTTCCAACTGGCATGCCTCTTGCAAAAATCACACATACACACACAACCACGGAAAGCCTGCTTAAGAAGTCTAGGCAATCTGTACAAATATAATTGTTCAGTGAAAAAGACAGTAATCATGGCCAGTCACCCAGATCTACTCCTCCAAACATACACCAACTGACATCATAAACTTTGCAAAAGCCAAACACAAGACAGTGCATGGTATAACCTACCTTGGCGAGCTCCTTCACTTTTTGTGCAAATGTTTCCCCTCCGCATGCTTTACATAGATTTCTAGGGAAATTTGGAAGGACTGGTGAGGGGGTGGGAGAGGTGAGGGAATGAGGGTAATATAAATAAGGAAGCATTTTAAATGCACCACGCAAAAAGCTCGGGATTTCACGTTATGTGTCTGCACTCTTCCCGGAGCAAAGCAAAACAGTTCGCGTTCAGTGCCAGACTTGGAGGGAGAGGGAGAAGAGAGAGGGAGGGGGAGACAGGGAGGGGGGAGAAAAGGAGAGAAGAGAGGGAGGGGGAGAGAAAGAAAGAGGGTGGGGAAGGCTGAAGGAGAGAGAAGAAGAGAAAGAGGAAATGAGAGAGGGATAGAGGGAGAGGAGAGGGGAGGTGAGCGAGGAGGGAGGGGGAGAGAGAAAAAGAGAAGAAAGGAGGGGGGGAGCCAGAGGAAAGGAGAGAGGAGGCAGCCCCCCTCCCACGTTCCCACCCCCACACATTCAGGCACCTCCTGAGTAACTGATCAGAGCAAAGAACTCATCACCCACGTTCAAAAACCCGGTTTGGGGACTAAGTCCCCATGCACACACTCCCGAGATCTATTTATAGACAGACCCTAATAATATGCATTGCATTCTGCACGTAAATGTGTGTGTGCACGGATTACATACAGTTCCTTTGACAGGTATGATTTTTTTTTTTTTTTTTTTTGGCACTGCAGTGCGTCTGATTGTATCTGTTTGGATTTTCTTCTTTCTTTTTTTTGCATCAGGAAAACATGCATCAATTATGAAGGTGTCCGGGGAGGGGGAATGGTGGGGGTCTCAATGCTAATAAAACCCTGGCTCCCCCCAACCCCCGCAAATCTGGGATATTTGCAGAGTTGGGGCTGTTTGAAAAGGCTCCAGCTCTGGCTCGGTGTAGCACGCCCAGTTCCAGCAGTGTGTGCTATTGACCTGCATTGACGTCAGTGCGTCATTAGGTCTCCCTTAGAAACACTGACTTTCAAAAATAGTATCAAATTAATTCAGTTGGAGCCTGGTGAAGAAAGGCTACTAGCTGGAATCAGCCATAAAACTCCAGAATTTTCAGCCCTAGATCTCTGCTTTTTCTAGGAGCCAAACAGAAATCAGATTGTATGGAAAATGCCATTGATGGGATTTTTTTTTTCCCTTAAGAAAAGGGACCAAATTAGATTGCAAAACCCAGAACTGCTTTTTTTTTTTTTCCCTTTCCCCTCTTTTTTTCTGATCTAAAAATAACCCCTTGCTTGAGCTGACTGCGGTATCTTTTGTGTTGCGGCTCTCTGTTTTTAGCAGTGTGGTCCCAGAGAAGGCTGGAACTCAAGTACAGATATTGATCTATTGTTATTTGCAAAGCAAGGAATTAATTTTAATGAAACAGGTGTGCCTTATGGTGGCAGTGGGTAACAGAGAAGAGGGGGCACCATGGGAGAGACTTATGCCATTCACACTTTCCTGTTTCATTTTTTCCAATTCATTTTTTTAAGATATAATTCCCACCCCACGTGTCTCACGTGGCCTCTGACCAGCACATGCAACCCCCATTCATACAAACACAAAGCACCAGCGCATTCACACTTAGCAGAGACAGTACATTCATAAGCAAAGGCTCTGGGATGTTCCTTCCTCTCATGGCTGCTTGGCAGAAAAGACCTAGCAGCCCACCGAAACAGGATTAGGTTTAATCTGGGGGATTTCAGTATGCAATTAGATTGATAATTAGATTGTACTATTAAATTCTGCACTTACTAAAAAATCTACTTTTTATGGGGAGCAACTGCGCCCTTCACAGAGCTAACAATACAGTTTTAACCCATCTGTTTTACAACCATACAGTTTTATACATACCTACGCATTACATACGTGAATATAAAGGGTGCCTCCCCAACGGAAGTGAGGTGGGTGATACAGAGTGACTCTCAAAGCTTGGGGGGAGGGTGGCTATTAGATTTTTCTATTTTCAGAGGAGGCAGTTTACCACAATTTTGTAGAGCCTTCATTCCCCACATTTCTTGCTCCCCAACCCTCTGTCTGACCCACTCTCCTCCAATGGGCAGCACTTGTGCCTCTCAGTGATAAAAGAATTTGGTTTCTCTGACCCATTCAGTCTTTTGCCTCTGCTGAGACTGTTAATGAGGGGGACTAATTAAGGCCATTGTGTACAAGGGCCCTCTTAGGAGGCTACTTGGATGACAAGGGATGTGGGGGGCCTTGGGTGGAGGAGAAGGAGAACCCAAGATATATTTAAATCATTTGACTTAAAATTAAATGGGCCTTACATTTTTTTTTTTTTTTTTTGGTATACCTACAATGTCAGATTGCCATTTTATAACTACCGAATCAGCTGTGCTTATCATGATTTCCTACAAGAATGAGGACCTTTCTTTCCAGCCCTGAAATCTAGCTGAGAGAGAAGGGGGTAACATGTCGACCTCAACGTTTCCAGACAAGGACAGAATGTGCATAAATTCTACCACAATGGGCTAATAGATCAGGGAAGTGGAGGTCAGAGAAAAATCATACCCCAGCCACTCATCGGCCCCTTGCTCAGCCCCAAGGAGGAGCACTGAGGGCAAATCAGGAGGCTGTGGGGCTAGAGTTTATCTAAGGACAATTTCTGGTGTTTGGAGGAATCTTCAACTAATAACAGGCTGACCACGTGGTTTCCTTTGTCTTTCCCTGCCTTTCTTTCCTGAGGGTTCAGGGAAGACAAGGCAATTGCCAATGGCTCAAGCTGCCACAGTAGCAGCAGCAAAAGGGAGGTGCTCTGAGCAAACGAGTGTCCCCCTCTCCCCCAACCCAGCACTTACAGACTGTGGTCTAGACGCTGATTGGTGGAGGATTCCAGACGCCAAGCACCTGCAAACCACTACCCCAGCTTGCAAGGGCTCCCATACACACTTCGTCCCAAATGCATTCATTCACAGACACATACAGTCATTCATGCACCTGCACACAACCACATTCATTCATATTTTAGCCACAACACCGGCCGTGCATTTGCCTGCAAAGCCTGGGCAAGTGTACATGCAAGAACATGCCTTTATAAGATTGCATTCTACCCCTCCCCTCCTACACACACTCAGACACACACACACACACTTGGCTTTCTGCTTCTTTCCCCGGGGTGTGTGGGTGTGTGTATGTGTGTGTGGTGGTGGTGTTCAACTCTGAAGTGTGCAAAATCCTGGCAGGAATAAATTTCTGCCATTGAGATGGTGGAATCCCCAGTCTGCATCAAGACCCACTGACCTTGTCCGTGATTAAATCATGGACGAGACGCCCAAGTGTTGGCAGAGCTGCAAATGCCTAGGTGAATGAGGGGGGCCAGCTCTTTTCCTGGCCCGATTTTCCTCCCTTGGCAGCCCAGAGAATAAAAAGAGGGCCAAGGGAGGGGCTTGCAGTGTGTCCCAAGGCTGTGCAGTGCCCCAGTTGGCTGGTTCAGATCTTGTCCTTTGGGGAGAGGTAAGCATCGTGGAGAGCTGTCAAGTACTACCAGAGCCAAGGCTTGGCATTTCCAGGCCTCAGAGATTCTTGTTGGTCTGCACACCAAGAATGGGGAGCTGGGGATGCTCATCAGCCCCTCCCAAGCCACCCGGCCCTCTCTCCACTCTGCTCTGTGCCCTGCCCAGAGGCTGACCTCTGTGGTCTACATTAATAGACTCTTGATCTCTGGTTCGCCAATGCGGGTCCCTGACAGGGACACTGAGGACAAGAAGGGAACACAGTAAGGGATTTAGTCCCTTATGTCCCTCCCTTTCAAGTTATGGGCTGTCTGTGGCTATGTCCCATTACTAAAAGCCACAGCTCCTGTTACGTGGCTCTCTTGAACACCTAGTTATAGCTCTAAGGGGTGTGTGTGTGTGTGTATGGATGCATCTAGACCATGAATGCTCAAGTTCTCTGCACATGTGGAACTCTTCAGCAGCACAGGAAGTCCCAAATCCACATGCTTCACTGGGTCCTACTTGGTTGCCTAGAACAACTGCCCATCAGAACGCTGTAGGGGTAGTGTTTGTTTTATGTGCATAAAGCAAGCTGGGCTTTTGCAGTGAACTCTACAAGACCAAAGACTAGATGCTGCTGGAGATACTGGAGAGTAGTGTTTAAGGAGAACCCCAAAGTGGATCACCAAGTTAGCTGTGCACCAGCTTCATGATCCTGCCCAAGTTACTTAATTTCTCTAAGCCTCAGTTTGCCCCTCTGTAAGATGGGAATAAAACAGTACTCTACTCTTGGAGTTGTTACAAGGACTGTATGAAATAATCTATGTGAAAATGTATAATATAGTACCTCGTTTAATGCACAGTAAAAGTCAAAGATTTACTAAGAGAATAAATAAGCATTCTATAAATAGCCATCTATGGGACATCTAGAACTTTTAAAGTTTTTGAGCCAGAGCCAACAATAAGATATTTTATACCATGACCTGAAGACACACACACAAACACACACACAAACTGAAAGGCAATATTGGCCTTACAACTTGCAATGCACTTTGCTATTTTATTTGTTCTATTTCATCAAAAAAAAAAAAAAAAGTTCAGTTCACAACCAATTAAGGGGAAGACAGTGATCTAGTGGACCTTCCAGGAATCTATGTAGTGATCTATGTAATGAAGACACCTTTTCAGGTGACAGAATAGATAAAGACCATTTCCTGTTATCTTCTAAACAGGTGTAGTCACGTTATAGGGGAAAAATCGGTTGAAGATACTCTGTACAGAATGTGAAATTCACTCAAACAGCACTTGAGTGGTCTTCTGCGTAAGAGACTAGGAGACAGGGAAGGGGACCCAAATGGATCCACATGGTGCTTGCTTTCAAGGATGTTCTGGGTGAGTAAGAGAGTTAAGATTAATTCGTTTAACAAACTGAGCACCTGCCATGTGTGAGAAAGCTTTGTTCTACATCAGTGAACAAGGCCGAAATTCCTGACTTCATGAAGCTTACCTTCTCATGACGGTGAGAGACAACGAACAAATAAACAACAGAATTAATGTAATAAGGCTTAGATAGTGGTAGCGGGTTTTAAGAAAAAGCAAGGAAATGGGAGAGGGACGGGCAGGAAAACCAATTGTAGATAAGCTAGCCAGGGAACACGTCTCTAAGAAGGTATCTGACCAGAGACATGAAATGCAGCAGTGAGCCCTATAATTTCTAAGAGATATGCACTCCATTAAGAGGGCCAACAAGGGTAAAGCTTCTGAGGAAGACATGAAATGTTCTAGAAACAGGAAGAAAGCCAGTGTGGCTAGACCTTAGTGAACACAGGAGAGGTAGATGGGGCCAGATGACACAGGGTCCTAAATGTTGAGATAAATCTTGTGTTACATCTGAATGTGGATGGAAAACCATTGTAGGGTTTTGAGCAGGAGAATGACATGATCTGGTATATTTTTTTTTTTAAGATTTTATTTATTTATTCGACAGAGAGAGAGATCACAAGTAGGCAGAGAGGCAGGCAGAGAGAGAGAGGAGGAAGCAGGCTCCCCGCCAAGGAGAGAGCCCGATGCGGGGCTCCATCCCAGGACCCTGGGATCAGGACCTGAGCCGAAGGCAGAGGCCTTAACCCTCTGAGCCACCCAGGCGCCCCAGATCTGGTATATGTTTTAAAAAGATCACTCTTGTTGCTATGTGGAGGACTGACCGGAAAGGGCAAGAGGGAAGCAATGGGACGGGTCAGGAGGCTAACTCAGCAGTCCAGACAAGAGATGACAGTAGCTAGGACGAGGATGACAGTGATGGAGGTGGAAAGAAGTGGCTGGATTAGTGGTACCTACTTTGAAAGCTGATGCCTCTACGTATCTGGAATACAACGGAGAACGTGAGGTGCCAAGATAGAGTACACGATGTTGTGGGAACTCAGATGAAAATTACATCTGGCTGTGGGATGAGCTGGCACTTGAGCTGTGTCTTCAAGGATGAGTGGGCAGAAATGGTGCGGGAGGAGAGGACATTCCAAAGAAAGGGAAAGCTTACAAGTGAAGGCACCAAAGAGGGAAAACAGAAGGCAGAATTACCAAGAGTAATTCTGTGGATTATGGTAGGCGTGAAAGGGTAGATAGGGGGCAGGGCTGACAAGGTAGGTTTGGGATAAATCATAAAGGGCCTGCGTTGCCATAATTGAGTTTGGGCAATGGAGAGCTGCTGCACGTTCCTAATAGGGTTTTATATGATCAGAGCTGAAATTTGGAGAATATTGTGCAACCAGAGGACTGCAGGGGAACCTGGAAGCTTCTGCTTTGGGTCTTGATAGATTCACTCATTAAGGAGATCTTTGACTTCCTCTGATCCTTTTATTAGATCTTTTATTAGAGCCTTTCACTAGATCCAAAAGGGCCTTCTCCATGACCAATCGGGTGGCCAACCTTTGCCTCTGCCTTTGTTCATGTAGTTCTCAGCACCTAGGGTGTCTTCTCTGGCTCCTGTTCACTTACTCAAATCCCCGCCCCCCCCATCCTTTTCTGGCTCCTTGGCATCTACTGCTCTCCCCCTTCTACCAAAGCACTTGTCTACACCACTCATGTTGGCTTGTAACCTCATACACCTGCTTACATTTCCTTAAGCATGTGTTTCTAGAATGTAGGACTTCCCCTATGAGATATAAATTCCTTTCTGACAAAGATCTTACCTGGCACTCCCTCTGTTTTCTCCACAGTGTCCAGCACTCAATAACTATTCAAATATATTGACCACCCTCATACCTAATAAAGTGAGTGTTGAGAGCCAAGGAGTCTCCTTAAGAGCTAAGGGCAGAAAGACACTTGTCCATATATACTGATATCTAGACACATAGCCCGAGGGAACACAACTCCCTGCTCCGTTCCTCCTCTCATTTCCTCACCACCCTAGAAATGAACCCACTAAGACCTGGACACACTTGGGTTTTCTTCCATAGAACAACTCTCCTGGGAAATTACCCTTGCTCTAGGGAATATAATACATGTTCCAGAAAACAGCCCATGATTTCCCACAGGAAGACAGGGAAGTGAGCCTGAGTCAGATTTAGTGTCTGCCCCTCTCCACCTCAGGCCCCTGCCCCTCCACCAGCGGCTGGCGGTCGGGTGGTTGTCCTGGCTCCTCCCTCCCAGTCTCTGTGCCACACTATTTCATGGAGCCCATTTACTTACCTTAGGGCCTTCCACTCCGGAGTGCTTTCCCCTGGGCACTGCCCTTCCCCATTCCACCAGCCATGGGAAATAGCAACCAGTGAGACACAAGTTTCAAGACTGCAACAGGGCCGTGTGAACTCTCTCAGCCCCTGACACCTTGCAGGAACACGGGTCACTTAAGGACACACTGCAAAGACACAGATGACGGGTTTCCTTCTCTGTTGCTGTGGACACTCAAATTGGTGTTTGGCCTGTCCTTGGCCTCCATTGCTTACTGGTTCTTCCCAGATGCTCCATCTGCCACTTCCTGGAGAGGGGTTGGGGGGTCGGGGTTGTCAGCGAGGTCACTGACCCAGTAAGGATGAAGTTGTCAGATTCTTGGTCATGCCTTGAACTTGGTGCTTGGCCCGGGCTCCAATAAGCCAGGGTACCCGACCCAAACGAGCTCAGAGTCTGGTGGTCAAGACCAACCCACACTGCTCTGCCATGGCGCTGGCGCAGTAATGGAGATTAAAGAGGTCTGCGGGAATCTCCTCATTTCAAAACCTTTTCTGCCTGCCTCCCTCCAGCAAACCAAGCTTAGGTTTAAATCTAGAACCAGCTCTTCGCTCTTCGCTTGGGGGAAGAGTCCTCCCTGAAACTCAGGTGGATGGGGGAGGGGGGAGGGAGACCTCCTTTCACCGAGTTCCAACTCCCTCCTCGAAAGCCAGGCCACCAAAAAGCTCTGCACCCCCCAGCCCCCAACTCCTGAGCAGTGAAGTGGGGAGTCCGGAGGCCGGGCGTGCAGGGGCTAGGGGAGGTCGGGAGTCGGGCGTGGCTACACAGAGCAGACTTTCCCGCAGCCTCCCCAGGCCCGGCCGCCCCCGCCGCCACCGCGGCCTCCCTCCCACGCGTGGAAGCCGCACGGCGGCGGAGGCGGCGGCCGGGCTGGGCTGGCCGGTCACGCGGGCGGCACGCGGCCCTGCGCCGCGGGCACGTGAGGGGGCGGGGCCTGCGCCCAGGATCCCCTCTCGCGGCTGCTTGCGTAGGAGCCTGGAGCCCGCCCGCGCCCGGGCTCGCGCTTGCACCCGCGCGCCCGCTCCCTCCCCGCGCCGCCCCGCCCGGCGCCACCACCCCCGCGCCATTGCGCGCGCCGCCTCCGCCTGGAGAGCTCCCGCGCGGGGGCGGGCCGCGGAGCCGGGGGAGCGGGAGCGGGCGAGGAGGAGGCAGCGGAGGCGTGCGGACTAGAGGAGTGGGGGTCCGGGGCTGTGCGACGCCCCCCTCCCCGGGAAGCACCCTCCCCCACTCCCTCCAGAGGCTCTCCCGAATGCTCCGGGGTTTTGGGGGGGGGGATTGGGGGCGCGGGGAAGTCGGGCTGCGGGATAGAGCTGCGGGCTGGAGGAGGCGAGGGGTGCAGTCGGGTGCGAGAACCCCTCCTTCCCCCCATCCACCCACGCGCCCTCCCGACGCTGATGATGTCCTGCCCGCTCCGCTGCTCTGGCTCGGCTCGTGACTCTGCTTCGTGCTGGCAGAATTCCGCAGCGTGCACACGGGGGCGGGGGCGGCGGGGGGGTGTCTCCCAGCGTTGCCCCTTGAGCATTCCCACCTTCGGACCTGCCAGGCACTTCACTTACCTGCCCCCACCCCCACCCCCCAGACAGTGGCCTCACACAGGTCATTCCCAGGCCCAACCCTGTGTCCCCATCCACTCCACAGGACAGTCTTTTGTCTCCATCCTGTACCTTGTTCCCCACCACCACCCCAAGGCAAAGAAGGCACCCATCTTTTGGGGGGCTCTCATAACCCCACCTCCGGTATCCACATGGGTGCTGGCAGCAGAGGGGAGTGGGGCAACACAGACTGTCCATGCAGCCCCTTCGATGTACACGATCTTGGAACAGAGCAGTGGAAAAACAAACAGGAACTCTGCAAGAGGAGATGGAACCAAAACACCAGCTCGTTTCCACCCTCCACGTGTTGATCACTGACCACGTGTGCCCGCCCCCGGGGTAAATATTGTGGTTTGGTTCCGCTCAGCACCCAGAAGACGCACTCGCTGCCCCTGGTAACTGGGCAGCAAGGCCTTGCCCAGGGCTCTGTCTTCTGGGATGCAGTGCTTCTGACGCAGGGTCCAAGATAAGGTGGTGTGTTGGACACACAGAGAAGGGTAGGGCGAGAAAATAAATATTATGAAAAGCAAGACGTACTCGGTAAATCAGAGTTGGTGCCCTCCAGTTGGCAACATCCTGCACCGGAAGGGATGGACTCCTTTTTAGAGGGAGGACTGTGTGAGAACTATGTTGCCTCTCACCTAGCCAGAGGCTGATTTCGGATGCAGCCCTGAGAGACAGAAGAGATCCTGTGTTGCCTGGGCTGAAATTTCACTGGGGAGTGGGGGAGTGAGGCAGTGGGGCTGGGCTTCTGACCTGGGCATTGAGAATTTCCAGTTCCAGGGATAAGGACTATCTAAGAGCTTGACCTGGAGAGGCTCTTTAAAACTACTAGGCAGACGAGCTCTATCATCCCCTCAAAAGAAGTCTAAGAAGTAGGTTCAGTTTTCTTTGGTCCTCCTCTGCTGTAGGCTACTGGATGTTTGAATCTGATTGCCTTTAACTTTGGAAACTCGAGGCCATCTTTCAGAAAGCCTGTTACATTCCATGCCATATTCCTCAGATTTCCTGTTGCTCTGGATAGCACAGCAACTTACTCTTTGATTTGAGTTCATTTTACTACCTGATGTCTGCTGGAAGGTGGGGATTTATGTGCAAAGGGCCTCAGGAGAGGGCTTCACTGCTTGGGGTGGAGATGACAGTGCACAACTTTCGGATCCTTTGAGCACTTATTGATTCATTCATGATTTTTGAGGGCTCATTATGTTCTATGTGTAGGGGGAGAAAAAATTTTCTTTTACTTTTTAAGTTTCTTCTATCTGTTCTAAGAAGTTGACATGAGACAGATGAACAGGAGAAAATCAGACTTAATTTTGTACATATAGGGAATCCATACAGACATGAGATTCCAAAGACAGGCAAAATTGAACTAAGGAGAAGGGGGTAGGGGGGTTGGGACCTCAAAGGGAAGGAATGCTACTCCCAGGAGTAAATGTTTGGTAAGCAAGTGGATGTTAGACCTGTCAGAAATAATGGGACATGGACAAGACTTTGATCAAACAGACCTTGCTAGGTTCTTCCCTGTCTACCATTCCTAGTTCATATTATAATGCAGTTATCTATGGTGGTAGCTCTCTTCTTAGAGCAGCTCCTCTGCCTAAATTCTTTTAGGCAGTTGGAGTGAGGTCAGAGTTTCTTCCCGAGTCCTTTAGACCTTTATTGTTTTCAGCTGGAAATAATCTGCATGCCAATGTGGCACATTTTAAGGTAGCCTGCCCTTCACCCCTACATGCCTTGTGCAAAGCACTGGGAAAACCTAGTTAAAATAAAATGAGCTCTAATGGGGAGGAGTTTGGGGTCCACTGGAAAGATTGGGAATGATTATGCCACAGTGAGGTCATTGATACAACTGGATTGTTCGTGAGAGGCAGTAAGGTCAGAAGCTGCCGAATTCTGCCCTGGGGAAATACATGGGTCAGCTCGAGTTACTGGCGCTGCAGTAACCAGTGACCAAAACATTTCAAGTAGCTTAAAACAATCAAGGTCCACTAGAGGTCCCCCCTAGTTCTGCCTTGTGCTCTCTTCATTCTGGAACCAGAGGTAAAGGTATATAGTCTCTGTGTGGGTCTGGCTGATCTCGATGGCAGAAGGAAAAGAGATATGGCAGAGCCAAGTAATAGCTTCTGCTCCAAAGTGTTGTATCCCCAACTCACACTTCATTGGCCAAAGCAAATCATGTGATCAAGTTGGCAGTAAATGGAGCAAGAAGTATAATCTTTCTGCACAGTGAGGCCAATAGGAAGGGGCAGTGAATATATAGACTAATTTACAATCCTCCACAGCCTCCCAATCAGCCTAGGCTGATTGCAAAAGCAGATTAGAACTGGGGCAGGTGGGCAGATAAGGTAGGAGAAGATATTCTGCAGCCACATGGGCCACAGTTTTAGAATTATAAAACTTCCTGGTGCCTTCAGGACAAGCCAGTCACCCCTCATTCAGCAGCCTTTCCTCCGACATCTGTGTAGTATAGGGCATTATTCTTCATCTATCCACCCCCTTCTTTTAAGTGAATCTCTTTAGGGGCTTGCCCCCAGCCCTGTTTCAAGGATTGTCGCTGGAGAAAGGTGATTGATTGTTGTGTGTCTTCCCAGAAAAAAATGGACCCAAATTACCCCCAAAAGACTCTTGTCTTCCATAAATACTGGAAAGCAGACAAAAAGATCAGCTGATTGTCATGTGGTTCTTAACACCTTAAAGACTGCACAGTGGTGGGTCTTTATGTGTATACATGGGGGCTGGGGGCTACCAGAATCACCACTGCAGATGTCAGGTCTTCTAAGATTCCAGCCTGTGTTCATGGGACACAATTTCAGGGGGTGTCTCTAGGTGGTTCTGATGGCCACCTGGATGTCAGCAACCCAGCCTCTCTCTCCTGGTAAGCCTGATCAGTAACGGCCTCATTCCCATCTTCCTCTAGCACTTTCTATCCTGTTTCAGGAATTAAAAGAGGACACCTCTTGGCCAAGATGCATAGGTGTTGGTGTCAAATAGCCCCTCAAATGCTATTAAGCAAGAGTAAAAATGTTGTTATTTATTTCTGAACTATTAATGAAACCTTGCATAGTAGTTAGACTTTGACTCAGAACTGGCATGCTATTAGCTTCACCTAAATATTCTTTTGGCCAAAACAAGACACAAGACCAAGTCCAACACCAGTGAGGCAGAGAAATATACTGAAGAAAAAAAAAAAAATCCAGCTTTTCTCAGTGCTGCAAAAATTGAGATTAGCAATGGGATTAGGGCTACTGGAAATTTCCAAAATTCCATCTGTATGGCCTTATTCACAATCGTCTCATGTTCATGTGAACATGCATAAAAGGGTTCTGCTGAGAAAATCACATATCAAGTGTTTTACTCCTCTCTAACTTCCCTTTCCCCTGGTCCCAGCCTTCAGGCTTCCTCCAGATTTTCCTACAACTATCTGTGATTCATTTCACCTGTTTTTGAGATTGTGAGGGCTGATCCAAGAGCTATTGTTAGTGTGTATCCCCAACAGGTGAGTGCCCACCTGTCTGGAATATCGTAGAAGTCATTCTTGTTGTGTGTGGAAGTTGGATAAGAAGAGATTACTTCTTGAGCCCTTTCCCATTCTACAGTATTCAAATTCTGGGTATCCAATGTTAATTTCTGACCTATGTAGTTGATTTTTGGACACAGGATTTGATCTGTGAATCTTTGATCTCCTTGTTTCCCGTGTCTTCAATTTGGGATCCATCAGGGTGTAGGACCACAGTAGGCTCATATGCCAAGAAGACCACTGTTCTGTCCTCCCTGGGGGAAACTAGGAGGAATAGAAATTGCGAGAATGTAAGTTTCTCAGTACCCACATTTTTTTTTTAATAGCACTTCTCTCTGCTTCTGGACAGCTACTGGTGGAAGAACGGTTCTAGAAACATTAGTCTCCCCCATTCTTTCTTTAAAAAATATACATTTATCTAAGAAAGCAAGCACAACTTTATATTTTCTATTCCAGGGGCTCAAAGCGCCCAACACCAGGAAGTTCTGCTTAGTGTCTAACTTTATTCTCTATGGTTAAAGGCCATCCTCTCTCCGTTCTCATCTTTCACACCTTTGCATATGGTGAGGGCCATCTGTAATGTTGGTTTTATGGAGACCTGTTTGTTTTGTGTTTCCAGAAGAAAGAACTGGTATTGTTTTCTCTTATTTCACATCAACAAAGAATCACAGAATGAGTGTGATCATCCCCATAAGAACTTGCGATATTCTGAACGTTGCCTTTGGAGCCAGACTGTCTGTGTTCTACTTCCAGTTCTTCTACTTACGAGGTGTGTGGCCTTGGACAACTTATTCAGCCTCTCTTGTTCACAATCTCCTTGTATGTAAAATGTGATTACAGTAGTACCTAAGAAACAGAGTTCTCTTAAGGGATAAATGAGTTCATGTATGTAAGGAGCTTAGAATCGTATCTGGCACATACATGTTCATCCATGTTCACATAGATGTAAGACCTAGCCATTGTCCTCAAAGAACCCAGACCCCAGGGAGGGAAATGGCACTGACCACACTGAGGCACTGGAGTATAGCTGTTCTCTTGACTAAAATGGTGAGGGGATATGGGTGGTTGTAGGAACACAGAGAGAGGAGGTTACAAGGAGGTAGATTTTTATTTGAGGTAACATCTTCCTAACAACTAGAATTTATCAAAAAATTAGTTAAGCAATGGGATCCTCTGTCATCAGAAACAGTCAGGCAAATCCTGAATACCCATCCAGATGGATGGTAAATGAAATTCTCTAGAATTTGAAAAACAGACTTTGCAAATGGTTTGTTCATGGACTGGATCTCACTGCAAAGGTGTGTTGTTTGGGCTGCAATATATTTTTTAAAAGTGAAATGAGTTGCCAACAGATTAAGAGTTTTTTTGCTGAACAATGTAGATTTTTTTTTTTTTTTTTCAGAGTTGAAAGATCTGACAACACTGAGTCTACAATCTTCTATGCCAGTCATGGAGCTGAGCTGTGGCTACTCCCTTAAGACAGACCCCATTTTACGTATATGTATGTCTTATGCCTTCTAGGATCTCTTCTCTTATTTATGGGACTCACTTGGCTCCTATGTTATTCTGAATTTAAAACACCTGTGGCAGAATGTTTGCCTAGGAGGAGGCTCGATCAAGCCATATCACCTTCAGGATGACCTGATCCCACATGAACTCCCTCCTAATTCTGAGAGCCTGTACTTGTATTCTGGGACACAGGTCTGACCCCTAACACAACACCATTCACCAAACAGGCCCTGCACACCTACTCCTTGCTATGCCCGGTGACTGATCCTGGAGCTCTACAATACTACACTAGACTTCAAGGGGTCCTCGATTAAATATTGAAAGGAGGACATTTGTTTCCTTTACTCACTATTCACTGAATACTTCCTACACCAAATGTGTGTGGCGTTTTCCCCAGCAAGCAGTTCTCCAACTCTGTGGATGCCAGCTGGGTGTCCTACAATTCAGCTCCGTTCTGATACTGACTGCCTGTGTTTAGCACTGATCCCACAGGTGAAGGGCTCGGCCCCCCAAAACTGCCAGTCCCCTTTCAGATGCCAGCTGTAAGTCCAGGTTGTCACCTTGAGCTTCTGATCTTCCAGCTAAAAATCAAAAGTTCCCACAACTCTCCTCTCTCATTGATTATTTGCTAGAATGCCTCACAGAGCTCAGAAAAGCAGTATCCTTACCAGATAATTGGTTATAAAAGGATATATGCTGTAGAAACAACCAGATGGAAGAGATGCATGGGGCAAGGTGTGGGTGTGCTACCCTCCCAGCATTTCCTTGTGGTCAGTGTTATGCACCAATAACGGGTCCGTGATTAAAGGAGCGAGACTGATACAAAGCGAAGGTCAAGCAAAGCTTTATTTCGCGCCAAGCATCAAGAATCTAACCGAACGTTCGGGGCCGCACCTCTTGCAAGAGGGCGACCCTTCTCTGTTTCACAGTCTAGCTTTTAAGGGTAAAGGCCATGCGGTTGGGCCTGGCCACGCACAGGTGACCAATGAGATTGTAACACACACAGGAAACTCCACAGTGATGCTAGGTGACCAATTGAATTATAATTTACCCTAGTAGACATTTGAATCAGCCTATTACATCTTGATTAGGATTGGCGCCAAAAGGGTTCCCAAAGGGCGGGGGCCCATACTCCTTGGTAGCTGGGGAGACAGTATGCAACCCCCTACTGATCAGATGTCTCCACCTGGCCTGACCCACCTTTGTATCTGGGCATTGTTACCTGGAGCTGGTTTCCGGGACCCGCCTTTAAGTGAATCCTGGGGGAAGGGGAGCAAGGACAGTTCAAGGTCTAAACAACAAGGTTTTGTTTAACCTCAATGAAAACCTCTTGACAAAATATAAACATAAAATAGGTCCTTACAGTCAGCAATCTGGAAGCTCCTAGAACCCCATAGTTTAGGGATTTTTTTTTTTTTTTTAAGGCGACTTCATCACACAGGCATGGTGGATTGAATCATTGGCTATAGGTGATTAACTCAAACTCCAGCCCCTCTAAAGTCCTCAGAAGACAGGTCAGGGGCTGAAAGCTTCAACCCTCTGAATACACAGCTGGTTCCCCTGGCAATCAGCCCTCTGCTCCAGGGGCTTTGCCCAAGTAACCTCATTAACAAGTTCCCGGGTGTGGCTGAAAGGGGCCCATTATGAATAACAATATTCCTTTTACACGTATTCTTTTCATCCCTTAGGGAATGCCAAAGGTTCTAGAAGCTCTGTGCGGAACGTCCAAATATGTCACACATATATTTCATTATTTTTGTGGTAAAAAATACATAGCAAGATTTCTCATTTTTACCATTTTTAAGCATACAATTCAGTGACATTAAGAACATTTACAATGTTGTGTGCGATCATCACCACCACCCATTTCCAAAACCTTTTCATACCAAACAAAAGCCATACCCATAAGAAATAACTCTGCATTTCCTCCATCCCGTCAGCCCCTTGTAATCCGCCATGCTACTTTCTATGAATATTCTATTCTAGGAACTTCGTGTATGAGGAATCATACAATATTTGTCCTTTCATGTTGGATTATTTCACTTAGCAGGATGTCTTCAGAGTTCATCCATGGCGTAGCATATATCAGAATTTTATTCCTTCTGAGAGCTAAATACTACTTCATTGTACTTAGGTACATTTGGTTTATTCACTCATCTGTGGATGGACACTTGGGTTGCCTCCACCTTTTGGCTATGGTGAATAATGTTGCTGTAAACATTGGTGCAGTAGTATCTCTGGGAGTCCCTGCTTTCAGTTCTTTGGGGGTGCATGTGGTCCTGTTATATTTTAATTCAAATTAAACAATAAACTTCCAGCTCTTTTTTCTCATTGTTCCATAAGGCAATAAAAGAAAAAAAAAAATCCTGGTCCTTCCGTTTTACAGATGCAGAAACTGAGCTGAGCTCAGGGCTGGAAACCAGAACGGGAAGCTCAGTCTTTGTTGGGTCGGCACACCAGACTAACATTCCCAAGGACCAGGGCTATGTCTGTTATCACTGATGCATCCCCAGGACAAGTGACTAGGATGCAGTCAACGTGTTTTGAAAGAATACGTGAATGGTTTTTGTGCTTTTCCCTCTAACAGAGCTTCTAGAACAAGTTCCCGGTGTCTGGGACACTTATTCTCCTTTTCTCGGTCTCCCTGTTAGACAATCCCCTACCCAAGGGACTTGGACAGACAAGCCCGTCCCCCAAGGGCAACTGGACTTGCAGTTGACTCAAGTGATGACAACTCCAGTGTCAGTCCAGCCGGAAAGAGGCGGCTTTCCAAAGCGCTTCTGGGCACAGTCCCCGGAGTCCGTCTTTGCTCCCATCCCGTGTGGGGTTCCGTTTGAGCCCCGCCCCTGAGTCCGCTGCAATCCCGGGAGCAGCCGGCTTCAGGCCGGCGAACGGGACCCACGGGGCTGGCGGGGGCCTCTGGCAGGGGGGGGTTCGGACGACTTTGAGGCAGATTTTGTCAGGGAATCTCTAGGCTGCTGCCGGCTGGCAGGTGCGCCTGTCCCCAGTGCGCTCCTGGGGTTCGGGAACCTCAACCCAAATTCCCTTTTGTTTAGAAACGGAGACAAAAGTAATCTTAATGGAGTGGTGGGAAGCTGCTCTCGGAAACCGCACGGCCGGCTTGGCATTTGCTTTAGAAAATGAGGGTTCCCTGCTCCCTCCGCGTTGGAGCAGCACCACCCGGGCTCTCGGAGGAGGGAAGGGGTGTGGCGGACATCATCTGGGGTCCTTTGTCCACTGCTTCGTGCCAACCCGACAACAAAAGCTGTCATTAACAGCACAGTGATGGGAGGCACGAGGCGCCCGTGACCGTGTCTCGCTAATGGGGAGAGGCTGGGTGAGGAAGAAGGCGAGTGCCGGGGAGAAGCGCGCGCAAGGCATCCATTCCAGGCCCCCACAACAGTCGGGCTTGCGGTTCAGTTTCACCGGGGAAATTTCTTAGACTCTTTAGGAGGGAGGTGCCGAGACAAAAGGTTTGGCGGGGGCTAGGGGGCGGGTCGGGGGAGGTGTGGAGGTGAGCTCGCGCAGCTTTGGCCGAAAATAGGGAACCAAATGCATTTCCCGATAGCCGGACGGGAGGCCCCCAGAGCGCTCCCCTCCCCTCCCTCGGCGGGCGGCCCCCCGGGCAGCAGAGGGTTAACCCCTCCGGGCTCCCGAGGACCTGGGAGCGGGCTCCGGATTGAGAGCTGTTATCCCTTGTTATTTTTCCTCACGCCTTTGCTTTCCATTGTGTTTGGATTTCGGGATTTGGCTGTTTCTTTTGAATATTTAAAATATTTAGGGGGAAAAAAATTCATCCCAGTGAAAGGACGGGAAGCCCAGCAGGACGGGGTGGGTGTGGGGAGGGGCCATCGGGAGCCCTGGTTCAGAGGAAGGGCATTCCGCTGAGCCACAAAGACCTCCACCTGGGCAGAGGGGCTTCCTGATTTGACGACCCACCTTCGTCGGCTCTGAGGACAGCTGTGATTAACAGGGACCCGCACCCCATCCCATGGGCGCTCCTCACAGACAGTCTAAGCCTCTGCCGGGCTGGGAGCCCAGGTGATCCCACGGTTCAGTCAGGCATCCTTACCCTTCCTCCTCTGCTGACCCGGTGGGGAAAGGGCATGAAGGAGAAAGACACACTCCCCCTGAATGTGAAGGAAGAGAAAATGGAGATCGGGTTCCAGAAATGAGGGAGGAAGTGGCATGGGTTGCTCGATGATACTTTAGAGCTTCTTAGACCTGGGAGCTTATATGATATTCCTAAGAGGAAATGTTAAAACTTGGGTAGGGAGGGCATGTTCAGCCAATGGCCATATGGATTAGAATTTTCCAAAGCCAGCAGGCTTCACATGAGGCAAAAGGTGCTGAGCGCCAAGGTCAGGTGAGAGAAAGGTAAGGTGGCACTCTGGAGCCAGAAATTGAGGCAGAAATCAGGAGACAGAGCTATTAACTCCAGAATCCCAGAGATGGAAGTGGGGGTAGGAAGGTATTAACTAGGGGGACCTGCTCCCCAGAGCAAGAGTGGTGTTGGCCCACATGCTTGAGACGGAAGCATCCAGTCGGCTTGCTTATATCAGGGCCCTAGAGAGATGACTAGGGAAGGGATAATAGCTACTTCTCAATGGAACCTCGTAGCTTGGAGGCGCTGGGAAGCTGCAAGAATTGCAAGGAGGTGAGGAGGCAGCTGGAGAACCAAGACCAAATAATATCTGCATCTCTCTTAGTCTTGCATATAGTAGAGTTCACAGAGAAATCGGGCCCCAGGAAATGGCGAGCTGGTGTTAAAAATCAGAACTGGGTTTCCTGAACCAAGACTTACATAATAAAAATGGGCTTTCTACCGAGGACAGATCACATCCGAATGCGCCCATGACCATGGTGCCCGGTGGGAAGGTCCACCACCCAATCAACATAAAACTGAAATTTGAGAGAAAGAGGGAAGGAAAATATCCATCTCTAACGAAAACTGGAAATTGTGGAGAACAAGCCTGGCATTGGTGAAAAATAGAAAAACGAAGAAGTTCTCAGTGAAGTAATGATGTTTAAGTGATCTCAGATGTGGGCTTCTATCTGGTTCAGCCGACCTAAGGTCAACCAGGAGGAGTGTGTCCATTATACTTAAGTACTTCAATTTTTTTTTTTTTTTTTAAAGGAGTCAACTAGCAGGAGACTGGAAGGTGGGAGGAGAGTCAAGTTGGGATTTATTTTGTGACTCCATGCACTGGCTGCATCCCTCTCTGAGGACCACCGTTCTTGTCAGGTGGTAATCTGTTATAGCAGCTCTCTTCAGATTCTGGTATCCACCCCTCCCTTTGCCCTTCCAGAGCTTGGAATGATAACAGATACCCACAGTTGCTAGCTCCATTCTTTGCTGGTTTCCCTTAACGTTGCCCACAATACTTCATCAGCCTCTTTCTTAAACTCTCAGTTACCCCATCGGAGAGTGCCAGCCACTTCCTACCGGGATCCCGACCAAGACAAAAATCCGATAAATGACTTCAAGTTGAAATTGTAACATGAGGTTATTATACGCTCAAAGTCAAAGCCATCACCAAGACTCTACTGGATGAAGTTTATGACATGGGGTCTATGATGGTAAGGATGCCCTTCATTCAAATCAACTGGGCTCATTGCAATGGGCCAAGGAGTAGGACTCAGTTCATTCATTTATTTAAAAAAATATTTGTTGAGTAGCTGCCATATGCTCTTCAGTACATTAGGACTTGGGGACTCAGTGATGGGCAAATGACAAGCTCTCATGGTGTTTTCAGTGTAGTGGGGGAGAAAGACATTAATCACAAAGCCACAAATATAAACATATAGATAGAAACTAGGACAAATCCTTAGCAAGATAACCCCAAGTGTCTTTGAGGGCATCTAATAGCAGGCTAATAAGGAGTAACCTCCTTTGTGGAAGTGACAGTAAGCTTAGCCAGGCACAGGCCAAGAGAGGGAGAGGAAAGCAGTGTAAGCAGAAGGAAGAACATGTTCAAAGATTCTGAGGCTAGAAGGGTTTTACAGATGTTCGGTAAATCTAGGAAACCCTCTACAGCAAGCTGAAATTGGCTTTAAGTGCAACGGGGAGGCTTTAGAGAGTTTAGAACAAGAGAATATCATGATTTGATGTCATAAAAGCTTGGTGGTAGTACCGTGGGGAGCACAGGTGGGGATGAAAGGAAAATCAAGTGATGTTGCTGTGGGAAGTCCAGACCCCTGGTTGGGTTAACAGTGTTGTGATGCTTTCCTTGTCTGGGGAATTCTATATCTAGCAAGGGGGGCAAGAGGCCAACTGAGCTCATTGGGGGCCCCATTCTGTCATAAACATTGCTGTGGATAACATTCTTGATCTGATTTTCTCTTTCAGAGAGATGAGACAACAATGAGGGGAGAGCTCTCACTTGGGACCTAATTCTGACCCTCAAGGCAGAGCTTGTGGATAAGGTGGAAGTGTCTGGAAGAACAGAAGAACTTCTTGAGAGAACAAGACATGTGATTGCATGGTGTAAGTGTGTGTGTGTGTGTGAGAGAGAGAGAGAGAGACAGAGACAGAGACAGAGAGAGAGATAAAGAAGAGTGACAGAGACAAAGAGATATGCTAGAAGAGCAAACCTTACAGACTTCAGAAAGAGAAGAGTTTATGGCTAGAGATTCAAAGAAATAAAGGCTTAAAAGGTACAGGAAACACAAGTGGGTTAGTTTGCTGGGCTTGCCATAATGAAATACCACAGACTGGTGGCTTAAACAACAGAAATTTATTGTCTCACAATTGTGGAGGGCAGAAGTTCAAAATCAAGGGGTCGGCAGAGTTGGTTTCTTCTGAGGGCTGTGAGAGAGAATCTGTCCCAGGCCTCCCTGCTTGCCTTGGGGTTGGCCATCTTTCGCCCTTGTCTCTTCGCATTGTCTTCCTTTGATTCACATCTGTCTCTGGATCCAAATTTTTCCTTTTTATAAGGACACCTGTCCTATTGGATTAGGGCCCACCTTGATAAACTCATTTCAGCCTATTTCTATAAAGACCCTCTCTCCAAATAAAGTCACATTCAGGAGTAATGAGTTTTAGGATTTCAACATATCTGTTTTTAGGAGGCATAATTAAATCCATAACAATTACCTGGTAAAATTCAAGCAGAACTTAAACTAATTCATCTATCAAACACGATTTGGGAGCTTATTCTGTACCGGGTACACTACTAGGTAAGGTTTGTTTACTGCTAAGTAAGGTCTTGTTCACTGCTAAGTAAGATAATGGCCAAGAATGGCCCCAAAGGAACACTTGGTCTTGTGGTAGGATACGGGTATGCAAAAGCATATCAGATAGGTTAGCAAATGCTATGATAAATATATTTATCTCTGTGATACACTGCTATATGATACAGTTTAATGTAAAATTAGAGGTAAGCACAGGGTGTACAAAGCAAAGTATACAGTGGATGGTCAGCTCTACTCAAGGGGGTCAGGAAAAGCTTCTTGTAGGAGGTGATATGAGCTGAGTCACCAAGAATGACAAAGGCATAGCCTAGGTGACGTGGAAGGGAATTCCACACAGAGGGAAATTCATGGAGTGAGTGAATGCAGCGTGGTCATGAGAGCATAGCTGCACGGTCTGTGGAAGGAGATGAGGTTAGAGAAATCGGATAATGAAGGGTCTTAGGTCTAGGATAAAGAATGTGAACTTTATCATGAAAACTGTGCCGTGTGTGTGTGTGTATATGTGTGTGTGTGTGTGTGTGTGTGTGTGTGTGTGTGTGTGTGTGTGTGTGTGTTGGGGAGGGGGTGGACAACATCTAGGGGATTTAAGGAAGGGAGCGATAAGATTAGATTTGGCTTTTGTGTGGAGAATGGATTGAGGCAGTTGTGAAGGAGTCAGGAAGACTAGTGATTGGGCAGAGAAGCAGAAATGTGAGAGCAAGAGCAAATGAGAATGAGAGTGAGAAAGAGAGAGACAGAGACAGATGGAGAGCGAGATTGAGATTGCAGAGGGCTGGACCAGTGCAGTAGAGATGGAAAGGGGAGAAACCATCACACAGAGTACTAGGGGTGGGATTAAAATCTGTTAATGACAATTTAATTGTGAGGGACAAGGAAACAGGGAATTTAGGATGGCTCCCAGGTATCCAGTTTGAGGGTATAAGTGGACTATGGTGTCCATTCATAGGACAGGGACTTTAGGAGGAAGAATGGATATTGGAGATTAGTTCTGTTTGGACGTGCTGAGATTGAGATGTCTGTGAGAGAGGTAGAAATATGTCTGTGTGAGAGGTAGAAATATGAAATAGAAAGTTATTGTACATACAATCTGGAAGTCAGGGAAGAGGTTTGGGTTCGAGATAAATTCTTGGGAATTGTCAGTAGTTGAAGTCATGCACTTGGATGAAGTTACCTAGCATGAACTCTTAGAGTGGAAAAAATATATAGGGCTCACAGACAAAAACTTGAGGAAAAGAGCATTCCACATGTGTATAAAATATCGAGCCTCCAAAGGAGATTGTGAAAGACCAGCCAGATGATCCTGGAGAAAGGTGTAGCAAATGTGTTGTCACAATATCATAGGGAACAGAGTTAACATTGGCAGATGCCCCTGGAAGATCAGCTGAGAAAAAAAATGAAAAGGATCCATTGGATTAGGCTATTCTGTGGCTATTGGTTACTTCACTGAGGTCAGTTTCAGTAGAGCGAATACAATAAAGGCTAAGTTGCTTGGACAGAGGAGTGAACAAAAGGGGAGAGAATGCAGATGAATAGTGTAGATGATTCTCTCAGAAAGCTTGGCAGTGTGGGGAGAGAGACCTTACCTAGAGGGACAGAGAAGATTGGGAGTTGTTGAGGTTTTTTCTCCACGAGAAAATGTTGGTATTGTCTATAATGAATGAGCAGAATGAGGAGAGGGAGAAGTCAAAGACACAATAGGGAAAGGGATTTTTGGAGATGAAAAGGATGGGATCCAGAGCAAAAGTGAACAAGTTTTCCTTGTAGGAAAGATATCATGGATATGGTAGTGGGTCCAGCAACTTTAGATGGATAGGCAGGAAGTTGAGGAATTCCTCAATAATGTTGTCTATGTTTTTCTCCCCTGACATATAAGAGGTGCTTCATTTTTGGGAAATAAGATGGGAAGTGGTTGAAGAGTAGAGATAAAAATTGATGAGGGGAAGAAAAACTTGTAAGGGAGCATATCAAAAAAGGGGGGGGCATATCAGCCAGAGTTCAGTTGCAACTTAAAAAAAATCCATCCTAGCTATCTGAAGGAGAAAGAGATTTAATAATGTGAATTGGGTGCTTACAAAATCATTGGAAGGACTGCAAGGCCAAACTCTAATCTAAGACTCCAGGAATGAATCCAAGGCATCTCATCATTGACCTTCCAGAGGACTTGCCACCTCCAACACAGTCAAGAAATTGAGGAGTCTGGAAGCCACTGGTACAACTGTTGAATCCAGGAACATACTCTTCAGCTGTGATAAAGGAATCAGGAAGTTGAGATGCAACTTAGGATACAGGGCCAAGGTTGCAAATTCAAGATTCACTGAGTGTTTCTCATTGGCAGGACCTAAGTTATAATTTAAACCAAAATCTAAAAGTGCAAGGGATTCTGGGAAGTTTTTTATTTTTCATTCCCTGCAGTATAGGAATGCACAGTTTTATTCTCACACTTTAAATTCTAATAACAATAGCAAAAACATCATGCTCCCACCTGATAAAACCATCCTTTCATATAAACAACTCATCCATTCATCAATCCATCCATCCATCCATCCATTTTTTTAGTTGAAATCAGATTTATGCCTAATATACAACTACAGATTTTTTTTTAATTTTTTTTTTATTTGACAGAGAGAGGGATCACAAGTAGACAGAGAGGCAGGCAGAGAGAGAGAGGAGGAAGCAGGCTCCCCGCTGAGCAGAGAGCCTGATGCGGGGCTCGATCCCAGGACCCTGAGATCATGACCTGAGCCGAAGGCAGAGGCCTAACCCACTGAGCCACCCAGGCGCCCCAACAACTACAGATTTTGACAAGCCTAATTAATAGCCACAGACTTTCATCCTTGAATAATAGAAAATTGCCAAGAATCTCCATTTTAGCCCAATATAGAAACAGCCTAGTAGCTATTTACCTTGTCCCTTGTAAAGTTTACAGTCCTCTTTCACATACACAACCTCATTTGATTTTCACATCATTTGGTGAACTGGATATACATGGGGACTACTGTTTTCATTTTATAGCTGATGTAAAAGTCTCAATTGATACAGTATCATACACATTTTAGTTGTATTTATATTAATTTCAAAGTTCTCTAGTATCCAAATATATTTACAGTCCATCAAAGAGAAAGAGATTGTGTATTACATTCAGTAATAATTCTTGTGTGAGGAACAATACAGGTTGGGGGTCAGTTTAGTCCCATTGGGCAGTGTACTAATCTGTCTAGAAGAGACTGGAAGCGATTACCTTAGCCTTACTAATAATTTCCTTTTTTTCAGCTTTATTGAGGTATAGGTGACAAGAAAGAATTGTATATATTTAAGGTGTTCGATCTGATGTTTTGACATATGTATATTATAAAATGATCACCATAATCAAGCTAATTAATGTATCCATCACCTCACATAACTATAATTTTCTTCTTCCTTTGTGAGCATACTTCAGATCTGTACTCTTAGCAGATTTCAAGTACACAGTACAATACTGTTAAGTACAGTTACCATGCTGAACTTTACATCTCCAAAACTTATTTGTCCTGTGTAATTAAAACTTTGTACCCTTTGACCACCATCTTCCTCTATCCTTCTCCCCCCAGCTCCTGGCAACCACCAACTCTACTTTCTGCCGCTATGATTTTGACTATTTTAGATTCCACATATAATTGAAATCATAGTATTTGTCTTTCTCTGTCTGCCTTATCTCACTTAGCACAATGTCCTCCAGGTTCATCCATAGTGTCATAGATGACAGGATCTCCTCCTTTTAATGGTTGAATAATATTCCATTGTGCGTACCACGTTTTCTTTAACCATTCATTCCTTGTCAGACATTAAGGTTATTTCCATATCTTAGCTGTTGTGAATAATACGCTTTCATTTTGCGTCTGTCCATTCATCCATCACCCCCTAACCATAGTCGGCATCAGAAGTTGGGCTGATATGGTACAGTAGACAGATCAGATTGAGAACAGCAGCTGCAATGGAAATCACGGTGTGATTTCTGTTACATAATCTGCCATCATTCTCCAACTCCAACACACGTCTGCTCTGGGGAAACAGGCTCCATGAGGAGATGAGGATCACCAGTAGCTTGCTGGTAAACCGGCTCTCAGAAAAGAAAAGAAAAATAAATCCCTGATTTGTAGCGTTTGCCAGTTTCCATGGTTTAAGTAGTCCCAACATGGCCAATTCTAAGCTCCCAAAGTGACGTCACCGCAGATGAAGTTGGGAAGTAATGTTCACAATCATCACAGTTTTATGAATAAATGAGAATAATGTTAACACATTCTCACAGGTGTATATGAGCTGATTCCAGCACACCACTGGGTCACTAACCTTGCATTTTTTCAAGTCTTCTGTGGTGGCACTGCTCTGATTCTCCTAGAAATGTCGCACCAGTTTTGATTTCCTTGTTTGTTACTATTTTGTTAGGAAAGGCCTGACGAGAGTTTTCACTTGATCCTTCCTCTCATGCCAGTCCTTACTCCAGAGGTCAGGCAGGTGATTTTGCCTGTTGCTGAGTACATATGTATTTTCCAGCTCTACATTCAGGACCTTAAGAAACAACCACAGGGTAGATATGAATCTCTTGGACCCACTATGAAATAATTTGGGCCCAAACTCCATTTATTTCCTGACTTCCATTAATTCTCACTCAACCTATGACCTGGAATTAGCGTTAACTCAGAGCCAATAATAAGCCCTGAAAAGTCTGGGATTTCTCTTTTCCCATACACACTCACTCTACTTAATGCCCACAGAAAAATTGGGTGGGAGATGCATACTACAAATTTGCAGTGTTATATGGTACAGAACATGAAGTTTTTCTATTTGCCTGACTTAGGTTGGGGATTTAGTTAAAACCTATAACCTGCTGACGTCCTGAGATTTTGTCTGTCAGATCTCTAGTTTGTGTGTTTTTTAACTGAATTCAGTGCTTCACGTGTTTTAGCCCTTGGTACCCAGATCGATTGGCCACCGCCAGAGACGACCCCTACACCCCCCCCCCCCCACCGTGTCAGTCTATTCTGACTGCCATTCTGGTCCTGCTGCCTTCTGTGTCCACTTTGCCCCTGGTCACTAAGTATCACTGCATCACCCATACTGGGATCTTATGATTCCCATTAAAACCCAGGAACACATTTCAATGGCAGTATCTTCCATCATCAGCTCCAGGACTGTTTCAGATGTTTCTCTCTGTCGTGGTGAAGGGAAAGTCCTTCGGTCCCTCTCAGGGCATATAAAGTGTGGATAAGCCAGTCAAGGGTGGTAAACCCATTTCAACATACCTAGCTCCCTAAGTCACTGGCTTTCTCCCACATTATACCTAAGAATTCGCTGGCATGTCAGTTTCACTCGACTCTTGCTGAAGCCAGGCTTCAGTTTGCCAAGAGAAGTAACACTAGAACTTCTATCACATTCTCAAGCTGGTACGCCAGCCTCAGAATTTCGGGTAAGCACAGACATCCTGAGAAATTAAGCTGTGTTTCCAACTACATTCATTTCTCCCTGCTCTGGAAGGAGTGGGACCTAGTCTTATGAATATGTCTCAGGTTTTCATTGATATATAAATGTGCGCGTTTTGGTGTGTAAGCATTTGCTAGATTCACCTTTATAGCTGGTTCCTTGGGCAGGTGGAGATTGTCTTTTAGCCATGGCTCTGGGGTACATGGGAGGCTGTGGGGTGAGGGACAGTCCTAGTCTTCAAACAAGGCAGGACCAGTCTCCTTAGGTAGGGCAGGAGGGGGTGTTCCTACTAGTGAGAGAAGCCTGGTGGACTGATGAGGTTCAGGGTCTTCACACTGAACTGGGTTTTCCTAAATATCACCATTCTGAATTTTGAGACCAGAGTCCTCACGGTCTCAAATGGTCTCTTTCCGAATCACTGTCCCCCACCGAGCTCCTGGCGTGGTTTTTACGTCTGGTTGGCTGAAGCGAAGTGCAGATGAAGCATCGCTTTGAGCTCAGAGGGTCTGTGACTTGGCGATTTGGAACGTGAGACAAGCTGTCAAGGTCAGCCTGTCTGTCTTTCCCAGCACCTGGACTCCCCCATTGAAGCTGTCATCCCAGCACTGTGATGCACAGTCTACCTGTCTGCCTCTCTCATTAGACGTGAAACCATGCACCTGTCTTGTTTTCGTTATGTCCCCAGTGCCCAGCAAGGTGCCTGGAATACAGAAGTTCTCAGTACATATTTACGGAATAAATGTACCAATCAAGGAATAAACGACTGAATGAACGGTTATCTTCCAGGTTGTTGTACTTAGTACTCGGAGGAGTTACCCTTCACCCATCCGGCCACCTGCCGCATACTTACTAAGCATCTACCCTGTGCAAGACACCTTGTCCCTAACTTCCTTGTAGTGGCTTGTTTTTAGTCAACAATCAATCTGCTTATTGTGTACAGAATAGTACAGATACTGTCTGTGGTGGGGAGAATGTAATCTCTTCTTGACTTTAAAGAAGGGACATTGGAGCCAGGCAGAGCTGAGATTGAATCCTGCCTCTGACGTTTGATATTTTGGAAACCTTGAGCCATTTACCTTTTGGAGTAAAGAATTTCTCCTGTAAAGTGGTTTGAATCATATCTATTTGTAGGATGGTCCTGAGTCAGCCTCAGTGAATGTTGTTGAATGATGAGATGTAATGGGTGAATGAATGAATGAATGAATGAGCGGTTATCACCCCACTTAGGCTAGGTGGTCAGGCACAGCCTGGCTCCACTCCCATAGCCAGAGTCCACCTGCTGGCTGAAAACTCAGGATGGGTAGGAGAAAGCCTAAGCCTCAAGCTTTGCTTAACCAAACAAAAATGGCACAAACTGGGTGACAAAGCAGAGAGCGAGCGAAATCCTCGCCCAAAGTGGACCTTGAGCCAGCGGCAGGGGCCCTTGGGCAGGTGACCCAAGAGACAGACGAACCGCTCCCTGGACTGCTGAATGTCCCACCGCCCCAGCCCCTCCCCTCCCCCCAGGGACGTGGGCAGTGCGATGTTGGCATGGTGACCAGTCAGCCTGTCTCCCCCTCCTCTGCATCCCGACGACAAAGAGGCCCTGAGGAGTAGAATGGGGCCCTGCGGGCTCGGCGGGCTGCAGACCGGCGGGGAGAGCGGGTCCAGAAACTGAGGGGGCCTGGCCGCTGCACTCTGCGCCGGGAACAATGGAGCCGTTGCCCGGGCAACCAGGGGCGGCCTCTCCCTGGGGCTCAAAGCCGAGTCTGGGAAGAGGTGTCCTAAGAAAGGGAGGCTGGGACCAGGGGAGGGTAGTGCCTGTTCTCAGAGCCGCCTGTCCCCCAAGGAAGGGCCAGGGGCCCCCTTCCAGGGAGGATGAGCCGCGTCCCTGCGGACGGTTCTCCAGGGCGTCCGAGGATCGCGGCTGAGCGCGGTCCCGGCTGGCGGTGTGGAGCCTCAGTGGAGTGGGTGGGGGTCGCTTCCCCGCGGCGTCTGACGACGACTCTCCCCAGCTGTCCACTCCTCCTCCCCTCGGGTGTCCCGAGGGCTGCTTTCGGGGCGTCGGGGTGGGCGTGCGTGGAATCATGGCCCAGGGGCAGCGGCGCAAGGGACCCCTCCATCTCGGGATTGTCCTGCAAACTCTGGGGTTTGCGAGGCTGCAGTGGGTACAGGTGAGGTGGGAGGGGCAGGACCACATTCTCCAGCCTGACGGCGGACACTTGTCCTGAGGGGTCCCGGGGTTTGTGAAGGTGACAGCTTCTGGAGCAGGGCCGTCCTGCTCGGCTGCAGCCCCGGCCCGCTGCAGGAGCCCGAGGAGCGGGTTGTGTCGAGGCCAGGTTTCCCCAGCTGAAAAGCAGGACTGACACCAGCCTTGGCCTGTTGGGATGGCAAGGAGGGGACGGGCCCCTGGGACGCGCCGTGAGGGGCAGAGGGGCCCACTGTGGGGTAGCTTCCCCTCCCTTCCGTCCCTGGGCCGCATCTGTGGCTCGGAACCCTGGAGGGGTTGCCTCAGCTCTACCCAAATTGTGGCGATACGCCTCAGCACAAACATATCCCCATTCTCCCCGAAAGGCTCTCCTGCTCTCATGAGCCTCCCAAGGAGTACAGTCCATGAGAGTCCTGGGCAGGACATAACCTTGTTGTGGTGACCAGAGTAGTCTTTGAGAATGGTCAGTTACAGGTGTCCCTTGTCTTTCTGAATTTTCTCCTTTTCCCCTTTGGACGTGGGTTGCTTTTGCTTTGAAGAAAACGGTGAGGGGAGATGAAACGCACTTTACAAAAGGCCCCAGCACTCAGAGGCGCTCCCATCCTGGGCCCTGAGTGTGTCCTGGGCCTGGGGCCCATTGCACTCGCCTGGAGAGAAGCAGGTGGTCGAGGGGAACCTGCCTCAGCTGGTGGCCACCTGAACAAGAGGACCCAGAGCGGAGGCTTGGCCACGCACCACCGGCTCTGTCCCCCTCTGCAGTCAGCACCCCCACAGGACCCGGGAGCCTGCGTGGGTGTTGGGGGATGAAGTCTGGAGTCACGATGTCAGCCAATGCCTAGTCCTCTCAGAACAAATGGGTCCCTCTCGTGGCCACAAGGCCTCATGGCAGCCATTTGCCACCCCTGTACCCTCGGCTGTGGCTCAGACAAGGTCTCTGAAGGGAGGCACACCAAGGACTCTGGACCTGGTCTGGCCTGGCTCTGGTGTACCCAAAGTAAAGATCACACCTGGTCTGGCTCTCCGAGTCGGACTGAAGAAGCAAGGCTCTTCCTTGTTTCTTCCCAAGGGAGAACATTGTGGAGACTGAAAGGCAGCCTTTCTGAGAGGGCTCACCACACTGCGACCCTGATGGATGAGGGGGGCTGCTGAGCAGACAGGCTGGCTGCAGGGATCTCACCCACAAAGGCGGTCTCAGATCCAAGACGAGCAGACAAGAGTGCACTTACTAATTCTGGGGAGTCTGTTATGTCAGAGTCCTGGGCTGGGCTCGTGGGGTGTGTGGGCAGAAATGAAGAAACTAAGAAAAACACACTTGTGGCTCTGTAGTGCCCTCACCCTGGTTAGTGTGTTCATTCCAGACAGAAGTTACTTGGGACACATGGAGCAGCCTCAGGGGGCCTGTGAACCCCTCAAATTATATGCAAAAGACGGGCTCAGGAGCATTTTCCTAGAGAGGGTCCAGAGTTTTCACCAGCTTCTTGAAGGTCTTAGAAGAACCAGAACCACAATGAAAGGAGATGAGACCAGAACGTTCTCATCAGATGTGGTATGGGCCCCCTCAAAATGGCCACCCTATCTGGAGGCAGATGTGCTCAAATGATGCTGTCTGCTTCCATCTGGCTGTCCTTGGGGGTAGCTTTCCAACGATGGAGGGATGTCAGTCTCATTTCTCCCTGGCCACATCTGGCTTTTGTCCCCAGAATGACCCAGCTTCATCACCCACCTTAGTCATCAGCTTTGGATCCAAATGACTGTCAGCCGTTTCCAAAAATGCCATCCACCTTAACAAGGCAAAGATTTGTCACCCTCAAGAGTTTCAAGTGAACATGACAGGATTGCCGCAGGAGTTCCTGAAACTTCTTCAGAACTCTGAGTGGGAAAAGAGTATATAAAGGTATATAGTCTTTGGAGGTGACTACTTTAAAGGGTCTGCTAGATCAGTAAAAACTCACTGATGTGACTTGGTAATGATGAATTGTAAGCATAATGGAAACCTAGTAAGACCCAGAAGGTGAGATAAAGGTTTAAGGAATGTATAGAGGCAGTCAGAGAATGCATGAGTTGTGGTGGCCAAGAATGGGCCATAATTCATTCATACGGCATTCAAGAGACATTTCTCCGTGTCCACTCTGGACCCTTGGCAAATAGGACAGGAGCTCACAGTGGATAAAGGAGAGAGGCCCTGTTTGTGCCATGTGTGCTAATGCCCATCAACTAGGGATACAAAAGTCCTTTACTAGAGATTTCAGTACATTTCCCCTTGTGTAGATATGTGGAAGGACTGGCAATGGTCATAAAGGAAATTCACTCATCATGCAATAAATATTACTGAACACCTACCACTCACCAAGTTCAAAGTGCTATGGCAAGTAAAATCTCCTAAGAGGCTTAAAGTCTAGTAGGAGAGATAAGTATAAATACACAAAAGGGAGAATGTGACCAAAGTGTCACAGAAGAGACCAGACAAGGGGCTGGGGAAGGCAAAACTTGGAAGAAGGCTGTGGTTGATGACCTTAATGGTTTTGGGTCCTCATTCCTCCCTGTGTCCGTGTCCATTGCCGTGGGACTTCTCAGCACTCTCTCACTGAATGCAAGTCGTAATTCCTGTCCCAGGACCATGGATAATAGCACAGGCCACATAAGCAGGGTATTTTAAAGTGCTCACGTGATTGTTCTCTAAGGCTTCTGCCAATGCCGCAAGAAGAATATTCTGGGCTATGTCCCTGGTCCCAGAAGAGCCTCTGGAAGTAGGAAAGGCAAGCAGAACCCATTTTCCAAGAACAGGGGAGAGGGTGAGGACCCTCACAGTGCCCCAATCCGGTTCATGGGTCAGTCGGTGGTCACCTCGTTTTGATGACATTCCCTAACACGAAGAATTGAATTTGTAATTGCATTCCACTTCAATGCCTAAATGGCAGTATCAGTAGGCAGATTGGTTAGAGGCTACCACACCGACCAGTGCAGGTCTGCGAACTCCCTTCACCTCCCTTCTGCCTCTTCATCCTCTGCAGCCAGCGGCGGGGAGTTCCCTGGATTGTGAGCATCTCTGCACCTGGAATGCCATGTGGTCTGTCTCTTAGTTACCAAGTTTGGTCCTCAGAAGCTCAGCCTGGTGTCCAGCTGCCACCTGCAGGATTTGGAGAGTAATGGGCAGAAGTTGGCCTGGTCCCTTATCCCTGGGGCCCCTGGTCTTCATTAGCTTTACCCAGAGACACTCGACTGTAGAGAGACTGGCTGCTGAGAATGATTCTAGACATATTCTCAAAACTCTTGGGAGATGCCTTACTGAAGAAGCCCCGGGCTCTTATCTGCCTTTTTATGGAGGTAACACGTGGTAAGGGTCTGGCTGGGCCTTCCTGATTCAAAAGGGGTTTGGGGCTTGTTTCCAAATGGTAAGAAGTACCTCCCGACATTTCCAGAATAGCTGGGCTTTCTGTAATAGGCTCCTGCAGAGATTTTGGGGTTGAAGGGTATGGCCTAACTCTGGAGGAAACTCAACTCTAGACAAAATGGATGTCTGCTCTGAAGTCAGTGGGTCTGAAGGCTTTTTTTCCATTTGAGCCCTTATGAAGAACATAATTCATGTTTATCAGTAGCAATGCTTCTCACACAAGGGCTCATGTTCCCCAAGGGGAGGTTCTAGATTTCTTTTTTTTTTTTTTTTTAAGATTTTATTTATTTATTTATTTGACAGAGAGAGAGAGAGATCACAAGTAGACAGAGAGACAGGCAGAGAGAGAGGAGGAAGCAGGCTCACCGCTGAGCAGAGAGCCCAACACGGGGCTCGATTCCAGGACCCTGGGATCATGACCTGAGCCAAAGACAGAGGCTTTAACCCACTGAGCCACCCAGGAGCCCCAGGTTCTAGATTTCTTGAGGGAAAGGTCATATGTAGTATAGAATTGGTCTTTTCAAATTTCCAGTCATGAAAGCATGTGGAGCACACACACACTGAAATCCCCTACCTCAACTTCAGCACACACAATGGCCATATATAGTATTTTAAATATTGAGCTAATGCAAAGTCAAGAAGGATAGATCACCAGGTACCAGCAGCACTGCAACAACACACAAGGCCTGAGAAAAATCACGACAGGCTGAGGAACTCTGGTCTCAGGCTCCATACAGGGCCAGGAATTAGGACAACTCATGGACAACTGAGATTTGCAACTGGGCTCTGTGTAAGGACTGGAGCCAGGAATGAGACCCGGTCCACTAGGTAAAATATTAGAACCTTTAGCTTCCTACCTGTGGGAAGGTGGGACCCTAATTCATTCTCCATACAGTGTGGAAACCTCACAGAAACAGACATGAAAACATGTTTGACCTTGTAGAGATCCCAAGAGAGACTGCCTCAAAAACTTCCTGTATGAGGGAGGTGTCCTCAACCCCAGGTGCTTGTGGGATTACCTCAGATGTTAACTCCTACTGAATAAGGACAACAAATATAAAATATATGAGGAAGTCCAGCACCACTCAGTAATTAATTAATTAATTAACTCAACAGTTTTCTCCGGGTATCTTTTGTGTATCACGGGTTAGAGATACATCAGGGCACAAAGTTAAAAACTCACTACACTGTATGTTAACTCACTTGAATTTAAATTACAAAACAAAACCAAAACAAAACAGATAAAAACATTGCAGTTAGAGCTTACTTTTAGGTTGGGAGTGACAGACATTAAATACGCATTGCACTCACTGATGATTGAAGTTATAGAGAGAAGTAAAGCAGGAAAGGGGATTAGGACATAGTGGAGGCAGATGCCACAATATTACAAATATCATGATCAGGGAAGGCCCACAGACATGATGAGTGGAGTCAAGTGGATTTTTGGGGAAGAGCAAATGCAGATGCCCTGAGGCAGGAGCATGCTGGAAGTTTTAAAACATAGTCATGAGGCCAGTGTAGCTGAAGAGGACTAAGAGGGAAAATAATAGATGAAGCCAGAGAGATGAGCCAGATTTTTGGCGGGGGTGGGGGTTGGGGTGGGGGGTGGTGGTAAGGCTTTATGGCATTGCAACTGCCTGGTTTTAAGCAGAGAAATGACACAGTTTGCCTTACGTTTTAACAGGAGTTAGGATTGCTCTAGGATTTTTTGACCCAATTAACAGGAAGCAGGGAACTGAGATGGAAAGACCAAAGTTAGAGAAGCAAGATATCTTTGGGAAGGATAAGGAATCCAATTTTGGACCATGCGAAGATATGGGGTAGACAGATGATGAATTGAGGGCTAAAGAGGCTATCTGTGCGGGAGGTGTGAATGTGGAGGTCATAAGCATGGAGAGAGTATCAGAAACCACATCATCAGATGAGATCACTAAGGACGTGAGAGAACACAAAAAGCAGAGATTTGAAGACTGAGAACCAGGGAATTCCAATATTATGGGGTCAATAGTCCACAGGCCCAACAAGAATTTATTCCAGATGAGTAAGAAATAACTGAGTGATTTGAAAAGTAAGAATGCTGAAAATGTTCAAATCGGTAAAAGAAAGACTGGCATCCACCAAAACAAGGAGAGGTCATGAAACATGAGCAGGCAGATATAATGAATAAGAACCACCCAAAAACCCTATGAATGAAAAATATCATTACTGCAACAAGAAATCTCAATGGATAAGCAGCAGACTAGACACAGCTGAGAAGTTACTGAATTGGAAGACAGAATGGAAGAAATCCACCAAAGTGAAAAAGAGATACAAAATGTCTTCAGCTGGCATTTTATTAAAAGCGCTCACTGGACAAGCTCCTTACCTTCCAGGCTAGGAATCCCTGTTGGAAGCGGTCAAACTTTTGAATCAGGGTCCAGAAATGGAACAAAACTCTTTAACATGGAGGAAAAGGTAATTTATTTCTAGAATTGGGAAGACCTGGCGGCAGGATTGAAGACCTCCGCCGAGCGAGCGGCGCTAACACTGGCTGGCTGTGTAGTGTGTGCCTGTCCCTGCAGCACGCTCGCCAAGGCTCTCCACGAAGCTTCCCCGGGTGAACCTCAGGATCGGTGTTCACTTGAGGGGAAGTGACTTTGTGCCATATATTATTCCTTTCCGGGAAGGTCAATTAGATACCCACCTCTGAACACTTGCTGATCGTGTATCTTTCCCGGTCAAATGTATCATGCTAATAAGTTCATCAACCATAAAGCCTAGTGATGGATTGTTTCTCCCCTCACTGTGCCATTGTGGAAAGGAAGAAAGAGGAAGATGACCCAGGACTTGAGAGGATCAGATCCAGAGTGACCGTTGGCTTCTGAGCTGTCCACGTTAGCCTGATTTTAAAGAAAAAAAAAACACACTCCAGACCTATGTTGCTCATAAACAACTTTTATTTTTGTTCTCAGTATGTGCCCTTGAAGATTCCAAAATGTCTGGAGTTTCTGATTCTCCTGGGACCAGAGGTAAAAGCATTGTACGGAAACACTCAACCTTGGCGCATCCCTCTCTCCCGAGGAGCTAAGTTTGAAGGCCTCAGAGAGAGGGAGCGGACACTCACACCTTATTCCAAGATGGGTAACACAGTGAACAAAGAATTAGTAAAACATAGATTCAGTGTAGAGGGCTTCAAATATACATATTCTATATATATAAACCTGTTATATAGGATTTCAACTTATTGGTTTCCTTGTGATTTGTAATTAAAGCACAAATGATATAGATGTTGTACACTGCTGATTTCCCCTTCTCAGCACCCCCCTCCCTCCCCAACATAAATAACATTACAAAGGTCAGGTGATCCTAAGAGTTTTTGTTGTTGTAAATATTTTGTTGTTTTTTTTTTTTTTTAAATCATTTCCCCTTCCTCCCCTGCAAACTACCTCTGAGGGTTTGTGACATAGCAGCATGGGACGGACACGACGGGGGACGGCACGGATCTAATGGCGAGAGCGCACAACGTTGCTTCTCACTGGCACTGGGCGGGCTTCTGCATTTCCACTGACAACAGAGGCTACGACAGGAAGCAGAGAATGGGCAGCACCGCTTTGTCCTCCACCAACGAGGAGGAGGAGGCGGCTGCGGAGCCGCCGGCTGGACCACTGAGAAAAGCCCTAAAGGCATCGAGGTTTTGGAGACAGAGCACAGCTCCAGAAACGTCTTGGCTCAGTATTTACACGGTATCTTTCCGCTGCATTTTCCTTTTGAGAAATTTGTGTTTCTGAGGTTGTCTGGGGGGAAGAGGGGACTTCAAAACAAAGACAAACTGATTCCCACATACGTAAAAGTCCTGTTGTAAGTCCTACTCAGTTATTTTCACACACATCATTAAAAGTAGATACTGACAATGATTGGTTTCTTTTCTTATTCTTTTTTTTTTTTTTAAGAGTGTGAGAAGAGAGAGAAATGAGAGAGAGAGAGAGGGAGAGAGAGAGGGAGGAGGTGCATTAAGGAGAGCGCCGTCCCTTCTTTAGCATTAAGTGACACTGGATGGTCTGGATTCGGTTCTTGGCCGGAACGAACTCAGGCTGCAGCTTCAGCGTCGATTCATACCACACAAGAGCTTTCTCAAACTCCTCCTGTGAGGGGCAAAGGGACAGACGTGAGCGGGACACCATCACCTGGCCAAGTATGTACCGTGACTTCTTTCTCCTCGAGAAGCACCTCTGTGCTAGGAGCATCCTGCAGTGTTTTCTCAGTGGATCTACATCTCTGAGGAGAACTCCCAGGTCTGGAAGGGAACACCACCCCCAAGGAACAACATCACAAAGAAAAGGAAGGCAGAGCCCAAGAGCCAAAGGGGAAGGGGAGGTTGACTTTACAAAGGTCTTACCCAACAGTGAGGACCAACATTGCCGAGTACTGGCCACATGCTAGGCACTGTGCGGGGTGCTTTATGAAAACCCTCCGTTTAATCCTCACGGAAACTTCTAGAACTGTGCCAGGCAAATGCTCCTTATGCCTCTGCCTGAATTTTCTACTATAGCTAGAAAGATGGAAGTTAAGTGTCTCAAAGTCAGATGCAATAAATTTTGAAACTTTTTTGTTCTCCCTAGCATTTAAAAATATGAACATTGTCTGGAAACGATCGCTGTCATACTGAAGGCGTTATCTTCTACTTAGACCAATACTTTCAAAGAAGAGCCCAAACCAAATGGTTAAGTGACGCCTTCTAGGCAAATGAGAGGCAGAATTCCTCATTCATAGTAGCAAATTTCACATTTACTGGGGACAAAAATAGATTCTTTGATTCTAAGAAGCAGAGAAGGAAATCTGCACATTCAGCAATACCTACCTGGCCAAATTATACTCGCTGCCTTTCAAGTCAAGGCTGACACATAAAACTTCCAGCTTCAAGCTGCTCATTCTATTAACCTTTATTGAGAGCACCTTGGGAATCGCCCCGTGTGGGGCCCCAAGCTATAGATGAAAATGCATGGCACGATTCTCACATTAAATTCAGCTATGACAGCTTCTAGAGGACCCCTGGGATTTCAAGTTCTGAAATCAGTCCTTGTTTCTGACCAGAATGAGGGTTCTGGATGATGGCTTTGCCATTTTCTCTGGAAATGGTACCCCATGAAACTAGTGGCATGCCACCATCAGGGAACACGTGATGAGCACCTAGTGTGTGCCAGACACTGTGAAGTGCTAGGGACAGAAAGACGAAGAGGAATCTCTTCCCTAAGGAGCCCACTGTCTGGGGGAGAGACAGATACTTAAAAAATTATAAAACAAGGTGAAAAGAGAGACATGTACAGGGCGTCATGAGTGCAGTGATAATAGGCACCTAGCCCCACCTGAAAGCAAGGGAGCACAGGTGAGTCTGTCCACGCAGGTTTTCTGGAACAGGTGAAGTCTCCAGAAAATTGTAGGTCAATCTGACACCACTGTCAGTGTGAAACTCACCCGGAGGGGCCACACAGTTGCAAGTACTTAGATGGGTTTCATGTACTGTGTTTTTTTAAATTCACAAACTCCTTAGCCATAAAATATGCCTTTGGTGAGGCTAGCAATGAGAGACACAAAGTGTACAGGAAACGGGAGGACACTGACACTGTCAAGGGAGTTTGAAGGCACAGGTGTGCCGGGGAGAGGCAGCGGCGGAGGTGATCTGCTCTGCCCATGCCAGCGACCTCACCATCGCCACGTAGACGTTGCCCAGCGTGAAGTGGTTCACGGCGAAGTGTGGCGCAATCTCCACGGCCATGGTGGCTACTATGACTGCATCGTTCCAGAGCTTGGCGTTGTGCAAGATGTTAGCCAGGCTGATCAGGGGCACGTCCTGGGAAAGGAAGGAGAAGGCTGAGAAGGAAAGGATACTGATTTTTGGGCTTTGGTTCCTGGTGGTCCTGACCATAAATAATGCAGTAAGTTTCTCCTGGTGAGTGACTGAGTAATGCAACATAACCTGCCGGTCTCCTGTTTGCTACTGGCCTGTGACCCATGGGGAGATGCATGAAGACATAAACCAATGCATTACTTCTTTCATTAGGAAAGTCTGGCCTCAAAACACAAAGCAGATGAGTCAACTGAGTAAACAAACAGTCTGGTTAGTGAAATTGCTGGTTTACTGCTGGGGCAGGTTCCTGACTCGTTGCGACTGGTAATGAATAGTTCATGGCTAGTTCACAGACCACACTTGGAGTCCTGCTGTTGGAGAGTCCAAGTGTCTTCTGCAAGGCCCATGGCATCATCTGCTTGAAGCAGGGGCCGGCAAACTCTGGCCTACAGGCCGAATCTAGCCTGCTGCCTGTATTTGTAAGGTTTTACTGGAATGTGACCATTCCTGTTCCTTTACGTATTTCTGCGGCTGTTTCAGGCCAGCATGGCAGAACGGACTTGACTCCAACAGAGGCTGTCTGGCCCGCACAGCCTCAATTCCTCACTGTGTAGCCCTTTACAGGAAAGGTTTCCTGACCCCTGACCTAGGGTGTCCTCTGGCTGAAAGTACAGAGCACAGAATGATGGGCTGAACAAATAGCAACACTGTTACCAGCACAAAGACTTAGTCCTTTAATTGTGCACCCAGCAAGCACCACCTGTATCACACTGTACAGGGTTCTCCAGGAGATACAGAAGCCCTAGGGAAAAAGGACCCACCTTTGTCCTTATTGGACACTCGCAGAGTGAGATCATTATATGAGGTCACAGAGCTTTATAACTTGCCTAAGGTCACAAAGCCAGCAAGAGGCAGAGCTCCTGCCACCATTCCAAATGCTGTCCTTACGAGCAAACAAGACCCAAGCTGTGTCTTCAGAAAGTCTGAGATGTGGAGGTGAACACAGAACTCAGCGGTGTGGACACTACTGTGCTGTTGAAAAGCTGAACGTTCTCAGTCATCATAGCAATAACTGGCATTTTTGAAAAGACTGATGTGACACTGAGTTAGCAGGGCTTTCTGTTTTTGTGGAAAAAAATGAAGTCAGACAGAGACCAGGAACTGGCCCATATGTAAGAAGAGATGGAAACTGCTTCAGTTTCAGGGTCTGGAAACAAGCTCAGATCAGCAGTACACATAAAACAAGTGTCACAGGCCTCTAGGTCCCTGGGTATAGGCTAATCCCAGAAGGACTTGCGGGGTGATGGCCTGCCTAGGCCAGTGTATTTGTTGTACGTTGGGTGGCTCTGCACACAGTGGAAGGGGCATTAAATGATGTAATCTTGAAGACTTTCCCATGTTCCCATTTGCGGAGGCAGGGAAGGCGAGGGAGTACGTCTTACTCCCAGGCTTGCAGCAGCATCAGTGGGGTCGAAGGTTCTTCCAGCCTGGGCTCGCCTCTTGCCACTACCTTACTGACTGTGCACGAGGAAGGCTCATTGAAACCTCATAACAGGAAAGGACCAGGAGACAGAAAGTCACACCTCTGAGTCCCACTCACCTTCATCTGGTGTGGAGCATAGTGGAGGGCCTGGCGGAGGCAGTCGATCGCCTTCTTTCCCTGGCCTTTCACTCTCCAGTAGAGGGCTGCCATGCTGGAAAGGACCCAGGAGGTCTGGTTCTGCAAAGGAATGGTTAGTTGAGGCTGGTGTCTCTTAAATATATATATATTAGGATATATATATATATATATATATATATATATATATATATCAAAGGACTCCTTGCCTGTGATACGAATTACAGATACATTCCCTTGGTTTTCTGATGTTTGCTTTTGGACCTCTGGTTTTTTTTTTTTTTTTTTTTTTTTTTGCAATGCAGGCTTTGATTTCTACATAGTTCAGTTTATTAATTTAGATGTCTTCTGGATTTTTAGTTGTAGCTGACAAGGTCTTGCTTACTTGAAGGTTATCAAGAAATTTTTACATTTTCCCCCCAGAACTTTCCTTTCCTTCCCCCCGCACCGAACTTTTCTAGTTTCATTTTTTCACATTTAAATCTTTGATCCATTTGAAATTTAACTTGGTATAAAAAATATGGCTCCACCTTAAATGGTTACTAAGTTGTCCCAATAAGATTTAACAAATAATTCATCTCTCTTCACCCAGTGAGATGCTACCTTTACCATATACAAAATTTCAGTACTTAATTTAGATCTAATTTTGGATTTTCCTGTCTATTTCATTTGCCCCTTTCGATGGATGGTCTCTAACTCCTGACCATCACAGAAAACCATCCCTGTTTTTTGCTTTCTATCTTATTTCTTTCTTCCAATATAATTCTTTGGTAATTTTATTATTCTTCATTGTCAGGGCATATAGTATTTATATTGTTCTATCACCCTATTCCCCAAAGTTTGTTTTCTATATTGGTTTTGCAGTGAAACACATTGACCACTGACATGACTTTTGTGTGGTTTCCCCAATCATGTCGTGGTTGACTGAGCTTCAGCCCAGTACTGTTGGTGGGAACAATATTCTTCGAGATTGTTGTTATGGGCTGAATTGTGCTTCTCCAAGACACATCTCAGCCTCTCGTACCTCAGAATGTAACTGTATCTGGAGATAAGGTCTTAAAGGAGGTAATTAAATTAAAATGAGGCCCTCAGCATGAGCCCTTAATCCAGTAAGACTGGATTTATACGAAGGATTTATAGAAGAGGAAGAGCCACGTCAGGGTCCTGTGTGCAGAGGGAAGGCCCTGTGGAGGGGAAGCAAGAGTCTGGCCACCGACAGCCTGAGGAGGGAGGCCTTAGAGGAAACCCACCCTGTCAGCACCCAGATCCTGGACCTGGAGGCTCCAGAAATGTGAGAAAACAAATTTCTACCATTTAAGGTCCCTAGTCCGTGGTGCTGTGTTACGGTAACCCTAGCAAACCGATATAATCATGTAAGTTCAAAACTTTCTGTCTTCAGCCTTCATACCTGAAGGACAGCTGGCTGGATATAAAACCATGGCTCATTCTTTCTTTCCTCGAATAACGTGTTGGCATTGTTCCATCGCCTGCTGGCATGGTTGGCTGCTGCAGAGAAATCTGAGACTGCCTGATTTATTCCCCCTTCCCAGTGACTTAGTGACTTGGTCCTTTTGATTGGTTTCTCAAAAGGATTCTTTTTTTTAAACTCAAATTATCTTTCTTTAATGCCAATATTTCACACATACAAAAGAACATGTTTATGTAATTATATATACATAATAATTATATGAAAAATATACCCCTATGCTATAAAACATAAAATAATGAATATCCCACAAGCTGCCACCCTGTTCTAGAATGAACTTGCAGCCAGCCATCTATGTGTTCTTTTTTTTTTTTTTTTAAGATTTTATTTATTTATTTGACAGACAGATCACAAGTAGGCAGAGAGAGAAGGGAGGAAGCAGGCTCCCTGCTGAGCAGAGAGCCCGATGCGGGGCTCCATCCCAGGAGGCTGGGATCATGACCTGAGCCGAAGGCAGCGGCTTCAACCCACTGAGCCACCCAGGCGCCCCCATCTATGTGTTCTTAAACAATTCCAGCCTCTTGCCTTTTCTCCACAGGCACACACTATCCTAAATGCTGTGTTTGTTATCCCATCACTTTTTCAAAGTGTTCCGTCTCACACACACACACATTTGCTTCAACAATAAAATACTTAGTGTACTTATGCATTATAAAAGTGGTCTAATGTGGTAAGGAGTTTTCTGGGACTTGAACTTTTTCTTTTTTTTAAAGAATTTCATTTATCTGAAAACGAGAGAGAGATCAAAAGCAGGCAGAGCAGCAGGCAGAGAGAAAGGGGAAGCAGGCTCCCCGACAAGCAGAGAGCCTGATGCAGGGCTCGAACCCAGGACCCTGAGATCATGACCCGAGCTGAAGGCAGAGGGTTAACCCACTGAGCCACGCAGGCGCCCTGGACTTGAACTCTTTACTCAACACTCTATTTCTAAAATTCATCCATGTTGTGTGTAGCTTTAGCTCATTCAATTTCCTTGCTGCACAATGAAATGTCCATTAAGTGAATATATTACAATGTATTTATCCCTTTTCTGTAGATGGGGGCTCTGAAATATTTCCTGTTTTTAAGTTTTCTGTTGCAAATAAACGTGCAGAGTTTTAGTCTAGAGTAGGTACCTATGGGTAGGCTTGCTGGTTCACAAGACATGTAAATGTCCAACATAACAAGAGAATGGCGCCTTGTTCCCTAGAGGTGCTGTAACAATCTACAATTCCATCAGCAATGTTTAGAAGTGCTTCTTGCTTTCTAGCCTTTCTAATTCTTGGTGTCATCAGTGGCGATAAAATAGCATCTTACTGTGGTCTTAGTTTGCATTTCCTGAGCATTAGTGAGACTGATACTGTTTCTTGAGTTTATTGGCCACACACATCTTCTTTCAGTGAAATGTCTGTTAACATCTTTTATGTATCTTTCTATTTTATTATTTTTCTTTCTCACTGATTTGTTTATATGTTCTGCGTATCAGTCCTTGCAGGTTGAATGTGTCACACATACTTTCTCTCACTCTGGCTTACCTCTCTTTCATTTAAAAAATGTATTTAATTAAAAAAAGTTTAAACTTTAATGTAGGTGAACTTAGTCACATTTTCTCTTCTAGTTAGTGCTTTAATATCTTAAGAAATCATTTTCTATTCCAAGGGCAGAAAGATCATCTTCTACATTTTATTCCAATTTTTAAGGCTTTGTTTTTCATACTCCAGTCCTTAATTCACATGGAATTCCCTTTTTGTATAAGCTGTGAGGTGAGGATGAATGAGCTCAGCACAGCTTCCTGCAAATATCCCCTCTCTCCCTGTTGATCTTCCACAGTCCAATGTATGTCGGTATGTTTCGGACTTTCTATGTAGTCCCCCTTGTCATTATTTCTGTTTATCCTTGAGCACAAGGCATTATGGTCTGTTTTATAATTTTTCATAAAAGTAAGGCAATTCTCACCTTTTATTTTTCAAGAGTGTCATGTCTATTCCTTACCCTTCCGTATAAAGGTCTGCTTTTCAAGTACCATTAAAAAAAAAAAAAAGAAAGAAAGAAAGAAAAGAAAAACTTGTTGGTATTTTGGTTATAGTAGCATTGACTCTATAAATCAAATTAGGGAAAACTGACATGTTTATGATGTGTGTTGTCTTATCCATGAACATTATATATCTTGGTTTATTTAGGTCTTAAAATGCCTTTCAATAAAGTTGTATCACTTTGTGCAGTCAGGGCTTACAAATTTTTTGTTAGATTTATTATTGGGGAACTTATATTTTTATAGCAATGGAAATACTTTCAAAATCATGTTTTCTAGTACTTTCTGCTGCTGTATAGAAATGCAACTTATTTTTATTGACTTTACAGGCAGCCATCTTGATAAAAATGTTATTATTTCTAAAAATTTGTAGATTCTTTTGGGTTTGCTATGTAGATGATCACATCATTTCTAAATAATACTTCGGTTTTTTTTCTTCCTAATACTTATGCCATTTCTTTCTTTCTCTCTTTCTTTCTTTCTTTCTTTCTTTTTTGGTTAACTGTAGTTGCTACAACTTTTGGTACAAATCTGGAAAAAAGTGGTGATGGTGGGCATTCTCTTTCCTGACTTCAAAGAATTATTTTAAATATTCCCCATTAAGAATCATCTTTGCTGAAATATTTTGTTGATTCTTCTCATCAGATTAAGGAAGTCTTTGTCTATTCTCAATTTGCATTAGCTTTAATGAATGGTACTGCATTTTATCAAATATAATCTACTGAAATAATTTCATAATATTAATCCTTTAATTTGGTTGATGAAATACAGGGTTTTCCTAGAGTTAGACCATTTTTGTATTTTTTGGGATAAACCCAACTTGATCAAGGTGCATCTTGTAAAAGAAAAATATATCCTGTCGGATTTTGTCTGTTAAAATTTGGCTTATGATTTTGATACCTATGTTTGTGAGTGAGCTTACAGTATTATTTTTTTCTCATGTCTTTGTCTAGTTTTGTTTTCAAGACACTGGTCTTGTCTCAAGCAATTAATTGGGAAGTTGTTCCCTTTTCCGCTGTCCAGAAGAGTCTATTTATATTGAGATGGTGTACTTCTTAAAAGTCTGGTAGAATTCACTTGTAAAATCAATAGGCGCTGTATCCTTTGTGAGGAGATTTTTTTAACGTACTGTTGCAATTTATTTGAGTTATATTACCAAATCAATTTGGATAATTACATTTTTCTAGAAATTTGTCTTCTTTACAAGTGTTTTGAAATTTATTGGCATAAAATTGTTAATTGTATCATTTTCTTATCTCTTTAGCTGTAGTTTTGCTTCCCTTTTCCCTCAATATTGGTTATTTGTACTTTATTTCTTCTTGATTAATTTTGCCTGAGCAGTGCTTCAAAGAAACAACTTTTAGATTGTGGATCTCCATTCTTTGGTTTCACTGATTTCTGCACTTAATAATAGAACTTAAAAATGCAAAAATCAAAAACTGATAGAAAATAAAATATATACAAATTCAGAGTTACAGCTGTAGATTTCAACATGCTTCTCAATGACGGACAGAAGAAATACACAAAAAAGTCAGTAAAGATAAAGAAGACATGAACAATATTATCAAACAACTTGACCTAAATGACATTTCTAGAATACTCTAACAGTAAAAGTATTCTTTTCTGAGGTACATGGAACATTTACCAAGACAGATCATATTCTGGATCATAAAACAAGTCTGAATAAGTTTAAAAGAACTTAAGTCACATGAACTATGTTCATTTATTGCAATAAAATTAGAAATCAATTAAAGAAAGAGACCTGGAAAATGCCCAATAGTTGGAAACCCAAATAACATACTTCTAAATAACTTACAGATCAAAAGAGAAATTAGGAGGAATTATAAACTATTTTAAACTGAATGAAAATATGACAAAATTTGTGATATGAAGCTAAAATAGAATTTAGAGGGAACTTTTAACATTAAACACCTGCCTTAGAAAAGCAAGGGATCAAATAAATAACCTAAACCTACACATAAAGAAACTAAAAAAACCCCAACAAATTAAATCCTAAGAAGCAGAAGACAGGAAATAGTAAAGATAAGAGCAGACACCAATGACAGAGAAAATAAAAACAACAGGGAAAAATCAATGGATTCAAAACCTTGAGTTCTCGGTTCTTTTGAGAAAAATCAATAAAATGCATAAACTTCTGTCAGTCTGATCAGGAAAAAAAAAAAGAGAGAGAAAAGATACAAAGTACCAACATCAGAATTACAAGAGTATATGTTACTACAGATCCCACAGATGTTAACAGAATTAGAAAAAAAAAAGAATTATGAACAATTTTATGCTAATAAATTCAACAACCTGGATGAAGTAGACAAATTTCTTTAAAGATACAACTACCAAAACTCACTCAAGAAGAGAGATAATTTGAATATTTACTAAAGAAATTGAATTTGATGTTAGAAATCTCTCACAAGGAAGAATCCTGGCCCAGATGGCTTCACTATACCACTTCTGTATAAAGTCTTCTGGAAAAATAAGGTGGAGGGAACATTTAACTCATTATACAAAGTCGTTTAATGTTAACCTAATAACAAAACTAGACAAAGCATTACAAGCACGGAAAACCACAGACTAACACACTTCATGAATATAGATTCAGACACTGATTGGCTTATCAACAGTGGGGAATGGTATTTATGTCGGTATTTTTTATTTCTTCCAGTGGATCATTTTTGCTTTATATTTTTGAGATTACTTTATTGGGTATGTGTAAGTTTAGAATTGGTGTATCCTGTGAATTAAATCTCTTATCATTACATAGTCATTTTCTCTGCCCCTAATAATTTTTTTGTTCTGAAATATATTTTTCAGGTAATTAATAACTATACCTTTCTTTTGATTACCAAATATCTGGTATAACTTCTTTCCCATTTTTTTTCAATGTTTGTATTATGTTTCAGGCATGACTCATTAAATCTTTAAAAAATTTCCGATTTGACATTATTTTGACTGCTACATTACAGAATTTTTTAAAAAAAAAATTTTATTTGAGGGTGCCTGGGTGGCTCAGTTGGTTAGGCGGCTGCCTTCCGCTCAGGTCATGATCCTAGGGTCCTGGGATCAAGGCCCACATTGGGATCCCTGCTCAGCAGAGAGCCTACTTCTCCCTCCCCCTCTGCCTGCTGCTCTCCCTACTTGTGCACTCTCTGTCAAATAAATAAATAAAATCTCAAAAAAAAAAAAAAAAAAGATTTGAGAGAGCAAGAGAGAGCTCCAAAGCACAAGTTGGGGAATGGGCAGAGGGAGAAGCAGACTCCCTGCTGAATGGGGAACCTGACCAGGGGCTCCACCCCAGGACCCTGGGATTACAACATGAGCTGCAGACAGACACTCACCAGGTGCCCCTTATTACAGATTGTTTTTAAGATTGTCTACTTCTTGGCTTCTATTTGTTCTTACCACTTTTTACTGCTGTTGTTCTGACCCTTAAATGCTCTTTTTTCCTTTTTTTTTTTTTTTTGCCACCTCTTGCATTAATTTTTTTTTTGATCCTCCCCTTCCTAACTTCATTATTTTATCTTCAAAGGATTGGGATCTACATTCTTTTTAATGATTAACCTTAAATCTTTACTCAATATTGAACGTAAGTCCAAGCAATATGTTAACTCATTCCTCCTAAATATTAAAGAGGCCTTTTGAACACTTTAACTCCGATCATCCCACACTCAAATGTGTATTGTTTTGCACAGTATTTCTGTTTTAGTCATTTCTCTTAAAAATCCCACAAATTATTGTTTTCTACAGACATATTTGCTTGGGTTTGCACGCATGTATCATTTTATTTGCTTAGCAAGTCTTCGGTCTCAGACAATCCTTCTTTGGCTTTCATATAGAAAAATTCGTTTAGGTAGGACTCCTGGTAGTAAACTTTTTCCAGTTATCTTTAAATGTGTTTACTCTTCTCTCATTGTAAGGTACACAATTCTAGGAGGGCCCACTATGTTTTCAAAACTATCACCTGGCTTAGATAGGTGTTTTGAGAAACGGGCTGTCATTTTGACCATCATTCCTCTGTAGGTAATCTGTCCCTTCTGTCCTTCCTAAGGGCAGAGGTCTTTGTCTAAATTTTTCCTCACTGATTTATCCCAAGCACTTAAAAAGTCTTTGGTACACACTAAGCCTCTGCTACATATCTGTTTGTGAGTAAATTCATGCATGCACGTTGTGGTCTTTATTAAGTGGTCAGATGCAAATCCAAAATTCTATACTTTGTGGTACTGTGGCTAGAACTCTGCAAATCGTATTTCTCCTTTGTTAGCAGGCTTCTAGTCAGGGTCTGCAACCGAGCACACTAGGAGACTGAAAGGCAAGAGGGAGAAGGGCCTTTTTTCTTCCTGTTTGCGTGTGGCACCTGTCAGTGTCATTTGAGCAACGGTATTCTGCACTCCCAGACCCAGCCTCACTGCATCCCTTCAGCAGCCAGGATATGCTCCCTCTTCAGAAGCCAGAACTCCCACTTGCCAGAACTCCTGTGAACGCTGAGATTTTGAAAACCCCACTGCCTGCCTGTTTCTCTCATCCCTAGGCTTGGGTGCCAGGCCCAGCAGGTGGTATTTCTAGCTTACTGGAGTCAGGTGTTTCCTTTTTCACTCTCCCACAACAATGTAATCAATTCTCTACCTTCAATTTGCTCTTCTGAATTACCTAATGACGTTTCTGTTTTCCTCACGGTGCCCGGACTGAAACAGATGCTCTTAAGATATCTTTGTTTTTGCTACTTTACTATGACGTAGCCAGGCATGGATTTCTTTTTACTTATCCAGCTTGGAATATAGCATGCTTCCTGAATCTGTCGATTCACTTACCGCCTTGTTGCTATAATATTTTAGGTAATTTTTTACACAAAGCTTGCATTCACTATTTAATTGTGTCTAATTCACCCAATGAGTATTTGACTTAAATAAATGTATTTTTAGTTTAAGATGTGTCAATTTGTTTTTTTAACTTCCTCATTTCTGGTATGGTATTTGTTTGCTCACCTTTGAGATAACATTTTTTTTTTAAAGATTTTATTTATTTATTTGACAGAGAGAGAGATCACAAGTAGGCAGAGAGGCAGGCAGAGAGAGAGGGGAAAGCAGGCTCCCTGCTGAGCAGAGAGCCCTATGCGGGGCTCAATCCCAGGACCCTGGGATCACGACCTGAGCCAAAGGCAGAGCCTTAACCCATTGAGCCACCCAGGCGCCCCTGAGATAACATTTTAAAATATTTTATAATGAGAAATTTCAAATATATACAAAAGAAGACAATAGTATAAGAACTTCCATGCACTCATTGACGAACTTCAACACATATCAACTCATGGCCACTTATGATTTCCTCTAACCCCTCATCCATATTAATGTGAAGCAAATCCCAGACTTCACATAATTTCATCAGTAAGTTTTCCATGTGTGTACCTCTAAAAGATAAAAACTCACATTTAAAACATAAGGTTAACAAAGCTTGCCTAAAATATTGAAAATTATTTTTTAATATCTTCAATAGTCCTGTTTCCCCTGGTTGTCTTATGCAAGTTCATTCTGCTTTTATAATTTGAATCATAATCTAAATAAAGTCCACATGTTGCCATTGGTTAATGTGTTCTTTAAGTGTCTTTTGATATCTAGGGTTCACCTTCATTTATTTTTTAACATTTCTGTAGAAGAAATGGGTTATTTATCCTGAAGTTTTCCACTGACTGGACTCTGCTGATGGTATCCCAGGAGTCATTTAACACGCTCCTTTGCCCTTGTATTTCCCACTAGTTGGTAGTCAGAGGCTTGACTGGCCTCAGATTTGACTTCTGAGGAAGTGAGGAGGGAGGGTGGCAAAACGCTTCACAGGCGGTAACGTGAATGTCCAATGGTACCCACGCACTGAGTGTATTTGTGAAGGTAGTAGTGAGTGACGATCACTGCCATAAATTAATTAGGAGCAGCAAAACTGTAATATTCTAATTTTATTATTTCTAGTTTACTAGTTGGAATACTCCTACAGAGATACTTTTTCTCATCAATGAATCATTTACCCTGAAGTACAGTTCATTTAGAAAGGAAGGAAACATGCTGGTTATTTTCTTTTTATAGTAGGAAAAAAAAAAAACCCAAAACAAAACCCAAGTTGTTCCCATGCATCTTCTAAAACCAAATCCTCAGAGTGAATTTGGGAGTCTAAATATAATTTAATATATGTGATGTGTTCTATCCACTCAGTTGCTTCAAAGTGTTCCATCTTTGGCCAATGGGAGCATATTCCAGTTGGCTCTGAGTTCTTCTGACACAACCTTTGTTGACTTTGGGAGCCTCTTTGCTTTCCTGGACTTGGTAGAAGCCTTTTCTCCAAGGAATTCTGGTTCTTTTTAGTGGAAAATAGTATCTAAGAATCAATATCTAGGCATAAAGTGTGCTTTTCAGTAGTGGGTTACTCACTGATATTAATCTTTTCAGCAAATAAAGTTAGGAAATGTGTAAATATACAAGAAAGTTTTGCTAGTATTTCTATTCATGACTACAGACGTTTACTTAACATCATCATTCTCACACTTTTACGTCCTTTACCCATAGCCAAACTCTAGTTTGCAACATTACCAACAAAATTACTCATTTATGTTGCACTGCATACATCTACAATCTCAGCACAATATCAATATTATTAACAATAGTATTACTGAAAACGAGTAAGGTTTTCTTTTGTGCATAGGGTAAATCCCATCAGGGAGTTAGTCAAATAATTGTCTTTTAAAGTCGCTTGGAATAGTTCCTCTTGGTATGGTTTTACTACCAACTGAATATACGGTTGGGCTCACTTAATTTTACTTTTAATTAGGAACTGCCTTATTAAAATTTGTTTTGAAATTAAACAAAATATTTGTTTTCAAAATCAAACGAAAGACAATGTAGATTCAAGAAAACCTAGCTTCATGCCCGATCTTTCCCAACCAATTTCTTTCTTCCCTCTACGGAAAACCATTTAAAAATATTTTTAAAAGTTACTCTTCCATTTTAAAATATCTGTTTCTCTCTATACACATCGCCAACCTTGCTATTGTTTAAAAAGCAAAATATTGTAATCAGAGATGATTTTTTTCCACTTTCCTTTTCCTTTTTTCACTGGCTGTATCCTCGAGATTCACAGAAGTTTACAAAAATTGTTTTCATTCTTTTTGACAGCTGTAAAAGATTCCATTGTGAGGATGTTCACACCCAATAAACACTCATGGAGGACTTTTTATTTACTCAGTCTTCTTCTGTTGGGCATCTAGGTTGTTTCTAGTCTGCTATTTCAAATGAGGCTACCATCAACGGCCTTATTCATAGGTATTTTTGTATTAATTTTTTTGCCAGTGTATTTTTTAGAAAAGATTCCTGAAAGCTGGCTACATGGGTAAATGAATGTATAATTTTGCTAGATATAGTCAATTTTCTCTCCACAAAGGTTATTCTATTTTGCCTTTCCACCAGCAATGTATGAATGGCAGCACCAATTTCCCCACAGCCTCACTGAGTCTATCAAAATTCTGGATTTCTGCCAATGTCACTAGCAAGAAATAACTCACTGTAGTTTTGATTTGTTCTTTTTCTAGATTTTTGAGATAAAAGCACAGATCACTGATTTTTGGTCTTTTTTTTTTTTTAAACTAATATATCCATTTAAGGGCTATAAACTTCCCTCAAGCACGGCTTTAGCTGCATCCTACAAGTTTTGGCCTGCTTTATCTTTGTATCATTCATTTCAAAATATTTTCTATTTTTAAAACAGATTTTATTTATTTATAATAAATAAAATAAATAATAAATAAATATAATATAAATAATAAATGAGATTAATTTATTTACTGTCATTAATGATGTATTGTACGTATCTCTAACACTTTACTATTTGTATTTTATTTTACCCATTTTTATATTTTACATATAATATATATTTCTATTTTATATTTCTTTTGTCTTCCTTTCTTGCTTTACTGAATTAATCAAAATTTTTTTTATTATTCCATTTTTCCTTAACTATACATTCTTTAACTGTTCTTTTAATGATTAGCCTAGAAACTACATATGCATCTTTAAATTGCTCCAGACTAAAAATACAAATTATTACTTTAATTTTACTACTTCCCTGATAATGCTAAAACCCAACACCCTGCCCACGTGTATTCAGGGGAAAATTAATCTCATGTTAATCTTTTAGCTGTGTTACCCTGGAAACCTAATAAAGGTAGAATGCCAGCCGTGTTATCAGCCAACACACTTATAGTAAAAATGACCTGACTAAACTGCAGTGGATGGGGAAGACTGTGACCATTCCCGAGTGTGACATTTCTTGTCCCTTGCAGGAACTCTTGGGCTCTAGGACCACTGGACTCTTGTAAAAGTTACTGGTTCCTATGTGGAACTTATGACTTCTAAACTAGGGTTGTTCCCACACTCAGTTCATGTGGACTTGATCCCTTATCGCTGAACTGTCACTTGGGGAAAGGGGCAGATAACTGTCCCTGGGCCTGCTGCCAGACTGCTAGGGGAACTCTTGGAAAAACTCATGAGAAGCTGCATGGCTGGTTTACTGGGTTTCCTACTCTATGCTTCTGAGTGAAGGCAAGACCACAAGTGCCCTACTGAGTTGTGCGAGTATAAAATATTTATCTATCTGGCCCTAAATCCCTTGGCAGTGTATACTGCACAGTGGTAGCAGCAGCAGAATGGACTTTCATTGGTTCAATGTGGCCAAGGCACTGTGACATAAAAGAATGCCCAGGGAGATGCAGATGAAACTGAAGTCTCAGTGCAGGGCCAACTTTCTCAGGGTCTGATGGTAGAAGTTTGACACTGTGTGGTAGAGCATAAATCTTTCCATTGTGGAGATGTGGATGAAAGCTGGAGACAAACTTGTGTCGAGAGAAAATGCCCACTCCTCCCCTCCCCACTGTCCATGAAATGGAACTGACCAGAAGCACAGCTGTAAGTGGGCTGGCTGGGAAGAATAACATTGCCTTGGGGAAGCTGATGCATTTGGGTCAAATGGGGCCCTGATGCCCAGCAGGGGGCGGGGAAGACTTGAGCATGAGTTTGTGAGTGGGGCTGGACGAGACAAGAGGGTGGAGCAGCTGGGTCGGTTTGGACGGAAACTGGGTTGGCCACAGATCCAGTAAGCATGGAGTGGTGCCCACAAGCCCCTAGCTGCGGGAGTAGGGGATGGAAGTAGAAGAACCACTCTGCACCAGCGCACAGGTCGAAAAGGGCTGGGTGGCAAGCTGGCACACAAACTGGCTGCATGGCAATGCCTGTAGTGTGCTGCACGTCTGGGGAGGCAGCACTGTCCGAGCAGTGGGAGCGACCTCAGCTGCAACCTGGGGCAGCGTCCCAAGGGTTTAACCTTCACATGGGGACTAATCAGTGTCATCTGTGGACACTTAAGGAGATAATGAATGGCAATGCAAACTAAAAACTCCTTGGGCTTTCCAAGAAATGACAAATGATAATGACTATTTTAAAAGCTGGAAGCAAAGAGGATAGGGACATGCTTGTTCTTCTGTGAGTGATAAATGAGAAAGGGTGCTTTATTTGTCATCACTGTCATTTTCTAAGGCAACGGTTTCAAAATGTGATCTTCTTACCAGCAGTATCAGCTAGCAGCTTACTAGAAATGTCCATTCTCAAGCCCAGCCCTAGTCCTACTAACTCAAGAAGCCCAGCAAACTGTTGAGTCTAATAAGCGCTCCAGGTGATCCTGGGGGACCCTAAAGTCTGAGAGGAGTTGTATTAAAGTTAGTAACTCAAGGTCATGGAGGTTGGTCTGTGAGCCCACAATGGGCATGGCTACTAGATTAACCTTCTACCTCTATTTTCCTGAAAACCTAATAAAGGGGGAGTTCTCTTACCAGGCAAGATAGCTTATAGTACAAATGACCTCAGTTGGTAACTGTAACTGGACTAGGAGAACTGGAAATAAACTATGAACACTTCATGAAAAGCCAGTTCTGAGTTTCGGAGTGCCGTGGTTCTTATAAAGAGCTATATGCTCTTTCCAGGACTCAAGGAGCTATCACAAAAGATACTGGTTTTTATATGGAACTTGGAACATCTAAACCAGGATAGTTTCCATAATACAACATTTGACTTGTTCCCTTGCACTTGAACTGTGGCCTAGCAGCAAAGGGCGGCAGGCAGAGAAGGGTTGCTGGGCTAAGCAAGGACTCACTCTGGAGGGACACACCTGATGCTATTACACTTTCCCATCAGAAGCTACTACTGTCATTACTTTGTATGGTCACACTCATTTATATTTACTCTAATATTTACCCTTTCTGTTGCTCTCTGCTCTTTCCCGTTTCCATCTGGGATAGTTTTCGTTCTGCCTGAAGAAATTCCTTTAGTGATTTTTAGTTCAACTCTGTTTCAGTTTCTGGTGGTCCAAGATCCTTAACCTTCATTTTTGAAAATAGGTGTAATTTACACAGAAATGCTCAGATCTTAAGTAAAACATTCACTTTTGACTACTACTAAATACACAACATTTCCAGCACTCTACAAAGTCCTTTCAGGCTGCTTCCCAGTCAACCCTTTCCCCACAAAGCAATAAGTGGTCAGATTTCTAACACCACAGGTGAGTTTTGCCTGTTCTAGAATTTCATATAGTTGGAACTCACATACTATGTACTTTTTTGTGTCCAACCTCTTTTATTAGCATAGTATTTTTGAGATTCATCAATATGGATGTTGGATCTTTCTTGCTGAATCCATTAGTATAATTAGTATCCACCATGTAAATACACCATTGTTTCCATTCTTCTACTGATGGGCACATCACTGTTTTTCTGGCTATTATGAATAAATCTGCTGTGAACATAAACAAAATATTTTGTGGACATGTGTTTTCATGCCTCTTTGATAAATATCTAGCAGTAAAATTCCCGGATCATATATGCTTAATAGACTACCAAACTTCTCCAAAATGTCTGTATGGTTATACTCCCAACTGGCAACACATGAGGGCTCTGGTTGCTCTGTAGCATCTCCCACATTTGCCCTTATTGATCTTTTTCATTTTAGCTCTTCTAGTGCTAGCAGTGCTTCCTGCTTCAAAGTCTATTTTTTTCTGATGAGAACGTCGCTCTCTTTTATTAACTGTTTGCATGGTCTATATTATTTTCCATCTTCATACTCTCAACACTTCTGTACCTGATATTTAAAGTGTTTCTCTTATAAGCAGCATATAGTTGGATTTAAAAAATCCATTCCATACTAAATGCTTAAATTACATAATTTTTTTTACCTAACTGCTGATACGCTTGGAATCTCTACTTCCTATTTTACCATTTGCATTTTATTTTTATGCACCCTTTCTCTTGCCTGACTTTTTTTAATCAAATGTTTTACACTATTCCATTTTCCTTCTGTTCAATTACATTTTAAAACCATTGTTAGTAGTTAGCCTAGAGCTTAAAACAGTATTCTTACTTATCACAGTCCTATGCAAACTATTACTTTAGTACTTGGCTGATACCAATTAAACCTTAGAACTTTTCAATTCCATTTACTTCCCTCCCATCACCTGTTATTGTTACCGTGAACTTTAGTGACACGTAAAAGCGTAGCGCGTTAGGGCCCTGCAGCTATGACTCTGTACGGCTACTGTTCATTTACATTTGTCTTCGAGGCGTTCTTCATTCCCTCTTGCATGTCGGTATCTCTATCTCGGATGTTTTCCTGAGAACGTTCTTTGTTATTTCAGTGCAGGCCCTCTGGTGCCAGATTCTCTGAATTTTCGTTTCTCTGAACCCATCTTCATTTCACCTTAATATCTGAAGGAAAGGTTTGCTGGTATAAAATTCTAGGCTTGCAGTTTTTCTCTTCCAGCCTGAAAGATGTTGTTACACTGGCCTCTGGTTTCTATCATCTCTGTTGAGATGCCGTCAGTCTCGCTGCTCCTCTGGAAGGACCCATGGTGTGTTAAAGATGGGCCACGCATTCTTTGTCACTGCTAGCAGATGGAGGACGCTTCCCCGGCCTTTGATTCTGAGCAGGCGCCAGCACTCGCTTGGACAGAGTGGTGCCGTGGCAGTTCTGGCTACGCACAGGCTCTCAGAGGCCTGAGTGCTTCTGCTCTCACCCTTGTGGAGCCCCGAGCCATCATGGAGAAAGGTCCAGCTACCCTGCTGGGAGACAACCAAGACAGGGCTTCCCAGCTGTGCCCAGCTGTTCCGCCCTCTCCACCGAAGGTTCAGACACGGGAGTGAAACCTTCTTCGGTGGCCAGTCCCAGATGAGTCTCTACATGTCTTCAGTGGCACGAATGACTCCAAGGGAGACCAGAAGAATGTCCAGCTGAGTCTGGCTCAGACTGCACAGTCTTGAGCAAATAAATGTAAATTCTGAAGTGGCTTCTGAGGCAGAAATGGAGAACTGAAATAGTGTTTGGTGTCCAGAATAGAGTGCGGCCATACCAGACACTTGGAACCTGTGGTGTTAGTTCTAGGACTGGGTTGACTACAACTGCTGAGCAGCAGTGAGACTCTTCACAGAGGCTGGACGAGCACGGAGGAAAGCGCGACGGGAGGCTAGAGAAGGGGCGGGCTTAGCTATTGGTAAAACAGTGAGGCTGTATCTTGGAATAGAGCAAAAATACCTAACCAAGTTGTGGATCTGGCTAGGAAGACTTCCAAGAAGAATGCTGAAAGTGACAAAGGGTTTTTGAAAAGCTATTAAAAGAGCACTTAAGAAACTAGTTTTCGGGCAGGATTTAGAAAAACTGCTTTCAAGCTGGGACTTGCAGGGTTAGAAAATGAAACTTTTTCAATTGTCAGCTTCTCCAATCAGCATGAGGTTTTAAAGTAAAAAAAAAAAAAAAAAATCCAGAAAGTTACCAGTAAAACTATGGCCTTGGGGTCAAGCTCAAATCAGAAACATGGCAGTAGGACCTTTTGTTACTCCTGCCTCGGAAGGATATAGATGTAAGCCTCATAGGCTCTCACAGACAAAAAGTGCCTAAAAATCTTAAGGGTATTTACACCCTGGACTCACATTCAAGATAGACAGGGACCTTCTTGAAGAGATTTGAGATATGGGTTCTGTCTGCAGTGACTTATCATTTGAAGGTCTACAAAGTTTTGTTTGTTTTTTTTTAAGATTTTATTTATTTATTTGACAGAGAGAGAGAGATCACAAGCAGGCAGAAAGGCAGGCAGAGAGAGAGGGGGAAGCAGGCTCCCCACTAAGCACAGAGCCCGATGTGGGGCCCGATCCCAGGACCTTGAGATCACGACCTGAGCTGAAGGCAGAGGCCTAACCCACTGAGCCACCCAGGCGCCCTCTACAAAGTCTTTTAAAGGGGTTGTGCCAGTTTGGACTACAAGGGAGAGAGAGGTGGGAAGCAAGACGAGTGAGCTTTTCAACTGCAAACACAGGCCTTGTTACAGAAAAGGAAAGACCACTCAGAGAGAAGGGTCAAGAGTGGAGAAACAGATTAGGGAACCAAGTGCAGGAAACCAAAATGGACCATAATCAAGGAATATTCTTTGTAATGCAAGTCATCAGGGGAACTGGTGACATACGGACAGATGGGGTTCAGAATCGACACAGAATGGTGATTGCTATGCCTTTCCCACTTCCTGTGTTTAAAACTACCATGACTTCCCTATTCCTGCCACACTGTCATGTCATGCCAGAAGCCCAGTAGATTCTCATTAGGTTATAGTACTGCTTTAACATTATATATTAATAAAGTGGAGAGATACTTAACCATAAAGTAATTAATTTTAGTTTTACAAAACCCCCTCTTTACATAAAGATCACACAGAAACAGATGAACAGTCTTAGAAACTCTGTGATATGTTCTCTAGGCTTCTATGAAAACACAGTTTTGCAGGTATTTTGTTTCATTATTTCAAGAGAAGAAGGTATTTAAAGTTGTGTTTCCCATCCACAACCTGAAATACCAACTATTCTTCACCACCAGAAGAACACCCGACTTACGTCATATACTGAGATTCCCTGGTTGCCAGGAGCCCCACCTCCACGCTGGACTAAAGAAGACAAAACTGAGAGGAGGGGCACGAATAAAGGCTACAGGCTCCAACGTGTGTGGTTAAAAAAAAAAAAAAAAAGACAAAACTGACAAGGTAGGTTCCACCATGGAAGGTACACAGAGCAGCCAAAAAGAGTACTAACCGAGTGATGGAAAAAGCGATGGAAACTCAGTGGTGGGTTATTTCACGTCCTCCCTTTAGCTACTAAGCGCTGCGTTAACTCACAAAGAGGTTAGAGCCACTTAGTGGCAAATAATCTGGGAAAGTCAGAAGGTGGACAGACGGTAGTTTCCAGCTTTCCTAGAGGGTGACTCACCTTTTCCAAAACTTTGGCAATTCGTGTGCCGATTTGTTCGAGTGACTGCTGTGGATACTGGTCTTTGCCAAGATTTTGCAGTACCTGGTGTAGGGAAAGACAGCAGGTGAGAGCAAGGAAAGGAGCAGGATCTAGGTGACGCTGCTGACGCTGAGCTGGACACCAGGCCCCAAAAGCCAGTGGCTGCTCTGGGGTATGTGCTGTGGTCCTGCTGGTCGGGCACTTTGGGGAAGACGTATGGAAACCTAGCATCCCTTCTGTACCCTTCTACTTGACAAAAACTACAGTCATGTAAAACATATTCATTACAGCAACATTAGAAAAGAGAGTAAATAAAGAAAATTAAAACTATCTGTATTCCTGTCACCCAGACGCAACCAGTGTTAGTATCTTTACACTACTGATGTTTCAGGGATTTTTCTGAAATAGCATGTGTACACACATACTGCCTCTCTCTCAGAATATGGGATCACACTACATATTGTCACCTATATTTTCACATAACATGAAGATTTCTTCATGCCAATAAATGTATTTCTACTACATCTTTCTTGAGGGCTCCATTGTATACTATCCTCTATCTGTACAACACTTATTTAACAAATCCTCTATTCTTGGACATTTGCGGTGGTTTCTCAATTGTCCTTCTCCGTACATTATTTGCTAGGCATATGCTGGGTCTGCTCACCTTCCTTGCCTTCTTAAGAATGCCCACAGGAGAATAAGCTGCCCCAAATAATCCTGACAAGAGCCTCTGTCCGCTGGCAAGCAGAACGCTACCTACCTTGAAGAGTGAATCAGAATTCAAATTTCCTGGCCCTTAAAAGAAAAGCATAAACTCAATCCCAGGGCCTGAAATAAATCAGGCCTGGCCTAAAGCCACCTAGATTTAGGCCCTCTGAAATGTGGCCCGGCCCCCGGGCTTGCTGCCGTCAGCTGTGGCACCTAGACTACGGTGCTAGCAAGTACAGCCTCGCTGAAGACGGCTGGGCACTCACCTCTGTCAGCTGACTCTCACCCGTGTAGTGCAGGCTGGCCCGGTTGGAGACCCCGTGCAGGTGGTCCAGGGTATGCATGCTCGTGGGCAGATTGCCGTTGCAAAGCGGCTCCATCGCTGGCTGCTGTATTGGAGTGGCAAAGTCGATGTGTTCTGTGATGCTGGAAAATGGAGATTGCCACGTTAGCCATGGAAAACCCGAGTGGGTGGGGAGCAAGAGTATTAATAATCGGCTGATCGTAACTTTGCAATGTCACCAGGACTGTCTGGAACCACAGACTCACAGACTGAAGAGACAGCAAAGGTGATCTAGTCTGCTCTCTCATTTTATAGGTGCAAGAATCCAGTGCCTGGCGATAACTGTTTGCTGAATGTATGAGCAGAGATCGTAGCCCCGGTCAAGGGAGAATCGCTGGAATCGGAGTCCAGAACTCAGTGATTTCCCGGTCCACTCAAGCTGCCTCCTTTCTATGCACCATGGGGTCTGGTGTGGTCACTGCCATTGGCCATTTTTTCTCACTGGGGAAGTTTTGAACCTGGCGGGTTTTAGTCTAGGATTTCTGTTTTTAGGGTAAAATTCCCTTTTCAGTGATAAACACCCGCAAGTGGTTCCTATCTTTTATTTTCCCTTTATGCACAAAAGCCCACCCCACAGAAAAAATGACCCAAAGTTTAGACAGTACATTTTATTTTATTTTATTTTATTTTATTTTTTTTAAGATTTTATTTATTTATTTGTCAGAGAGAGAGAGAGGGAGAGAGAGCGAACGAGCACAGGCAGGCAGAGGCAGAGGGAGAAGCAGGCTCCCTGCTGAGCAAGGAGCCCGATGCGGGACTCGATCCCAGGACGCTGGGATCATGACCTGAGCCGAAGGCAGCTGCTTAACCAACTGAGCCACCCAGGCGTCCCAAGACAGTACATTTTATTTTATTTTTTTTATTTTTTATTTTTTAAATTAAATTTTTTATTTATTTTCAGCGTAACAGTATTCATTGTTTTTTCACCACACCCAGTGCTCCATGCAATCTGTGCCCTCCCTAATACCCACCACCTGGTTCCCCCACCCTCCCACCCCGCCCCTTCAAAACCCTCAGGTTGTTTTTCAGAGTCCATAGTCTCTCATGGTTCACCTTCCCTTCCAATTTCCCTCAACTCCCTTCTCCTCTCCATCTACCCTTGTCCTCTATATTATTTGTCATGCTCCACCAATAAGTGAAACCATATGATACTTGACTTTCTCTGTTTGACTTATTTCACTCAGCATAATCTCTTCCAGTCCTGTCCATGTTGCTACAAAAATTGGGTATTCGTCCTTTCTGATGCAGGCATAATACTCCATAGTGTATATGGACCACATCTTCCTTATCCATTCATCCGTTGAAGGGCATCTTGGTTCTTTCCACAGTTTGGCGACCGTGGCCATTGCTGCTATAAACATTGGGGTACAGATGGCCCTTCTTTTCACTACATCTGTATCTTTGGGGTAAATACCCAGCAGTGCAATTGCAGGGTCATAGGGAAGATCTATTTTTAATTTCCTGAGGAATCTCCACACTGTTCTCCAAAGTGGCTGCACCAGTTTGCATTCCCACCAACAGTGTAAGAGGGTTCCCCTTTCTCCACATCCTCTCCAACACACGTTGTTTCCTGTCAAGACAGTACATTTTAAACAGATGCAGCTGTTCAATGTATCCATGCATAAGATGTAACTCCCTTTTGTAGTCCCAAAGTGGTCATTTTCCTGCTATCTGCAGGCTAAATGTTATACACTCTCATATATACTGAAATGGCAAACTGGCATGGCCAAATTTTATTTCTAGCTATTTAAAGCTTTCATATGCATTAGGCAAACATTCATTATTTATTTAGGCCTACTACATGTCACACACCAAAGGTGCAACAATTAACCAGACATTGCCAATCCCTGCTATTACGGTGCTCATGGTCTTGTGAGTGGCTCGGTTATTACAGATGTTACAAAAGACGAAAACAAGGTACAGTGTCAGTATACTACGGGGAGGTATGTATTTCCCCTCTGCTGATGGAGGAAGGAGGTGGCTAGTGAAGGATTCCCTGAGGAACCAAGATTTAAGTCAAGACCAGGATGTGAATGAACCAGGTGGGAAGAAGGTGGCGAGAACATCACCCCACGCAAAGGAACACCAGTGTGAAGGGCCCGACAGGAGGGAGGGTGGCGAGGATGGAAAGACACATGGCGGCAGATCACAAAGGGCTTTGTGGACCATGGTAAAGAGCAGTAAGAAGTTATTAGAGCATTTTAAGAATTATTTGACTTGTATTTGAGGAAAGAGTCTGAATATTGTAGGGATAAGGGGCAGAATGGAGTCAAGAGTGAATAAAGCACACGGCCCGGCTAGGCGCCTACTGAGTGGAGTGAAGTGGAGATGATGGCGATCTGGTTTAAGGGGACAGCAATGGAGATGGAGAAAAGCTGATGGCTTTGAAAACACTCAGAGGGTGGAAGTAGTAAGAATGGGTAATAGACCAGATCTGAGGGATAAGGGAAAGGGATCATTAAGGACGACTCCCAGGTTTCTGGCCTAAGCACTGCTGGAGTGATCTACTAAGAATAAGAAACAGAAAACACACAGAACAATGATTTTTTGGAAGGTGAGTAGACAAGGAAACAATGAGTGTGGTTTTCCTGAGGTTGAGGTGTCTCAGAGGTATCTAGGCAGAGAGGCCAAGTCGGTAATTGGACAGATGACTTGAAGAAAAATCTGATCTGGAGATTCAAATCCAAGAGCTGTCAATATATTGGTGGTGACAGAAGTTCTAGAAGTACATCAATCTGACTCGGAGTGGTTCTAAGATAAGAAGGCTTAGAGGTAAGTCTTGGGGGACACCAACATTTAAAGGGCAGAGAAGGAGCCAGCAAAAGAGAATGAGTATCCAAGGAGGAAAACGCAGTTACCGGAGGGGCAACCTGGCTCAGCCTGTGTCTTGGTAGGTGTTTGTAAATCTAGATATGCTCTGGCTCCCTTTTTAAGTACACAATGTCAGAAACACAGGTTTTTCCATAAAGAGGGATCCAGTCTTTAACTCAAACTAAGTAAGTTACATACTTCTGCAGACCTTATAAAGTGTGGGGGAAGGCACTAAGAAGGGAGGGCACGTTCACTGCTTCAGTACAATGGACTGCGTCCACCTGTGGCCTGTGGTCAGCAATGGTCACCTCAGAACCTCTAAGCCTAAAAAGGACGACTCCTCTAACAGCTGTTGACAAAGAAGGGCATCCCTGAAGTCAACAGAGGCCCAACAGGTTCGCTGGTACATAAATGCCATGAAGGAGCGAGGGGTTTAAGATACTCACTCAATGTTTTTTGAAGAAACTGCAAGCCAGGTACTCACGATGGCAGTCAGCTCTACCCAGCGGAGTTTGAGGCACTCGTCTGGGCTGGGCCATCCCAGACTCTGGTAGTCACGCTTTTTTCCTAGAAGGAAAGTATGACATAAATGCACACGACTGCAAAGGAACAGAACCCACAGTGTCTTACTTTACCCAGGCTGGCGTGTTTGGAGGTGCCAGTCATTCTAGTCTTTAGGATTTTTACCATCCAGAGAATTAGAATCTTGTCATTCACAGCAAAGGGAATAAGATTATCTGAGTGAAGTCTCAGGCTCAAAGACAGATGATGAAGTAAAAATAAATGAGTCCACTGGATTTAAGACTGATCAACGGAAGATAAGAGCTAAGATATTCCTCGATGTTAACATCTTACCAAGTTTCATTTTTACCCCTCTATATCTTGATTTTATAAAGACAGCTCCAATTTAGGAGGAGCATGTACGGCTAAAGCATGGTTTCCCATTCTCGCAGGACTGACTGTGGCTGGGGGGTGCTTTGTGTGGGGCTGTCCTGTGCACTGGAGGATGTCTAGGAGCATCCCTGGCTTCTACCCTATAGAACCAGTAGCACCCCCTATTTCCCCCCCGGCCACACACACACAGGTGGGACAACCAAAATGTGCCCTGGGAAGACAAAATCATTCCTGGTAGAGAACCACTGTTGCAGAGAAAAGCAGAAGATGGGGAATAACGGTGATAATGATAGGTTATCATTTATTTCCAGAGCATTTACTGTGTGTTCAGGTCCTGTGCTAAGTGCTTTATATCCACAGCTCGTTTCTCAGGTGGGAAAATGGAGGCACAGAGAGATCAAGTGACTTGCCCAAGGTTACCTGGCTAATGGACGGTGGAGCTAGGATCCAGATCCAGGTTGCTCTGAGTCCAACATGTATGCTTCCAATCACCATGCTATTTAAAGCTATACTGGGCTTTTAAAACTCTGTTAATTGACACCCTTCACAGGTACTACCTTTTGTGTACAGGCCCTTGACTTAGACTGAGTCCCCAACTAAGTCTTGTCTGGGATGGGGGACTTCTGGAAGCTTACAATAGAATGAATGGGCAGGAAGGAGAACGTTGGTTCTGTGTAACTTTTTCTTATAATGTGGGAATTTGCCAATAACAGAAAACTGTTTGAGGTATAAGCAAGGCTTTAGATTTAAGTAAAATGGAACAGTTTGGAAGAGTTTCAAATGAACCCTGTTTGAATGAATAACTAAAAGAATTAAACCGTAAGTTTCACAATAAAGCTAGCTTTTCTGTTTAAGAAATTCACTTGAAAAGCATTTATTGAGCATCTATCATAAAGAAATGGGAACTGTGTTGAGACACTAGGAATAGTCAGGGGAATAATACAGAAGGGGCCTGCCCCCGAGTTCACAGTCTAGGGAGGAAGGTAAACATGAAAACATCCTAGGATACGAAAGGATGACCGCCAGAATGAAAGTATAGGACAACTGCATGGAGGTGAGAGCAACTAGTTCTGCCTGAAGGTACCAAGGAAGGGAAGGCACGTGGCATCTGAAGTTTAAGGATGAGTGATATTTTAGCACTGCTGATGGGGCAGGAGGGCAGGCCAGGCAGAGGGGGCAGCATATGCAAAGGTAAGGGGGTAAAATAAGAGCATGGTTGGTTCAGAAAAATAACAGCATGAAGGACAGCCAGGCTGGATGCTTGTACACCACACGAGGAGGTTTGTCCTTCATTGTATAGGCAGTGGGAGCCTCTTAGCCCACGTTTCCCTATCTCACGTTTCTCTTTCCCTATCACTGGAATATCCTAACAGACTCTATTTATTTACTTATTTTTTAAAGATTTTATTTATTTGACAGAGAGACAGCAAGAGAGGGAACACAAACAGGGGGAATGGCAGAGGGAGAGGAAGAAGCGGGCTTCCCACTGAGCAGGGAGCCTGTGTGGGGCTCAATCCCAGGACCCTGGGACCATGACCTGAGCCAAAGGTAGACACTTAACGACTGAGCCACCCAGGTGCCCCCTAAAGACTTTGTTAAATGCTTTGCTGAAATCTAGTTACATTGTATTTACAGCACTTCCCTGGTCTTCCAGTCTGGTAGCTCTCTTCAAAAAAGGAAGTGAAATTAGTTATGCATTATTAGTTTTACTAGTTCTTAGTAAATTTACAGTGGCCCTCATTGATCTCCACTCTTCCCCACGGCCTCACAAACTATCTGTTTTAGGATTTGCTTTAAAACTTTGTCAGGATTTATCATGAACCTTATCTCCTAGTAGTGAAGAAAATCCAGATTTATTTGAAAACACAGGATACTGTACCTCTCTGGCTACCTGTCATCTCTTCCAAGCCTTAGAACTTTTCATGTTACTGAGAGTAAGCAGGTTCCCTGATGTCATTGGCCAAGTACACTCAATGCCCTATGTGGGCCCACCCACTTGAATACATTTAAAACCACTTAAGTGCTTTCCTGTCATCTCAACCACACCAAGCTTTAATTTTCACTTTTACAAGAAATTTTTAGTTTTTTGTTCATAAAAACAATATAGGCTTATTATAATGTATTTAGAAAATGGAAAAGCATGTAGAAGAAAATTAAAAATTACCCATATCTCTATCAGTACCCAGAAATGACCACTTACATTTTGGTATATTCTCTTCTATACTTGTTTCTACATACTTGTTTATTTCAGCTTCTTTCATCAAATCTAAGAGGTCATAAACATTATTTTGTATGGTATAAGAAAGAAAAACACAGCCAATTATTATTTAAAATATCATCAGCTGTAAGATACACCTCAGCTGCAGATACAGAAATGTGAACAAGTGTAGTCATAATACAGTATATCTACTACCTTACAAAAATTGAAGTGTTCTATCTGCTATTTTATAAACCACTTTGGCTCACTTACTAGATTACAAGCATCTTGGCTGCACAGTACATGGCATGGACGTTCTGTAATTTATTTGGGCAATTACCAGCATTTAGGTGATTTATAATTTTTTATTATGATAAGCAGCCCCATGATCAATCTTGCCACTTCTGTTTTGGCATCTATAAAATGATTTACTTAGGGTAAATTATTGGTAGTAAAATGGTTGGTATATTTTTAAATTTTCTGATCTATATGGCCAAACGATCCCCAAATTGATCTCATTAACTCTGTGTATTGCACATTTAAAGACAGTTTGAGGAGTAAAGATGGCATGTCGCTGTTTGTGTTTATGTCTCTTTGATTGCTAGTGAGACTGAACATTTCATCACATGTTCACTGGCCAACTGTATGTGTGTTATTTGGGGAACTGTCTCTGTACTTGCACACAACTTACTGAAATGCTGTGTTTTCATACTGATTTGTAGGTGTTACTTTATTTTTTTTAAAGATTTTATCTGTTTATATGAGAGAGAGAGAGAGAGAGAGAGAGAGAGAAGAGCACACAAGCAGGGAGGGGCAGTGGGAGTGGGAGAAGCAGACTTCTCACTCATCGGGGAGCCTAAGGGGGGGCTCGATCCCAGGACCCTGAGATCATGACTTGAGCCGACGTCAGGTGCTAAACTGACTTAAGCCAGCCAGGTTGCCCTGTAGCCCCTGTAGGTGTTCTTTAAATGATACTGATATTCTGTGCTTATCACCGAGTCTGTAAAAATATAAATATTCTGCAAAAATACTTTGTTTCAGTCCTCTGCCTATTTTATGGTGTCTTCTGATGCCATAATTATTTTTCTCTTTTTCTCTCTGCCTTAGAAAGTTCTTTTCCACTGGAAAAGTATATAAATATTCATCTAAATTTTCTACTTTTATGATTTTATTACATTTACTATTTAATGGAATTTTCATTTCCATAATGATGTTTTACATTTTGAACACCCTTTCCCTTGCTACAGGAGACAGACCTAGTAAAGGAAGTGCTGCTTTCTTTCTGTAACCTGTTAACACACGATGTCACCTTTAAATAGTACAGCTACTACATGCTGTCAACTCCGGTCATGACAAAATGTCCTTTTTGGTGTCCTTTGTATTTTTCCCAAGTAACAGTTCACTCTGGGATTTAGCCAAACTGACCCCATTCTTTATATTTTATTATATGCCTCCTGCCTTCAGCTTTAAGTATACCAAATTAAATAAGACATCTTTTCATGAAGTTAATTTTTGAAGATCAGGATAGTGAAAATATCCTTTAAAAAAGAAGATTTTTTTTTTTAAAGATTATTTATTTATTTGACAGACAGAGATCACAAGCAGGCAGAGAGGCAGGCAGAGAGAGAGGAGGAAGCAGGCTTCCTGCCGAGCGGAGAGCCTGATGTGGGGCTCGATCCCAGGACCCCGGGATCATGACCTGAGCCAAAGGTAGAGGCTTTAACCCACTGAGCCACTCAGGTGCCCCAAAAGAAGATTCTTTATAAAAGAAATTTGATCACCACTATTTCATTGCTAGAAAAGAAAGTCAACTGGGCCCATGGCAATGGCCCTGAACCTGGAGTCCCAAGAAGCACTTCAGGACAACTATGAACCTTAAAAGTATGACATTTCTGATGTGTACGCATTTTTCCTGGGCACAGTTCTAAAGCGTTTAACCAATACTTAAAGAGATATCCGACACATAAAATATTAAGTGTTAATATTTATTGAGTCCTATGTGGCCAGTTCATTTAAAGCATTCACATGTATAATTCTTACAGTTCTCACAACCACCCTATAAGACACATGTGATCCTATTAAACTAGACTATCGAGAATTAATAGGACTTCAAGCTCAAGATGTTAAGAATATAAGCCTGACAGGCAATGGTAAAGAAGTCAAGTAATATCAAAACAAACTTCTTATACCAATGACTGTTTCCTCATTCACTAAGCCCCATTACCCTCTCATCTGATCTCTTTCAAGTCACAAACACATCTTTAGTAAGAAATGAGACAGTGCAATCTGAAAAAAGAAACTGGCATATTAAACATTCAAATTTACCTTGTGGCCCAGGAGATGCCACCTTTGGGCCAGTGATCTCCAGGTTTGCTTGGTAACGATGTACATTTTCTGCTTGATTCTGTTCTACCTTTTTCCCAGGAGTTTTCTTATGATCTCCTTTGGGTTTCTTTACACGTTTGACCTGGAATGTGATCTGGAAAATGGAAATATGTTGGGGACAAATTAGACCAATTATCAAATCTGTAAAGGCTGTGTGGATATTGGTGGTTTTAGGAGTAACTGGTCCTAATTCTACAAAGAAAGCATCCAAATGGCCAAGAGACAAATGAAAAGGTGCTCAACAACACTCAGGATCACGGAAATACAAATCAAAACCACAGTGAGATACCACCTCACACTAGGCAGAATGACTAAAATTAACAAGTCAGGAAATGATAGGTGTTGGCAAGGATGCGGAGAAGGGGAAACCCTCCAACACTATTGGTGGGCATGCAAGCTGGTGCAGCCACTCTAGGAAACAGAATGGAGTTTCCTCAAAAAGTTGAAAATAGAGCTACCCTACGACCCAGCAATCACACTACTGGGTATTTACCCTAAAGATACAAATGTAGTGATCCAAAGGGGCATGTGCACCCCAATGTTTATAGCAGCAATGTCCACCATAGCCAAACTCTGGAAGGAGCCCAGATGTCTATCAACAGAGGAATGGATAAAGAAGATGTGGTATATAGATATACACAATGGAATACTATGCAGCCATCAAAAAACCCGGAATCTTGCTATTTGTAATGACATGGATGGAACTAGAGGTTATTATGCTAAGCAAAAGAAGTTGGGGCGCCAGGGTGGCTCAGTGGGTTGGGCCTCTGCCTTCAGCCCGGGTCATGATCTCAGGGTCCTGGGATCAAGCCCTGCATCAGGCTCTCTGCTCGGCGGGAAGCCTGCTTCCCCCCACCCCCCCGCCTCCTGCTCTGTCTACTTGTGATCTCTCTGTCAAATAAATTAAAAAAAAAAAAAAAAAAGAAGTCCACCAGAGAGGGATAATTATCATATGATCTCACTGATTTGAGGAATTTGAGAAATAAGACAGCGGATTATAGGGGAAGGGAGGGAAAAATGAAACCAGGGAGGGAGACAAACCTTAAGAGACTCTTGGTCTCTGGAAAGAAACTGAGGGTTGCTGGAGAAGAGAAGTGGTGGGGGGGATGGGGTGGCAGGGTTAAGGACACTGGGAAGGGTATGTGCTATGGTGAGTGCTGTGAGTTGTGTAAGACTGATGATTCACAGACCTGTACCCCTAAAACAACAAGAAAAAGGTAACCAGTGCTAGGGGCGCCTGGGTGGCTCAGCTGGTTAAGTGTTTGACAGAATCTCAGGATTGTGAGATGGAGTTCTGTACTGGGCTTCAACTGAGCAAAGAACCTACTTAAGATTCTCTCCCTTGGCGGCGCCTGGGTGGCTCAGTGGGTTAAAGCCTCTGCCTTTGGCTCGGGTCATGATCTCAGGGTCCTGGGATCGAGCCCCGTGTCAGGCTCTCTGCTCAGTGGGGACCCTGCTTCCTCTTCTCTCTCTGCCTGCCTCTCTGTCTACTTGTGGTCTCTGTCTGTCAAATAAATAAATAAAAATTAAAAAAAAAAAAGAAAGATTCTCTCCCTCCCTCTGTCCCTCTCCACCTCCTCCCCACCCCACCCCCGACTTGAGCTCTCTTTTTCTAAAAACAAGAGAGTAACCAGTCCTATTCTAGAGTTCTATTTCATTCTTACAGGTCTAAATGAAAAACGTTTTGTAAAATGAACAAATAGTCTAGCCCTGAAGGGTGTATAGAGGAAACTGAAAATGAAGATGTCTGGGCTGGGCAGGTGCAGGCATGCAGGCTGGACAGCCTCCCCCTTCGTCTGCCTTCTGGAAGAGCTAGCGATACAGACGGAAGTAAAGGGAAATGTTCCTCAGTACAAGGCCCATTCGAGGGCTGACGGGAATGTGGAGTAAAGTGGTGCCACACCCCCAAGAGAGATATCACACTCTGCGAACTTGGAAGCCCCCACCCCCACCAAGACCTGGGCTATGGTTTGGTGTGAACGGACTTGGCAAACTCTCACCCATTCTGTGGCTTCATCATCTTCACTTCTGCAGTCTCCGTAGCAAGAGCTTCTGGCCACTCCATCCTGGGGACCCTTCTTCAGCACTCGTATCCCCTGCAAATCCAGACGCCGCCCTTTCATCTCCAGGGCTCCCCCAAAGCCTTCCAGGGGCCATGCCTGTTGAAATTCGTCCACCAAAGCCAGTATCTCTTCAGACATTTTTGTTTCATCTGAATTCTCCATCTCATCGGAACCATTGCTCTCCTCAACCACTGTACCTGAAATTTGAGCGCCCACATGTCATTAAAGATTTCATAGAACTCACTCCAGTACTTGGATGACTCCGACCTTGCTGTCTGAGCAGCTTTGGCTCTGCTTGGAGCAAATTCGATAACCACCCATAAAAATGCCACCCATCATCATGCACAATAAAATGTCCTCTTTGCTGTGTAGCTTTGTCAAAAACTTGGATAAGGACAACAGTAGCAGCAAGGTGGCAGGCAGGCACTGATTACTATATCACTAGTGAGCAGGGGGAAGGCTATTTTATAGACTGAAAAAAAATAGTATTTTTTTCAGTATTACTGAAAAAAAAAGACCCACTTGCTTTAAATATTTTTTAAATAAAAAATAGTATTTTTTTCAGTATTACTGAAAAAAAAAGACCCACTTGCTTTAAATATAAGACACGGATGGCAAAGGTGAAGTTTATTATGTTATTTATTAAATATGTGAGATCCTTGAAGTTTTTTTCAAATAGCATATGGAAAATCATGGCTGCATGTCCAGGCCATACAGTCTAACTGCCTTACCTGAACAACGACTTGTTTAATGGGTAATCATCCTAATTCTACATTCAGGCTCCTATTTTCACTAATGGCTGGTGTAAAAGAAATGGTGATGCGAGTAGTGTAATATTTTCCTAAAATGGTTATCAAGACATTATTTGTTATGTTGCTCAAGTTTCTTATGTAAAGACTTCCATGGATGTTTCCCAGTACAATGGCCTAGAAAAATTCTTTCTCTTGAGAAGTCAGTGTTTCTACTGTTATACATTAAAGGTTATATAACCCTACATGTTCCCTTCTATGCCTAGATAACTAGAACATTTAGGGCAAAAATTTGTCTGAGTTTCTTAATAGAATGCTTTCCTTTCTTTAAAAAAAAACAAAACAAAACAAAACTTTATTACTTAACTTTTGCTATTTTGAATTAATGGCTGAATCTTATAGTGTGTGTTCATGAAAGTCATCTCCAATACTTTCTGGATGTAGACAGGGTACAAAAACAAATAAAATGGAATACCTCCTTTTGTAATATGTGTCTACTGGACAACCTGAGAGCTTAGGGTTGATTGCTCAGAAAATGCCAGTCTACATTATCCTAGTTAAGTCATCCCAATAACCTTCAGTTGCTAACTCTGGTTTGTTCAGTGATTTAAAACATGGTACTAATAAGGCCAAGTTCAGGAATCTCACTTCCGTATTGACCAGACCCATAACCATAGTGAGTATGAACTCACTTTAGAAATGCACAGTATTAGTCTCTAGGGAGGCATGGAGTGAGAAAAGTAGCTGACCACCAAGGCTAAAAGCCACATTAAGCTTTGATCCCTACACCCAGAGTGTCTCTCTTGGCTCTGGTGGCATCTCTATCTTCCATCCCACTTTCTATTCCAGAAAGTGGGAAGGTCTGTTGTCAGGCTGGGAGTACCGTTAGAAATCTGTTAATCTTTCTTGAAAGAACTATAAGGCTCCTCCATTTGATAACAAGTGACTTTGAAATGTACTGTTGTCCTTTCAAGTAAGTTTCTTTTAGGTTTTTTGAACCAATCTACTGGGGGGTTTTTTGCTTATTACTGAGATAAGCATAAAGTAAAATAGGGGTTTACAAGGGCATTTTCTTTAGAATATTCAGATAAAGATGGCTGTTGCCTAAATTATGTGGCAAATACTATATCTAATTTTCAGTTTCTATCTTGTTTACTACTATATCCTGAATGTCCAACATTGTACGTGACACTTAACAGGCACGGTTTAGAATGAGTTAATGGAACTGGGGAATATTTTGGTTTGTGAGGTTCTTGAGGATCTGCTGCTCCAGCCGTTGCCTTGTCCTGTTGGTGATTCAAGACTTTATAAACTCTAAGGTTGTCATGTGTTAAAAGCAAGCATCATGTCCTTAACATAATGTCTGGCATACTATATGATTTACTAATTTTTCAGTAGCTAACTCAGGAAAAATACCTGGACAGGGTTGCTATGGGGACCCCAAAAAGCAACTTAAGTAGAAGAACTATCTGCCATCTGACTTGCAGCAACAGAGTTCTAAGTATGTCTTTTTTTCTTTCTTTTTTTTTTTTTTTTAAAGATTTTATTTATTTGACACAGAGAGAGAGGTCACAAGCAGGCAGAAAGACAGGCCAAGGGGGAGGGGGAAGCAGGCTTCCCGCCAAGAAGAGAGCCCAATGCGGGGCTCCATCCCAGGACCCTGAGATCATGACCTGAGCCGAAGGCAGAGGCTTAACCCACTGAGCCACCCAGGCGCCCCAGAGTTCTAAGTACTTCTCATGTTATTTTAGCTTCCTGTCCTTCCTTCTCCTATGGGCACCACGGGATTTCCTGCACCTAGTCCTGAGACAGAAAAGGGGTTTTGATATATTTGGCGGCAGCCAAGAGTACGGGCTTAAAGAAAAGTGGCTTTTGGCCAAAGGTAAACTGCAGGTAACTAATTCCCCAGGGTATAGTTAGAGCCGCATGCATATGGATGAGGTGTTTGGAAACCTTATTTCCATTCAGTAACTACAAGTATTCTAAATAAATAAAGCTGTTCAGTTGCAAAGAGTTCTGCAAGCCCAGTTCCAAAGGTTAATGCTCCCCATGCCCAGACCATATGGAAATATATATATCATTACTGAAAAGTTCTTAGAGAAAGGGCCTTTCATTGACGGAAACTGGTATTCCAATCAAGAGAGACTATGGAACTTGCTGCAGGCTTTTGCTGCTGGCAGCCACTAGTCCTTTCAAAGACTGTAGGGGTGGGGGTAGTAGCAATTCCTAAAGAACACTAAATAAAGGTGAGGAATGGGGAGATCATTAATGTGCTATGAGTTAGAAACAATAAACCAATCTTATTTATTTAGAACCTACTATGTGCCTATTTCATGCTATGAGCCATATAGGTGGTAACAAAAAGAATCTGAGGAATTAAATACAGTTCGACAGCATGGGGGTTAGGGGCGTTGACCCCCACAGTTGAATATCCACATATAGCTTTTGTTTCTCCAAAAACTTACCTACTAATAGCCTCCGGCTGACTGGAAGCCTTACCGATAACATAATAGTCGATTAACATGTATTTCGTATGTTATAGGTATTATATACTGTATCCTTATAATAAAGGAAGCTAAAATGTGTTGTTAAGAACATAATAAGAGAAGATAAAGTACTATATGGTATTTGTCAAAAAAATCTGCACATAGGTGGATGTATGCAGTTCAAACCTGTATTGTTCAAGGGTCAACTGTATAATCAGGTTGGAGACACTAAACTATATACATAAAATAATCAGAGCATAATTACATTTAAATACTTTTTTTCCTAGAGGAAAAGCATAGTTGAGTGTGGTCACAACATGCTTCCTAGAGGAAGGCAGACTCCTGAGGCAGGGTTTGGACAGGCGGAGGGCCAGGGAGGGCCGAGAGGGAGGAGCTTGAAAGTATATACTCTCACACCCACATGTACACACACTGATGTAGACATATGAAAGGCAGTATGTGAAGGCACTACTCATTTCACGTGAACTAGAACAAAGAATGCATACAGATGATATCAGCAAACAAGATACTTAGGGAAGGCGGGTGACACTGAGGACGTCTTAGAAAGTCGGGAGGAAGATGCATTGTAAAGGGAGCCTCCTGTTTGCTAAACAGAATAACAACAAGACGAGAGCCATAATGTGGCCTATGCAGGCCAGAGTGGTAACCCAGCTGGCATACTCAGAGGTGGAGAAGGAAGACAGAGGACAGAGCCCAGTTAGAAAGGTATTTCAACAATCTCTCTACAGTTCTTTAAAGAGAAGCTGGCCTAGGGTGAAGACTGAAAAAGAGGAATTCTGAAGAGGGAGGAGAAAAAGGTACGTGAAGAAATTTCAGTGGGCAAAAATAAAATTTGGTGGTTAAATGGATAAAATGACAAAGAATAGGGTAAGTTCAAAGATAATTTCAAGATTTCAAAGCCTAATGTAAAACAGGAAATATCTGAAGTTTTAGAATCTATGAAAGTGAAAACAACGCTATGTAAAAAGATTATGGAATTAGGAGAGGGCGATAGGACTTATCATGTTGGGATTTCAGACACTTACTCATTAACTCATTTAAACATTTGTTGCCTGTGTCCAAAAATGTGCTGAGGGCTCATAATAGAACCACCCATGGAGCTTACGGTCTAGGTTAGGATGGATGGAAGAACATATCTCCAGGCACTGTCTAATTCTGGAAATACAGAATTCAGATTTGGAGAGGTCTGGATCATAGAAGGTTTTAAATTACAGTTGAAGCAAGAAGAAAAAGTAAAATATTAGGATTGCTGCTTGTGGGACCAATGGTATAATATAAACTAAAAATAGATAAACTGAGATCTGTATCTAATATTTTATCTTCTTTAACATGTACCATTTTCACACTGGAAAAATGAGAATAAATATTATGAAGTGAAGAGACTGTGAGAATCCACACTGAGGCTTAGATGAGTTCATGTTTTTTCACTTGGATGAATCCTATCTCAGGTACTAGGAAAACTTATAGCTGAGTTTGAGCCATGTCAGGTAGACTGTCAAGAATCACAGGGACTAGGGGCGCCTGGGTGGCTCAGTCAGTTAAGAGTCTACCTTCAACTCAGGTCATGATCTCAAGGTCCTGGGATCAAGGACCCTGCCCAGCCGGGAGCCTGCTTCTCCTTCTCCCTCTGCCCCTCCCCCTGCTTGTGCTTGCGCACGCACCGTCTCTCTCAAATAAATAAATAAATAAAATCTTAAACAAACAAACAAAAATCACGGGAACTAGGAGAAGTGTTGAGAGACCAAGAGAAGTATAGGTTGTCCTCAAAAAGAAAAAAAAAAAAGAAAGAAAGAAAGGAAAAGAGAAGAAGAAGGGGAGGAGGAAGGAAAAGAAAAAGAAGTCCTACATAATCCTGCAATGTTCCAGACACACCTGGAGATTCATCGGTAAGTGTGGGCACCGAAGTTTAAGGAATTTTCAAAACAGAGCACACTGATAGAAACGTGACTTGGTGGAAGTGCCCAAAACCACATTAAATGAAGGACTGAGGAAACCAAAGTGACCCCATGGAAGGAACAGTAGCTGACATAGTACACACACACACAAATCAGGCTTAAAACGTATCTTGCTAGAAATATTTTTTTCTTCTTTTTTAAAACATTTTTTTAAATTTTTTTTTTAAGATTTTATTTATTTATTTGACAGACAGAGATCACAAGTAGGCAGAGGGGCAGGCAGAGAGAGAGGAGGGGGAAGCAGGCTCCCCGCTGAGCAGAGAGCCCGATGTGGGGCTCGATCCCAGGACCTTGGGATCATGACCCAAGACGAAGGCAGAGGCTTTAACCCACTGAGCCACCCAGGCGCCCCTTCTTTTTTAAAACATTTTATTTTTTGACAGAGAGTGAGAGAGCAAGAGAGAGTGTGAGCGTCGGGGGAGGGCTAGAGAAAGATGGAGAGAGTTCCAAGCAGACTCCAAGGCTGAGTGTGGAGCCTGATGTGGGGCTCAATCTCACAACCCTGAGATTGGGGCCCTGAGATCACGACCTGAGCAGACATCAAGAGTCAGATGCTTAACTGACCAAGCTACCCAGGAGCCCAGAAAGATTTTTTTTTTTAAATTCTAGAAAGATTACTTTGAGATTGGTGAAGGTACTAAGAGCCGTAACTGGAGTTGTTCAAGGAAACAAGGACATTTAGCTAAGGAAGCAAAACCATGGGGCGTAGGGTAGGTGGGAGAAGTGTCATCTTCAAATGTGATATTAATGAGAAACAAGGCTGACTTCGTTAGCTTCAGAGGGCAGGACTGGAGATGAGAAGTCACATTTTTGCTCAATATTAGGGAAGACTTTTAAACAGTCAAAAAATGGAATGAGCTACCAAGGGAGACTGAGCTCCCTGGCCTGCAGCAGAAGCCAAAGCCACACAATGACTTATTGAGGATGCTCCTGAGAGGGAGTGGGACACCAGATGAGTAAAAGAAAGTGACTCTATTGGGTAAGAAACAGTATTAATAATCTTGGAAGAGAGATTTTATCAAGAAGAGTTTTAGGAAGCAGAGAATGAAATGAAAGATGAGTTCTACCTTCAAAACAAAGCAGACTGACAGCAAGAAGAGGTGAAGATCATACATTCGAAGAGATGACCAGCAAAAAAAGGTCCTTCCTTCAAAATCTGACTCAAGACATCTCCAGAAAGTCTTACATGATTAATAACAATAGGCTCGAGTACGAGAATACGGTTTCTGAAGGCAAGCAAGGCACATTCTACCTCTGAGGATGATACTACAGAGATATATCTCCCTCTGGCTCGTAAAATAAAAAGAATATACTGTGGAATTAGACAAATTTGGTTTCATACAAAGACTCCACCACCATAGGACCTTTGGCAATTCTGTCTTGAGTTCTAGTACTTACTTTAAAAGGCAGTGATCTGGTTTTGAAGTCAAGTAGACTTCCTTAAGATTTCATGAGTGAACAACGGCATAATATTTAAAGCCAGTAATTTCAAAGCACAAAAGGCTTAAATGAAAAGTCAGACTAAGGTAGGTAGGGAAACTGACTTTTCAGAAAAAAAACAACAAATCATCAAATTTTCATTTGCACCACTGGTGTTTTAGCTGGGTCAGTACAGCAAGAGAAAACGGACTTTCAAGAAGATAACCCAGAAAAGCAAACAGGTAATCTTTCCTCTAACTCTTGTGGAAATGTCAAGGTTCCCTTTAACTGAACAGATGTTTATTGAGCAGATCAGTATCTGCTCAGTGTATGTATTTGTGAGGACTTTGGCTCACAAGCAGCCTCTAAATCTGGAAGCAGTAGAGTCAGCAGTAGAGTCACGCGCATGTGTGCAGAAGTGAACACTGAGCTCCAACTGTGTACCCGGCTCTAAAAGAAATGTTTCATTTAAATACTAATCACTTGAGGGATTTTGTTTTTTTGTTTTTAAATTAATGAAGTAAGGGAAGCTCAGAAAGAATAAGTAACTTGCCCAAGATTTAACAACAAGTTGGTTTGGTGAAAGGACATGGTAGCAAGATCTCTAAATACAAAACCTATGTTCTTCCTTCTACATCTCAGATTTACCGGGGAGGATTTTTGTACTAGATGATGAGGTATTAAAGCAGTGGTTTTCATATGTTAATCAGTGACACAATTTGTACCAATCCTTAGCAAAATAAAAAACATAAAAAGGATATGTATATAAAATTATAATACGCACATACAACACACACACACATCCAGATACAAATTTTTGGAGTAAGGTTGCTGACTGTCCATTTTTGAAAAAGACTTGACCTTTATTGTGAGATTGTCTTTGTACTTTTTGACATTAAAATTTTCTTTGCTTTTATAAAATAATGGTAACAGCAGATGCTAGTTTTCTTTAAAAATAACCTTACTAATTAAAAAATAAAGTTCTAATCCATCAAAGCCTCTATTTCTGAGACCTGGAGCCAAAGGGCACAATGCATGGGATTAGTTTTAGTTCTGCTACCTACTGACGATCTCGGGCAAGGAACCCAACTTCTCTGAGTCTCAATTTTCTCATCTATAAGATGGGCTTGATAATAGTATCTATTTCACATAGTTAACACATAATTCATAAGTTCGTAAAATATATATGTTACTGAAGTGAACATATGCTTGTAAATGGTAAAGTATCATAGAAAGGTAGTGATTATCATAAGTTATTGGTTACTGGAAAGGGCTTAACTATTGTATTTCTTTAAATTTTCCTCCAAAAATAGAATTTTCAAAAATTCTTTAATGTCTATACTTGGCTTTTATTATAACACATTTTTATTATAACACACTATTTACATTAAAAAAATTGAGTTTTTCTCACTCTGATAACCATACCGCAGGAAGCCTCCTGGTATGAACCTACTAACATATCATGAATGTTGTCCCTGTGGACTTGTTTGTATCTAGGGAAAAGAAGAAGGTGCTCCCAGAATTCAACATATGGCAAAGAAAAGTTAGTACTTGAGAGTGAAACCAGTCAGAGTCATCATTATAGTATGGATTGAATTAGCAATCTGTAAAGGAATCCACCCTAAGAGACAGTCTGCGTGATGCTGAAGGGACCTGGAAAAGACCCCATCTCAGCCAGGGCAACCATATTGCCTTTCCAGTACAGGGATGGATGGAACTCCATGGGGAACATGGGACTAAAGAAACTTAACTTAGTCACTAGGTTATAATCTATCTCAAACAATGGTATATTATTTGTAAAATGAGACAAACATCAAGATTCTGGTTGGGTTTTATCTGAATTGTCTGAAGAAAAAAAACATCTAATTTGGTAGTCATAAGTATTCTGGTCATGAGGGAGCTGTATTACATTGGAATAGGAACAGTTTGTATAAACTGAACGAAACACCCCTTATCATTACTCAATTTCATTTGTGGTGATTCTGAGTTTATCAAGCAACCTCATGATGTCCACTTGGTTGTGTGGGTACCTGATACCAGGTAGAGACAAGAGGCTGCCAGGCACTAGAGAGGAGTAGCTCCCTCATAAATGAATAAACTGCCTATCCAGTTTAAGAATCCATCTCTTTTGAAATGGTAAATGGAAATTAGTTTTCTTAAAGCCCAATGATTTCTGACAGAACTGATGAAACTAATTTTCTAAACCTGCAAAGGTGAAGGTCAAAACTTGCCCTCTGAGGCCTAGCTTGCTTCTCTTGGACATCATTTTTAAATATACACTACTACTTAGAAGGAAACACAGATTTTGTAATTGCTAAATATGCTAATCCAACCCACACAGGAAGACAAATGCCACAATTCATTACTTTAACGAATATTTACTGTACACAGAAATGAAGTTACATAGGACATGATATATAAGAAGTTCACAGTCTGATGGGAAATAAGACATGTAAGCGTTCACATTGTATGAAATGTGCCTTGACAAAAAGTGGGAACAAGACAGTGTATGGAGCAACTAAATGCCTGGAGAACTTTGTGACTCCTTCACAGAGGAGGTGACATTTAAGCTGAATCTTGGAGGTGCGTTAAGAGTCGTCCACATAAAGCAAAAAGTACGCAGGGGCCATTCCCAGCCTGTGCAGACATGGAGGCTCCAACAGCATGGCATGGCGGGAAATGGTGCAAGGTTTATACATCCTGCTATGTAGAGTACTGTTAGATGGTGCACTTGGAGACAAAACTAAGGACCAAACTGCCATGTATCCTATACTATGATACTGGATTCTTCCTACAGGTAACAGAGAGCCATGGAAAATTTAAACATAGGCAACTTACCTGATCAGATCTGATTTTAGAAACAACTCTTCAGACACAAAATATACTGGTAATAGGGGTTGCTTCTGCTTTTAAAATTTTGTACCCATTACATGTATTATCTCTCTCCTGCAAACACACACACACTCTCTCTCTCCCTCTCCCCATACACACAGAAGTAAAGGACTGGATATTGGGAATTCAATTATGAAGCTACTGCAATTGCCCAAGCAGAATGAAGAAAGTCCGAATTCAGACAGTGGCAGAAGGAAATAGATGAAGAGATGAACGGATGCAACAGGTCTTGGATACAGTGGTGACTGGGCGAGTTGTGATGCCATCAACAAACAGCAGGGACATAGGAATTAGAAGCAGTTCAAGTAAAATGAAGTGAAAATGAGGACAAGTTCAATTTTGGATATGTGAAATTTGAAGTGCCTATGGCACATTGAGATAGAGAACACTAGAAAAGTGGAAATAAGATCTAGTGTTGTAGAGAATGTGCTAGCTGAAAAGAGAGATTTGGAGTCACTGTTATACTCAAAAGTATTTGAGACACAAAGAGATAAAACACAGAGTGTTAAAAAGAGGGATAAGGAAAAAAAGACCAAGGTCGAGATCCTGGGTAACCCAACAAGTAAGAGGCAAAGTCAAGAATAAGTGAAAGAAATGGAAAAAACTGTCCTGAGGACAGGAAGAGAGCCAAGGGCAAGTGATACCCCAGAAGCCGAGAGGAGAAGAAGAGAGTTTCAAAGAGCGGGGAGTTGTGCATAGATCCAAACACAGCAAAGTGGTTAAGAAGGATGAGTACTACAAAGTCATTCTTTTTAGCAATTATGCATTGACCGATAATGTCAAGAACTGTTCAGTACAGCATAGCTCAAAATGTGGTCATGGAATGGACCTTTAGGAGAGGGCCTGGTAGGTATGTCTATTATTCCAAATCTTTAAATATTACTGGGTTAGTGTAAATATAAGTTATCTTGCTTTTTTCAATGGCTTGCTCAGTAGACTACTGATATTGAGAACAAAGACTCGTATATAAATGAATCAAATTTGTCTTAGCAAAATAAGACATGGAGGTGAAAGAGAAAAAAAAGAAGTGTGAAGAGCTTTTTCACACGCTAGCCTGTCTTCTACCTCACACCTGAGGGTCACCCTTGTGATTCTACAAATATAATGAGTGGCTGTTAAAAGAAGGAAACTATTTAGAGTAAAGAAAAGCCTAAACTCAAAGCTTGAGAGTTGATTTTACCCCAGAAGCACAGCTCAGGTCAAATCAACTTACTTTCAAGTCTAAGGGCATCTGAGTCCCTCCCTGAATTCTCAACAGAGAGTACAGGCTCCTCCTCTGTTCCTGTCTCAGAGGGCTCTTCTTCGGCAGCATCCAGTGACTGTGAGTTGTCAAAATATTTCTGTTTGTCATGGCTGTTGTCCAGGGTTTTCTCATGACAATTACCTCAATGACAAGAGACACAGAGACAGCATATTAGAAACATCTCTCTTAGGTAGTCCCAAGGCTCAAGGTCTTCAAGTAGCAGGAAGAGCAAAAAGATGATGGTGTCAGTTTTTCTCCCGCAGGACATACAAAAATCAGTGAGCTGGAGCACCACGAGCCAGATCTTCATTGTGACTCAAGATTTTGCACTGAAGTTCAAGTTTCACCTGCTAGGCCAGCATAAGAACCAAGTGTTTGGGGGAAAAATTATGACAACAAAGATCAATTCCCAAGATCTCACTGCATTTACAATGAATGACTGTGAAATATTTCTTTGAAAGTCAGAGACATCACAAAAAAGTAAGTTTCCTTCTGTTTGTCTTTCAAGGGCGAGAAATGACCAATTAGTACCTGAGTAAGTCTGGAGATGGATGAACTATAGCAGAGAAATATAATATCCATTCTTGAATCACAAAATATAATATCCATTCTCGAGGCCTCAAAATGAAAGAAACATCAAAAGGCAAAGGATTATATATTAAAAACCAAGGACTTAAAAAGGGATGGTGGTGGCCGAAAATCCATGTTTAAGACCGCAACATCACAAAGATGTGCATTATTCTTTTGGAAAACGAATTCTGCTCATGTAAAGATTTACCTTAGTGTAAAATGTCACATCTGGAACGTAATTGTTGCATTCTCTGTTACTTTCTGCTGTGCACAGGGAGCCTGACCTCTTTGTTTTGCCAGTGAGCTGAAGAGCCTTGACCCTCTTAGGGATTGTGTGTTTATATGGATAAAGAGCCACTGCCCTGCTCCACCTGATGGCCATTCTCTGGGTAGGGGAATGTGTTACTAGGTTGGTGTGTCTGATGTGGCAGTGATCTGCCAGCTGAGCAGGACTCCTCTTCCTCTTACATTTGATGTGCACTGTCACGAACCATGTATGTTCAGTGGAAGCCTCTACATCTCTCCTCTCACAGGACAATTCTTCCAGTAAGAGTATCTAAGTAACTTCCCTCCTTTACCAGAACCTTCAAACATGCTCTACAGGTTCATTTTTAATAGAAAATTGTCCCAAAGAGATGTATGTAGCCAATTAAGCTCTCTCTGCAGCAATGGAAGTACAAGAAGTCTCTTTCTGGATTTGAAGATTCCCTTTTAGATTTCATAATTGAGGAAAGCACTTCTCATGCCATTTCTGTTATTGTGCCAGGAAAACATAATGGGCTCAAAACCTTTCCCAACTTATGGAGTTTGCAGTAAGGGAACTGCACGCTTAAGGAGTCACTTCTATTTTCCAGTTCTACACTCACACATCTGAGGCTACCATATTTAATAAGGTTACGTCAGAAACCGAATTTTTTTGTTTCAGAGGAGCTTTAGCTCTTAAGCTCACAAGCAACTTGGGAAGACAGTAAATACAAGACAACAAACAATAATGAGGTAGCATACTGTGGCAACTAGGTGCTTCAGAGAATAAGCTTTGAGCAGGTAAACCCTAATTTTGAGGAAAAGGTAGTATAGGACTTAAAAACAGGGAATTACAAGGAAGGGAGCCAGGATCTCCTGAGTGCTTTGTATTTTTTCTTCTACTTACCCCTCAAAAATGCCTTGTGAAATAACTGATTTTCATTGTACAGATAAGGAAACTGAGTCTCAGTGAAATCAAGTAACTTGCCTAAGGTGAAGCAGTAAGTGGTAGATCTGAGATTTCAATCAGTTCTATCCTACTAGAAAGCCTCTTGGCTTTCCAACAGTCAATGCCACCTCTTTAGCAGAAATGAGAAGGTGGCACCGTACGCAGGAAGGAATTATGTGTTGAGCAAAGCAACAGGCACAGGAGTTCTCATTTGTGTTTGGTAAACGATGAGAACCAGTTTGAGAGATGGAAGGTTGTATGGTGGGGTGTGTGCGCGCGCCCATCAAAGGTTGACAGGAAAGATGCCATGATCAATGACAGTCAATCTTTCTTCAAATTCTTCTGTGAGAGAACAGAAGTAGAGGATCAGTTTCTGCTTCTGTCTTTACCATTGAGTATGTGCAGGTAAGTATGGGGAAGCTAAGCATAAGAGCATTAAAATAAAGTAGTGAAAACAAACAATTGTACACACCCAACTAACTAAAATTGACTATGAAGAACATCACAATTCCTAGCGACAACTCTTAACTGGGATATAAATAAGCATGACCATTAAAGACACACAGAAAATAATGATGACAATGATGTTGATGATTTTCAAACATACATTATTCCCAGTGACTGTTTTCTGCTTTCAGCTTTGGTGAGTTTGCCTCTAAAGCATCCTGCACCTGGACACAGGCTGAGTGAAACAATGTTACAAAAGCAAAGGACAAACCTTTTAACACTGGGACCCAGTAAAATACTGTGTTTTCTGCAATTGCTTCCTCCTCCAACCTCTGCCTCTCTGATTTTTCTCTCCCACTCTCTTCCCATTATGAAAATTTAATTGGTTTCATCTTTTTAAATGTCTGCAATATATAAAAATGCCTCATAGGTAATTTATAAGATATGATGTGCATAAGATCCTGAAGCTAAAATTAGTCCTGCATGACCTCAAACCCAGACGCCTTCTTGCAGGAAGCCTTGTGCATTCTAAGAATGTCTTGTCCTCCAACTCAGGAAATTGGGGCCAACATCTCCGAGAGGGAGGGCAGAAGAGGGGATTAGGGAGAATTGGGAATAAAAAGGAATAAGTTTATGTTACAGTATTTGTTCCAAGTAGGCAGAACCAAAATGATCAGGTAAAAGCTATATGCTTTAAGGATTCACTTTGATTTTCAAGTTAGAACTGTTAATATTAATTTCCTTAGGCTGACAGTTAAAGACAGACTGGTTCAGTGTTCTGTTGTGATTTACATAATTATTTTAGGCTAATAATAAAAAGCCAAATTGCCTATTTTTTAAATTGCTCCTTCCGGTTGTCTGAAGGAGAACTGAAACACTTCAGAAAGAAGTAAAGTTTCTATTCTTTGGGCTGCAGTACAGGTCTACTCTAGGTCAAAGGGGAACTAAAAAAAGTTGCCTATATGGAAAAATTGTCACTTGTCTTCCCAGCAGAGGTGGAGATGATGTCCTCATTAAAGAAACACAGGAAAATGTTGGCAAAAGAAAAATGGAAAGATACCTAAAAAGTAACAAGTCATCTTCCATGCATATGACTATTATTTTTTGCTGATGCAGAAATGAGGAGATTTTGTGTTAGACTAACCTTGTGAGGCACGATTTCTTTCTATCTTTCTTTTTTTCTAAGGAACTACATGATTTAAATGAAACGCTTTGGATAACAAGGTCCCAAGTGAAAAAGGAAGCACTCTTCTGTGCTATACTGCTGTGCTATATACTTGCTTGCAAAGCATTTAGCATCTAATTCAAATCCTGACAGTTTGGTTTTTCTTGGAAGTAGGCAACTACACAGCAATACCAACTAAGCATAAAACTCCAGGTAGGGTATTTCTGATTCTGGAATTGCTATGCGATCTTAGACATATCAACATCCTTTTCTGTGGCTAGAGTATCGTCTGCATAAACTGAATTATTAATAGTAACCTATCCTACAAGGGTGTTCTGGAAAACAACTAAATATTTAATATATCGTGTCAAAGCATTAAGTCTCCTAAGGCAAAGGCACAATTTATCCTGTGGCTAAACAGGTTTTCAGAGTAAACTAAGTTCTCAGGAACGCCTATCATTACTAAGGCTGAGGAAATCTCCTATCTTCTCATAATTCTGTTTACAGAGGGCCCAGAAGAATACTTATTTTCTAGAATTGGGTAAGCACTTACTCTTTAAAAAAACATGCTTACCTTCTGAATCTTTTAAGTTGGCAAGCCATTCCTGGCTGGGTACTTTTAGGATCTTTTAGGATTAGTTATAACAAAGAAATGCCACAAATAAATTGAGAGGAATCAGCTTTGAAAGAGCCACATAACTAGAGCTAGTCTAGAAGAATAAAGGCTCACGTAGTTCTATTAGCCTAGAGCATCGTGGCTAAGAGCTCAGATGAGCCAGCCTAAACAAGTTCCAATCCTGTTTCTACTACTTTCGAGCTGCATACAGCAGGGCAAGTTACTTTTACTCTTTTTGTGTATCAGTTTCTTCATCTGCAAACTGAGCTTCATGGTAGTGCCCACTTCACAGAGTTGCTAAAATTCAATTTAAGAAGTGAGACCATGCCTAGCACATGGTGAGCTATTACTGTTGTCTCTCTGAAAAGTTGCAAAGGAATAAATTATCCCAACGTCATCTCTTCCACCAAGGCCTTCCACCTATAGCCCAACTCGATCTCTGTATGAGCCACTGGCTCTAGAAGTCATCAGGGGATCTGCCTCATTTCAGTGTCAATGTATGTGCGTGTGGGTGTGTGTGTAAGAGATGATGAAGGCAGTACAGAGTTCACTTCTACTGGGCTTTTAGAAGAAAACAGCAACTAATTCAGATTCAACTGCTTGGCATATCTGAATCCTAAAATACTTAGCACATTTAGAAATTTGCCTCAGTCTGCTCTATGTTCTCTGAATTCATGGCCTTACAATATGAAAAGAGACCACAGATCTGCTGTTCAGTTAAATCAACACTTACCTCTCTGCACCCCACAATGTGTGTTATATTGTGACATATTAAAGGTTGGCGCCAGTCTTCTTCCAAATTTTCCTTGCTTGAACATACTTCCCCCATGCAACAAATAATGTAATACTCCTATGCTTCCTATTATATAATTACTTTTTTCTAAGGCATAAATAACAAACTGATTTATAATAGGAACTAGAATTTGAATTTTATGTTGCTGAAGGCAAAGTAACAGATGTTAGAAAAATGGCCTTTCTGAACAGTGGAATATTCTAAAGATATCTTTACTATCCCTGTTCTAACTGGATTATATTATACTCTAAGGTCTCCTTTCTTATGCCTATAAGAAAAATTACCTTACAGGAGGCATTCTGGTACATTCAACTAAATATAAGGTACCCGGGTGGAAAATACAGGTAACATTGTCCCCTTAATAGACATGAGTGTTTTACAGTATTTATCTTTCTCCTTATCTTTCTACTCAACTCCACTCAAATTATGCAGCTATGTAACATTTTTTTTCCTGTATACAGGTAACACCGTGAAAGTTTTATTATAATTTTAGATAACTCAAAGCTTCATGATATTTCCCTAGTAAGATAATCTTTTAGAAAAGGTAGTAAAATAAATCATGAAGTGAACAGAAGTCTATCTTTCAGTTGCTCACCATGCTATGCAAAGTTACTTTAAAAATACTAGCAGGAAATGTTAACTGTGGGTGTTAGGTGGGGCTTGGTACCACACAAAGTAATAAGCCTATCTGATGAAGAAAGAAACCTTTCTGGGAATAGGTATCTTTAAGATTTCTACTTCCAGAGGTTGTGACAGAGGTCCTGTAGACCTGGTTCCTAGAAGAGCATTCCACGGTATGAACTCAAATCCGGTCTTAGTGGCAGCCTGTCTGTACACACTTGAGCCAATCAACTTACTTCTGTGTCTAGATTCTTTAACTGAAATGAGAGCACTCCTGGGACACAGCACTAGTGAAACCACCAGAAAGAGGGGCCTCGGAGCTCCCTGGGTCTGGGTGAGACCTAGCTTGCTGATGATCACGCTGGAGACAGCAGTGAGGCTGCCTCACCTCCTTTGCCCTGTGCTGCCCTCTACTTAAGAAAGATAAGAGAAATCATTTCGACAGAAGTATTGGCTCCTCAGACTTGTTCTCATTCAGCAATTACTGCCAAAGGAAATTCTTTGCGGGAGGTTTAAAGTAATGGTTATGTACTGACTGACCTTAAAAGTGCAATGCCAGATAGAAAACAATCCATATTAAAGACTTGAAATTAGCAACCTCGGAATTATATAGGCTTTCCCTCCTGGTGAGGTGAATGAGTCAGAAGCAAGTTCAAAAAAGAAAAACTATGGAAAGGCTGTGAACTCAAATACAAGTGTGTGTGTGGGGGGGGGTGTATGTATGTGTGTGTGTGTTTTCCTTTTACTACACATTACAGGTCTGAAGTCTATGCTGGGGACCACTTGGTCCACATATGGGAGGGCAGTCTGCTTTGCCTAGGGATTCAAGTCTGCACTGCTTTCTGTAGACTTAAATTCCCAACCTCCCTTTAGAGGAGAAAAATGAGAGCTGGGTGTAAATCTGGCCTGTCTTCCCATGTGGCCTTCTCTTAAGTGACTGTGGCATAGAGGGCAAAGGCAGCCAGTTGAGACACAGACACCATAACCTGTGGTCTGTGGAAATAACTCCAGTGATGGAATCCAAACTCTTGGCAGCTACTGTTTCCTTTAGAAATGTGAAGAATCAGATTCGATCTCTAAACAAGGGAATTTAAACATTCACCAAAAGTTTACTATGAAAGATTTTCCCATGCAGATAGTACACTGAAGAAGAAAGCTAGTTCATTGCCACAGCTGCTAGTAGTCGTCATCGTCGTGATCTTAGTAGTAGTCTTAGTCACAGTATTTAAATCTCTGGGTTAGTTCAGCTGAGGCAAACTTGTTTCAAGCAAGTGTGCTGGGTTTCTAAACCCAACAGGTTTTCTCTGATTTACTGATTTACCCATAAATGATGGTTTTCCCATGAGGGTCGACAAGGACACATGTTTGTAACTTTCATCGAAAACAGTGCATACAGGGAGTGAGAGAATGCAGGCTCTAGGACATGTCAGCTCCTAGTGGACAAGAGAGACAGTATGATTTCTTTCGTCTTCTCCCTCCTATGGTGTGGGAGCCACAGACTTTAAAAGAAGATCTGTATCTATATATGCATATTGAGTGGGGGTTTGGTGTAAAGCATTCTGGGTAAATGGTGGGTGGACACAAGTTAATTACTCTTTATTACTAGGTATTCTCAGTAGTTCAAACTTGAAATATCACCAGCTACTTTGTCATTTAAGTACATTCTATGTGCTAATCAATAGGGGGCGGGGCGCAGAATGTATGGTGGGCCAGAGTATGAAAATGAAAAATGGACTGGTCCCTGCTCTCAATGAGCTGAAGAAGTCTTGTAGGAGAGTTGTGTCTCATGCACAAATAACTATAATGGCAAGACACAGGAGCTTTAGGAGAGGAACAGGTAGAATGATTCGTTACAGATTACTTATAACTAAGGGCTTGGGTAAGGCATATGGCAGAGGTGGACCTTGAAGGATGGGTAAGATTAGGATTTTTGGAGAGGGGAAGGGCATGATGGAGGGTGAGGAGGAGGAGCTGCAGAAAACACGAGCAAACACATGGATCCAGGAAAGTGGGATGTGTGTAGTAAAGGAAACAGGCTATCCACAGTATTATCCTCCTATATTACGGTTACAATTTCCATTGACTTTGCCAGAAGCAGAAAGATATTAAAGTATTTATGTGGTCAGCGAGCTTAAATCCAGCACATCTATTTGAGGCAACCACACATACTTGAGTTGATTTCACTCAATTCTTAATAGTTAGAATAAGCCTACAAACAGGTGGTAGGGGCAGGGGCTTAGATTTCCTAGCTACCCACAACCTTCAGGGTTTATCATTTGCCTCTCCCTTCCCCTGCTGCAAGTGAATGGTCACCTGCTGGTGTTGAGGAAAGGAATCTAGCAGGAAAATCAACAGACCTTAACTCTGGCCCTCTTCCTCAAAATACAAATGGAGCCACAGAAGTAGCACAGTGGGGAAGGGACCTACCATCAGAAGCACTTACTTGTTGGGTTTATCAGGATTGCCCTTTTTCCTATTGAAAGGGTATTAGGCCAGGTCAAGCCTAATAAGATGTCAAAGGTTACTTGTTTTTTTTTTTTAATTCCTCGGGGTAAGTGAATCATAAGGATGTTTTTAAATGAGAACTCAAGTCCCTAGTTATTCTAGAATCGATAAGGACTTGAACCTAGTAATATCTCATAGGACTCATATGTGAAAAAAAGGGCATTAGCAATTGTCCTTTTCATTGGTATGGGTAGTGAGTATATTTAAACCAAGGGTTTTTTGGTTTTTTTTTTGTTTTATTTAAAAGGCCACTTAAGTCCCTCCACCATGGAACATTTTAAGGAGGGCCTTGTGGATTTCAGAAACAAAGTTCCCTAGTTGCCTGACAGCAGACACCACTTCGTGGGAATTAGATTAAGACAAGCATTTTGATTAGAGCATATCTAAGTATATATAACCAATGCACTAAATCAAGTAAAAAGCATGGAGAAATAAATGATGCTATCACACTTTTTCCTTTTGCTTTATGTCACCAAATGAAAGTCACCTGGAGGCATTCATCTTGGTGGCCACTTTGCACATAATAACATGGTTTCTAAGACCTTACACTTTTCCAATTTTTTTTTAAAGATTTTATTTATTTATTTGACAGACAGAGATCACAAGTAGGCAGAGAGGCAGGCAGAGAGAGGGGGGAAGCAGGCTCCCTGATGAGCAGAGAGACCGATGCGGGGCTCGATCTCAGGACCCTGAGATCATGACCTGAGCCGAAGGCAGAGGCTCAACCCACTGAGCCACCCAGGTGCCCCTACTTTTCCAATTTTTAACATTTATGCTTTTTAGGCAGTGAAAGAGGTGGGGAATTGTTTAATTTTTTTGTTCATGTTAGGTTTTTCCCTAGCTATATTTCACACTGCCAAGGGAAACCTGGCTATGTTATTAGACGTGCGGCAGGAATAGGAACATCTGATCAACAAATGGTACACTATCAACTGCCACCGACCTCCAGCTCTTTTTCCTGAAATTTGATATGCTTGTAATTTTTTTATAATAATCACTTTGGATATGTGATCTGACTGGGTTATTAACCTGTGCCTGATAGCTAAAAAGGTTTAAATTGCTTTGGGTTTGGCAAATTTCAAATGGCAAATTTAGGCTTGTTATTATAAAAAGCAATTAAATGAGAAGATAAATCCAAAGCTACGGAATTTAAATTTCTCCTGCATTTTCAAGATCATAACCAAATAAACCGTGCTGACTAAGAAAAAGTTAAGAGATGGGATGCCTGGGTGGCTCAGTCGGTTAAGCGTCTGCCTTCGGCTCGGGTCGTGATCCTGGGGTCCTGGGATCAAGTCCTGCATCCTCCTTGCTCGGCGGGAAGCCTGCTTCTCCTCCTGCCTGCTGCTCTCACTGCTTATACTCTCCCTCTCTCTCTCTCTCTCTGACAAATAAATAAAATATTAAAAAAAAAAGTTAAGAGATTACTGAAATTTTCTTGGTCAAAGAGCATGGTAGTTTAGTATGAAATACTATCTGGCTACTAGTAATTACAACACTGGAAGAAAAAAGGTGGGAAAAAAATCAAAGCCAGCATTCCACATACACATATATATGCCAGATAGCCTCAGTCATACATATTTTAAAACTAACTAATGTTCTTTTGTAGTGATCATCAGGTTTAACTGCTTTATTTCCATCAGGCCATGAAACTGAGTAGAAATCATTCAATGATTAAATTTGTAAAAGGGTTTAAAGACTTAGTGCTAATAGTGTTAAAAATTTCAAAGCTGGGAATTCACTTCAAATGGCTGGCTCACAGCGCACAGAAAGAACTTACAGAGGCACAAGTCACTTAAAAAAAAAAAAAAAGAGCTCATTCCACCAACGCAGAATGGACTTCCAGTGTGTGTGTATGTGTGTGTGCACACGCACGTGTGCAGGTGCACAAGTTCTGAATCAGAATAATCTTTTTGAAGGGGAAGAGTCGTGCAAATGCTTCCTATATAGGATGGCAAAATAGCTCTAAAAACATCACCAACACTGAATGGAAGCTGAAATTTAAAAAGAAAGACAGCAACCAATGAACTTGCCTAACTTACAGAATTAGCTGCCTTCAGTTCTTATCAGGAGACTGATCCACAACTCCAGTCACAAACCATATTAAAAGTACCTTGTTCAATCATTACTAAGGGCTAGATTAAACAGACCCCATCTTGCTCATCCTTACTATCTTCTTGTAGGTGTACAATCACTTTGTCCATAGTGATCTGAGTGTAGGAAATTACAGTGAGCTCCTGATGTACGATGGAGCCTACATACAAAGAAAGATGTCCAAGTATAACTTCCCAACCCTATCTGTAGATAAGTGATCATAAATTAGGATTAATGATGCCATCCAGTGGGTATCCTCAAACTACACAAAGAGCAGAAAGGAGGCAGAACTGTGTTCTAAATTTAAGTTAGTACCCCAAAATATAACTGACTTCTGTTAGGAGACTCAAGATAGTAACTCTAATACTGGTGGAGACCATTTGCACACCTCAAGTGTTAAGCTCAGCAATTCAGAGATATTATAAATTTATTTTTAGATCAGTGAATAAAAGTATTCCATAACTGAGTAACAACCTCCGCTGACGTCAAGCAGTGCTACGGAAACGTCTATACTGACGGCTCAGTTGCTACCCTCAGTCTCGTCTATACTGACGGCTCAGTTGCTACCCTCAGTCTTGGTCCTCCTGGAGCATCACAGACAAGGCAGCGCTGATTCAGTTACGACAGACCATTGGGAGCAGAGAAAATCACGTGCTCTGTGATATTACATACTGAGGTCTCAACGCCCTCCTGATAAATGCCCTCTTGTTTTGCTCTCCGGGCAAAATTTTCTATTTTATTTCAAACATAGTTACTTTTTCCAATATTTCTAATAGGTGAATTTTAAAAATCTTCCTTATGTGTATCCTATTAATATGTTTCTAAAGAATATTTCTCAGTATCATTATCTACTTGCTTTAAAGTTATTTTAGTTACTGAGTGACAGGCTGAAACATGAGTTATAATTTAGAAACTATGGCAATAGCTTTAAAAGTAAGAGCTCATTTTAACACTTCTATTATCCTAAGCTTTATTCTTGTTGTTTTAGTGTAGCTATCTCCCCATTTTATAGAAAATACTTTTGATAAAATGAAGTCACCAATGACTTTTTAAAATGTTAAACCCAGGGCATTCCACACTCTTGATCTGCCAACTACTGCCATGATTTTTCCATAGGTACCAGTACCATTGTTTATGTAATGTTTTTCTTTAAACGGATTCATTGTATAAGCTTAGATCATGTTAAAATGAGAAATCAGTACCACTATTCATAAACCACAGGTTTGATGTGCTATACATTTTTCCTAGTGCCCATCAAAATAAACCATAAATACTAAAATTATTTAAAAAAATTTTAATACTAAAATTATTTATTTATTTATTTACTTTGCAGCAAAGGCCATAGTCGCCAAACTGTGGAAAGAGCTAAAACTATTTTAAAATGTTAACCTAAGTAACACCTGAAAGCTGGTGTGCCTCTAGTGGTATCTGTCCCATACTTGGGGAACTAACACAGAACAGACTACTACTGATTTCTTTTTCCTTCTCAAACCCTCTGTTCTTCTGATCTTGAGGACGTAGCTCCCCCTTGACTTCCCAATACTCCTCTACTCCTTCACTGGCTCTGCTCCTTAAATGGTAGTATTTTCTAGGATTCCACCCTTGGCCTTTTCTTCTCACCTTCTGCATTCTCTCTGAGGGAGCCAGAGGCATCTCTAAAAGAACACGTCTATTGCGGAACTTATTCTCCAGCCTTACATCAATGCAGAAATTATTTCTTTTCCATATACTCTCTCTTAATTAATGACACTGACATTTATGCAGATACCAAAGTTAGAAACTTCTCTGGTCACTCTCATTCTGAGTCCACTGTTTTCAGCCTTTCCCGCCTCAACATTATCCACAACATCCTCTGCCTCTCTTCACTCTGATCTGACAACTGGCCTCTCATTTCACTGAGAAGCAATCAAAAGTCCACAAGTACACCTATATATTGTCCTGACTCCTATCTCAAGACAAACCCTACCCTACGTTTGTGCCTCAGATGCCATCCCCCCATCTATTCAAGAACTCTGCTTCTACAATTAGCTTCTCTCTTTTTTTGCATCCTTAATTTCTCTTTCTTTACTGGATCTCCTTCTTTAATTTCTCCTTCCTTACTGGATCAGTCCTATGCAAACATATTGCAAAATGTTCTATTTATAGAATAAAACCCAAACCAAATTTATCCTAATCCTTCATCCCTTTCTAACTCCCATCTCATTTTCTTCTTCTCATTTTAGCAAAACTCCTTGAAAGAGTTGCTAGCCATCTCCAAAAACCCCCTTCACAGCCCACTTCATACAAACTTTTAGAAGACTGCCAACAACCTCCATGTTCCTAAACTCAATGGCTTATTCTCTGTCCTCATACAACTCACCTCTTAGGATGCATCCATGTGGTGCAACAATAATGATACACTGACTACTTCTCAAAAACATTTTCTTCATTTCTGAGACAAAATACTTGCCTGACGTTCCTACTGTCTAGCTGGCTGTTCCTTTATTATTCTTTCTCTTCTCAACCTCCTAATGTTGACTGGAATATCCTAGTAATTCACTGTTGATCTACTTTCCTTTTTATACTAACCACTGAGGTAACTCCATCCAAGCTCATGATTTAAAACACCACGCCTAAGCCCATGGCTCACAAATTTTCATCTCTAGCCTGGGGCTCTTCCCTGACAATCATGACACTCATATATCTAACTGCCTCCCTAACACTTGCACTGAAACATTTAATAAGCAAATCAATCTTAACATTTACAAAGCCAAACTTGTTTGTCTCCCTAAACCTGCTCCTTCCTCAGACTTTACTATCTCATTTAACAGCACCAATGGTGATTACAAATCTTACCAAATAGCACCAGTTGCTCAGGTCCCAAATTTAGGAGTTACCCATGACCTCTTTTTCCTTCATTTCCAACATTCCCTCTGGTAGTGTCTTGTTGGTTCTGTTTTCAAATACGCAACCCAAATACAATGATGGCTTTTCATCTTCACCCCTTCACCTAGTTGGTCCAAGCGAATACTATCTTTCACCTGTATTTTTGCAATTGGTCTAATTGGTCTTCCTGCTTGTGCCCTTACCCTATCACAATCTATTTTCAATAGAGCAGCTAGAGGAAACCTGCTAATATGTAAATCAGACCATTTTTCTTATCTGCTCAAAACCTTCCAAATCATCATACATCTTTTTCTTGGAATAAAAGCCCAAATTATTAGAATGGTCTGCAAGGCAGTGAAAATATGGTTATATCCTCCTCCCATTCACCTCTGTTTTCATCTCTTGTAAGTCCACTGCAACCATACAGGCCTTCTTGCTATTTCTTGCAAAAGCCTCTGCAACAACTATTCTCTCTCGTATGCTGTATGTCTGCGTGGCCTAAACACTTACCTCCTTCATGACTTTGCTCAAATCCCACTTTCTCAGTGGGGCCTCTTTGAACAATTCAGTTGGAATCTCAGCTGACCTCCTGCTCTATTTTCTCCTTAGCACTATCTTCTAAAGGATGTTAGAAGAATTTATTTTTTATTATAATAAAATAAATTTATTATATTTATCTTCTGCTCTCTGTTTCTGTCTGGTAGAATGAAGCTTCATAAGACCTAGAATTTTTTTTCTGTTTGGTTTCCAGTTCCTAGAATAGTGCCTGGCAGACACTACTGGGTGAATGAATAACTAAGCAGTTTTTCACTTGGTTTCCTTTAGTTAAAAGAAAACATTCTGTTGCTTTAGAAGGTTGTATCCATATCAAATTTCACTTTTGCTTAAATATTATTTGGCCAGGTTAACAATCTATAATAACTGGAGGACAACTGTGAAAAGATCTTAGGCAGGGGCCAACAGGCTCATTCCTCAAAAGAAAAAAACTTCAAAAGTTCACATCAAAAACCAGAATGTATTTGAAAACTAAAACGAATAATTTTGTATTTAATGTCTTTCAGAGGGTGAAGTGTAAAACCACTGGCTATCAGAATTTGACTTACTGTCCTAAGCTCTTATGAAAACCAAAGGTAAACACTTTGTTCATGAAAGCTAAATGCTGGGGATTCCAAAAGATAAATTAAAAAAAAAATGCAAGTACAGCCGCCAGATCTGTGTATAATCCAAGGCTATGTGGCAATCAAATGACGCAAAATTCAGAAGGGACAAAGGTGACAAGCTACACCAAAAGGGACTGTTTAAGATGTGCCTTTAGGGTTATGACTGCCCCCATAATCTAGTTCAGGTTCACACTTTATACAGGGAAGAAATTCTTTTCAGTGATGACATAAAAAGTCAGTGATTATACCACTTTCACAAAAAATGTCTCAGGAATGAATTATTTCAATCACAGCAGTGGAATAAGTTACTACTCATTGGGAGTAACAGAATTATGCACAGGAACCACACTGGCCTTGGAAGGCAGAGGACTCAGATTTCAATCTCGGCTCTACCGCTGAGTGACACTTGACTTGAGTAACTCATAATCTTTGCTTCTGAACTCATCAAAAGGGGCCTTTACCTATTCTCCCTCTACCACATAGATACTTGTCAAAGGATAATTTGTTAACCAAATAATTATAGCCCTTTTTAGTAAAGAAACACGAAAATCTTAAAACCACGAGAGAGTTACATTTGGCTTTGTTGCAGGATATGCTTACATTTAAGGATTTTGAAATCTGTAGCATATTAAACCAAAGTTTTATTTCTTCTTATGGAAATAAATGGAGGGAAGCTAACTAATAGCATATTAAAAATGCTGTAAAAACTGGAACTTTAAGACTGTATCTTGTTTTTTAAAGCAGACATCTTCATTAATTTTTATGAAGAATGTCATAAAGCAAGTCTTAATTGCAGGTAGCATATCCTGGGTAGTCCACAGGAGGGCAGCAAAACGCAATATTTCTTTTTCTTCAAAATCTAAACTCCAGGTAAAATTGCTTTAAGCTACAAGTTATAAATCTACAGAAATTTAGGTTGAAGAACATAGACTAAAACTATAGGTAATGAACCAAATTATAAAAAGAGATATGATTTAGGTAAGTAAAATTATTAGGTAAATAAAATTATTAGGTTAAAAATTTTTTTTTCTCTAGTGATGAAAGCTTTCAAATACATATTATTGAAAAACCAGCATAAAATTCTAAGCACAGATAGATATTAAAGTCTGAGTCCTACTGTACAACATTTATCCGTCATTTCTAAAGATCTGGGTCAGTTTGGTTTTTTGTTTAAGATTTTATTTATTTATTTGAGAGAGTGAGAATGAGGGAGAGAGAGAGAGAGCATGAGAAGGGAGAGGGTCAGAGGGAGAAGCAGACTCCCTGCTGAGCAGGAAGCCTGATGTGGGACTCGATCTGGGGACTCCAGGATCATGACCTAAGCCGAAGGCAGTCGCCCAACCAACTGAGTCACCCACGCACCCCTGGGTCAGTATTTTTAAGTGGGCATGTGTCTTAATGAATTATGAAAAGACCAGAGAAATTCTGGGTTAGATGCTTAGTTATATTCAGCAAATACCAAAGCCTTTGTCAGTGGCATACCTGTAAGCATCTCATGTAACTGACGTCTAATAAATATGACCGGACATTGCTCTTATGTTTCCTAACAAAAGAAAAATAATACTGGATGAAAAATACTGAAAATAAAGTAAAACCATACATATCAGAGACATAATAATAAAATAATCTAGACTGCTTAAATAGTAGAAAAATATCTTTGCCAGATAATAACTTTTTGATTAGCAAATTAGTGAAGCTGAAGGAAAAAGTACTTAGAAAATATTTTGGAGTAAAATCCACTAAATGTATTTTTCTGGACTTCTTGACAGATTCAATATTTAATCATTTTGCTTATATTGTTACTAAAATTTATTTTCCATTTTTGGTCCTTAGAGAAGATAATCATTACTTCATAAAGTTTCATTCTTTCTGACACCTTTATTGTTTCCAGTTAAAAGAAAAGTCCCTTTTTTTAGTGTTGGGCACTGAAAAGAACTTACTTATACTCGCAAGTACTGGAAGTTTACTTAACAGATTCCATTTTACTTTAAAAAGGACCAAGTATATTGTTATTGAAGAATGGGTTTGTTAAAGTGGCACATGCAGTTCTATTTAAGATAAACTGTGAAATAACAAATAAATGTGGTAAAATGCATGTATTTCAAAACTGCCACAATAAATGTTTAATCAAAACTGAAAGTGCTAGCCTCTCTTTTAATAATTAGCTCAAGAGTAGACAATTTAAAAATCAATCTATTAAGCTTTCCTTCCCAGCATCCTTGAAATTGGGGTGCTGATATAAAACTACCTATAAAAGAGAATAATTTATTAAAAGCTATTCAAAGGAGAGAGAAAGAGATGATGTCAAGTACTTTCTATATAAGAACATACACCTAACATATAGCAGTCAACAGAAGTTTGGGAAAACTGTCAGATAAATAATTATGCATTGACACAGTTTTTGGCTATAAAGCCTTTGCAAGTGGAAACATTTTGCAAGCACAGTGATTGTGTATTTTTTAAGTTGAACGAAGTACCTGTGCAAACATTCCAAGAAGCATACACTGAAAATCTGTGTGAAAAATTCCATGATTACATATGAAAAGCAATAAAATACTTGCTCATGTTAACACACTGCCTACGCCTACAATTTTAGCAATAAGTTCATATTATCCAAGAGATCACACTACGTTATAGCAGCTGTAAAAACAGTTACTAACATGATCTTTAAAGAAAATAATTTGTTAAAGGCTAACAATAATGGTCAGAAAATTATTAAAGAAATGTTTCCTAAGAGTAATTAGCTATTTATGATCTTGAAGAAAAGCTTATCTGTAAAGCTTTTAAATGGTAGCTTTTTTTTTTTAAATGGTAGCTTTTCAAACAGACTTTCATAAAGGAATGACTTAGGTTGGGATGGTGAGGCTAAGGGCAGCTGAAATTCTTCTCTAATAAAAACCAATATGAATTCCTTGATTACTATATGGAAAAAGGATCATAAGCCTTGTTGATATCTTGAAAACTTCATACTGTCATAATAAAAACTTCAGAAAGATAATGTCTCAGACAAGTAGGATAACTTATGAAGTTATTTCAATATTTAAAAATTATTTCAATATTGCAAAAGTGAAAAAGCAAAAGGCAGACAATCATCTGAAGATACAGAAATGCTAACCACTATTAACAGGTTTTTCTCTTTTTTGTCCTCAACCATTCAGTAAAGCCCCGAGATAAAGGAGATTAAACTGGGTTTTCAAATACAAGAAGTTCAAGTTCAAGGAGATACTTGTTGCTTTGAAGTTTCAGCTTTTCAAAGCTGGAACTCAGCAAAGCAAATGCGAATGTATAGGATTCCTGTGGAAACAGTAATGTAAAAACACTGTCAAAGAAAAAAATCAATACAGAAATGAACTCAGTATTGTCAATGAAGTTGTAAACTTAGAAAATGCTATACCATACATTTCCATCAGGCGGTATCAGTAGTTAGCAGATGGTGGATTCTCTTCTAAAGTAATAATTGCAACATAAAAGGGGCTAAATTAAAAAAATTTGTTCATGAGCTCTCTCTGAAACAACTAAAAAAAGTATTCCCTCTTCCCAAGTCAAATTATTTTCTTTTATTGGATTAGATCAAGTAATAATATCTGTGGGATACCTGGACAACTAAATATTAAGATACTACAACTTCATAGATTGGTTTCAGGTTATTAGTTTCCTGGGCTAGTTGAAATTATGCTCTGGGGAAGAAGTTTGAGACAACTGAATTCCTTCTCTTGACATGACTGACATAAAATAATAATAAATTTCAAGAAACTGAAATCCTAAGCAAAAGCATGTAAAGTAATATTAGCAAAAAGGCTTTTTAGAAGAGGGTCACTATATATATACAAAACTCTTCTTTCCAGTAACAAAGACATCAAGAGGGGCGAGGGAGATGAAAGCAGGTAAAAAAATATGAGAGACTCTATCAATAAAAGCAGTTCATTGAAAAAAGTGAAATTCTGTTTACAAGGCTATTGTTAGGTAATCTAGGGAATTTAAGAGACCACAACATATTTTCTGGAATTAAGTAAGAAGATAAAGATCCATAACTCGCACGTTTAAGGTGGAGCTATTTTGTACTTATTATGAATTTCTAATGGCTTACTTTTACCCAATACCTATCATGGGATAAGGATCTTATTTAATCCTACCAACAAGTCTATGGGACAGATTTTCCCTTTCATTTTATAGATGAGGACAGAAGTTACTTTACGGGGATCAGGAACACCGTAATGGCAGAACTAAGGCTCAGACATGAGTCTGCAGGACTCTGTTGCATTACTTAGCTACGCACTGTTGCACTGCTACACACTTAGGCCTTCCACACTCATGCAAGCAACTCCAGATTGTGCTCAGTTCTGATCCACAACTGAGCAATGGAGTTATGCTGCTACTAGATTTCTGGTTTCTTCACCAAAAAATTGGGCTCTGATACTTAAAAACATACACTACTTACTGCCTACCATTCCACTAAGATCCCATCGCAGTCTAGCAAAGTGAATGGAAAACCATTTGCAGGATGTATTTTTTCCTTAAGTGAAGCAGATGGACTGATAATGCTCTGCTTGAATACTACAATCTGATCTGAGCATTAACAAAGCACCCATAGTGTGTTCTACAATAGCAAGGTTCTGAGGGTCCACATATATGTAAACCTCACCTCTCCTAACTCAAGCCAAACGTTTTTTATTCTTATAGTGAAAATTAAACAAGTAAATAAACATAATAAAACCCTTAAGGAGTTCTAACTGATGAATTTACAATAGTTCAGATAGTTATTGACTCAAATAACTTTTTACCCAGATGAACACACTTACGCACGTGTGTGTGTGTGTGTGTGTGTGTGTGTATACTGGTGGCTGTGGGAGAAAGTGGAAGCATGCAAGAAGATACCCCTCAGTGTCAGGTGACTACTTTAAAGGTGCAGTCAAGATCTGGATCATCTTCACTGAAAAGCAAGGGGGTATATTTCAGTGAATGAGGATCAGATCTTTAAATCTTATTGCAGGTTGACTATATGGATATATATATGAGAAATATATCCCTTACCACGAATATCAGTCATTAAGAAATATCACAGATTTTGGGGAGAGAAAAAACTCTCACATCAATCTCAGCTGAATACACTTTAGTCAGCCTTTTTCAACAGGTTCTAGGAGAGAATTAGACATAATACCCTAAGGCATAAATATGTAAGTAATGAATTAATTTCCTTCTGATATATGTAGAATTATACTAGTGATGTAAAATCCCCGGGAAAAATGGAGAAAATCATTTTCTGTATTCTGCTGATCAGAATAGGAACCCAGGTTGAGCTCATTATTTTGCCAGCATTTAACAGCTGCTTACCACTGCAAACAGAAGAGGTGATGTTGTACAGAAAAGGATAAAACTGCATACATCGTATCAACTTCAGGCTGTTTTCACATTCTGGGCATTTGGTAGTTAATTTCAAAGCCTGTCTGAAGGCCTCAAGTGCCCCACTGATATTCTTCAGAGCAAGGTAAGCATTTCCCAGGCTCAAAAAGGTCAGGGGCTGAAAAAAAAAATTAGAAAAATGTTAGTGAATTAATATTTCCTGAGAGTTACAAAACTTTTGAAGTATATGTCTTTTGGCTTCTTTTAGGTTATCCCATAATAGTTAATGGCTAACAGTCCATTTTATTTAAATCAGCCAATTCTACAATTTTACCCTTTTACTAAAGTAAAAAAGAAAGTGTAATATACACTAAGGTATATAGATCAGTGAATTTTTATATGTGTATATATCCCTGTAACAACCTCTCATTTCAAGATATAAAACATTTAGAATGTTTCTAAGACTCCAAAGGATTCCCTTGGGCAACCCAACCCAAATCCCAGATTCAACCAGTGTCGTTACGTTCTATCACCATAAATTAACTCTGCCTGTCCTTAAACTTCATATAAATGCAATCAAACAGCATGTTCCCTTCCACATGTATATAATCTGTACACTTTTGTAGATTCTTTTACTCAATACAATATCTAAGGTTTACAAAACTGAATGTTTTTTGTGTATATTAGTTTATTATTTTTTAATTAATGTGTAATGTCTACCATGTGAATACATTGTTTGTTTGTTCATTCTCCTACTGATAAGCATTTGGACTGTTTCCAGTTTTGGGCTATGATGAATAAAGCTACTATGAACATTCTTGCAACTACCTTTTGATAGACATATTTGCTCATTTTCCTTGGATATATACTCAGCAGTGGGTCTTAGGGCAGGCATACATTTAGTTTTATGAGATACAACCAGTTTTTTTTAAAGATTTTTATTTATTTGAGACAGAGAGTATGAATGGGGGTAGGTGCAGAGGGGTAGGGAGAGGGACAAAAAAACTCTGAACTGAGTGTGGACTCTGAGGTGGGGCTCGATTCCACAACCCCGAGATCACAACCTGAGCCAAAACCAAGAGTCAGGTGCTTAACTTAACTCCTTGGTTGTGGGATGCCACCACAAGGCATCCCACAACCAAGGAGTTTGCTAACTCCTTGGATGTACAAATTTACACTCGTAACAGGAAGTATGAGAATCTATTAGTACTGTCAGTCCTTTAAATTTAGCTGTTTTAGTGAAATAATGAAGTAGCATCTCAATGTGGTTTCAATTTGAATTTCCTTGATTAGTACTGGTGTTGAATATTTTGTCATATGCTTATGGCCATTTGGATATCCTCATTTCTGAAGTGCCTGTTGTTTTCCTCATCAAAAATACAACAATCTCAGGTTGTCTTTTCCTTACTGATTTGAAGGAATTCTTTATATATGTACTAGATATGGGTCCTTTGTTGGAAATATTTATTGCAAATATCTTCTCTCAGTCTGGGGTTTGCCTTTTATTCTTTTACTAGTATCTCTGATAAAAAGACATTTTTACCTTAAAAAAAAAAAGATATTCTTACTTTTGATGAAGTTCTGTTTACAGATATATACATGAATATGTATATGTAAAATATATATTTATACAAATATATATTTTACAGTTAGAGATTATTTATTTATTTATTTATTTTTTAAAAGGTTTTCTTTATTTTTTTTTTAATTTATTTGTTAGAGAGAGAGAGGAGCGAGAGTGAGCACAAGTAGACAGAGTGGCAGGCAGAGGCAGAGGGAGAAGCAGGCTCCCTGCCGAGCAAGGAGCCCGATGTGGGACTCGATCCCAGGACGCTGGGATCATGACCTGAGCCGAAGGCAGCTGCTTAACCAACTGAGCCACCCAGGCGTCCCCAGTTAGAGCTTTTTTAAATGTTTGCCTACTATAACATCATGAAGACCGTCTCTTATTTTTTCATCAAGCTTTATTATTTCACGTTTCACATTCTGATACATGATCCACCTCAACTTAATTCTTTGTATGAAGTGAGGGAGGAGTCAAGGTTCATTTCTTTTACCACAGGGATATCCAAGTATTTCAGCATTGCTTACTGAAAAACCAACAGGTGTCCCCATTGCCCTGAACTACTGGTATACCTTTGTCATAAATCAAGTGACCATATACACGGGGGTACTTCTAATTTTTCTCTTATGTTTTATTGATATGTTTGAGTATCCTTGTGCCAATACCATACTGACCTAATTATAGCAAGTCTTGAAATATAGTAATACAAGCCTTCCCACTGTTTTTTTCTCCCCCTCACCTGCAAATTTTCTGGCTATTCTAGATCCATTTCTGTGTAGATTTTAGAATCAATTTATCCATTTACACATACATATACATGTAATCACCGGGAATTCAGGATTAAATCTATAAATCAATTCTGGAGAGAAATTACATCTTAACAATACTGAACCTTCCAATTCATGAGTATAATGTCTCTCCACCTATTTAGGTCTACTTTGTCTTAGCAATATTTTGCAATCCAGTATAGAACTCATATTTATATATCTTCCTTTACATTTATTTCTAGATATCTTGTTTGTTATTATAAATAGTTTTTGTATTCTATTTTCCAATTGTTTGTTGAGACTGTTTTTATAAGCAGCCCTAAGTATTCAGTTTAGGTCCTTTTAGTTGAAATACACCTATGCTTTTTAATTTGTATTTGCTTGTGTACAAACCATTTTTTCTACACTTATTTTATAATTAAAAATATTTTAAAGGATCTAAGAACGTTTTATTTTTCAAACTGTACAGTATATCCCTATGAAAAGCAATACGTATGATTTATGCAACTTCTTGCTTTTTTTTCCCCTTCTAACTACTTGCTTTTGATTCAGGCTGTTATTTATTTATTTTTCTTAAGATTTTATTGATTTATTTAACAGAGAGAGAGAGAGACAGCAAGAGAGGGAATACAAGAAGGGGAAGTCGGAGAGGGAGAAGCAGGCTTCCTGCTGAGCAGGGAGCCTGATGCAGGGCTCAATGCTAGGACCCTGGGATTATGACCTGAGCCGAAGGCAGATGCTTAACAACTGAGCCACCCAGGTGCCCCTGATTCAGGCTCTTAGGTCATCCACAATATCTCACTATAACCAAGCCAAGGTATACAAAATATTCCATATTACAGAGGCATGATCTAAGTAGCTCTCAGATTACACTTAAAATCTTACTTTGTGGTTCATACCCAGATGCAATTAAATCCCATATTTGGATTTCAAAGTGTCTTTATATTTTCACATAAGGAAACAAAATGTTTATTCCTATGACCAGAATGATGGTTGTGCAAATATCTTATATTGAGATAAACTCATTAGTATTTTGGGAAAAAAATGAATTTTCATCAGTGCATCCAGAAAATAACTGAGTTTTTACTAATGTTTTATATACTGAGGATACAGCAGAAAATAAGAAAGATAAGTCCCTGCCTTTGTAGATGTTTTAGTCAAGTGTCATAAAAGCATGAGGATACCACACAAGTATGAGAAGAATGTGATGGAGAAGTGGGGAACAGAATGCCATTTTAAATACTGGAGAAAGGGAAAGACCTACTGAGTAGTTAATATTTTAAAGGATTTCAAGGAGACGAGGCAAGCTATGAAGAATCTTGGTGGAGTAAAGTATCCAAACAGAGAAAATAGAAGGTTCAAAGAGGCTGAGGTGGGAGCATGCCCAGTATGTTCAAGGAAATGCAGAGGTAAGTGAGGCTAGAACAGAATGAGCAAAGGAATGATTTCATGGAGATGAGGTCAGATTCTGACTTCTACACTATTATAAATTCTTGTCTTTTACTATGAGTTATGTGGAGAACCATTGCGGAGATTTGAACAAATGACAACATATAACCTTTTATAAGGATCTTACTGATTGCTATGAATAGACTACAGGGGGACAAATGCCAAAAGCAGAGTAGTTAGGCCAGAAACTAATGAAATAATTCAGAAAAGATAATGGTATATTGGATCAGACAGCAGTGGAGATAAACTGCAATTCTGGGTATATTTTGAAAATATCAGCAAGGTAAGTTAATACACTGAATTTACCCTGAGAGAGGAAAAAAGGTGTGAAGGATGGCTCCAAGTTTTTATCCTGAACTACTAGCTTTACTGTTTCCTGAAATGGGAAAGACAGAGAAGAAAAGATTGGAACAATGTAAAGGAGCTTAGTTTTGGCCTTTAGTTCTAAAGTGTGTTTTAGACATCCACATGGAGACGGTCAAGTAAGCTGCTGGATAAAGGATCTGCAGTTCAGAGCAAACCTGACAGGTGACTCAAGAGGGAAATGACAAGGTCCTCAAGATGTGGTGCTGGAACAACCGGATGTCTATGTGATATGAACTTTGATGAATGAACTTTGATCTCCACTTTGTATTACAAAAAAAATTTAACTTGAAATGGTTCACAAACCTAAATGTAAAACCTGAAACTTCAAATGGTCTCAAAGACAACATAGGAAAATATTTTACTATATTTGAGTCAGCTATTTAAAGACAAGTAATAGACAGCAAAGACAAAATAGAACTAATTGCTTTCAAATTTCTTGTGAGGATACCTTAAATCTAACAATAAAAATCAAAAGAGAAAAGATGGGCAAATTGAAGTGTATTTTTAAAAGAGAAGACAAAAGTGGGGCACCTGGGTGGCTCAGTGGGTTAAAGCCTCTGCCTTTGGCTCAGGTCATGATCCCAGGGTCCTGGGATGGAGCCCCACAGTGGGCTCTCTGCGCAGCGGGGAGCCTGCTCCCCCTCCCACCTACTTGTGATCTCTGTATGTCAAAGAAATAAATAAAATCTAAAAAAAAAAAAAAAAAAGGGAGAGAGAAAACAAAAAAAGAGAAAAAATTTTTCATGTATGATAGAGTTAAAGATTTTGTATAAAGAGTTTGTATAAAATAAAAAAAATCTAAATTCGAACAAAATGAGCAAAGTGCATACAAAAACTTTTATTTTAAAAATACGATTAAAGGGATGCGGGGCTGGCTCAGTCTGTGGAGCATGCAGCTCTATCTCAGGATTATAGGTTCAAGCCCCACCTTCAGTGTAGAGATTACTTAAAAAAAAATAAAATAAAATCTTCAGAAAAAACTAAAATAAGAAAATAAAAACACAATTAAAAGATAAAGAACTTTATGTTACAATGCAGGAGAGATATTTTTTAAAGTACAGTTGTTTTACAAATGTTAAGTTAGAGGCTGTGTGGCATGGCCAAAGGGTGTGAGTACTGTTGCCAATCTCCCGGAGTTCAAATAAATCCAACTTTGAGACTTCTGATAAATCCCCTTCGCCTGTTCCTTTATCTATCAAATGGGCAAATTCTATCTCACAGGGTTATTGTGAGGATTAAATGAGTCATCACATGTAAAGGGATCGGTATGGTGCCTGGCTTTAGTAAACAATAACAAAAGTTAGCAATAAGTTCAATTGCCAAATTCTGGGAAGCTACAGATGAAATGAATACTTTCCGACCTTGATGATGGCAATGTAATTGGCCCAAATCTTTATTTTTATTTTTATTTTTATAAACATATAATGTATTTTTATCCGTAGGGGTACAGGTCTGTGAATCGCCAGGTTTACACACTTCACAGCACTCACCATAGCACATACCTTCCCCAATGTCCATAACCCCCCACCCCGACCCCCCTTCCCCCAGCAACCCTCAGTTTGTTTTGTGAGATTAAGAGTCACTTATGGTTTGTCTCCCTCCCGATCCCATCTTGTTTCATTTATCCTTCTCCTACCCCCCTAACCCCCACGTTGCATCTCCACTTCCTCATATCAGGGAGATCATATGATAGTTGTCTTTCTCCGATTGACTTATTTCACTAAGCATGATACCCTCTAGTTCCATCCACATCATTGCAAATGGCAAGATTTCATTTCCTTTGATGGCTGCATAGTATTCCATTCTGTATATATACCACATCTTCTTTATCCATTCATCTGTTGATGGACATCTAGGTTCTTTCCATAGTTTGGCTATTGTAGACATTGCTGCCATAAACATTCAGGTGCACGTGCCCCTTCGGATCACTACATTTGTATCTTTAGGGTAAATACCCAGTAGTGCAATTGCTGGGTCATAGGGTAGCTCTATTTTCAACTTTTTGAGGAACCTCCATGCTGTTTTCCAGACTGGTTGCACCAGCTTGCATTCCCACCAACAGTGTAGGAGGCTTCCCCTTTCTCTGCATCCTCGCCAGCATCTGTCATTTCCTGACTTGTTAATTTTAGCCATTCTGACTGGTGTGAGGTGATATCTCATTGTGGTTTTGATTTGTATTTCCCTGATGCCGAGTGATGTGGAGCACTTTTTCATGTGTCTGTTGGCCATCTGGATGTCTTCTTTGCAGAAATGTCTGTTCATGTCTTCTGCCCATTTCTTGATTGGATTCTTTGTTCTTTGGGTGTTGCGTTTGCTAAGTTCTTTATAGATTTTGGACACTAGCCCTTTATCTGATATGTCATTTGCAAATATCTTCTCCCATTCTGTCAGCTGTCTTTTGGTTTTGTTAATGTTTCCTTTGCTGTGCAAAAGCTTTCGATCTTGATGAAATCCCAATAGTTCATTTTTGCCCTTGCTTCTGTTGCCTTTGGTGATGTTCCTAGGAAGAAGTTCCTGCGGCTGAGATCGAAGAGGTTGCTGCCTGTGTTCTCCTCAAGGATTTTGATGGATTCCTTTCTCACATTGAGGTCCTTCATCCATTTTGAGTCTATTTTCGTGTGTGGTTTAAGGAAATGGTCCACTTTCATTTTTCTGCATGTGGTCATCCAATTTTCCCAACACCATTTATTGAAAAGGCTGTCTTTTTTCCATTGGACATTCTTTCCTGCTTTGTCGAAAATTAGTTGACCATAGAGTTGAGGGTCTATTTCTGGGCTCTCTATTCTGTTCCACTGATCTATGTGTCTGTTTTTGTGCCAGTACCATGCTGTCTTGATGGTGACAGCTTTGTAATAGAGCTTGAAGTCTGGAATTGTGATGCCACCAACTTTGGCTTTCTTTTTCAATATTCGTTTGGCTATTCGAGGTCTTTTCTGGTTCCATATAAATTTTAGGATTATTTGTTCCATTTCTTTGAAAAAAAAATGGGAGGGATTTTGATAGGGATTGCATTAAATGTGTAGATTGCTTTAGGTAGCATAGACATGTTCACAGTATTTGTTCTTTCAATCCAGAGCATGGAACATTTTTTTATTTCTTTGTGTCTTCCTCAATTTCTTTCATGAGTACTTTATAGTTTTCTGAGTATAGATTCTTAGCCTCTTTGGTTAGGTTTATTCCTAGGTATCTTATAGTTTTGGGTGCAATTATAAATGGGATCGACTCCTTAATTTCTCTTTCTTCTGTCTTGTTGTTGGTGTAGAGAAATGCAACTGATTTCTGTGCATTGATTTTACATCCTGACACTTCACTAAATTCCTGTACAAGTTCTAGCAGTTTTGGAGTGGAGTTTTTTGGGTTTTCCACATATAGTATCATATCATCTGCAAAGAGTGATAGTTTGACGTCTTCTTTGCCTATTTGGATGCCTTTAATTTCTTTTTGTTGTCTGATTGCTGAGGCTAGGACTTCTAGTACTATGTTGAATAGCAGTGGTGATAATGGACATCCCTGTCGCGTTCCTGACCTTAGCGGAAAAGCTTTCAGTTTTTCTCCATTGAGAATGATATTTGCGGTGGGCTTTTCATAGACGGCTTTGATAATATTGAGGTATGTGCCCTCTACCCCTACACTTTGAAGAGTTTTAATCAGGAAGGGTACTTCTGCACTTCTGTACTTTGTCAAATGCTTTTTCAGCATCTATTGAGAATATCATATGGTTCTTGTTCTTTCTTTTATTAATGTGTTGTATCACATTGATTGAATTGCGGATGTTGAACCAACCTTGCAGCCCTGGAATAAATCCCACTTGGTTGTGGTGAATAATCCTTTTAATGTACTCTTGGATCCTATTGGCTAGTATTCTGGTGAGAAATTTCGCATCTGTGTTCATCAAGGATATTGGTCTGTAATTCTCTTTTTTGATGGGACCCTTGTCTGGTTTTGGGATCAAGGTGATGCCGGCCTCATAAAATGAGTTTGGAAGTTTTCCTTCCATTTCTATTTTTTGGAACAGTGTCAGTAGAATAGGAATTAGTTCTTCTTTAAATGTTTGGTAGAATTCCCCTGGGAAGCCTTCTGGCCCTGGGCTTTTGTCTGTTTGGAGATTTTTTTTTTTTTTTTTTTTTTTTTTTGTTTGGAGATTTTTGATGACTGTTTCAATCTCCTTACTGGTTATGGGTCTGTTCAGGTTTTCTATTTCTTCCTGGTTCAGTTTTGGAAGTTTGTATGTCTCTAGGAATGCATCCATTTCTTCCAGATTGTCAAATTTGTTGGCGTAGAGTTGCTCATAATATGTTCTTATAATTGTCTGTATTTCTTTGGTGTTGGTTGTGATCTCTCCTCTTTCATTCATGATTTTATTTATTTGGGTCCTTTCTCTTTTCTTTTTGATAAGTCTGGCCAGGGGTTTATCAATCCTATTAATTTCTTCAAAGAACCAGCTCCTAGTTTTGTTGATTGGTTCTATTGTTTTTTTGGTTTCTATTTCATTGATTTCTGCTCTGATCTTTATGATTTCTCTTCTCCTGCTGGGTTTAGGCTTTCTTTGTTGTTCTTTCTCCAGCTCCTTTAGGTGTAGGGTTAGGTTGTGTATTTGAGACCTTTCTTGTTTCTTGAAAATGGCTTGTATTGCTATATATTTTCCTCTCAGGACTGCCTTTGTTGTGTACCACAGATTTTGAACCGTTGTGTTTTCATTATCATTTGTTTCCATGAATTTTTTCAATTCTTCTTTAATTTCCTGGTTGACCCATTCATTCTTTAGAAGGATGCTGTTTAGTCTCCATGTATTTGTGTTCTTTCCAAATTTCCTCTTGTGATTGAGTTCTAGCTTCAGAGCATTGTGGTCTGAAAATATGCAGGGAATGATCCCAATCTTTTGATACTGGTTGAGACCTGATTTATGACCCAGGATGTGATCTATTCTGGAGAATGTTCCATGTGCACTAGAGAAGAATGTGTATTCTGTTGCTTTGGGATGAAATGTTCTGAATATATCTGTGATGTCCATCTGTTCCAGTGTGTCCACTGTTGATCTTTTGCTTGGATGATCTGTCCATTTCAGTGAGGGGTGTGTTAAAGTCCCCTACTATTGTATTATTGTTGATGCGTTTCTTTGATTTTGTTATTAATTGGTTTATATAGTTGGCTGCTCCGATGTTAGGGGCATAGGTATTTAAAATTGTTAGATCTTCTTATTGGATAGACCCTTTGAGTATGATACAGTGTCCTTCCTCATCTCTTATTATAGTCTTTGGTTTAAAATCTAATTGATCTGATATAAGGATTGCCACCCCAGCTTTCTTCTGATGTCCATTAGCATGGTAAATTGTTTTCCACACCCTCACTTTAAATCTGGAGATGTCTTCGGGTCTAAAATGAGTTTCTTGTAGGCAACATATTGATGGGTTTTGTTTTTTTACCCATTTTGATACTCTGTGTCTTTTGATTGGGGCATTTAGCCCATTAACATTAAGGGTAACTATGGAGAGATATGAATTTAGTGCCATTGTATTGCCTGTAAGGTGACTGTTACTGTATATTGTCTCTGTTCCTTTCTGATCTACTACTTTTAGGGTCTCTCTTTGCTTAGAGGACCCCTTTCAATATTTCCTGTAGAGCTGGTTTGGTGTTTGCAAATTCTTTCAGCTTTTGTTTGTCCTGGAAGCTCTTTATCACTCCTTCTATTTTCAATGATAGCCTAGCTGGATATAGTATTCTTGGCTGCATGTTTTTCTCGTTTAGTGTTCTGAATACATCATGCCAGTTCTTTCTCGCCTGCCAGGTCTCTGTGGATAAGTCTGCTGCCAATCTAATGTTTTTACCCTTGTATGTTACAGACTTCTTTTCCCGGGCTGCTTTCAGGATTTTCTCTTTGTCACTAAGACTTGTAAATTTTACTATTAGGTGACGGGGTGTGGACCTATTCTTGTTGATTTTGAGGGGGGTTCTCTGCACCTCCTGGATTTTGATGCTTGTTCCCTTTGCCATATTAGGGAATTCTCTCCAATAATTCTCTCCAATATACCCTCTGCTCCCCTCTCTCTTTCTTCTTCTTCTGGAATCCCAATTATTCTAATGTTGTTTTGTCTTATGGTATCACTTATCACTTATCTCTCGAATTCTCCCCTCATGGTCCAGTAGCTGTTTGTCCCTCTTTTGCTCAGCTTCTTTATTCTCTGTCATTTGGTCTTCTATATTACTAATTCTTTCTTCTGCCTCATTTATCCTAGCAGTAAGAGCCTCCAGTTTTGATTGCACCTCATTAATAGCTTTTTTGATTTCAACTTGGTTAGATTTTAGTTCTTTTATTTCTCCAGAAAGGGCTTTTATCTCTACAGAGAGGGTTTCTCTAATATCTTCCATGCCTTTTTCGAGCGCAGCTAGAACCTTGAGAATCATCATTCTGAACTCCAGATCTCACATATTACTAATGTTTGTATTGATTAGGTCCCTAGCCTTCGGTACTGCGTCTTGTTCTTTTTTTTGTGGTGAGTTTTTCTGCCTTGTCATTTTGTCCAGATAAGAGTATATGAAGGAGCAAATAAAATACTAAAAGGGTGGCAAAGACCCTAGGAAAATGAGCTTTAACTAAATCAGAAGAGACCCCAAATCGTGAGGGGGAGAAAGGGGATAAAAAGAAGTTCAGAAAAAAAAAATTAAAAAAGAAAACAAATAAAGAAAAAATATAAAAAAGAAAAAAAAATATATATATATATTAGATAAACTAGTTAACAAATGTTAAAAAAGAAAAGGGTAAAAGTTAAAAAAAATTTAGCAGAAGAAAACAAAAATAAAATTGAAAAAAAAATTAACCGCAAGACTAAAGAATCATGGGGAGAAAGCCATGAGTTCCGTGCTTTGCTTTCTCTTCCTTTGGAATTCTGCTGCTCTCCTTGGTAGGTGAACTTGGTCTTGGCTGGATTTCTTGTTGATCTTCTGGGGGAGGGGCCTGTTGTAGTGATTCTCAGGTGTCTTTGCCCGAGGCGGAATTGCACCGCCCTTACCAGGGGCCGGGTAAGTAATCCTCTCGGGTTCACTTTCGGGAGCTTTTGTCCCCTGGACGCTTTCCGTAAAGTTCCGGAGGACGGGAATGAAAATGGCGGCCTCCCAGTCTCCAGTCCGGAGGAGCCGAGAGCTTGGGGCCCCACTCCTCAGTGCGCCCTCAGAGAAAAGAGCCCAATCACTCCCGTCTCCCTGGCCTCTAGCTGCGCTCTGAGCTCACCCAGCCGTTACACGTCCAAGGTAACCCTGAGCTGAGAGCTCACTCCTTGGCTCTGTCTCTGTAGCTGGCTTCTCCGGTCTAATACCTGCGAGCTCTGCGACACTCAGACACCCCCAATCCTTCTGTGACCCCGTGGGACCTGGGGAAACGCTGACCCCGCGTGGGCTTCCCCCCGGTTTAGCCTCTGGAGCCATGTCCCTCCAGGGAGCAGACTTTTAAAAGTCCTGATTTAGTGCTCCATTGCTCCGCTGCTTGCTGGGAGCCGGCCCCTCCCTCTGCGGTCTATCTTCCTGTTGCTTTGGATTCACTTCTCCGCCGGTCCTACCTTTCAGAAAGTGGTCGATTTTCTGTTTCTAGAATTGCTGTTCTTCTTCTCTTCGCTCTCCCGTTGGATTTGTAGGTGTCTGCAATGGTTTGATAAGCTATCTAGCTGATCTCCTGCTACCTGATGTAGTCCCAGCCTGCTACTCCTCCACCATCTTGACTCCACCTGGCCCAAATCTTTTGGTAGATGTTTGGCATTTTGTATTAAAGCCATCAAAATACTCATTGGCTTAGTAATTCCACTGCTAGCCATCTTTCCTAAGAAAATTATGTGGAATGCAGAAAAAACCTTATGCAGAAAACCATTATTGGTAATAGGTAAGCACTGTCAGCAACCTAAACATCCAACAACTGAGGAGTAAGCTGTGATATGCAAATTCAAAAGCAGCCATTAATGATGGCTAGTAAAAACTATGTGGTAATAAAACTTTTTTATATAGTAACTTCTGAAGATCGCCAGTGCAACAGTGTTGCAACACTACAAAATATTTGAATAGAAGAAAAACTTACAGGAATTTCCAAATGTTGATTGTTGAGGGAAGGGTGCTTGCTGATTAAGGTGTATTTTTGTGGTATCTATTCTGATCCACTGATTTCTCTTTTGACTATTACTGTAGCACCACAGCATTTAACAACTGAAATTTTAGTGTAATTTTCAAATATAGAAAGGCAGTTAATCTCTAAAGGAGCTCTTTTTTCTTCAGAGGAATACTGCCTCATTGCTTTCGCTGGTGACAACAGAAAGTGAAATAAGTATCAGGGGAATACAGCTGTCGTGAGACTTTGGGGGCCCAATCATCACATCCCATATATAGCATCTGTTCCCACTGTACCTGCACCTGGCCCACAGCTTTTGGCCCACAAAAAAAAAATTTGGTAAATATCTGATATACTTTTTTGGCACCAGGCTTGTTGTACAGTGTAGCAACTGTAAACTTTGGTTTAAATCTACTTGTGAATTTGTGTATTTCAAGGGAAACTCTTAACAGGCAATATTTTCTTCTCATACTTAAAAAATTAGTTCTGAGATATCACAAATAAACCTAAACCACTCATGCACACTTCTTTTAAAAGTTTTTTTGGATGGGCACCTGGATGGCTTAGTCTATTGGGCATCTGACTTCATTCAGTTCATTTCATGATCTCAGGGTACTGGGATGGGGCTCCCCTCTCAGTGGGGAGCCTTCTCCCTCTGCCTCTGCTTCTCCCCATGCTGTACTCTCTCTCAAATAAATAAATAAAATCTTTTAAAATAAATAAATGATTTTTGGATATAAAACTTATGAACATTTAAACAACAGGTATAAGAGCAATTTAATTGTATATTTATTGTAACTATATTTCATCAAACCTAGGATGTCATCAATTGTAACATGCATCCTTATTTCAGAGAAGTTGTATCTCAGAGATTATGAACTAGAATAATTAACTACACAGCAGTGATTAACTCCATGGGCTGCATGTGGGTGGTTCAGGGCATGAATATTAACCTATCTATCTATTCTTATCAATGCAACCTTTAAACTATGTTCTGGCTTGGTTGATATAAAGATATCTATAAATTAAAGTTGTAAAACAATATACTATTAAGCAGCAGGCATACTGTGAGGAGTAGGATAAAGAACCAGATGTTTCAGACTGACATAAAAAAGTAGCAGTATATTTTTAGCAGCTGTGTCATTCTTGTTTAAACACAAGTTCCTAAAAATAAATTAACCATATAATTATAAATTTCTCTCATTTAAAATAAAGAAATGACACAAGAGAACTATAGGCCAATATTTCTGATGAACATAGATGCAAATATCCTCAATAAAATACTAACAAACTGAATCCAACAATACATTAACAAAAATCATTCATCACAATCAAGTGTGATTTACTCCCGGGATACAATGGTGATTCAATATTTGCATATCAGTGTGATACATCACATCAGTTAAGAGAAAGGATAGAAATTGTATGATCATTTCAATAAATACAGAAAAAGCATTTGACAAAGTACAACATCCATTCATGATAAAACTCCTCAACAAAGTAGGTCTAGAGGGAACATACCTCAACATAATGAAGGGCATATATGAAAAACCCACAATAAATATCACCCTCAATGGGGAAAAACAGAGCTTTTCCCCTAACATCAGGAACAAGACAGGATGTCCACTCTCACCACTTTTATTCAACACAGTACTGGAAGTCTTGGCCTCAGCAATCAGACAACAAAAAGAAATAAAAGGAATCCAAATCGGTAAGGAAGAAGTAAAACATTTTACTATTTGCAGATGATGTGATGCCATATATAGAAAAGCCTAAAGACTCCACCAAAAACCTACTAAAACTGTTAAGTGAATTGAGTAAAATCATAGGATATAAAATCAATGTGCAGAAATGTGTTGCATTTGTACATACTAATAATGAAGGAGCAGAAAGAGAAATTGAAAAAACAATCCCATTTACAGCTGTACCAAAAATAAGATACCTATAAATAAACCTAACCAAAGAGGTGAAAGAACTATACTCTGAAAACTGTAAAACACTGATGAAAGAAATTGAAGAGAACACAAACAAATGGAAAGAAATCCCATATTCATGAATTGGAAGAAAAAACATTGTTAAAATGTCTATACTACCCAAAGCAATCTACACATTGAACAAAATCCCTATCAAAATATCACCAGCATTTTTTGCAGAACAAGAACAAAAAAATCCCAAGATTAATATGGAACCACAAAAGACCTTGAATAGCCAAAGCAACTTTAAAAAAGAAAAGCAAAGCTGGAAGCATCACAATTCTGGATGTCAAGTTACAGTACAAAACTGTAGTAATTAAAACAAAATGGTACTGGCACAAAAATAGATATATAGATCAATGAACAGAACAGAAAACCCAAAAATTAACCTACAATTATATGGTTAATCTTATTAAATCAGGACAGAATATATCTAATCGAAAAAAGATAGTTTTCAACAAATGGTGTTAGAAAAACTGGTCAGTAAGTAATAAAAAAACTGGACCACTTTCTTACACCATACACAAAAATAAACTGAAAATGGATTAAAGACCTAAATGTGAGACCTGAACACATAAAATTCCTAGAAGAGAGCAAGGCAGTAATTTCTCTGATATCAGCCATAGCAACATTTTTATAGATATGTCTCCTGAGGCAAGGGGAATAAAAACAAAAATAAACTATTGGGATTACATCAAAATAAAATGCTTCTGTACAGCGAAGAAAACAATCAACAAAACAAAAAGTCAACCTATGGAATGGGAGAAGGTATTTGCAAATGACATATCCGATAAAGGGTTAATACTCAAAATATGTAAAGAACTGATAAAACTCAATACTCAAAAATAAATCCAATTACAAAATAGGCAGAAGACATGAACAGCTATTTTTCCAAATAAGACATCTAGACGGCCAATAGACACATGAAAAGATGTTCAACATCACTCATCATCAGGGAAACACAAATCAAAACCACAGTGAGATACCATCTCACACATGTCAGAATGGTTAAAATTAACAACATGGGAAACAATAGATGCTGGCAAGGACGCAAAGAAAGGGGAACCCCTCACACTGTTGGCGGGAAAGCAAAATGGTACAGCCACTCTGGAAAACAGTATGGAAGTTCTCAAAAAGTTAAATAGAACTACCCTATGACCCAGCAACTGTACTACTAAGTACTTATCCAAAGGCTACAAATATACTGACTCAAAGGGACACATGCACCCTGACGTTTACAGCAGCATTATCAACAACAGGCAAATTAAGAAGAGAACCCAATTGTCCGCTGACTGATAAGTGGATAAAGAAGATGAAATCATAAATACAGTGGACTATTACTCAGCCATCAAAAAGAATGAAGTCTTGCCGTTTGCAAGGACATGGATGAAGCTAGAGTGTATTATGCTACGTGAAGCTAGTCAGGGAAAGACAAAAACCATGTGATTTCACTCATATGTGGACTTAAAGAGAGAAAACAGATGAACATATGGGAAGGGGAAAAAAGGGAGGGAAGCAAACCATAAGAGTCTATAAAGAACAAACTGAGGATTGATGGAGGGCCTGTAGGTAGAGAATGGGCTAAATGGGTGATGGGTATTAATGAGGGCACTTGTGTTGAATGTGATCAAACTTTACTCCTAAAACTAGTATTACACTGTGTGAAGTGTGTAAACCTGGTGATTCACAGACCTGTACCCCTGGGGATAAAAATACATTATATGTTTATAAAAAAATAAAAAATTTTAATATAAAACTAGTATTACATTGTATGTTAACTAATCAGAACGTAAATAAAAATGTGGAAAAAAAACATTAAAAATAGAACTCCTGGGGCACCTGGGTGGCACAGTCTGGTTAAGCATCTGACTTTTGGCTTCAGCTCAGGTCGTGATCTCAGGGTTGTGAGATCCAGCCCTGCATCAGGCTCCACACTCAGCACAGAGTTGCCTTGAGATTCTCTCTCCTTCTCCCTCTGCCCCTCCCATTCATGCTCTCTCTCTCTCGAATAAAGAAATAAAACTTAAAAAAAAAAAAAAAGAACTACCCTATGAGCCAGCAAACACACTAATGGGTATTTATCCAAAGAATACAAAAACACTAATTCAGAAGGATAAATGCACCCCTTTGTTTACAGCAGCATTATTTACAATAGCCAAGATACGGGAGAAGCCCTACTTTTCATCGATAGATGAATGGATAAAAAAGATGTGAGATACACACACACACACACACACACACACACACACACACAATGAAGTACTATTCAGCCATAAAAAAGAATGAAATTGTGTCATTTGCAATGACATGGAGGGAGCTAGAGAGCATAGTACTAAGTGAAATAAGACAGAGAAAGACAAATACCTTATGATTTCACTCATATATGGAATTTAAGAAACAAAAGCAGCAAAGGAAAAAAAAGAGAGAGAGAGAGAGAGACACAAACCAAGAAACAGATTTTTAGTTACAGAAAACAAACTGATGGTTACCAGAACGGATGTGGGCAGAGGGCAGAGGCACCTGAAACAGGTGATGGGGATGAAGGAGGGCACTTGTGATGAGCACCAGGGGATGTATGGAAGCGTTGAATCACTGTATTGTACACCTGAGACTAATATAACACTGTATGTTAGCTAAAGTAGAATGAAAATTAAAGAAGAGAAATTAAATATATCTAAGATATATCTGGGAATAAAAACAAGAAGATACAGAAAAATGTGATTAGCATGATTTTACATTTGTACAAAATAAATCAATATAAAAAACACATAAAAAATAAGACAAAACAAAATCTGCTTTATGTCATCCTAAAGTATGCAAACTGTACTCTGATAAAAACACGAGACTTTTTTTATGCCTTCCCCAGAAAATCACAAATTGTACCCTGAATTTGAGTTACCCCCACATAGTATATGGAGCTACAGAGAAATATAAAACCTCACCTCAGAGCTATTGATGGCCAAAGCTTGAAGGAGCAGTTTAGTGGCATCAAGATGGAGACCATAGTGAATCAAAAGGTTGGCCAAGTTCACAAGAGGAATGTCCTGGTATTGAAGTGGAGCCAAATTCAAAGCTCTCTGAAGACAGGCAATAGCAAAAGTGCTGTTTCCTACTGCTCTCCAGTAGAGGCCAGCTTCATTGAGTATCAGCCAGACAGGGGCATTTGGCTGAAAAACCCAAAATACCTCAGTTGCCGAAAGAATGCAGTACTAGTTCTAACAAGGATTTTTAATGCATGCATTTTAATTTTTAATTACAAATACTAAGCATTTAAATTTCAGCTGTCTAAAGCAGGAGACTTACCTTATTAATAGCGTGAAATAAGAATGACCCAATTTCTTCTTCTGGGATAGTATAGTTATTAATACGGGAAAGCAAAATCTGAAAACATCAAAAGGAAGACTGACTCAATTGAAAATAACATGGAAGACATTTGAGAAAATTCTATAGATAGCAGTCTTGAGCTCCTCAGGAACAGCTAATTTGAATAGACATTTATAATCATATATTTATATATATAAAACATGAGGTCATCACCAACAGGTGTTGACCTGCTTACATGAACACCCTAACTAAACACGTTCCTCTAACTAAAACACGTTACAAGATGTATACCACATACAAATACCCCATTAAAGTCAACCTAAGTATCCAAAATCAAAAGAGAAATTATTCAAAAGACAATAGCATGTAATACCCAATACAACAAAAACCTTCTATTTTTCCTAGCTGGAAAGCCACTGGATCTGCAATTACGCTATGTTCTTGCAACCTGTGTGTAACTGTGAGCAAATCTAAGGTGGGGATCATGGTCTATTTATCTTTCCTAGCAATTCAAACAGTGTCTGGTACATAATGTTTTCTGCCTCAGTAAATGTTGACCATCAGTAGTAACCGTTCACAGTTTTAAAATTAAGTTTTAAAAAGGCTGTTGTGATGGTCTGTTTTCTTTGCAAAAAACATCTTTCATTTGTATCTCTGGAATGGTATCTAATGTAGAATTTCTTGTCAGTAATAAAACACTGTTAGTTACACTGTTAGTTATACATAACTAGCAGGAATTAAGGTACAGAGCATAATGGAACTTATCTATAGTATCTGTAAATTCATACAGATTCATACAAACTTCCGAGGACCTCACATAAGGCCACAGGGTTGAAAAGGCCACAAAGAGAATCTTCAAGCTTTCAATGTATACAGACTCCTGGAGACTTGGAAGATGCAAAGCTAAACTGAAGGGGTCAGAATGGCCCCCAGTAGATGAGCCCCATCAAGTAAACAGAGAGTTCTGTGTTGCTCATCTTTGCAGCACTCTTATTCGAGAGAATGCTCATATGGTCTGCATGAGCAGCCCTGAAGCACACTTCCCTGACACTCCTTCAATAGCATGAAAGTCTTCTTAATGATTCCACCAATACTTTAACAGTTTTAAAAAAAACCTCAAGTTCAATAACTGCCTTCTATCAAGTTTTCGTTCCACCTCAGAGGCTTGTGAAGTCACCCAGAATGGACGGCAATAAACACCAGCCTAAGTGAGCCTTACTTTTCGTGCATGGTCATCTGGCATTTTGGCTTTCAGATCCATGCGGACCTCTAATTCTTTGACTAAGTAGGACAGAGTCTGGCTTTTTCTGAAGTCAGTTATGGAACAGTCAGGGGTTTGGGCCTCTTCTTCTGAAGAATAATCATCACTGTTGAGTTCGTGGATCCTGGCACAAGAAAAAGGAACAAGATTCATATTTTCAAAGTTTGGGTGATTTCAAGATAAAGACTTAACCTTTCAAGTCCAAGGCTGGTGCTCTCAAAGAACTGCCAGATGACAATCATGCAGAATCAAGTGCTTTGCCAAATCCATCAGCACTTGCCTGAGTCCTTTGTTTTCCGGTGGCAGAAAATACGTTGGTAATTCCCCGCCAAGAGGGACTCTAGGATAGCTTTCTGCACAATCTGCTCTTTTAGGCCAAAGAATATGCTGTTTGTCCTAATAAAGAGAAAAAATTTCTCATAAATTTCCTTGGATTCAGTATTTCAACATGCTAAATAAACTTTTAAAAGAATATAAATATATTAAGATAACTGAACAATTTAGTATTTAAAAAAAATTGTAGACACTGTTGTAGACTCTATAATGTTCCTTCTACCGAAGACTACTAGTCTATGTTAGTAATTCTACCTGCTTTACCACAGACTGGTTCAGGGTTGGGCAGGCCTAAGTCGGCTGAGCCCCATGAGATACAAGGAGAGGCTTGCTTGGGGCTTCTGAGAAAGAAAAGTCAGTCTTAGTCTCCTTTGCCACAAAGGAACAAAGAACATGTTGCTCCAAGTTGCTGCTGGCTGTTACCTCATGACCACGAGGAAGACAAACATTAGGATGAAACCCATACCGTGGATGGCAAATTGAAGAAAAGGAAAGAAACAGGTCCCTGATGACATCACTGGCCCATTTAATCAACCAAATCCAAAGCTTGCTCTCATCTCTGGACTTTCTGTAATATGAGGCATATTTTCTTTTAAGCCAGTTTAAAGTAGAGTTTATGATTTGTACCTCATATATGAGCTTAAAAAACTGGCACAGAAAACTACTTTTCCCTGAACTAAGATGTTTTCTTTTCCAATGCCAAAGTTTAACAATTGTTTTGATATGTAAAATGTTCATCTTTCTAAATATAAATAAGATACATCAGAGGCTTATTAAACTTAAATCTTGGAGTTTCAAACTTTTGGGAATTTATTTTACACAGAATTAAATCTAAATGGCTATATTAATTCTGACAGAATATAAACTGGATTAAATTCTAAAAATTTAATACTGAATAAAAAATACATGGTATCTGTCCTCATACCTTGGTATCCCCATGCGCTAACATATAATTATTTCTTAGCTAGTCAGAAATACATATTTCTTGGAGCGCTTGCGTTGCTCAGTCGGTTAAACATTTGCCTTTGGCTCAGGTCACAGCGCCACAGCCCTGGGATCAAGTCCCGCTTCGGGTGCCCTGCTCAGTGGGGAGCTTGTTTCTTCTCCCTCTTCCTCTGCTACTCCCCCTGCTTGAGCTCTCTCTCTCTCTCAAATAAATAAATAAAATCTTAAAAGAAAGTAATACATACTTATTAACTTATTATCTGTATCATCTGATAGAATATAAGATCCAGCAAAGAGCTTGCATACCATATCCACAGTACCAGCCTGACGCACAAATAGGAGCTCAATAAAAGAATGCTGATTAAAAAGTGAAATATAGCTGGCCCTTGAAAAGCACAGCTTTGAACTATGCAGGTCCATTTACACATGGATTTTTTTTTTTTATAAATACAGTGCAGTACTATATATGTATTTTTTCTTCCTCATGACTTTCTTAATAACATTTTCTTTTCTCTAGCTTACTTTATTGTAAGTATACAATACGTAATACCTACAACATAAAAAAAAGTGTTAATCTACTGTTTATGTTCTCAGTAAGGCTTCGGTCAATAGTAGGCTATTAGTAGTTAAGTTTTGGGGGAATCAAAAAAGTTATACGCAGATTTCTGTCTGCGTGGGGGAGTCAGCCCCTCTAGCCCCCATGTTGTTCAAGGGTCAACTGTATATAGAAGCATATACTTAGGTCAAGTTTAGAAACTTTCGAGGTTTGGTAATTATACTCAGAGCCCAAAGTTTTGAACCAAAACTGGAGTGTCTATATGCCTCACTTGATTGGGAAGAAGACCTCAAGGCAGACCCTGTGTCTTGCTAATCTACTACCTAGGAGAATGCCTTCTGTTTAATAGAAGTTGACTAAGTGTTTGCTGAGCTAAGCTGAACAGTGATAAGGACCATCACTGCTTTCAGAAATCTTGTCTGAGAAAAGTGCTTTATCATCCTCTATTAACTTACCCTATATGCATCAGAATCCCTGCCCCAGATCCAGAGAATGGAATGGGCTACAGGAGAAGACTTGACCAAATCACTGATATCACTCTGATTTGCCTGAACATCAAAATTCACAGACATCATACTGGAGGTTGATGAATCCTCACCAAACTAGAAAATGAAAAGAAAAGTTGAATCAAACTAGAAGCAGAAAAGAAGTTGTGACTAAGATTTAATCCAACTCAAAACCTCAGTGAATACTCAAACCCAGGAGGAAATCTGAAAGTAGGTCAGTAATAAAGTAATCAGAGCTTTACATTTTCAGAACTAGACTCCAACACTATTCTCTCAGAAAATGTATAGTTTAGCAACTTTCAATGAACTATTTTATTGGGGTATGAGAAAAATGGCATGGATTCTTCCTTTCTTTACTGTCCCTTTACTTCCCTTCTGTGATTTAGTCTCTTTTAGGTTTAAACATGAGCTGATTATCTAAGATATCTGGCTCATTATTGCCTCCCCTGCCTAGACTAAAATGATCGCTACTCTGTAGAATTAGTGTGCTGTGGTAGAAGCAAGGAACTTGAAAAAGGGCTCTCAGGAGTTTAATATAGCTATGGTTTAGGCATTATAACCATTATACAATCAACTCCCAATACAAATATAGCCTTCCTCCAAACCAAGGTAAATCAATGCTTGATATTCTTAGGGGATACCCCAATTCCTGTTTATTTCTAAAACCTTGTTAGATAAGGGAATGGGACCAGGATGGGAGGGAGTAGAAAAGAATGGATTCATTCACTATATAACAGAGATGCAACTTATGGATATATAATACTGAAGCTACACTAGTACAGGGTAGTCTTCCAAATGGTCTGTCTTGAGACCATCATGAGATCCAAAAGTCACCTTGGTTTCAGTTTGTGTCACTTGTAAATATTATTCCCTTTTTTCTCCTTAAAATAATGTCTGGATTTAAGACAGGGAGCTACAGGGGCACCTGGGTGACTTAGTTGGTTAAGCATCTGCCTTCGGGTCAGGTCATGATCCCAAGGTCCTGGGATCGACCCCTGCATCAGGCTCCCTGCTCCATGGGGAGCCTGTTTCTTCCTCTCCCTTTGCTGCTCCCCCTGCTCAGGCTCTCTGTCTCTCTCTCACAAATAAAGAAATATAATCTTAAAAAAAAAAAAAGAAAGACAGCTATAATATCAGCTGTGTAAGTCTGATCTCCCTTTACTGTGTTTGAAAACTAAACATGGGATATTGCTAGGAACTAGTTGACAAAAATCATGGGAAGCATTTGGTCTTTATTACTAATTCTCCCCTAAATGGCCTCTTAATTTTTGCTTCTTTTTCTCAATGAGTTCTGGGTTTTTTCAGACTAAAGAGTACTAATTCTTCATCGTTTGTCCTCCTATAGAAGCTGTTCTGATCTATTAATTATCTTAACTGCTCATCTCTGGAAATTCCTGTATCTATGATTAAAGATATGATAGGTTTCAATAGGATATGATAAACTTCACTTTATTTCCAACATCCTTTTGGATGATATTTGGAACTCTGGTTGTGCTTACTATCTGCTATCAGTCCAATTAGATGCCCTCTGGTATCATTATAAATATGTACTATTTCTTCCCAACTAGTTAGCCTAGGATTGTATGTATATGACTTCACGCATGTGTGTGTGTGTGTGTGTGTGTACACACATGTTTACGTATGGATATTCACAGTTAAAGAGAGAGAAAATACCCATGCCATGTAGCAATAGTGCTTAATAAAAATTTCCTGTTGATAATGATCATTTTGTTAATGTTTTTAGTTGAAGCAACATAACTGGACTGATGACTTGAGGAAAGAGCATGGCTACTCTTTACCAAATTTTAAATTACTGGTCTTACTCTAGCAAGTTAAAAGGGAGATGAAGGCTTTGAGTTAAATACAGCCCAATCTAGTTCTCATGGTAAAGGAGACAAGAAACAAAGTCATATACAACTAGTCCTTGGGGGGACTGGAAATGTTATGCAAGAAGTAAATGAGTACTATCTACAAAATCCGACTTCATAAACATACTCAAAATCTTAAATTAGTAACAAATTTGGGGATCAAATATACAAGGAATCAAGGAGGGGAAGTGATATTAAGCAGTATTACTCTTAGATATGCAAAGTTATAAGAACTAGAAGACAGCAAGAAAAAGACCTGAACATAGTCCACATTTTCAAAAATATCTCCACGATGGTAGCGCACAGGTTGGTCCCACTGGCAATGTAAACTATGCTGCTGGTTGACCAGACGGCATATCTGATGATTTCCTGGAATAAGAAAGGAAATTACAATTTTTGAGAAACATCAGCAATGCCAACATGGTTTCTTTGGTCTGAGTCACTTAGTTCCAGAGCCTGGCAAAGTACTTACACAGGGGGTACCATACACAGAAACACTCATTAATGGTTAGCTAAATTAAATTGTTCTAAAGAAGTCTCAGTTTCTCTAACTATAAAAAACAAAGGGGTTCCACTAAATCACCAAAATATCTTCTAGTAATTACATTCTGTGACAGTAAAATCTATCAATTACATTTTTTTAAAAGATTTTATTTATTTATTTCAGGGAGAGAGAGAGAGAGACAGAGTGAGAGAGCATGAGAGGGGAGGTCAGAGGGAGAAGCAGACTCCCCATGGAGCCAGGAGCCCGATGTGGGACTCGATCCCAGGACTCCGGGATCATGACCTGAGCCGAAGGCAGTCACTTAACCAACTGAGCCACCCAGGCGCCCCAATTACATTGTTTTAAGAGACTTTTGCCATCTTCCTGGAGACAATCTGCTTTATATACTTCATAATTCTGTTTCAAAATTATTACAAGAGCTCTGGTTACATTGTAGTACAGAGCAAGCAGTAAATAACCCAAAGAACTGAACATACTCTTTATACTCAAAATAGCAAAGAAAACCTAGTACATGGATTGTAAAATGGACTTTAAATGGTCACAGCCAAGGTTCAAAGATTTAAGAGACCTTCCATATCAATATTCTATTAATTTATTCTTTGGTATCAGCTGTTAGATCTGCTCCCTTAGGGTTTTATTAGAAGTGAAACATTCTGGATATAACCAAGTCACTGATATCCTATCAACCCAAGTGTCCTTAGACAGTGGTTCTAACTTCTGGGTCATGGACTCTGAGAGATTTTAATAAAAGCTATATGCCTTCTTCCCAGAAAAAAAAAATTGTGTACATACATATTACAGCATGTAATTTTTGGGCAGGATTTTGGAATCCTCTGAAACTAATCCATTGACCGAGGTTAAGAGTTCCTGCTTGAGACAAATTCTAGCCTAAAATCTTACTTCTAAAATAAAATATTTGTTTTTAAGGGAGGAAGAAAAATAAGACAGCCTTTTTGCCAGTGTTGGCTCGACACTGGATGGTTTGCTTCAAGGGTGTGTGTGGATTGTGTTTACTTGGTATAAGGCCATGTTACTCACACTGTGTTTTCAGACCAGCAACAACAGACATCAAATAGGAGCTTGCTAGAAATTCAGAATCTCAGGTCCTACCTCAGAAGAATCTGCATTTTAACAAGGTCTCCAAGAGATCGGCATGCTTACTAAATCAAACAACTGTTGTTAAGACTTATAAGATCTAAAAGATTTAATTTTTACTTTAAAATGTGAATTAAAAAAAAACTTGATGATGACTTGATTTTAAGACTGAGGGAAGTCATAAGCACAACTTTCCACTGCTTTAGGGCTACACAAAAGTTATGAAAGTAGAACATGCTAGAAGTAAACTTCCTAAACTGTCTTTATTTGGAATCAGTACTCACCTAACTGTGCCTCTTTTGCCATCTGTGTCTCATGGATGATATTTCTTAAGATTTGCTCCTCCTGAATCAGCTTATGTTTTTCCAGGATCTCCTGCTGTCTCAGGTAGTGGTCATGCTGTTTTTGATATTCTTTCAACTCATTCAGAGTTCGCTGGAGGGATCTTAACATTTTTTAACACCAGGAAAAAAAGTTATAGAGCTTTAAAACGGAATTTTTAGACCTTATTTTTTTTTAAATTTTATTTATTTTTTATTTGACAGAGAGAGATCACAAGTAGGCAGAGAGGCAGGCAGAGAGAGGGGGAAGCAGGGTCCCTGCTGAGCAGAGAGCCTGGGGCGGGGCTTGATCCCAGGATCCTAAGATCATGACCTGAGCCGAAGGCAGAGGCTTAACCTACTGAACCACGCAGGCGCCCCTAAAACTAAATTTTTAAACCCACATACTGTATAGATCTTTTTCTGGTCCTCAGCAATAATTGCTAGTTTTTGCCTTTTAACATACAACCACTGCACCACAAATTTAAAAATAATGGGGGCAAAATAAATCTAATGTTTTATTAAAAGTTAGAGGCAAAAAGATGGATGCGAAGTTCTTCCCTTACAAAGGGCTCTTTTGACATTAAATGGTGTGTTGGACTGTTCAGGTACCCAAAAGATATAGCAACACACTATAAATCTTGACATATTCAACAACTATTCTTTTTCCCCCCACAAAGTCTGTATTAGTTCTACTGCCACCTTTTCATCTTTTCTTTTGATTCTACATAAAGACAAGGTTAAGAGAAAGGGCCAACAGTACCTCGCTCTTAAACTCTAGCTCCTTGTGTTTGTGGATTTTTGGAAAAAAAAAACAAAAAAAAAACACAGAAGCCCAGCTTAGAAAGAAATATTCTGTACCACCTGGTATCAATAAATCAGCTGCCTGATTATATTCAGTCACAGAATCATTTTTACCTACTACATCGTAACACATGGAGATTTACAAGCTGTACAGATTGTGTGCAGGAGAACCAATTTGCTCAGCCAGGACAAGTTCTGATCAGGTGTAACAGATTAAGCCAGTATAAACAAGTAAGTGGTCATTCCTTCCTTTTCACATTATGTTTTAAAATGATTGGAAAATAAGCAAATGCAATAGTTTAATGAGTTCCAAATCTCCATTTAATTCTCTAATAATCAAAAGTTGCCTCAAAACATGGAGGCTAATTCCGTAAGAATAATTCATTTCAAGTTAGTGAAGTTTCCTAACTGGCCCTACTATTTATGGAATCAAATACATTTTTATTAAGTATATTGCAAGGACCAAGTACAACAGCACTTCATCACTGCACAATTTTACAGAAATTGGATTAAAATATGGGCCAAATAATATTTCTCAATGTCACTTAACTAATGTAACATTAGCCCAATCCTAGCATCTAACGTGGAGAAAGAGCAAATACAGCACGTGCAAGTTATTTTTCTGACAATGTATTCTGTGGAAACTAAAACATAACCAAATTTCTAATTATCTGGCAGCGCCCCTACTCCATCATAAAAGTAACTGATGGTCAAAGTATAAAGACCTAAATGACAGAATTTACTGCAAACATTCTCTAGTTCTTGGAATTCATACTATTAAAGATTCCTCTACACAACCTCTGAGTTGAGCTAACCCACCCTGGATCTGAAGAAAAGGGATAGGACTAGCAGCAGTGAAAAGGTGTTTTTAATTCTAAAGAACAAATTAACACAGGCATTACCCTACACAGGTCTAGCTTAGGGTTCTAGACTGCTACGGCTTCAGCGACATTTTCTCTCCCAATTACCTATGTTGAGCTTCCAATTTCTGCTCGAGTTTTTGCTGACAAAGGACAGCGTGCTTCCTCTTTATAGCTTGCTCAAAGCCAGGTTTGGCCTGCAAAGCATGGTCATAACAGAGCACTGAGTGGTTATACTCCCCCAGCATCTGAAGAGACAAAAAAAAAAACCAAACACACACATATACACACACAGGAGGAAAACATTAGTCACGGCATGGCTGGACCTGCCCAAATCCCCTAACGACTTACGAGATCACACTTACATCTCACTCTACAGTGAACATTATTTTTAATAATTTTGTTATGTTTTATTTATTTATTCATTTGAGAGAGACAGAGAGACAGAGCACTAGCAGGGGGAGGGGCAGGGGAGAGGAAGAGGGAAAGGGAGCAGCAGACTCCCCACTAAGATGGGAGCCCAAGGTGGGGCTCGATCCCGGGTCCCGGAGATCATGACCTGAGCCGAAGCAGACACTTAACCATCTGAGCCACCCAGGTGCCCCTGGTGAACACTATTTTTGATCAGTGACCAAATCCACAACATAAGATATGCTGTAAGATTGCTTAACTAGAAAGTAGTGCTATCTTCAGAGGGGTACTCTGCAGGAATTTAAGACTCCTATCAATTTAATTCTTTTTTGTCAAGAGGCTAGGACCATTAGGATACATTATTATGCTGAGGTATATTCCCCCTAATTTCTTCATTTCCATTCCCTTTTCCTCATTTAGACCAAAAGAGGAAGGGGAAGAAAGGTAATTTTTTAGTTGAAAATAAATTTTTTTTAAAAAGAAAAGGAAATAGCAACTGGTTTGGCTCATGAAAACACAAAGTTGTATTTACTGCATATATATTTCCCAAAGTGTAATAGCTGGTGAAGAAGTCACTGTCATCCAGGGCTGCGTGGACCACCACAGCAGCATCTGCAGAGAAGTGTGCTCTGTGCAGCACATTTGCCAAGTTGACCAGGGCAATGTCTTTATTGTGCCTACAAGAGAAGGAGAGGTGCAATTTGGTGTTAGGAGAGACCTGTGTGCTCTGTGACTCCGTGTAACTATTTGACAAGAGAACATTACATTCGAAGTTACTGAACTTAGAAAAATAACTTTGAGTGTACTGACAGAGAAAATAATTGAAGAAAATCATAGTTCCATTTTTATATAACTGATGGTGCTTATTCAATCTGACAGCTATGAATTTTGCCATAGAAATAAAGTTGGGCAGATACTTTATGGCTGTGGCTATAAAATGTATTTAGGGCTCATTATTTGCTTTGAGAAAAATTTAATTTATATTAATTCCTCCAGGCAAGGTCCTTATTAGTCAAGTTTCAAGTGAATCAGAGGGCCTCTACATTATATATTTTTTCCTTAATGGAAATCAGAAGGATATTGTGCTATTAACACTGTGAACTCTTTGACATCTGTCATTTTTTTGTGATGGGACTAAATTCTTTGAACAGGTACAGAGGAGAGTGTTAAGCACAACACAATGCTTCTTCATATTGTTTTCTTACGTGCTGCTTCTTAACAGTCTTGATTTATATGGAGAGTCAGGAAGTCCAGAAAGGGAGAAAACTTACCTGGAAGAGAAGTGAAGTGCTCGCATGGCACATTCCACTACTTGATATGGCTCATTCTTTATTCTCCAATAAAATGAAGCCATGTTATACAGTACCCATGAGGAAGAATTCTAGGGATTAAACAAATAAGAGAACAATCCAACACAACTCAACGCACTTTCTTCAACTCAGAATGTTCAAAATGAGAACCTTCACTATTCTGTCTCTTCTGAAATTTAAGCTGAAGAACAAGACATTACACCAATGAATAAGCGGGGGACAAAGTACCAAGAAACGACACCTGTCAAAGGAGCCTCCTGATCGCCAGTGGAGCAAGTTCGGGCCTTCAGGTGTCATCTCCACGGAGAGACCACTCAAACTCAAGCTCTTGCTCCAAGAGGGAAATTAAGCTGAAAAGCCCACCACGTGGCCCAAATTTGTTTTCCTATTTCAGGACTTTAGAAGTTAGGATCTAACATACTTAGAAATGCCTATTGTTCTAACATAAGTTCCTGAAGTTAACAAAGTTTCCTATTTATTTAATATCTGAATGAAGGTACATATGTAAGCAAAAGACAGGCTTATCCTTTTGTAAACGATGAATTTTCATTTGTTCTTCTTTCATCTGTGTTCACAATCCAAACCTTCAGTGCTAAAAATTATGTCTTTAGTATAGAGCAGTAAATGTATTATTTAGTGAAGATAAACAGAAATTGAGATAGGTTTGCTTCTTCTGTGGCTTGGATTCATAACATATACTAATTTCAACCACAGAGAGGTCTAAACACTGAACTGGACCATGACAAAAACTCAATGTAAATAGTTTAAGCCCATACAGAGAAACTTCAAATTTGGCACGGCAAAAAAAAAGTCATATGAATTTTAAAAAAAAAGTTATAAAGTTAAAGATAAACTGGGAAAAATTTATAGAATACCCACTGTTTATTATCTTTGATGCATAAAGAGCTCTAAAAAGAAAGACAATTCAAGACAAAATACAAGAGAAAATGGGTCAAAAACATGAACAGACAAATTCAAAAGTTCAAAACAATGACCAATTAGCAGGAAAATAATGCAAAACGTAACAAAGAATATAAAGAAAAAAGATACAAATTTTCCTTTTATAAATTCACAAAGATTAAAAAGAATGCCAACACTCATTGTGGGCTGTACTGTGTATTAACATCAGATATTAACTGTAGAAATGTTAGGTGAATGCAACATTTCTGGGGGACAGTTTGCAACATTTATGTAAAAAGCCTTCAAATATGATTACACTTTGATGCCCATAATTCCACTATTAAAATTTTAGGGGCACCTGGGTGACTCAGTGGGTTAAGCGCCCAACTCTTGATTCGGCTCAGGTCGTGATCTCAGGGAAATGAGATCAAGCCCTGCATCAGGCTCAGAGCACGGAGCCTGCTTAAAGAATCTCACAATCCCTCTCTCTGCCCATCACCTGCCTACCGCCCCCGTGTTCTCGCTCTCTTAAAAAAAAAAAAAAAAAATTATCTTATGAGGATAACTGTTTTAACTATAAAGATATATAAAAAAAAATACAAAAGATTACATTGTAAGATAGTAATGATCTGAGTGTTTTTTACTTTCTCTTTTATAGATTTTTTATGTAGTCTGAATTTTTTCCACAAGGACAAATTGTTTTCTTCAAAAATAGTTATATTTAATATTAAAACTAAGTATAATTCTGCATTAATCAGCTTTAAGTATTCTCTCTTCGAGCAATGTATAGAATTTCCAAGTGATGCAAATAAGGATATAGCATTTGTGTATGGTGTTAAGGGACACGTGCCACATTCTTTCAGATCTGACTTATGACTTAGGTTTCAGTCTGTTGTGACATCCCTTTCAGAAACTTTTTTTCAAATTAACAAATGCTTTGGTTTTTATCTCTTATGTTCAGACTTTACATTGTGAATTGGGAACCAAAAAAAAGATTACAAATTCTACATGAAAAATTGAAAACACTGTGATAAGTAGACTACTCTATACATCCCAGTATGTTGGAATTAAGAGAAAAACATATCTTTAAAGGAGAAATTTTTCTGTAAGATTTCTCATAAAATTTCACTGTCAATACTTTCTCCTTCTCTTGAACACCTTTTCCCTTGGCTTTTAGGAGACCACATTCTTCTGGATACCCTTTTGGATCTCTTTTGCTGGCCTCTCCCCCTCTGCCTGACAGTGACTATGGGAGGACCAGGGACTCAGAGTGGCCTCTTCTCAAACTTCCCTCTTCTCTAGATGACCTTATCCAGTCCCATGGCTACAAACACTCCCTACTTAATGATCTTTTATGTATCTATCCAGCTCTGACCCCTCCTGGAACTCAAGTCTCTTTTAGGAATTTCAATTTTTAAAAAAAATTTTATTTATTTGACAGACAGAGATCACAAGTAGGCAGAAAGGCAGGCAGAGAGGGGGGTGGGGAAGCAGGCTCCCTGCTGAGCAGAGATTTCCCCAGATGGGGCTCAATCTCAGGACACTGGGATCATGACCTGAGCTGAAGGCAGAGACTTTAACCCATTGAGTCAGGACACTGGGATCATGACCTGAGCTGAAGGCAGAGACTTTAACCCATTGAGCCACCCAGGTGCCCCAGGTATTTCAAAATTTAATGTGACCAAAACAGACTCTATCTTCTGTTCCTCCACCCCAATGCTGCTCTTCCTTCAAGTTGTTCATGCCAAGACTTCAGGAATTATCCTCAATTCCTCTTTTCCCTTCATTCCCCACATCTAACTCATCAGCTTCTAAACATTCCCTGAAATAGTTTAAGTCCCTCCATTTCCAATACTAACCATTCTAGTCCAAGCTATGCCATCTCTCTCCTGAATTACTGCCACAGCCTTAGAACTAGTCTCTCTGTTTTCAGTTTGGGTTCCTTCAGTCATTCTCCAACTAAGTTTAAGAGTATATTTTTAAAAATATTAATTGAATTACGTCATTCCTCCACTCTAGCTTCCCAGCACTCAGGTCTCAGTGCACAGAGTCCTTACTCTAGCTTTCAGAGGCCTACTTAGTGTGGCCCTGGTCTACATCTTTGGCTGCATTCCCTACCATCCTCTCCTTTCCGCACTAGGCTCCAACCTTACGGACCTTCACCGGTTACAGACTGAATCTTTGTGTCTCTCCCTGCTCCCCCGCCCTGCCAATTTGTATGTGGAAGCCCTAACCCCCAGCGTGACTGTACGTGAAGACAGGGTCTAGGAAGAGGTGCTAAAGGGAAAATGAGATCCTAAGAGTAGGGCCCTAATCCAATAAGGCCAGTTCCTTCATAAGAAGAGGAAGACATACCAGATCTCTCCCCCAACACATACAGAGAAGGGGACATGTGAGGACACAGTGAGAAGGTGGTCATCTGCAAGGCAGGAAGAAAGTCCTCAGCAGGAATGAATCAGCCAGCACCTTATCCTGGACTTCCCAACGTTCACAACTATGAGAAAGAAGTTTCTGTTGTTTAAACCACCCAGTCTGTGGTATTTCTGACGGCAGCCTGAGCAGACTACTACACTACTGAGCTCATCAAGGCTTCAGAGCCTTTGCCTTGGCTTAGAATGCTCTTCCTTGACCGCTGACTTTTGGTTCCTTCTTGTCATTCAGGTATTAGCTTAAATTTCACCTTTCCAGAGAGGATGACCCTAACTGTTCAATCTAAAGTAGCCACACAATTACCCTCTACCTTAATTTTCCATAGAGAACTTACCACTACGATCTACTTTCAACTAACCATCCTCTGAAGGCATTTTAAATCCTAGGCCAGTTTTCCTAGGTAGTTTTTATTACTCATCAAGTTCTGGGGATGCAATGTTTTACATTACCTTCAGAAAAACAAGATGAAGACAGTAACTTGTCTATAAAATCATCAAAAAATATATATATGCCATATTTGAATAAACATATAAACATATAATAAACTCTATATAAATGTTGCCCGTTCACATTTTACCTAGTACCATCATAATACTGCTTAAAAACTAGCCTCCATTTTGGGGCACCCGGGTGGCTCAGTCGATTAAGCATTCTGCTCTTGGTTTTGGCTCTAGTTGTGATCTCGGGATCATGGGATTGAGCCCTGCGTCAGGTTCCACACTGGGTATGGAGCCTGCTTCAGATTCTCTTTCTCTCCCTCTTCCTCTGCCCATTGCCCCGGCTCTCATGTGCTTGCTTGCTCTCTCTCTCTCTTTTTAAAAAATTTCATTTATTTATTATTTATTTATCGGGACTGGGGGTAGAGAGAGAGAGAGAGTGAGCCCACAAGTCGGCAGAGTGGCAGGCAGAGGCAGAGAGAGAAGCAGGCTCCGCACTAAGCAAGGAACCCAATGCAGGACTTGATCCCTGGGCCGAAGGCAGCGGCTTAATTGACTGAGCCACCCGGTGTCCCTCACTTACTCTTTTTTGAATAAATAAATGAATAAATAAATAAAAAAATTTTTTTTTTAGAAAGGAAAGAAAGAAAGGGAGAGAGGGATGGAGGGAGGGAAGAAACTAAACTACATTTTATGATACAACTCAGACACATAGAAGAGTTAAAAAAAAAACCTGCTTTCTAAATTCCCACATGTCATGCTGAATGACACATTTAATTTCTTGGGTCCTATTACACAATTTAATTCTCTATTTCATGTTTCTAAAAGTAGATGATACCTTAAAAGAAAATTATCAGAAGACTTTATTGTTGGTAGTGATTGTTTTCTTGTCCAGAGAACAGTGATGATCTATGTACTGGGTAAATATTTCAAAGACGCTAATGTTAAATTTTCTTTCACATTCAAAATATATAATCTAGCCTATAAGCCCTGTTGCTTATGTTGGCTTATAATTCGCTTTTTCATGAATTAGTTTAAATAAAACTTTTGGCATCCCTTCCTGGAAGAGGGGACTAGACTACCAATGTTTCTCCCTAGCTTTGAACCATACAGTTTATATTAATGTAACCATATTTAAAATCACTCTCTAGACAAAAATAATCTAGGCAGATTATTTTCTGAGAAAAAAAGACCCTCTGCACAGAGTCTCTGGCCCTTTCAATCACTGATGACTTACCTTCTGCAGCCCTTCATGAATGAGGTGACCTATGTCATCTATACTTCTTCCTAGTCGTTTAGATAAATATGTGAAGATTGGATCTTCTTTAGGTAATAGAGGTGCAGAAAGATTAACTCTCTCTTGTACACCCTGAAGAGAAGAAAAAAAATGAAAAAAACAAAACAGAACAAAACAAAAACCACACACCCAGAAAAAGGAGATCATAAGACGAAAGCTCACAAGTAATTCAGTATCTTATAACACTTATTTTAAAGGAGTTTTAAGAAATAGGAGATGTTTGTAAAATTATAAAGCTGTTTGGAAGGGGAGAAGAAAAAATATTTATAAGCAGGAGACTAAATTACAGAAAAAATGTAAAAAAAAAAAATATCCCAAATCTCTCTACTTACTCGCAGATGTTGAAAAGCATGTATACTATATGGAAGTTCTAGAATTTTGGTACAATCAGGTTGCTCAGGGTCTGGAGGGACAGGAGATTCTGTGTCTATATAATCTTCAGGGCTAAAATCAAGAAGCCAGGGGCAATAAGTGAATGAAAGGTGAAAAAATGTCTAATTTTTCCCTGACTGAACTATACTCTCCTAGCATCTCATCTTTACAAGCAGTATTAGTCCACATTCAACCTTTCTCACACAGCAACTGTTGGGAGGGAATATTTTAGGAGTTTAACTTAAAGGAGATAAATCGTAAGAGAGAAAATAGCAGGTAGACCAAAGAATGTCAGGATTATGAACTTTTTAAAAGTATTTCAATATTCTTCCCACAAATGTTAAACCAATTTACACTTCTGTTGACAGCCTCTCCACATTTTTACCAGTTACTGATTTTTAAATATTTTTTCCAATTTGAGAGGTAAAAACTATCTAAATGGTTTATTTTGTACTTACTTGATCATTACTGAGAGACAGATTTTCCACATGTTTGTTGGCCATTTGTATTTCTTTTCCTATAAATTGTTCAATCTTCTGTGGTATTAAGTATTTTTAATTGATATTTAAAAGTTCTACATGTATTTTAAGCTTTCAAATTTCAATAAACTCATCTGAGACTGAAGCTTATCCACATTGATAAAGAATTTCTTACCGATTTGAGAAAGGTCTATTCAGGAAAACATTAATTTTATTTTTGGAAAGAGAATTTCTTTACCTGATGTCTTTGCTTTCCAAAGTTATGTATGTGCCATCATACAGATCCAGGTCCCCTAAGGGCACCTTGGCTTTGATGCAGTCTGGATCCTCTTTATTATGTCTCTGTTCCAGTCCAGTATCTCTGTCCTCATTCTCTTCTATATGAATTTTTTGAGCAACTAACTGCTTCTGTTGGGAAGATAATGAGAACACAATGGATTTTTCTAATATTTCAGTCTAGACAACACATAAGAGAAAGGAGAATTTAATGTGTTGAAGTCAGAAAAATCCTCTATGAAGGAAGATAAGGATTCTGAACACAGAAGTCCCCCCTTACCTGTAGGGGCATATTCTAAGACTCCCAGTGGAGACCCAAAACCACAGATACTAACAAGCCCTATATATACTGTTTTTTTTGCTATACATATATATATCTATAATGAAGTTTAATTTATAAATTAAGCACAGTAAGAGATTAACAACAATAATAATAAAATAGAAAAATTACAATGTTATACTGTAATAAAAGTTAGGTGATGTGGTCTTTCTTTTAAAACATCTTATTATACTGTACTCATCCTTCTTGGGGTAATAGGAGATAATAAAACGCCTACATGATAAGATGAAATAAGGTGAATGACGCAGGCATTGTGACACAGTGTTAGACTATTATTGACCTTGTGAGGATAGGTCAGAAGGAGGATCATCTGCTTCTGGACCAAGGCTGACCCATGGGTAACTGAAACCACAGAACACAAAACTGTGGATAAGGGGGAATTAATTCGCTGATATAAATAAGCTTCTCTAAACAGGTGTCCATATATAGAAAGTAATATTATATGACATTTATAATAATGGCAGCTGAATACCTTCATAATAGGATCTCTGACTACCTATAAAGCTGCATCTATCAACTTAACTTCCCTGGAACAAAATGGCTCAGAAATTAAAACTACTTTGCATTGTCCATACATCGTATTTCAGTCCTTCAAGACATCCAGCATGTTGATAATGTGGACTGGAATAATTTCCCCTAATGCCCTGTACTCCAGGTGAATTCCTGCTACTCACAATTTTTTTTCAAACATACAGAATTATTACACAAAAACCTATGTTTCCACCACCCACATCTACCACATGATAACATTTGCCATACTCATTTCAGATTTTTTAAAAAGGAAAAATAAGGTAGTTGAAATTATTCTTTACTGCCTTCAAAATCCCTCTCTCCCTTCCCAAAGTTACCACTATGCTGAATTTGTTTGATGTATCATTTCTGTGTGTATCTTTATAAAATATTACTATATTACACTTTTTCTCTTAAAATATTATGCATATATATCTATATATATGTCCCAAATCAACATCTAGCATTGATTCCCACTTTTAAAACCTTTACGTTAACAGGATCATCCCATATCATTCTACAACTTATTTAACTTTATGTTTTTAGGATTTATCTACGGTGATCAGTATAGCTCTAAATTTTCCACTTTAACAAACGTATAAAAATGTTTTTATCCACTTTTCTGTAAACCTTTAGGTTGCTTCTTTCTTTATCTTTTTGCTACTAAAAATGCTGTAATATTCTTTTTTTTTCTTTTTAAAGATTTTATTTATTTATTTGACAGAGATCACAAGTAGGCAGAGAGGCAGGCAGACAGAGAGGAGGAAGCAGGCTCCCCACTGAGCAGAGAGCCCGACGCAGGGCTCGATCCCAGGACCCTGGGACCATGACCTGGGCCGAAGGCAGAGGCTTTAACCCACTGAGCCACCCAGGCGCCCCAATGCTGTGATATTCTTATAAAAGCCTCCTGGTGCACATGTGTAAAAGACCCAGAAGGGGTAAAAATATGGGACGCAGAGGTCATATGGGATCCACATTTTCTGATTTAGATACTATCTGCCTTTCAAATTTGGTATAACCAATAGAATTCTACCAACAGATAATGATAATACCCATATCCCCCCAAACTTACCAACATCACATTTTTAATTTATGTCAATTTGATGGGCATTAAATGTTATGATTACTGGGGTAGACTGTATTATTCTTAATGAATCTGCTGCAACTCCTTACAAAGGAGCCTACACATCATTGTTCTGCTGAACTCAGATGTGGCCAGTATGACTCACCTTGACACATATAACATGAGATGTGCAATGGAATCCTCTGAAGAGAAACATGTTTAGAACCAGTGTATGCTTTACTATGTTCTTTCTTTTTTTTAAAAAAAGATTTATTTCTTTATTTGACAGAGAGAGAGAGATATCGAGATCACAAGTAGGCAGAGAGGCAGGCAGAAAGAGAGAGGAATCAGGCTCCCTGCCGAGCAGAGAGCCCGACATAGGGCTTGATTCCAGGACCCTGAGATCATGACCTGAGCCAAAGGCAGAGGCTTAACCCACTGAGTCACCCACACACCCCTACCATGTTCTTTCTTTTCCTTCCAGTACTGAGAATGGCAGTATGCCAGAGAGCGACTGTGCTGTCAGCCTGGGTTCTGGCATTTGGACCAGAGTGACATTTAATACGACCTCATTGTTTTAAGCCATGAAGATTATTGGGATGTTACTAAATGATCTGTTTCTACTCACTCATTCCCTCCCGGCTCTTTCCCTGTAAGTAGGCTGTACTATATATTGCCCTATGACTTCAGGCTTGTCCATGTGACTTAATCTGGACGATGGAATGTGAGTAGAAATGATGTTGCTTCTAAGTAGAAACTTTAAACAGGCTTGTATGTTTGGTTACTCTTCCTTGAACCTCCAGCTTCCATGAAATAGCACTGAGATTTTTGGGACTATCTGTTGCCAATGTAAAAGTTGTCATATACTGCAAAATGGAGCCTATCTTAACTATGCAATCATTAATGTGATTGAACATATCTTCATATGTTTGTATTTTATAACTTGACTTTCCAAGTCTGCCTATTTTTCTCCAGTTTTTTAAAACTGATTTGCAGAAATTTAGAAGAGTGATTTTGTAAACTCAGTCTTGAACAGTCATATGTACTGCAAATATCTTCTCCCAGTTTACAGCTTATGTTTTAATTTTGTTCATGGTGTCACTTGCTAAAGAGAAGCTTTTAGTCTTAAGATGGTCAAAACTATCAGCTATTTCCTTAATTGTGATTTCTATGTCATTTAAGGAATCCTTTTTATCCTAATGTCATAAATAAAATATTTACTGATGAAAAACCTAACAAAGTAAAAAGGTAAGGGCAAACACTAGAATAACAGAAATATAATCTATAGTTTTAATCCCTATAATTTATTTGTTAAACATGTTGGGTCATTTGTTCTGCAGAGTCTGCCACTCTACAGGATTTTGCTGACGCATCTCCTTGGTTCATTTAACATGTCCCTTTCTTTGTCCTCTGTATTTCCTGAATATTGATAGCAGGATCCAGGGGTTCTTAACTCTTTTGTTTCACAGACTTCTTTGGCAGTTTGATGAAACTTACAGATTCCTTTCTCAGAGTCATCTTTTAAATACATAAAATAAAATATATAAAATGAGAAAGGAAACCAATTATACTGAAAATGACACTGGAAAATAAGGTAGTGGATTAGATTCACAGTTCTTTTGGCAAAACTACTTGTTAGGTAGCAATACTCTTAAGATATTAGTATGTTTGCCCATAAATTTTCCAACAGGATTTTAATTTATTCAGTTAGTTCTACCTTCTCTTAAACATGACAGAAGAGTCTAACAGGCTTTAACTAATCACTGAACAGGCTTGAACCCAACTATATATTATTTTTACCTAGCTTTACCTTTCAAAGGGCAAAAAATAAATAATTAAATAAGGTTAGCAACCTCTTCATCAGTATTTGTACTCATCATTATATATCCTATGCACATCTACTAGGTTTATCTTTTCTTCTTGTGGAAGTACATCTTTGACTTTTTTTAGGGGTGAGTCTGCGGTAAGTAAACTCTTTGTCAGAAAACATCTTTGCTTTGCCCTCACTCTTGAACGATGGCTTAAAAAAACATAAAACTCTAGTTTGAATGATTTTCCCTTAGCACTGTTAAGGTTATTCCTCCACTGTCTTCTGGCACTTTAAGAAGTCCATCTCACTGTCACTACTTTGTAGATAAATGGTATTATTAAGTTTCATTGCTTTAAGTATGTATTTCAATGACTAACAAATTTATATCTCTAGCCTGTACCTTTATCCCACAGTCCCTACTACCTTAATCAAAAACGGATGGAGTCAACATTTTTCATTTTCATTGACATGGTAAATGCCATTTCCCCCCTTCATATAGTCTCATTTACTGCCTCTTAACAAGAGAATGGCAATAAACATATACAATGTGTATATGCTTCTGAAAATAAAAACTACTTTCTGCACCACTGCATTTTTGGAACACTGTTTTTAATAAAAACAGATAAAGCTTCCAAGCACAACACTGTATAAATATACCTATTGTCTTATTCCTACTTTTTCAAATAACAAATATTGTTTGTTATAAAGCAAAATCAGTTTATGGAAAACAATGATAGAAACAAAAAGGTCAGACTTTATTAGTACTAATAGATTTCAAAGTTTTCAAAGTGCAAGGTGATTACTGCTTTCACCTCATCTTAAAAACACACAATAACAAGACTCTACTTGGGAATTAATAAAAAATACATTTTTATAAGTAATGAAATCATTCTTTCTTTTTGTATTTTACCCAAACTCTCCTTTCAAGTGTATGCACAGAGATCATTCCTTTTCATACTTGTTGGAAAAACTTACATATGGAATCCCTGGTCAATGATATATCAGTTAAGAATTGGGCAAAACTCGGGTTAGTCTGTTTCTCTTACTATCACTCAAATGTTATTCTAATTAGATGTTACTTTAAAAAATGTGATTAAAAGTATATATGAAACTTAGAAGAACTGGGCTTAAGAAATAATACACTTTCATTTTTCTTTGATTACAGGAGCTCCTGTGAAATGCAAGAAGTTTCAACTGCATATCACATTTCCACTGCCTCACCTCCAATTCTTTGAGGTAGTTAACTGTTGTTTCTTGTCTCATTAATATGACTAAGTCATGGGGATGCTTCAAGTTCATTGGTGAATCCACCTGCAAGCAAGCAAGCAATAAACAAAGCTCAGACTTCATCAACATTTGTTTGAATTCATAAAGTTTCCCTTAATATGCTTTAAATTACTGTTCAAACACCATTACAACCAGAATTAGGTGCTCAGTAAAACTCAAGGTGTATTTCAAAAGTGATTGCACATAAATTTCAGCAAAGAGAATTACATGTTCAACAGCTGCCCCCTGAATTCCAACATTAAAGAGTAAGCTTTTGAGGTGAATATTCTAACTTGGGTCAGTCACATAAGAAACATTCAAGAGGAGAAGTATTTGGCAACAAATAAAAAAGTAAATTCCTTAAAAAGATAATTCACACCTGTAATAATAAAAAAGGAATTGTCTTGTTTTGACAGAACATTTCATATCCGAACAGGTTTAGAGTGATAAAAGGAAAATTTTAAAAGCACCTATTTTTGAAGGCTATTTGTAGAAGCCATAAATCAAAGTCAATATAAAATAATCTTGAGATTTATTATTTACAACTCATTTTCTCTGGATCATAAATGGGTAACTATGTTGTTGAAGATATAATAAAAATGAACCCTCATATGCTAGTAGCAGGCTTATAAATTTGTTCTTGTTGTCTGGAGGGTCATTTGGCAACACGTATCAAAATGTTAAAAGTGCATCCCTTCTGATCTGGCAATATTAACTCTAGGAAACTATTCTTAAACAGGCAAAAATAAACACAAGGATACTTACTACGACACCTTAAACTGCAAAAAAAATTAGACACATCCTAAGTCCATCAATAAGGGAATAGGGAGGGGCGCTTGGGTGGCTCAGTTGGTTAAGTGTGCGACTCTTATTCTCAGCTCAGAGTCACAATCTCAGGATCATGAGTTCAAGACCTGCATTGGGCTCTACACAGGGTATGGAACCTACTTAAAAACGAAAAAATAAGGGACTAGGGAAATCCACTGTCAAAAATGGGATACAGAAGACTAGACCTACTGTCATGGAAGGATATTAACAACTCATAATTTAACTAAAAGAATAATAAGCATACTATGATATTTTTGAGAAATTACATATATATACTTAAAGATGTATACATGTCTCTATATGCACAAAACTAAGTAACTTTACAGTGGTTCCTTTGGGGAAGTGGGATCAAGAAGAGAGGCACACTCATGTCTATATACTTGTGTTATTTTTAAACTGTATATAATGAAGACATAATACATTTATAATTTAAAAAAAAAAACATGTGCACACACACACACATGATGTTTGAATACGAGAAAAATCTGACAGTGGCCTTGGTACCTAAGGGATGAGCTAAAGTTCCTGCTATCCCATGATGCTAGATTGGAGCTGTCAAATTATATATCGGTCCTTTAGGAAGTTCGACATTGAGGAAAAAAGTATCTTTTTGTAACCTCTAAGAAACTGGTATCAGCTCAACTAATCGAATTTAGAGGTAACTTTAAAAAAATTTTTTTTATTTATTTATTTGAGAGCAAGAGCACGTGCAGGTGAGTGAGTTGGGTGAGGGGCAGAGGGAGAGAGAGAATCTCCAGCAGACTCTGTGCAGAAGCCTGAGATCATCACCTGGCTAAACAGACTGAGCCACCCAGGTGACCCTACAGCTAGCTTTTTAAGTGCAGAAGATAGGCTTGCATAGATGTTGGTGATACAGGAGTCTATTAAAAAATAGATTTTAAAAAGTGGGAATAATAACAACATGAAATAAAGTTGGACGACTGCTTTAATAATATGCATTATATTGCACAATGTTAGGTGACTACAGATAAAATTCATCTGCCTTTGCTTATCCTACCACCTCAGAGACACCAGAGGAAAAAGAGATGCTAGTCCAGAGTAACTTCCATATTTCCATTGTAATGATCTGAACTACATAATTATTATTGTATCATTGTGATAATTATCATAGCCCATGGTCTTGCTTTTAAGATGAGATCCCTTCATTGCTCCCCCTGGCCTTTCCATTATATTGGAATCTATACCAAAATTGGACTCTGAATTTAAAAGGCACTAAAAATACAATATAGCAAGGCCTATAATACTCGACAACCTGAGCTGTAAATCTCCTCTATCAAACAATCAAAGCTAGCAAAAGCCTACGAGCAAAATGCTATGTTTATCTCAATACAGAACAGAAAATTTCACTTGTCTTTTCATAGTATTTGAACATATGCCCAACAGTCAAATGCATGTAGGGAGGGAAAGCTACTATAATGAATTGAATCTGAACTGATTTAACTCCAAAGTCCATTGATGCTTTTTTTACAATGTAATAAACTACAGTGCACCATAGTTTGTTTGTTTTTTTCCCCATAATTTTTATAGAAGAAAATGTAAAAGCTACAGCCAGTGGCCAGAGTGCTAAAGAACTTTTCATAAGGAGGCCAAAGAAAGTCTGCTTACTTTGCTACTCTGTCCAGAACTTCAAGAGGTAGCTATTTAGAAATGACTCTATACGGATTTTTAAATGAGGATTTTATAAAAAAATAAAATAGGAGGTGGGGAAGGAATGTTGGAGTATGACATTCCAATTCCAAAATACCTAAGCAATCTGTTCACCTGATATTTGGAGAATTGCAAGAGGAATGAAACAATGTGATAAATGAAGATTTACACTGAAGAAATACTGAAAGCACATTCTTAGTTTTAGATTAAAAGGATACTAGCTAATCAGGGTTTTACCATATTTGAATAGCATGGGATTGGCCAACATTCAGTTGTGAGGAAGTACTTTTCATTTCCTTAAAGCTTTATATTCAACAAATATACAAGAGCTAGAAGAGGTATAAAGATAAAATTATTAGCGGAAGGAATGAAGTGAGCTCACTGACAGCTGTGCTTCTCTTTTTGACATGGCAGCAAATGGCATGGATCTTTGCCAGATAAGGGTTGGTTGCAGATTTATAGCCTGACATATATATTTGAGGTAACCTCAAGTTCTTAAAATTTAAGACTTTATAATTATCTTTGGCAAATGCCAATTGACTTCAATTTCTCTCCTTTTGAATACCTCCCCTCCTTAAGTTACAAAAGAGAGTATGCCTGTAAAGACTACAACATCCATTCAATCAATAAAGGTTTATTAAGCCTCTACAAACCAGGCCCACTATGTCAATATTTGAAGCCTATGTACTCCAATTTTATATACAACATGAATGCCCTCAAAATCTTTAGCATTTAGAAGAGGCTGCAAAAAGTGACAGGAATTAGAGAGGTAGGTTAAAAAGGACATGACGCATACATAAGACCTCAAAGTACCTTATGGCTTTTTCACAAGGGACAAGCACCCCTACAAACTTCTGTTACTTCACAGCATAATAAGTGATGCTTGTAATGACCTGAATCATAAAGTAAAAGGAATAATTTTCAATTTGTTCTACTTAAGATGGTAAAAAAATATGAAATATATTTTAAAGCAAAGCTTATACTACAGGAAAAAACTGACCAAATATTTGGAAATTAGCTATATGGACTTGTATTATATAGAATGATTCCTTCTCTAAGAGTTCCCAATTCAATTTCATTTTCATTTGAATACATTATATAAGTACATGTGTCAAATTAGATATAACAGCAGTAAATATTTTACTCATATCAAGTTCGTTTTCATATATTTCAAAATTTGCTGCTGTCTCTACCGTTAATACCTACATTTCTCATCTGGAGCCCTACCTCTGTGAATTCAGTAAATTCATATGGTAACAGAGGGAAATGTCACTGTATAAGGATAATTACTTCACTGCCAAATCAAATAAAGGGTGAACAATTTAAACTTAAAATAACCAGTCTACGTATTTAAACATTTTTGAGTTCTACAAGAGCATGAGTGAGTCCATCACTTTCCAATGGTCCTTTATGACAGGAAATTGACCATTTCCATTATAATATTAACTCGAGCTCTCATATGCAACTTATTCTTCACATATGCTAAATATTCTTACCTCTTAATTTTTGATGGTATTCAAATGAGTACATGAGAATAGCGTTACTGAAATCTTGTATTATGCTGTACACATTTTTTAAAAATTCCCCTTAATTAGGAACTAGGGATGAAATATTTTAAATCTTTTATTCAGAATTTTAGATTTATTGAGATAGTATGATGGAAAACATAAAATCTTCATTGCTTTGAAGATTCTACCTCTACCTTAAGTGATCCCACTTAGTGGGTATTTATAATGTTTGCTCTCTAGTATCTGCAATTCCCTTCTTGTGGCAAAAACACCTGCCTTGCTTGGCTGGAAGCATCCTTCCACACATGGGAAGCCCGAATCAGTGGATTCCTTTCGGACATCACCCAAGTAGTCAGCTGGTACTAAAGAGACTGTAATCTAGAATTTTTGTTTGAGTTATGGGGACTAGTCATCTTGTATTCACAGGCCCCTAAGAATGGGGTTAAAGAAACAGAGAAATGAAGACAGAGAACAAACCTATCATGGTTATACTGTTTCAGTCTTGGATCAAACTGTAGCACTTAGAATTTGTTCAAAGATTCCAATAAAAATTTTCAATACAGAAATCTTGCTGCTATTTCTAAACATGTGCTGACTTTTCTTAGGCCCTCTGTCTAGGGTATCCTCTTACTCTTGTGGCTCTTTTCAGACTTCCTGTCCCTTTGCACATGCTAAGTCTCCTACTTGGAACATACTTCTATACTTATGCTTTTGGTGAAGGCTCAAATGACATTTCTTTTGTGAAGCCATCCTTCTCCTGAGCTCCCACGGTACTCTTTACATGCTGCTGCTTTTTTTTTTTTTTTTAAGATTTTATTTATTTATTTGATAGAGAGAGAGAGATCACAAGTAGGCAGAGAGGCAGGCAGAGAGAGAGGGGGAAGCAGGCTCCCCACCGAGCACAGAGCCTGATGCGGGGCTCTGATCCCAGGACCCTGAGATCATGACCTGAGCCGAAGGCAGAGGCTTAACCCACTGAGCCACCCAGACGCACCTACATGCTGCTTTAATAGTGCTTATTACATTGTTTAATTATTGTATGTCTGTCTCTCCAAAAATTTTTTTTTGTATTCCCCTTTCTACTTTCAGTACTTCATAGGCTTTCAGGTATATGTCAGACACCTAATACACTGTTCATTACTTGATGAAGTTATCTGATGTCACTTCTGTTAGAGAATCCATCTCTGTCGGCATTATCATTCAGTGATGACTGACCATCTGTAAAGGAGGTAAAGTGGTTAGGCCTTCAGGAATCATGACAAAATAAGTCCTTGACAGGTCTATGACTAGCTGTATGACCTAAAGCAAACCACCTTCCCTGCATAGGCTTCCATTTCCTCATCTATAAACTTGAGGGGACCCAGCACGATGACTTCTAAAGTTCCTTATACTCTTCATATCTTACCTTCATAAAACACTTAACACTACCATAAAAGCATCATGTTTTTACAAGTCTCATGCACCACTGAAGTAATCCAATGTTCGAATGAATGAAATGATCATTCTTCCAATTAGCCTGGATAAATTTGTACTCACTCTAGGTGGGGACTCTCCAAAGCTGCAGCTAAAAGCTTCTTTTCAAACTGTCAATTTGTCAAATTAAACTAAGGTTCCAATTAGCAGTGGCTATTTATTTCTGAGCAATTAGGCCGCTCATTGTATCATGGGCAAAATTAGCTCTCCCAGTCCTTATGCTACTTAATTCTAACAAAGTTCAATTAAAAAAAAAAACCTCTTCTGATCATAAGCTAAATATGTACGTTACTGTAAAAACAAACACATTATGGATAATATAAAGAAGAAAATTAAAATTACTTATGTCACCTTTTGAGATACATGCTGTCAGATAACTATGTCAGGATCACTTTTCAGGCTTGTGTGCCTGTGTCTGCACGCATGTGCATGCATGCGCACACACACACACGGCTATGTAGATGAATATTTTTACAAAAACAGGATCATATTTACTATATTGTATCCTTCCTTTCTCCACTCTTTCCTAAAGTTTATCAGATTTCTTCCTCAGGAATATAGATCTACATCATCCTATTTACTTAATAATATATTAATTTATCCAGTTTCCTACTAATTAAAATTTGAGTTATTCTCCCTTTTTAACAATATTGAGATGAGTACTTATAAATTTTTTTGATTGCTGCCTAATTATTTTCTTCCTAAAAATAGAATTGCTAGGTTAAAAGGACTGCACTTTTAAATTTATTTTGCTAGCTTTTCTCCAGAATAGCTGAATCAACTTAAGTTCCTAACAACAGTCACTGAGGTTCTACACACTCTGAAGAACACAGGGAAAGGGTGAATACATTTTAATCTCTTTGCTGGCCATATGTATTTCTTCTTTTGTGTACTTATAAAAAAAGCTTCCTCACTGCCTCACTTTAAATCCATTTGATAATTTACATCACAATTTTACAACTGCTGTTTTCTAGATGGGGAGACTCTAGGTGATTATCTTCTTGTTTCTGACTTTTTCTAAAACAAACACCTATTTCTTCCTTTTTAAACTGGTATCTACCCATCTTGTTAAAATGAAATCTTAGAGTGCTATGCAACATGTATTTTAAAGAGAAAACAACTGTAATGACAAATAAGCTTAGTTCTGAGGAATAGTCTTGTAGCTTTTCCTTTTATATTCATAAAGAAAAAGTTCCTCTTGCATACGTGGGGCCAATCAAAAAACTTCAAAAAGTTAACATCTTTTGTATTTTCTTGTTCCTTACCTTACTCTCCTCAGATTTTTATCCTTATTTCAAATCTAGTTCACTACCATTTTCAAAGGACTGCCCAAAGAACCCTCACCTCTATGACCCCTGTCAGGCGAATACAGGGGCAAGCAAGATGAGTTTAGAGGGACGGAATGAGGGAGACAAAAGTCTGTTGCCTAAATTGGCATGCAATTTTTTCTTCAGGATCCAAGTCTAACCATCACAGACTTGCACCTTCCTCCAGGTTGAGAGAAGTGCAAGCTCACAAACCCAATACCAGTCTAGCCTCGCCTCTTGAGAGGGACTTACATGGGTTCCTGGCTATGATTTTCAAAACTTTAATACAGGAGCAGATATTTTACTAGATATACTATCAGATCAATAAAACACTATCATTATGAACTGTCAGGATTGGGAAAATTTTTGTTAAAGATGACTTTTTTTTTGCCATTACATACTTGTACAATATGGAATTTTAATAAAAAATTTTAGAACATGCCTCAATTTTGTATCAGAAATCAGGTTATCGAAACTAACATAAACTTTAAAGAAACAAAAATGCTGAATCTTGACCAGCACATGGATTTTTACAGCCTTATATCTCTACTTTCTGAAGTTTTACCCTCAGATTTTACCTTCTCATTTTCACAGTTCTTGGAAGACAAAGTTGCAAATGCTTAAGCACACTTAAAACAATCTAGGTATTTGAAGTATATTATAGAGCTATAATCTAGATTGGACCATGTACAGTGTTGCAGCCAATTTTTTAAACACTATTTATTTATTTAGAGGGAGGGAGGGAGAGAGAGAGTGTGCAAGTGAACGAGCACAAGCGGGAGAGACAGAGGAGAGGGAATCTCAACCAGATTCCATGCTGAGCATGGAGCCTAACGTGAGGCTCAATCGCACCACCCTGAGATCATTACTTGAGCCAAAATCAAGGACACTAAACCGACTGACCCAGCCAGGCGTCCCTGTTGCAGCCAATTTTATGAGAACATTCATATCACACAATCACCATGTCCTAACAGAAAGCAAGTTAATAACCATTTTCAACATGAACAACGTCTTTTAAAAAGTGCTACCAGTCAACATGTTCCGATTTGTGTCACCAGGAAACATACAAATAACAAAATGAAGCAAGTAGACAATTCACAACTTTACAAGAAAAGGAAATGAAATGCTGGAACAGGACTCAAGAGTCACAGATACTTCTCATTTGTATATTTATGATATTCTTGTAAACATATACAGAAAAATGTCACTGCAGTTAGAGCTATTTTATATCGAACTCAGAAGTGACTCTCATTCCAGCAGCCAAAATTTATCAAACACAGAATGAGGGCCCAACAAAGATGTCCATGTCCTAATCCCAGAACCTGGGGCTAGTTAGGATATATGGCAAAAGTTAAAGTAGCGGATGGAGTTAAGGTTGCTATTCAGATTACTTTAATTAAGACAGAGAGTGTAACCTGATTATCCAGGTGGGCCCAATGTAATCACCAGGGTCCTTAAAAGTGAAATAGGCAGGTGAAAGAGAGACGTGGATAAGGAAGAAAGGTCAAAGAAGGGGGCCAAGAGCCAAGGAATGTGGGTGGTTTCTGGAAACTAGAAAAGGTAAGGAAATGGACACTCCCCTAGAACCTCCTGAAAGACAGGCAGCATACTGTCCCCTTGATTTTATTTTATTTATTTTTTTGTTTTGTTTTGTTTTTTCTTTAAAGATTTTATTTATTTGACAGATGGAGATCACAAGTAGGCAGACAAGCAGGCAGAGAGGAGGAAGCAGGCTCCCCGCCGAGCAGAGAGCCCAACTCGGGGCCCAATCCCAGGACCCCGAGATCATGACCTGAGCCGAAGGCAGAGGCTCCAACCCACTGAGCCACCCAGGCGCCCCGTCCCCTTGATTTTAGCCCAGGGAAACATGGGTTGGACTTCTAACCTACAGAACTGTAAGATGATAGATTTGTGTTGTTTTAAGCCATTAACTCTGTGGTAATTTTTAACAGCAGCAAGTAGAAAACTAATACAAACACCCACTAAGTTCTGGCTTAATGCCAGTCTCAATATGATAAATAAAACACGTGTGAGCTTGCAAATTCTTAGATGGATACTATGGACTGACCTGTGTCTCCTCAAAATCATATGTTGAAGCTGTAACCTCCAATGGTGACAGTAATTGGAGACTGGACCTTTTTTTTTTTTTTTTTAAGATTTTATTTATTTATTTGACAGACAGAGATCACAAGTAGGCAGAGAGAGAGAGAGAGAGTGGGGTGGGGGGAAGAAGGCTCCCTGCTGAGCAGAGAGCCCGATGTGGGGCTGGATCCCAGGACCCTGAGATCATGACCTGAGCCGAAGGCAGAGGCCTTAACCCACTGAGCCACCCAGGCGCCCCGAGACTGGACCTTTTGAAGGTAATTAGGTTTAGATGAGGTTATGAGGTTGCGACTTATGACAAGATTGGTGCCCTTGTAAGAGGAGACATTAAAGCTAGCCTTCTCTTTCTTTCTGCTATATGAGAACACAGCAAGAATGCAGCTGGTCTGCAAGTCAGAAAGAGAAGTCGCACCAGAACCTGATCACTCTGGCACTCTGATCTTGGACTTCCGGACTCCAAAACTGTAAGAAAATAAATAACTGTTGCTTAAGACACTCAGTTTATGGAATTTTGTTATGACAGCCAAACTAAGATTTGTTAATCAAATACTGGAAAAGGGACACTAAAATGAGTGCCAGAAATTGAACCTTAATTTTATCATTACCCAGGTGATGGCAAACTCAAAAGTCAGGAAATTACTTTGCTCTTCATGCTAGAAATCATTGCTGTAAGACACTACTGAATAAAGTTCAACTTTATTACTCATCAAACAGTAGTATTAACATGGGGGGGGTCAGCTTGACTAATTTCTTTTATTGCAATCCCAACAAGTATGAAGTAAGTATTAATGACAAAGGTTCAATTTTCTATGAAGATAACCAAACCAAACTGAAGATTCCTTTTTGTTCATACTTCCACAGATGGGCACACACTGTTTCACTAGGGCAATGGATGGGATAAGGGGTCTTTCACTAGAATCAGATTACATAAACAAAGATCTGACATATCCCAAACACTGTTGGGCATTTTCAAACACTCCTGATGCAGTCCTTTAAAAGGAGGATTTGGCAGTATCTAAGAAAATTAAATATGCATTCCTCAAACCAGGAAATTCCATTTCAAAGGATTCATCTTACAAATACACTCACAGAAGGACACAGAGACCTATGAATGAGCACGTTCACTCACGGCAATATTGTTTGATAGTAAAAGCCTGGAAACCATCTAAATGGCTATCATTAGGGAACTGGTTAAATAAATTATAGAATAGCCATACAACCAAATACTATGCATTTTTAAGGGTAAAGAGAGTAGCTTTTCATTTCTGATAGACGTTTACCTCTTATTAAGTAAATAAAAACTAGTCATGAGACAAAATGTTCCCAGTTGTGGTTTTTTAAAAAATCTGTATGAGGGGCCGCCTGGGTGGCTAAATTGGTTAAGCAACTGCCTTCAGCTCAGGTCATGATCATGGGGTTCTGGGATAGAGCCCTGCACTGGGTTTCCTGCTTGGCAGGGAGCCTGCTTCTCCCTCTCCCTCTGCAGCTTCCACTGCTTGTGCACACACTCTCTCAAATAAGTAAAATCTTAAAAAAAAAAATTAAAAAATTTAAAAATCTATATGAGGATTTGCAAATGCATGGGAACTTTTTGGAAGAATACACAAATAATTATCTGATTACCTCCAGGAAGAAGGATTGTGAGTGGTTATGAAACTTTCACTTTTCATTTTACATCATAAGTAGCTTGAAAAAAATGTTCTGAACTATGACCATATATTTTAGTTTTAAATTCAACTATAAAATTAAAAAATACATTGGTGTCTTACAGATAAAACTATGGAAATATTTTTCTTTATACTAGTAGTAATGCTTAGCAGTACAGAGAACAGAGCTTAGAATGGGATCTGAACTTAAGTTTACACATTGCCATTTCCTACCTTCATGGCCTTGGGCAAGGAGTTTAACCATACTTAGCCTAAATTTCTGTATTTAATAGACAGATCAATATCCACATCATACTGAGTCTATAGACAATGAGATATGAATATAAAAACACTTAGTAAAGTGTTCAGTGAAATAGACATAAAATTTTATTCCTATAAGTTACCTGTTCTCTTCCCCTAAGCTGCCTGAGGTGGCCTCTGAAAATGGTTCGCTATTTGCTTGACCCAGAAAACCCTACAAAATCATGCCAATCAAGAGGTTCAAATCTTCATGTTCACTTTTTTTTTTTTAAGATTATTTATTTGACAGAGAGAGGCACAGCGAGAGAGGGAACATAAGCAGGGGGATTGGGAGAGGGAGAAGCCGGCTTCCGGCTGAGCGGTGAGCCCAACCTGGGGCTTGATCCCAGAACCCTGGGATCATGACCCAAGCCAAAGGCAGCTGCTTAACTAACTGAGCCACCCAGGCGTCCCCATGTTCACTTTTAAGAACACACATGAAACTGTCCAGGCCATCAAGGGTATGCATATCCAAAAAGCCACCAAGTATCTGCAAGAGGTCGCTTCGCAGAAACAATGTGTGCCATTCTGTCGCTACAATGGTGGAGATGGTAGGTGTGCCCAGGCCAAACACTGGGGCTGCACACAGGGTCAGTGGCTCAAGAAGAGTGCTGAATTGTTACTGTACATGCCTAAAAACGCAGAGAGTAATGCTAAACCTCAGGGTTTAGATGTAGATCCTCTGGTCACTGAGCAAATCCAGGTGAACAAAGGCCCCAAGACGCGGCGTAGAACTAGTACAGTGCTCATGGTCGGATTAACCCACACATGAGCTCTCACTGCCACACCGAGATGATCCTCACTGCAAAGGAGCAAATTGTTCCTAAGACAGAAGAGGAGGTGGCACAGAAGAAAAAAATATCCCAGAAGAAACTGAAGAAATAAAAACTTATGGCCTGGGAGTAAATTCTGCATAGAAAAAATGCAAATAAAAATAAAAACAGGAAAAAAGTTTACTTTATCCTAAATTAGAGCGGAAAAAAAAATGCAAACTCTGTGAAGGCAGGGACTGTATCTCCCTCACAGCTGTATTCCACCTACCCAACAGAGAAAGCATTCCAATGTGTTTAATGAGCTAGTTAAGCCTGCCAAATGTAACCGCACGCAAAAAGCTCTCAGCAAATACTTCCCCAAATAAAAACGTTCCTGCCTCCATTGGACCACGTTTGGCAAGTATCATTCTCTTGAGTTTTACTAAAGATTACTAACCATCTCAACTCCCTACCAAGCAATTAGACTCAAGGTAGAAAGGGCCGCTGGGTGGAGGGGGAGGATGTGTGTGTGTGTGTGTGTGTGTGTGTGTGTGTGAGAGAGAGAGAGAGAGAGAGAGAGAGAGCGCGCGCGCGCGCGCGCGCGCGCGCGCACTCTCTCTTGCCCATCCCCTGATTTCAACTTAAAAGTGCCTCACTGGTAAGTGAAGACTGAAGTAGGATGTTAGTAAAAAATACATAAATGAGTTCTTTTCAAAAGTCATACTCATTAAGTAGTTAAATAAATATGGAAAGCACAATCTGATCTATCCAGTGTAAATTTCACGTAGTAGGTACTGAAAACAAATATGTACTTTAACTTATATAAAACTGTCATGACAGTACAGATTTATTAAAAATCTATTTACTAAAAAATGTTTCTATGTGCACGTTTATATTAATGTTAAATGACTTACTTATAAAGTATTTGACAGTTTATTTATATAATATTCAATAATTTAAATAATGCGACAATCTCCAAGTTCTTTGAGCATATCATCAGAGGTATGCTGAAGAGATAATAAATCTAAATAGCCGATCGGAATTTAGGCTATCTGAAGCACCATTTTACAACTCTGGTTTAGAGATACTACATTCTTAGAGAAGTCTGAGTTTGTCTAGATCTTTTATTTTTAACAGGGAGAATGAATGAATTGGCTGACCCCTTTAAAGTAAATGCACTGTGAGGTGTCTGGGTGGCTCAGGCCGTTAAGAAGCCAACTAGCCAACTCTTGATTTCGGCTCCGGTCATATCTTATGGCTCATGGAATCAAGCCCTAATTTGGGCTCCATGCTCAGCAGGGAGTCTGCTAGGGATTCTCTCTCTCCCTCTGCCCCAGCCCCTGCTTGTACACACACACACACACACACACACACACACACACGTTCATGCTCTCTCTCTCAAATAAATAAATCTTTAAAAAAAAAAAATTAAACACACTGTGCTTTCTCCAGACTACTTAGATGATGGTGGCCCATCACTGCGCTCATAGGCAAGAGCTATTACAAGTGTGAATAACTGGGGCGCTAGGGTGGCTCAGTCAGTTAAGCATCTGCCTTCACCTCGGGTCATGATCCCACTGGGATCAAGCTCCACATCAGGCTCTCTGCTCAGCGGGGAGGCTGCTTCTCCCTCTCCCTGCTGCTCCCGTTGCTTGTGCACTCTCTCTCTCTCTCTCTCACTGTCAAATAAATAAATAAATCTTAAAAAAATGTGAATAACTGCTTGCACACACACATGAAGGTACTCTCCCTTTCTCTCATGTATTCAATATTTCCTGAGTGTTTATAATGTGTCAGCCACTGTTTTAGGCATGGGGGTTCCTCACTGACCATAACAAAGTTCTATGAAAGAGTTAACATTCTTTTTTTTAAAGATTTTATTTATTATTTATTATTTATTATTATTTATTTATTGTCAGAGAGAGAGAGAGAGAAAGCACAAGCAGGCAGAGGGGCAGGCAGAGGCAGAGAGAGAAGCAGGCTCCCCGCTGAGCAGGGAGCCCGATGTGGGACTCGATCCCAGGACCCTGAGATCATGACCGAGCCGAAGGCAGCGGCTTAACCGACTGAGCCACCCAGGTGTCCCAGAGTTAACAGTCTTATAGAAAGACCGGCAATAACATATATATCACAACAGAGTAATAGATGCTATGAAGAAAAATAAAGCAGAGTAAGAAGACAGTGATGGAAGGAGATGCTGTTATAGATAGTGTGATCAGAAGACAGGTGACATGTGAACAGAGACTTGAAAAAAGAGGGCATGAGCCATGAGAATGTCTGCAGAAGTTTTCCAGGCAACAGAAGGAGCAGTAACAAACAAACTTGGTGCTCTAAAGACCACCCCAAAGGCCAGCAGGGCTAAAGCACAGCACACAAGAAGGAAAGTGGTATTTGCAGCAGAGAGATGACCAGGGGCCAAGTTGCAGATCTTGCAAGGTCCTTATAGGCCACAGTAAAAATTCCCGTTTTATTCTTAAAAGTATGATGGGAAACCACTGAAGGTTTTCTGATGCTCTTCCCTTCTCTTCCTCTACAACTGTTAAAGGAATCAAAGGACAAGACTTTCAATCTGGGGAGAACAGACTGTATGGTGCAAAAGTGGGAGCAAGGAGCTGGTTAGCAGGATACTGTGCTTAGGTCTAAGAGGAAGATGAAGACAGTTTAGACAAGGGTTGTAGAAATATGGGTGGAAAGACATGGCTTGATGCAGGAGACATTCTGGAACTAAAGTTGACAGGTTATTGATTAGGTATGAGACATGAGAGTTGAAGAAGATTTTGGACCTGAGCAATTTGGTAACAGGTGCGGTTGGATGAGAAATAAAGAGTTGAGTTTAGGACGTGATGTATTTGTGGTGTCTATTAGACAGCTAAGCGGAGACATTGAGTGGGCAACTGGATAGGAGTCTGGAGTTCAGAGAGAGACTGCAGATATGATTTGGGAGAATTCTCAGAAAAAAAAATACATATATATATATATAATGCCATGAGACTGCATAAGATCATCTGGTGAGCACATCAGTATGTAAGATTCACCAAGAAAAGAGGAATTCAGCAGAAGAGAATGAAAAGTCATGGCCAGGGATACTAAAGAAAGCTAGGAGTGTATGTCCCAGAAGCCATGGAAGAAAATAGTTCAATGAGGTCTGAGGACAAGTGCTGGCTGGAGAGCCAAGAGGTTAAGAGAGAGAACTAAGAGCAGAGCACGGAATCTGGCAATACCGCCAGCCCTGGGATGTCTTGACAAGAGTTGCATGGATGAAGGACTGACTGGAGTGGCTTTAAAAGAGATTATACAAAGAGAGGGAAGAGAGCCCAAGAGCACAAACAACTCTCTTGAGGCGCCTGGCTGTCAAGAGCCACCCAACAGAGGAATTCCCCTTGCTTTGGCCGCCATGGAGACTAACTGAGATGAAGGTAAGGGTTCACCCCACTCTCCACACTCTGGAGTGCAAAGCTGTTCTAATTTTTGACCCGACCTGCTGGCAAGCCCTCTTATTTCTCACTGTCAGAGCGCCTTCTGTTCATTTCCACCAACGCTGCTTTTAAACTTGCAACAACTGCTGAACCCCACAGCTGATCCTAATCCCCCCTCAACAATGCAGTTGCCATTTCTCGTCCACCTTGCCTCTGCCTTTTCTGATGGGGTTTTTTTCTTGGGTTTTTTTTTTTTCCCCTTATCTCTTGTCTCCTCTCCATACGTATCAACGCCTGAGCAATAAAGCTGACCTTTTAGATATATCATCAGTACAAAGGATGATGACTTCCTTTGCATGCACAATCTGACCACATTAGCTAGTCCAAGAGCTATCCCTGAAAGTATGGCTCTTCTCACACGCATACTGCACCTTTTATGAAGGCCTAATGGCTGACTCACGAGGAGTTACTTGGAGCTTTAAAGATCTTCCAGGAGTCTGAGGCCTCCTGTAGGCTAGCCTCCAGGATGACTATCACATTAGTGAGTACTGGCACCACTTCATTCACATAATGGTAAATCCCTGAATGGCAGGAAGTGGTTCCCACATTTCTCTGTATCATCCATTGAACAGATAACTACTGCAGCCTAAGGGATTAAGCATGAAAGATGCAGGAGGTGCAGAGAAGATGGATACGGCCTCTCCCTTCATGGAGCATGTAGTAGTCTAGTAGGGCATTTACATAAGTAATTGACACAATATGGCATGGTAAATGTCTTTTTTAAGGGAATACAGGATACCATGAAAGCACATAGAAAGAACAGCTTATTCAAACTTGGGCATTAGAAGCGTCTCTGAAAGTGATGTTTAAGTTGCGAAGAGTAATAAGTTAGTCAGGTTGGGACATTTCGGGGGAAGAACATGTGCAAAGGCCCAGAGGCAAGTGAGAACACAGCATATCTGGGGACACGGACTATGGGGACACTAATTAGCTATGTTAAATATAGCTAAGGTGTATATGTGTGTATTCTGAGGTGAGGGTGGGCCCTCAAGAATGAGCAAAGATAAAGCTAAAGAGAAGGAAGAGCCAGATCACAAGACCTGTTAAAGGACCATATCCTGAGATATGCACCGAACTAACTGTTCAAGGTAGTTTTTCTTGGGGAGTAAGAATGGGGAGAGGTGGGAGGACTTCGCTTTATTACTTTAAGTATTCCCATAACATTAGGCACTTATTTTTACAATGCCACACATTGCTTCTGTAATTCAAATTTGTAAAAGTAGTCTAATTGCACTGAGGAGAACGGATTGGAAGCAGGACAAGAACTGGGCAGGGAGAGCAATTAGGAAGCTGTGGCAAGAATAAGGTGGCCTGAATTAGAGTGACAATTGTGACAATGGCAAGAAGACGTAATTAGAATGTAAAATGGAAAGATCTTGGTAAGGAATAAGGGAGACAAGTAGATTTCTGACTTGGGCAAATGGGTGGATGGGGAATGGTGGGCTCTTCCATTCAATTTGGGAAAACAGGGCATGACACAGATAAAGATAGGGTAAAAATGAGTTTAGAATTGGTCATATTAAGGTTTAAGTATCTAGAGGACATTCACATGGAATTAGAAGTTTATAGAAGTCCTGAATCTATAACCCTGGAGAAAAAAATGTGAGTTATAGAAATGTGATTATTCTCTGCATATATATGGAAATTTAAGTCTGAGAAAAGATGAGATTGCCCAGGTATATGTAAAGAGTAAAAACAGAAGGCTGGAACAGAAGTTGGAGGCAGAGTAGTATATAAAACTGAATTTCTCAGAATGATCTGTGACCCATCTGTATCATAATCTCCCGAGGGGTTTGAAAAAATGTAGAATTCTTGGCTTTACCACCAACCTACTGAATCAGACCCTCTAGTGGCCTGGGAATCTGTATTTTAAGCAAGGCACCCCAGATTATTTTTGTGCATCTAGAAGATGAATGGAAGAAGAAGAGCCAGGGAAAAGAAAAGGGGGGGGGGCGGATTAAGAAGGACTTGTGCTCTGCTCACCCTCAAGGAAAAATGAGAATTTCGTGTCACAGTAGCCACTGGAAAAGTGCGTATTCATCAAAGCACAGTGGGCTGGTAAAAAATAAGCAGTCAATAAATATTTGTTCAATAAATAACTGGAAAAAGTATTTAATGTTATAATTTACCTCTGTATACTTACAAGCTCCTATTAACTACTGTAAGTATAAACAAAGTTAACACCTGGGTGATTTGTAAGAAAAAAGATAATAATGGGAAGTCTGAAAAAAATGGATCGAATGATAATCGTTTTGATGCCAACATCCAGGACAAATTGCATAGGTTTAGCAAGTTAGTGATTAAATCACCATGACCTCTCAGGACCAAGTAAATCCCTCAAGTGTATAAACACAGAAACAACACTTTATGACAAAAAGAAGCTCAGTTTTGGGTTTTTTTTATAAACTTTTTTTTTTAAGATTTTATTTATTTATTTATTTGACAGACAGATCACAAGTAGGCAGAGAGGCAGTCAGAGAGAGAGGAGGAAGCAGGCTCCCCACTGAGCAGCGAGCCCGATGTGGGGCTCAATCTCAGGACCCTGGGATCACGACCCAAGCCGAAGGCAGAGGCTTTAACCCACTGAGCCACCCCGGCGCCCCAAGAAGCTCAGTTTTGAAAAGCACTGAGACAAAGCTGTCAGCTTCATAGTGTCATCTGGATGCCCTCTCCCAGATGAAGCAGTTACTTAATATCAGACCCAAATTAAACCACTCCTTCACTTATAAACTATTAGAGACCAAGAGATAACAATTTAGCCTGTGTGTCCAACTAAATCTGATAGCTCTTGCTCAAATCACAGTTGCTGAACTAACTGCCTATCGAACACTTTTATGCCAAGGTTGCTAGGCTCCAGAGCATCGGTTTTGTTAGAAAGCTCATTTGTTCTAAGCAGTTAAAAGGATCTGTACTCTCAACACATTTGCTTGAGAGAAGGCAAAATGATTAAATAACCCCAAATTAATTCACACCTATTTCTGACCCTCCCCGACCCACTCCCAACTTAAAAGTCACCACAAATATATATTCTGCAGAGGTAAAGCAAACTGGACAAGAGAAGACTTTTACTTCACTATTCCCACTTCCCTTTTCCTTTCCTTTCTCTTCTTTCATTGGTAGGTCCTATGAAAGAGGGGGAAAGCATTTCAATCTGAGTGCAAGGTGCTTGCCTGCATGCTACCGCAGAGTTTTACTCACTGCTATCACTAACTGCCACTCACTACTTGTGTGACTTTGGGCGACTTGCTCGCCTTTGAGTTGTACTATACATACCCTTTAAGAATTGTTTCCAGGGGCGCCTGGGTGGCTCAGTGGGTTAAAGCCTCTGCCTTCGGCTTGGGTCATGATCTCGGGGTCCTGGGATCGAGCCCCGCATCGGGCTCTCTGCTCGGCAGGGAGCCTGTTTCCCTTCCTCTCTCTCTCTGCCTGACTCTCTGCCTACTTGTGATCTCTGTCAAATAAATAAAATCTTAAATAAAAAAAAATTGTTTCCAAATCTAAAGTTCTATGGTTCTAAGATTAGAGAAGAGGGAAACAGTAGCGAAGAAAATAAATACTATGTTATGACAGAGTTGGTAACAACTATACTCTTTATTTACTTCAAGTTTCAGACCTCCACTTAGGAAGAGACAGACTATCCAGAGGAAATGAACCCAGGAGTAGAAGTACTACTTTTAAATTCAAGAAGTCTAAGACAAACTGGTAACATTTCAGGAATTCATCTGTTAGCTGCTAATTTAGAACATGGAACATTTTCCCCACAGAAATGAAGTGATACATAATGGTTAGCCTCTTAGGCTAATTCACAAAAGTTCATTCAACCTTCCACTCAAGTGACTCTCCAGACTGTTTTGGTAAAAATGGAAAATAAATGCTGCCATACTAGTAATGAAGAAAAAAAGAGAAAAAGGAAACGAAAAAAACCCACAAAATTGACCATAAAGCCTGTTCTTCACAATGAAGCCAAACACCTAATCCACTGACCTGATCACACATAGATCCTCCTAGTATCCAGATTATAATGGTTCACTACTTGGGTCCATGGACCCCTAGGATCCTTGCTTTATTTAAGGCACAAGGGGCATGAGGCGATCAGAGGTATGTCAAAGCCCAAAGCTGGGAGAAAAGCATAAAGCTAAAGAGAAGCACCTTTTCTTAGTTGTCCCCTGACTCCGATGGTACAGGAACTTAGAGACCAGAGCATTCTCTTCACATCCCAGGTCCAGGATTCCCTGGCCAATGCTCCGGGGAGTTCAGTGGCAGCTCGGTGAAGATGGAACCTAAAAACATGCTTTCCGGCTCAGGCAGGGACTGTGGAAGGACCAATTCCCTGGGCTGCCCTGGCTAGTGCTCACTGCTTGCTACCGGCAGAAGCAACCACAGCTCTGACAGTGAGGACGCTGCCTGGAGGAATGGCTGCTTCCTGCTCTGACCGAAGCCCCATTTCAACCCCTTCACAGATCTAGGTCTTCCGACACACTTCCATGGTCACAAGTCTGCAGTCCGTAACTTGTGGGTACCTATCTTTATCATTCGCTAAGGCCTGAAATAGAAAAATCAAACATAAAACCAAACCAGTTCTTCTCCTGGGAAGAACTGCTTAATGTATTTAAAACTTTATAGTGATGTTAACTATCCCTGTGTAAGTCTGTATTTTGGGCAATTCAGATTTTTAATTCATAAGTACTTCTCCAAGTTCACTATGGAAAACAATTACCTATTATATCTAATTTGGACAGGTTTAAATATCAGGCAAAGGTATTTGCCACTCTGATATTCTAAGATTGCCATTTCAGTTTGCCGTTAGCCCTCTCCCTGATATTAGAGCACTTCAGAACTAAAATCAAGGGGCGCCTGGGTGGCTCAGTGGGTTAAAGCCTCTGCCCGTCGGCTCAAGTCATGGTCCCAGAGTCCTGGGATGGAGCCCCACATCTCACTGGGCTCTCCGCTCAGCAGGGAGCCTGCTTCCCTTCCTCTCGCTCTGCCTGCCTCTCTGCCTGCTTGTGATCTCTTTCTCTGTCGAATAAATAAATAAAATCTTAAAAAAAAAAAAAGAAAAGAACTAAAATCAACCTTCTGTCCTCATTCAGATATTATAACAAGTAGCAAGGCATATGGTATGTCAGTTATCATTTATATACATACAATATACCATATATATATCTCCTATATATATATAGCTTTTAATTAATTGATTCTGAACATATGACTAGATCTGCAGTATACTCAAATCCATATACTAAAGGGATCTTCCAATTCTTTAATAGACATATATAAATGTGATAATCAGAATCAAAATTGAGGTTTGGATCCTGCCTGAGTTCAAATTATTGCCAGTAAGAGCAACATGGGTAATGTATGCACCACTATCACAGTGGCACTCAGAAGCTGATCATGTATTCAACTCTCTTTATAAATGTTGCTTTTCCCTCAGATTAAATCCAACTTTCCTTCCTGGCCTCTTCTTATTTTTTGTTTTTATTTTATTTATTTGAGGGAGAGAGTGCACACACAGGCATGGGGGAGGTGGGTGGGGTGGGCAGAGGGAGAGGAACAAGTGACTTCATGCTAAGCTCAGAGATCATGACCTGAGCCAAAAACAAGAGTGGCTTGCTTAACCAACTAAGCCATCTAGGTACCTCCCAGACTCTTGTTACATTGTAGACAACAACTTTATTTCTTCTGATATAAAATTCTGTGGTTCGGGGCGCCTGGGTGGCTCAGAGGGTTAAGCCTCTGCCTTCGGCTCGGGTCGTGGTCTCAGGGTCCTGGGATCGAGCCCCACATTGGGCTCTCTGCTCAGCGGGGAGCTTGCTTCTCCCCCTCTCTCTGCCTGCCTCTCTGCCTGCTTGTGCTCTCTCTCTCTGTGTCAAATAATTAGAATCTTAAAAAAAAAAAAAAATTCTGTGGTTCTCTGAACTTAACATTGTAAATGCTACACAGCAAAGTACTAGAAAATTCACTGAAAAAGTTAACTGTTAAAAGCTTGTAGTAAAGAAATCTTTCTTTCCTAACTTTAAGCCTAACTACTTACTGCAGGGGTGACTTGGCAGATTTCCAAAAGATTTTTCAGATTTCTCCCTTTCTGAGGCAAGTTACCAATAACCCCTACCTTTCCCCTACTAAAACATAAGTATCCAGTGCGCCAAAAAAAAAAAAAAAAAAAGTTTGTTTTTGGCTTGGTTTTGTTTTTCAAACAAATCAGGTTCTGCTTTCCCATTGCAACGTTCAGCAAATAATACAATTCCACCAGCTTTCACTTTTCAGATGGGCTACTTCCTCGGCTGAGTGGCAGGACACCAAAATGGGAAGGAGAAGTCAATGTCATAGTGTATAAATAGCTGTGGCCAAAAACAATATTACCGAAGAGCCAATAGGAGAAGGGCTCCCCAAATTGCAGCAAGAGTGACTTAATTCCAAGTATCCCTTCATGAGGGCCTCAGGGAAAACTATCATCAGGAAAGAAAAGAAAGGGGGTGGGGGAAGCAGCCAAGACTCACATAAGATTTTTAACCTTTTGTTAAGGAAAGAAGGAGCAGTGTTTTCTAGGGTTTCTGAAACACGCATCTATCTTTTAAACCTCAAATGGTATGGCCACGAAGAGGAAATTTCTCCTAATGTAAGTAAGGTAGATAGAAAATGCTATCCAATAAGAAGCCAGTCTCTTTTCTCACACACAGTGAAAACCACTCACCAATACCAACCCGATTTTTAAACCGTTTAACTCACTCATTATACTTGAGGTAAAATTCGCCATCAGGTGAACTTCACTTATACAAAAGTAAACCTTGCATTATGTTCCTATCATTCATTACACGCAACCCAAAGGTCCATAGTTTCACACAATAATGATTCATACATTTGAGATCAGTGAGCTAAACTGCATGGGGCACACAATTCACTACCTAAATGTTTGCTGGACTTTTCAGGATTGCTCTCAAGTGTTGGAAGTCATTAAGTTTACCAACAGCAGAGCACACACACGTACTGCTTAGGGATCAGCAGCATTCACAAAATGTAGGCAATCATAAAGTTATGTAAGGAAAGCAATCTCTCCTCTGAGCAATTAGTTCGGGCATACAAGAATCCAGGAAATCGCATATCCTCCTTACGGGGCTGGGTCACAGGAACTAGGTAAAGAAACAATGCAAAGTACACTGGGAAACGAGGGCAGTTACAGCTGAGAAGATGCAGGCAACGCCACCAGAGGCATCTTCAAGCATTCCTTAGGAGGGAAAGTGTCTGTTGCCTCTAAAGAGCCCCTGTTGACCTGGGTAACGGTACAAGCTGAAACCACCAAAGCCCGATACGAATTCCAGCACGTAGAAGAGGAGACTGGGGAAGAAGCATTAGATGACCCACTGCCTAGAGGTGCCGAAGCTGTCACCGCCGTGGGACTCGCGCACACCACGGCACTGCCACCTGCTTTCCACTTCTTCGGGGAGGGCTGGTGACGCGTGGTGGGCCCGAGAGGAACGGAGGCAAGGATAATGAATCTGCGGTTTCTAAGCACAACAAAATGTCCAAGCACAACAAAATGTCCCCAGAACCCGACCCCCCCGCCCCCCCCCACGGCCGGGCGACACTTCCCACGCGGCACGCTGCCTCAGGGGTGGAAGGCTGAGAACTTGCAGGACGCTGAGGCGAGGGCCAGAGGACAAACGGGGAAGGAGCGACGCCAGCTCTGAGTACTAGGGTCGTTCCGGCCGCAGCGCCGGGACCGTGGGAAGGTAGGCTGGGGGCGGGACCGCGCGGAGCCAAACAGCCAGGGGCCGGACCTGGGAATCCCCCGGGGCGAGGGCGGGCGCGGGCGGAGAGGGACGCCCTGGCCGCTACCTGCTGCTGGATCTTCCCGTCCTCCGTGACGACCCAGTGCGTGGTGGCGAAGACCCCTCGAGCCGCCACACTCAGCAAGGCGGAAAGGCTAAGGAGCCAGCCTGGGCCGGAGCAAGGCGGCAGCTCGCACCGGCCGCGGACCCCTACTGCCGCCGCCATCTTGCCCCCCCGGCCCTACTGCTCACACCGGAAGCGGAAGCCGGCCCCCGCCGCCCGCCATCTTGGGGAGGTCGGCGCTGGAGGAGGTGGAGCCCCGGAGGCGCTGCCCGCTGACGACCGGCTTTCTCAGCCTCGGTTTGGGCGGCGCGGACAGCCGGGTTTGGCTTCAGGTCGGAGACCGCTTTTTTGTTATTGTTTTCCTGTAGGCAGTTCGATCTCGTGGCGTGGGAACCAGAGGGAGATAAAAGGAGTGTTCTAAGGTGGAGCCTGAGTGGAAATGAGAGGACTCTATGTATATATTTACATATATATTTAATAAAACCTTGGTTTTCATTTTATTTCATTTTTATTTCTGGTTGTATCATATAATTTTAAAATAAAAGGTATGCTTTTGAAAGACTTAAGGGAAGAGATGGATTCTCTTTTGTTCTTAAAGCCTCGCAGTAGTCAAGCTTCAGAGTTGGGCGCTTTGTCCGTTTAGGGCAGCGCTGTCCCGTAGAAGGATGTGAGGCTCGAGCCACGGAGAAGTGTTTTAAAAGAGCGAAATAACGCATTTGGTTTAACCCATTGTATACAACACAGTATTAGTTCAAAATAAAATCTGTACAAATGACTGAGCTATTTTATTTTTAGTAGTAAGTCTTTTAGGCTTCCAGGTCGTCTAAATTGAGACTGGCTAGTGCGCCTGGGTGGCTCAGTCGTTAAGGGTCTGCCTTCCGCTGGGGTCATGATCCCAGAGTCCTGGGATTGAGCCCCGCGTCAGGCTCTCTGCTTGGCCGGAGGCCTGCTTCTCCCTCTCCCACTCCCCCTGCTTGTGTTCCCTCTCTCGCTTTCTCTCTCTCTGCAAATAAACACATAAAATATTTTTAAAATTTTAAAAATTAAAAAAAAAAATAAATTCAGACTGGCTGGATTTCAGGGCTTAAGAGCCACATGTGCCTAGTGGCTACCTTAACAGGGCAGCACAGGTCTAGGCTGGAGGTCTAGATCAGGAGACCCATAGCATTGGCATCACCTGGTAGTTTATTAGAAATGCACCTTCTTGGCTCTTTTACCCGACCCCACCAGATTCTGACTTTCAGCAAGAGTCCCAGGTGACTGGTATGTACATTAAGAACTCTTGTCTCTAGTGAACCAACATGTAGGTAGGCCAAGGGACTAGCCTGGCTTCTAGTAAGATAATGTTTTAGGTATTGCATGGCTCCTTCTGGCTTTGTGTGTCGTTTTGTGTTTGGGTTCATTATGCTTTTGGTTTTCTCTTTGGGAAGAGGAGGTTGAGAATTTTGCCTGACCGCCTTCCTACGCTGGCATATTGTCAGAAAACAAAAATAATTGCCAAGTGTTTAAACATCTCTTCCTACTTTGGGAGCAATGACCACAGCACTGTTTTTTAGTTCCTTTTGAAAGTAGCTTTTCTTAGAGGATTGAAGTAATGAACATTCATCTCGCTAAAAATGTATGACTTACCCACTTTTTTGCCTAGTACTCTGCTAGACAGCAGGTATGGAAATCTGACCACTGAGCAATGTGCAATTCAGTGGAATATTGGCAGGTTAACAATTGAAATACAGGATAATGGGGGTGTATAACGGCACATGTGTAGAAGAGAGAGCAACCAACCAGGTGAAAGGCTTCAAGCAAAGGTGCTGATTCAAGCAGAATAAGCAATACATGAAAAAACGTGAAAACTGTCAGGTTGTAAGGGGTTCTTGTATGTCATACCGAAAAGTTTAAACACAGACAATAGGAAGTGTTCCAAAATTTTGAAATGAAAAAGTGGAAAATGAGTCTCCCTGTTCTCAGCATTTTATTTTAAGGTGTAGACATCAATCCTCTTACCGGTGTATAAAGTTGCTAAGTAATGGCAGTCATCATCGTCTAACATTTGTTAAGTATTTTAATACATACTGGCACTAGTACTCACATAGTCATCTTTGCTGACTTACCGGGCATAGACTAGTTAAGTAATTTGGCTAAGATCATATAGCTAATAAGTGGCAGACCTCAGATTTGGACTCAGATCTACCTGACTCTAGAGCGTAAGCATGGCTGAAGGATGGTGAGGAATTTGAGAGCAGCCCCAACATCACCTATTTTGGCCATCAGCAATTTCTTTCACACTCATAAGTTAACCTATGAAAGGGCAGAATCATAGCTTCTGTAGCTTTAATGTACCACAGGCCTCTGCTTTCTCTAGATGATAACCCATGTCCTTGGAGATCCTGTATTAGTTTTCTGTTGTTGTGTGATAAATTACCATAAATTTAGCAGCTCAACACATACCTGCAATCTCACTGTTTTCATGGGTCAAGAGTCTGGCATGGCATGGCTGTATTCTCAGTGTCTCACATGGGTGATAGAAGGCTGCTTTCTTCTCCAGAGTTTGGGGGCCTCTTTCAAATTCTTGGCAGAATTCAGCCCTTTGCCATTGTAGTCACTTTTCTTGCTGGCTGCTGACTATGGCCATTCTCAACTCCCCCCACCATTCCCTGCTACCATGGCCTTCTCAACATGGCAATTATTCCTTCAAGGAAAGTGGGGAAAATCTCCACTACCTCAGTTTCTGACTTCCTCTATTTCTGATGACTCGACCCAGATTTAAAGGGCTCATGTGGTTAGATAAGGTCTGTCTGAATAATCTCTCTTGATTAACCCCAAATCAACTAATTGGGTTGATTTGTAATCTGTCAGTGGACATTTGGGTTGCTTCCATATCTTGGCTCATGTAAATGATACTGCAAGAGACATGACAGTGCAATCTATATTTTCAAATTAATGTTTTTATTTTCTTTGGGTAATTCCCCAATAGTGGAATTACTGGATTGTATGATATTTCTTTTTTATTTATTTATTTATTTATTTATTTATTTATTTGACAGACAGAGATCACAAGTAGGCAGAGAGGCAGGCAGAGAGAGAGGAGGAAGCAGGCTCCTGGCTGAGCAGAGAGCCCGATGTGGGGCTCGATCCTAGGACGCCGGGATCAGGACCTGAGCCGAAGGCAGAGGCTTAACCCACTGAGCCACCCAGGTGCCCAGATTGTATGATATTTCTATTTTTAATTTTTTGAGGAACCTCCCTGCATGGCTGCACCAGTTTACATCCCCACCAGCAGTGCATAAGTGTTCCTTTCGCTCCATATCCTTGTCAACACTTGTTACCTGTCTTTTTGATTCTAGTCTTCCAACAGGTGTAAGGTGATTCTCATCGTGGTTTGGTTTTGTTTTGTTTTAAAGATTATTTATTTATTTATTTGAGAGACTGAGATCACAAGTAGTCAGAGAGGCAGGCAGAAAGAGAGGAGCAGGCAGGCTCCCCGCTGAGCAGAGAGCCCGATACGGGGCTCGATCCCAGGACCCTGAGACCATGACCTGAGCTGAAGGCAGAGGCTTTAACCCACTGAGCCATCAGTGCTCCCTCATCGTGGTTTTGATTTGGACTTGCCTGCTGATTAGTGATGTTGAGCATCTTTTTATATGTCTGTTGGTCATCAGCATGTCTTTTTGTTGTTGTTGTTGTTGTTAGAGAGAGAGAGAGTGCACAAGCAGGAGGAGCAGCAGACATAGGGAGAAGCAGGCTCCCCGCTGAGCAAGGGGACTCGATTCCAGGAGACTTGATCCCAGGACCCTGAGCCAAAGGTAGATACTCAACTGACAGAGCCACCCAGGTGTCCCAATTTGTTTGTTTTTAAATGTCTATTCAGGTCTTCTGCCCACTTTTTTAAAAAAAGGATTTATTTGTTTATTTATATGAAAGAGAGTGTGTATGCGAGTGGAGGGGAGAGGGGGAGAGGGAGAGGTGAAGCCTCAGCCTCTGCTGAGAGCAGAGCTCAGTGCATCCCACAACCCTGAGATTCTGACCTAAGCGGAAACCAAGAGTCACACTCAACTGACTGAGCCACCCAGGCATCCTCCTCTGCCCATTTTAAAATCAGATTATTTTTTGGTTTTAAGTTATTTATATATTTTGGGCATTAATGCATTCGCAGATATATCATTTGCAAATATCTTCTCACATTCAGTAGGCTGCCCTTTTGTTGATGGTTTCTTTGGCTGTGCAAAAGGTTTTTTAAATTTTTTTGTTTTTTGTTTTTGTTTTGTTTTGGTATAGTCCCAATACTTTATTTTTCCTTTATTTTCCTTGCTTTAGGAGACATACATATCTAGAAAAATGTTGCTAAGGCCAGTGTCCAAGATATTACTGCCTATATTTTCTTCTAGAAATTTTATAGTTTCAGGTCTCACATTTAGGCCTTTTATCCAATCTGAGTTTGTTTCTGTGTGTGGTATAAGAAAATGGTCCTGTTTCAGTCTTTTGCCTATAGCTGTCTCTTTTCCCCAGAACCAATTATTGAAGAGACTATCTTTTCCCCATTGTTTATTCTTGCCTCTCTGTTGCAGATTATTAATTGACTAGATAAGCATGGGTTTATTTCTGGGCTCTGTATTCTGTTCTATTGGCCTATGTGTCTGTTTTTGTGCCAGTATCATACTGTTTCAATTACTATGGCTTTGTACTATATATTTAAATTTGGGATTGTGACACCTCCAACTTTGTTCTTTTTTTTTTTTTTTAAGATTTTATTTACTTATTTGACAGACAGATCACAAGTAGGCAGAGAGGCAGGTAGAGAGAGAGGAGGAAGCAGACTCCCCACTGAGCAGAGCGCCGATGTGGGGCTCAATCCCAGGACCCTGGGATCATGTCCTGAGCTGAAGGCAGAGGCTTTAACCCACTGAGCCACCCAGGCGCCCTGACTTGTTCCTTTCTGATTTGGATGACATTTCTTTTTCTTGTCTGATTGTTGTGACTAGGACGTTGTACTATGTTGAATAAAAGTGTTAAGAGTGGATATTTTTGTCTTGTTTCTGATCTAAAGAGAAAACAATTTTTTTTTAAGGGCAGAGAATTTTATTTTTAAAGATTTTATTTATTTATTTGACAGACAGAGATCATAAGCAGACAGAGAGGCAGGCAGAGAGAGAGGAAGGGAAGCAGGCTCCCTGCCGAGCAGACCAGGACTCCAGGATCATGACCTGAGCTGAAGGCAAAAGCTTTAACCCACTGAGCCACCCAGGTGCCCCTAGAGGAAACACTCTTGATTTTTCACCATTGAGTATGATGTTAACTGTAGGTTTTTCATAATACAGCCTTTATGATGTTGAGGTATATTTCACCTCTAAATCCACTTTGGTGATTGTGAGAGTTTTTATCATGAACAGATACTACATTTTGTCAAATTTTTCAGTTTTTATTGAGATGATCATATGATTTTTATCCTTTGTTCTGTCAGTGTGGTATATCACATTGATTGATTTGCAAATATTGAACCGTCCTTGCATCCCTGGAATAAATCCCATTTGATTGTGGTGAATGATCCTTTTAATATATTGTTGAGTGCAGCTTGCTAATGTTTTGTTGAGGATTTTTTTCTTCTTTGTTCATCAGAGATACTGGCCTGTATTTTGTAGTTAGTTCTGGTAGTACCTTATAAGTTATTGATTAATTCTTTTTTTCTTTTCTTTTTTTTCTTTTTTTTTCCTAAAGATTTTATTTATTTATTTGACAGAGAGAGATCACAAGTAGGCATAGAGGCAAGTAGAGAGAGAGGAGGAAGCAGGCTCCCTGCTGAGTGGAGAGCCCACTGCGGGACTCGATCCCAGGATCTGAGCCGAAGGCAGAGCCTTAACCCACTGAGCTACCCAGGTGCCCGAGTAATTCTTTTTTTCAATTAGTTGTGCATTGTTAGCGTCTGATGGCAGGAAGCATTTCCTATACAAATATACTTTTATTTTCCAGAAAGCTTGGTTAGTTTGACTTTTACTTACTATCTCTATAAAGTATAGAATTTTTGAAGCTAGGAATTGGACAATGATAAAACGGACTTTCTGGATTGTTTCCTCCTTTGAGCCATTTTATCTGAAAGTTGCAGAGCATCTCCATACTGTTTATTCCTTAGAGAAAACATAAGATATAAATGTACCTGAGAGAGTTAACGTTCTGTTTTAAATTCTTTTTTTTTTAAGTTTTTGTTTTATTTTTTTATTATTTATTTATTTATTTATTTATTTATTTAATTTATTTGACAGATCACAAGTAGGCAGAGAGGCAGGCAGAGAGAGAAGGGAGGAAGCAGGCTCCCTGCTGAGCAGAGAGCCCGATGCGGGGCTCGATCCCAGGACGCTGGGATCATGACCTGAGCCGAAGGCAGCGGCTTTAACCCACTGAGCCACCCAGGTGCCCCTGTTTTAAATTCTATTAATTGATTATCTTTTGCTTCATGGTAAACCAACTTAAATTTTAGTGGCTTAAATATTTAATTTTAAAATGTAATTTATTATATTTCATAGTTTGTTGGCTAGACTCAGCTGGGTGGTTCTCCTGCTGTTGGCTTGGGTCACTCATAGGGCTGCATTCAGGTGGGACCTCAGCTGGGGCCGGAATGTCGAGAAATGTCTCCACGCACATTTAGTACGTTTGCTGGAGTGGCTGAAATGACCAGGGGTAGCTGTGCTGTCTCTCAGGGCAGTTATAGAGGCTTCTTACATGGTAGAAGCTGCCAGGCTCCTTGAGGGCCAGCCCCAGAACTGGCAGGGTCACTTCTGCATTCTACTGGTCAAAGAAGGGAGTAAGGATAGCTCAGATTCAAAGGGAAAAGGAAATAGATTCATCATCATAAGTGAAGCAGCCATGTTTAAACGGAAATGGAAGAAATAACTGGCAGCCTACTCTGCATATAGTTCATTCCTTTAGAGGGATTTTGAATTGATAGATGTTGATAAGGTAGATAAGAAAGGAGGCTAGTTATGGCTGGAAGGGTTGTAGAGGTATATCTCCCCAAAAGCTATATGCAGAGTGGGTAGGATTTTCAAAGAGGAGACAGAGGATACCTAAATATAATGATTTCATTTAGAAATAGTTTGCCAAATTAATCAAGCAGTTTGAAGCATGAGGACTATTACGGGTGAGACTAAATGTCCAGTCAGCCCAAGATTCCAGTTCACAGTGATACTAGGGCTGCTCTGAGGGTAGCATGATGGTCAGCCTCAAAAGAATTTTCCTGATACAGACTTACCAGACATTAATTTATTGAAAGTCTTGCAGCTGTTACTGTATTTGGGGAGGACAGTTTATTTGGGGAGTAATTTTATTGTGACTGTTCATTCTGTAAGAAGCTAATGGTCATACCTGTTCCCATGCCCAGCTTTTACTCCCACATACATTCAGGTATCAGGATCCTCATTTTATGATGAACCCAATTCATTCTATTCAAATCTTTTTAGTTTGTGGTTTTTTTTTTTCCTTAAGATTTTATTTATTTATTTGAGAGAGAGATCACAAGCAGGCAGAGAGGCAGGCAGAGAGAGAGGAGGAAGCAGGCTCCCTGCTGAGCAGAGAGCCCAATGTAGGGCTAGATCCCAGGACCTGAGATCATGATCTGAGCCAAAGGCAGAGGCTTTAACCCACTGAGCCACCCAGGCTCCCCCTAGTTTGTGCTTTACCTCATCACCTTATAGCAAGCTAAATTTCAGTTTTTCCTCATAGGAATACCATTTCCCTTTTTTTTCTTTTTTCTTTTTTTGCCCTTTGTTCCTTTTCTACTTAAGTATTTCCTGAGAAATACCAACTGGAGCTGTATGTGGTATTTCATCTATCTAAGGCCTTGTCTCAGATCTTGTTTATAATATCAACTCTTTATGACCAGAATTTTAGGGGATTTTCTTATTTGTGATTGCATTAGTTTTAGGGAGTAAATGTACAACTTCTAGGAATGAATTTACGATTTCTTAGATTTTTGACAAATTAGGTTTCATTAGTCTAAATTTTAGTTTCCATCATACTTGTTAGACTTGAATCTCATTCGCTGTTTTCTACCTGCCCAGAACTGCTTTGAGTTCTTTCTATGGTTTCTAACATAGGAAAATGATCATGTCCTAAGGGAGCACACAAGTGGTTGGTCCTGTACCCAACTTGGGAGGAAAGGCTTCCCAGGGAGAGTGAAATCTAGTGTGACCTGAAGGATGAATCCTAAGTTTGCTGGATGAATGGGGGTGGAGAATAGGGGTAATGATTTTCTGTGCAGAGGAAACATGCCTCAGTGTCAGAGAGTGCAGTGCCCTCTGAGTTATTTAAAGTAGTTCCTTATCATAGATGAGGAATTCAGGAGCGCAGGGGTTGAAATTAGGAATCTACAAGTTTTGGGATAGCGCCCCCCCCCCCCGTTTTTGTTTTGTTTTAGTGCAGCCTGGTGCTCTTAAAGCCAAGTGTTAGGGGCGCCTGGGTGGCTCAGTGGGATAAACCTCTGCCTTTGGTTCAGGTCATGGTCTCAGGGTCCTGGGATCAAGCCCCGCATTGGGCTCTCTGCTCAGCAGGGAGCCTGCTTCCCCTCCTCTCTGCTGCTCTGCCTCTTGTGATCTCTGTCAAATAAATAAAATCTTAAAAAGAAAAAATGTTAGGCAGGTTTTGTTGCCTCCATCTCAAATGCTTTTCCCTGACATCTTCACTAGGCTGGCTCCAAATCATCATCCAGTTCTCAGCTCAAATTAATTGACTTTTCCTAACTGTTCTTTCTATGCTGTCACATCAGAATGCATGTGTTTTTATACTAATCTCTAAAATCAGCTTATGAGGCCTGTGTAATAGAATGTGAGCTCCCAAGAGTTTGCCTCTGTTGTTCACCACTATATTCCCAGAGCCTGAAACACTGCCTTTTTTTAATTGAAAACTTACTATGTACCAAGCACTGTTTAAGATAGTTGCAATTATCAGGGAGTAAAATATAAAAATCCTTACCTTTGTGGCATTTTAGCCAGATTACATTCTATCAGGGAGAAACAGACAAAACAATGTACAAGTAAAGTATACAGTATGTTAGAAGTTGGCAAATGCTCTAGGGAACATGTGGTAGGGTTAGTGGGATTTGGCATCTTACGGTATTTAATTTTCCTTGAGAAGGTAATCTTTGAAGATTTGAAGGAGATGGAGATGGAGTTAGACAAGAGATATAAGAGAAAGAGTGCCTGGAGGGAACAGCCAGTGCTAAATCCCTACAGCAGGAGTGTCTTTGCCTAGGCCGCATGAAGCTAGCTGACTGGGGCAGAGTGATGGAGAGGAGGGATAGCAGCTGAGGTCAGGGATGGAAAGCCATGGCAATGTTTCTGATTTATACTCTGAAATGAGCCACTGAATAGCTTTAAGTAGGAGTGGATCTCTGCTGTCCTGTTTAGAACAGGCTATAAATGAGTCAAGTGTAACAGCAGGGAGATCCATTAGAAGGCTGTTTTGGAACTCCAGGCAAGAAATGATGGACATAGAAATTTGACAGTCCTCAGCATATAGGTGGCATTAAAGCTGTAGGCCTGGATGTGATCACCAAGGGAATGCAGTTATCTCGTTCCGTTCCATTTAAATTTGGCTTTAGAACACTCCTAACCATTCTAGGTGCTGCTTCAGGAAGTCTTTTAATAAAGGCTGGTAGCCAAATTAAGAAGTTCCAACTTGCTTTACATATTAACCTGAAGATGGAAATTATTTCATAACAATTTGGCAAGTAGGTATCTGATATTTTGTTTCAATAAAAATAACCAAATCATTTTTTTCAGAAGTGTATTAACTTTAAAAAAAATAAATCTCCAAAAATGAAAATTAAAGATAACTTGCCCATCTTTATATTTTCATGTTTGGCACAACAGAAACAACCAATATTGTTTAATGGATATCCAGGAATCTTAAGTTATCATAATCATAACACATCAAGACACAAAACAAAATTACAAAAGGAAATTTATTTCAAAAGCATAAGGGAACATTTACATTTGAACAAGGTGGTAACAGGTGTCTTGCAAAAGGAAAAAAAAATCATGGCATGAAGTTTTTCCTTCAAATTTTTGAAGCAAAAATAATGTAAGATGTGCACTATTGCCTTTGGAAAGGTAAGGGGGACAATGAGGTGGTAAAGGAAGGAACACAGTCAACTCAGTATCAAACTTGAGAAAGTAAAGTCACTTCTGCTCAGCTTTTTTTTTTTTTTTTTTTTACAAATATGCTTTAAAAAAGAAAAAGAGGAAAAGTTACACTTATGTTCAAATTTATATAACTGTAGTTCCAATACAGTTACTGTACTTGAAATGGCTTTAGGCCACCAGCTGATGCCTCTGAGGTCCAGACTATCTGGTCACAGTTTTCAAATGGCAATTCCATGTTCCTATGTCTTTTCAGATTCCAAGGGAGCTTAGGTTCAGCTCATACTCTTTTGGAATGTTTTATTTAGAGATTATTGCCACCACTCCATAGTCAAGCTGACCAATTTCTTTTGCTCACTTGTATCATTCTGGTCTTTAAAAAATATTTTTCCCATAAACATGTGCAGTAATTCTAACAAAGGGGTTTTGCTTTTTCCCCAATGTAGAGGTAACAGTAATGTAGACACCTGCATTAGAATCACAAACTATTCCTTGAAAAATATGTCAAACTACTAGAAAATGTCATTCAGGCATTGAATTTGAATAGCAAACTTGGGGAGGGAAGATTAACTGTGGAACAAAAACATATGAAACATTCAAATGCAGAGCAAAAGGGCCTATGCTACTAAAAATGCCCATGACATTAAACACTCCACAAACCCCCCGTCTGTTGTTTTAACCTAGAGATTCTATTAGCTAACTTATACAATAATTTTGATTAATAACCTGAGAAGTTAAAATCTTGAAAGTGGCAAAAGAGAGCATCCCTTGCTTATTGGTACACCATGTTTTCAAGTCACTTTTCCTGGGTTGCCCTGGTTATTAAATCCCCAAATTCTAAATTAATCTAGCTCATCCTGTAGAAACCTCTATGTACATCAGATTCAATATTTTGGCTGTATTTCTCCAGCAGGGATCTCCAAATTTATCTTTGAAAACGCAGCCTTGGTTTATTTTTAGTTTTAAATAACAATAATCATGTAAGTGCAACTGACTCAAAATCCCTCACTACTGGGAGGAAAACCTAGGTAACAAGTTAATGGATTCAGCCTCAAAAAGGATCATCACCGTGTCAAAGACTACCCGTTCCAGGAATTTAAAAAAAATGATTTATGTTGTGTAGTCAAGTTTCACAGCATGCATGTATACACACACACACACACACACATATATGCTTATGTATGCATGTATAGTATACATACACATTTCTATTCAAATAGTAAGATCCCATAGTCAAAAGTTTATATCACAACATATGGAGAAGAGTTAAGTAAACGATGCAAAGCAACTTACTTCCTCCTAAAAATGTAATGTAATTTCTACATTTTAAGAAAGCTGGTAAGTATTTTGCTTTTACAACACTAGGTAGGAAATGCCTAGCAGTTTATTAAAATTAATAATGAAAATAAAATGTTAAGATTGACCATTACTCTTCTCCATATATTGGGGGGGGGGAAGAGGGTAGAGGAAATCAGTAACCTTTCAACTTTCATCTTTACCAGTTATCAGAAATAGACTGAATTTCATTACATTTTAGACTTGAATAGCTTTCAATAACAAATTACCAAGATGTTTAAAAGTAAAAGATTCACAATATGAAGTCTGAATAATGATGATATTGCAAAAACAAGTCAAGATTGTGGACAAAGCATCCAAAAATATCACTGTGGTTTTTACCTTGGACACAACCATGGTCTGTTACAAAAGTAGATCATACATACAAAGGTATAAAGAACATTAAGTTTTTAGCTGAAGGCAGCAGTCCTTTTAAAGGGACATCCCCGGCAATCCAATGAGTAGTAGAATTTAAGTATTATTAAGCTCATGACAATGCTGAAGAATGTGATGTCTTACTCAGTAGAGTCTTCCCCGACTACGATTTCCTCGTGCTCCCCAACCTCGGCCACCTCTACTTCCCCTGAAGGCTCCTCTCTGCTCTACGAAAAAGCGAACAAGGGTTTAGGTCTTGCTCAGGACTTCATGGTACAGCAAACACAGAAGCGTAACTCGTAGCTTTGAGTATGTAGCAGCAGGCTCTATGAAAGCAGCGCTGGCATTCGTTAGTCTGTAAACTCAATCTGTACATAAAACCAGGGCAACACATACACTAAAGCACATATGGCAAGATGTCAAATATATTCAGAGTAGGTACTCAAATGTATCCCACTAACAAGATATTTCAAGGTGACAATGTTATAACTACATTTCTTCGTTCTTTATTTTGATGGCTATCACTACTAAAGATAATTACACTATAAAAATTTCTGTACTTGATATGGAATTAACAAAAAGCCACTGGTCTTCAAAAGCTAGTGCCATGAATGCAAAATATCTTGAATTATCACTGATCGATTTTGAAAAATTATGCTAGACTGAAAAGCATACCCTTCAAATGCAGTGAATAGGCAATCTGTTTTGGTCACAATATTTCAAGCACCTGGACTCACAAAAATGTGGGTATAAATGCCAACAGTTTTTCTCACTGCTTTATCAGCTACTTGAGCTGCTCAGAGTACTGCCAAAAAGGTGATTATGTACACAGTGCTTAGATTACTGATGTACACTAAGTGTATCTTTTGCTGAAAAATCAAGTCACTTGTGTCATACAGTAGAATGAGTCTTTGATTCATTCACTGGTTACTCTCTCTTATAGCTCCAGAGAAATATTCCTTTAAGGAGTCTTTCCAGTGAAGAAAACTGATTGACGTTATCAGACAGGTTGGACTTTTCATCATACATAAATAAGTTAAGAGCCTCAAACTTCTAATTCCAGAGATCAAATCTCTTCATTGAACTTTTAAACTTCCTCATTGCAATAATCTTGTTAGGAGCAATAAAAACCACCTGGCGTTGTTTTGGATCCATAATGTTGAATGGTTGAAAAATTCCTATTAAGTCCATATTGCAACCCTTTTTTTGCCATTATGGCTAGAAATATAATTACTTTATTTGGGTAATGTTTTTACCACCCCCCCCCCCGCAAGCATGAGTTAGAAAACTAACTCGACCTTTCCCCAACTTAGTCAATATTTATCTGTTTAATAGAATGGGATCTGATTCAAAGTCATTGTTCATGTCATGGCACATTTTTCTAAGTTGATCCGTTTGAAAGCCTTTTAAATGACACCACCATGTTTATTACCCCTTGAACATATTCAGAAAATCAGAGGTGGTCTAAGGGTAAGATGCTCCCCTTAATTTTGCAGTGACTGTAAGAGGGAGCATAGCAACCCTTATGTAGGCTGTAAGTCTTGCATTTTTGACTGTTTAAGACTTGGTCTTATCTATGCAGATGTCAGCACATTTCCCCCCTACTGTACTCATTATAAAACCTTCCATTTTTCAGTTAACAACACACTTAACAAATTAACATCTTTTTTTAAACAAATTAACATCTTCATAGGAATCATTATTACCTATTAGCTAAGTGACTACTAAAATACACCCTTTCAATTGTTTTCTTTTCTTAAGATTTATTTACTCATGAGAGAGTGAGAGAGAATGCGTACACACACACACACACACATGCTGGAGGGGAGGGTAGAAGCAGAGGGAGAAGCAGGCTTCCTGCTGAGCAGGGAGTCCAATTTGAGGCTCCATCCCAGGACTCTGGGATCATGACCTGAGCTGAAGGCAGACGCTTAACAGATTCAGCCACCCAGGCGCCCCTCAACTGTTCAATATAGTTATCTTTTCTATACTGGCTATTTCTTTTTGCTTTGCAATGGATGTAGCCATTTCCACAGTTCAGGAAGTCTCCAAATTTTCTTTTTTTGAAGGGCTCCATCCTGAGGGAACAGTCTGCACTTTCGGATCTTTTCAGTGGTTTCAAGCTTACATTACTTACTTGAAAAATCACTGCTCCCAGTTAAAATTATACTTTATTTTTACAGTCTAAAAAGGTTAAAAGATGGAGGATACAAGTCACAACATACAGCATGTTCAGTATTTCTGGATTACTGGGCAATTCTGTATGCAGGAAGGAAAACCAAACATGAGTAGGTGTTTGTAAATACTTCGACTAAAAATGCACCAGGAAGCTGAACTGACTACATATATATAAAGCAAATAAAAGACCTTGGTGGGCACCTGGGTGGCTCAGTGGGTTAAAGCCTCTGCCTTTGGCTCAGGTCATGATCCCAGGGTCCTGGGATCGAGCCCCACGTCGGGCTCTCTGCTAGGCAGGGAGCCTGCTTCCCTTCCTCTCTCTCTGCCTACTTGTGATCTCTGTCAAATAAATAAAATCTTAAAAAAAAAAAAAAGACCTTGGTTAGTAAAGTGATAAACTTGGATAAGGAAAAAAAAAGTCTACATAAGCCTGCCTGGATTCAAAAAATGAATCACAAATCTGGCTCTTCTTCTATGATGAATAAGTTGGGGCCTGTGAAACTGGAACAGTCTATTTCTTTCACTGTAATAAGACTGTATATTAATACTACCTGATTCTCTAATAGCCAAAAAGAGTCAATTTCCTAACCCCTCAGCATACATGATCTTTTAAAAAAAAAATCCAATCAATTTTTGGGAAGATAAGATAAAACGTGAGCTTGACTGACAAAGAAAAGTGGAATTACAATGATTTTGCCAAATGTGGTTAAGAAAATCTATCTAGTAAGTGACATTAAAACAAAACATGTTCTCCTCTCCAATTTTGAGGCAACACTGATATCCCAAAAAAAAGCAACATGCTTCTTTCTTCTGGACACACTGTCAGTTCCCTAAGGAAAGGACACAAAAAAGGTGGAGAAAAACTTGATGTAGATAGGTCTTCCAAATCCCATCTGCAGTATCAAGAACTGTTTTCAACTGAATGTGTGAAAGAAAGCCAAGAACTCTTGAAATTGCTACTGTGAAAATACCTATGATCTGTTAACATTCAACTCCAAAATGTAAAATGCTAGCAGAAATTTTGCTGCCACTTTTCAATAAAAAGAGTCAGAGTTTAGTTTGCTTTGTAATTCTGTTTATGACCAGCATCCCAAGGACAAGGTTGACCCCTTTAGGAATATTAAAGTGCTGTAATATCAGACACAAAAAAACAATTAACAGGCAAGCTTGTTCTGCCTTTGTTACTTTGAGGACTATAAACAACTATAGTTTTAAGGGACTCAGATTTTCTACCGACAGTGAAAAACAATCACAACTAAGGCTTTGTATTTTTCACATCTCTTTTCCACATGCATTATATCATCTGATTCTCACCACCAGGCAGCCAGTGAGTTCACAGGGCAGAATCCTCCTGGAAACTCAAGAGTAACTCACTTGCCCCAGTGACGAGGAATACAATTCTCTATGCATTGCCATTGCTTTCAATTACTTTTCATTTAAGCAAAATGAAGATAGTATTTGAGATAATAATTGGATTTTAAGAATAATTCTCATAGACACATTACATCATACAAGTGACAGAAGACGATCTTTGTTGCAATGAGGTAGCAGAATCCTTTCAATTTTCAAAATGTTTTCACAAATACTGTTTTTTTCCCCTTATTTGAAATTTTTAAGAGTGCTATGTTGTCCCTATTTTTCAAGTTAAGAAAAGAGGCTAAGAAATGCACATTTACATACTAAGGAAATGACTTCAGTGATCTTTCCTACACTAATTTGCTTCCAAGCCTGACTGGAGTAGAGGGGTCATTTCACTATCTAAAAACTGCTTTTCTACAATGTTTGCTCAGATATTAAAGGAATCTAGCTATTGTAGGATGACCTTAATGTCACGATTACCTCACCCTGGAAATGATTATAGACAGTCTATGTTTCAGAATGTGTTTTAAGAATAATTACTGAAGAATTAGTTCAGACCAGCAAATAACACCAGTCATAATAAGCATTTTCAGTTGCAAATATTACTAAGTTTGTCTTTTTCTTCTTTTTTAAGATCTTATTTATTTATTTGACAGAGAAAGACACAGCGAGAGAGGGAACACAAGCAGGGGTAGTGGGAGAGGGAGAAGCAGGCTTCCCTTTGGGCAGGGAGTCTGACTAGGCGCTCGATCCCACCACCCTGGGATCATGACCTGAGCCAAAAGCAGCCACTTAACAACTGAGCCACCCAGACTCCCCTAAGCTTTGTCTTCTTAAGCAAGATTAAGGAGCTGATTCAGTGATATTTCATCCTTTCTTCTTTGAAAGAATCCATCAGGCTCTAAGTCAAATGAAATAAACTTCACTTCTTCACAGCACTGGGAGACAATGGACTAGTGGGAAGCTCTCCTGACACCAATGGCTAATGCTGACAGGGAGACTGCACTCTGGGCAGTGGAGACAGACTGCAATGGGACACACATTCCTTGCCAGATGATACTTTAAACATGTGACTCCACTTCTAGGACTTCTCCTTTTGAAATAGTTAAGAAGATGGAAGACAAGCAGGAGGCAGAAAAGGTCCAAGAAGATTACTGATATCCTAACATCTGCCAGAAGCTGTAACTACTTCTGAGGGAGAATGCACAGAATGTCTTGCCTTGAAGTTATAACAGGGAAAACCAGGAATAGATGGTTCATGCCAACTTCCTTCGTTTTGTTCCTTCCTCTAAATACAAGAGGCATATTATCTTTTCTAAGTTCTTTTCTAAGTATTGCATGCTCTATTTAGTGAGCCCATAAGGAAGGGTTAGAAAGAAATGGGGTAACTTGTCTCCCCAATAGCTCTCATTTCCCAAGCTACCTCAGAAGTCAGTGGAAAAAGGTATTATATATGTGACTATATATAATTAATAATTAAAATCAACTGTTACACAATTTCTGCCTAATTTCTCATATTGCTTGTACCCAAACGGAAACGCTCACCATAATTAAAGTTGCTCAAATTGCTGCTATATTTCCCACTAGGAGGATTATATATCTGCCTGGCATCCCTTTTTGGTCCGGCTGAAGATTTCTTGGGTGGTGAACCAGAAGTTGTATCTTCATTAGCTCTCTTCTGTCTATAATGGTAAGAAGAATGGCAATAAAAAAATTCTATTACCAGAGGCCATTAAAACCCTTGTAATTTAGCATATCAGTTACAAAAGACATCCCAAAGATGACAGTTACATCAGAAAAAAGGAAATAACATTCTGAGGTCATCAAATTAACTGTGCCTTAGTAATCCACACAATGCCAGAGGGGATTTACAAGGCTTAAAAATAATCTGGAATATGTGGCTACAAAATTTAAAGGGCAAATGACTTAGTTTGTAAAATTTGTCCAAAATCTATGCCACAGAAGTACAGACAACCCTGAAAATTCAAGGGTTGTACTGTACCTGTTTATTTGATATATACTGCAATTAGACTTTATATTTTAAGTCATGCTTCTAATACTCATATTTTAACATCTTATTACTAAGACTATTTAACTGGTAAGATACCCTTCTGTATAGTAAATATAACATCTGAATTCAGATTTTCATATTTATAAATCATAACTATTAGAACACTTACAACTCTTTTAAATATATCTTACCCAATTTCAACCTTCTGTACAGGTTTCCAGGATAATGTTACTGTGCTTTTATAAGAAGGAGGAATGTGGAAGAGATCCTAAAAAGACAAAATGAAGACAAGATTTCTAATATATCTGGTGGTATGGAGAATGGTGGTGAGTGTAAGAAACATGGAGACATCTTAAAGTTTAGGAGAGAGTAATCTCTTATCTATCCTTGTTCACCTAAAAAAAAAGTTGCAAGAGAAAAAATAAACAGATGATTTTGTTGACAAATTATATCTATTACACTTCATTAATGTCATTTTGTTTGTATCACTTCAGAAACTGTAGCTAAGTTTTTTTGTTGTTTTATTCATTTATTTGAGAGAGAGAAAGAAAGAGGGCATGTGAGCTCCAGCACGAGGTCGGGGGGCAAAGGGAGAGGGAGAAGCAGACGCCCACTCGCTGAGGAGGAAGCCTGACATGGGGCTTGACCCCAGGACCCTGGGATCATGACCTAAGCCAAAGGCAGATGCTTAACCAAATGAGCCACCCAGGCATCCCTAGCTAACTTTTTTCTAAATGATGATTGTTTAGAATTCCAGGATAAAGTATATCAACTGTAATAAAACGAGGTCTTAAGTATTTCTTTTGCACAAATGCCATCACTGAGATGCCTTAAGGGATAAAGAATGGTGCAAACTACATTTGCTTTTGCAGATTTTTAAGTGGTTCAAAATTAGAACAAAACTAGAAAACTAAAGGCCTGGTTAATATTTTTTTTCTTCTCAAATATCTATAAGTTACCAATAAAGGAAAACCCCACAAGACTTAAATACCAAGTTATTAGTATATAGTAATGCAAATGTTTGCTGAATTTAAATGTTAAAGTAACTGAAATAATCTAACCTCATGATATCCTCAAAACTTGGATGGATTTCTAAACATTTTTTTTTTAAGATTTTATTTATTTATTTGACAAACAGAGATCACAGGTAGGCAGAGAGGCAGCCAGAGAGAGAGGAAGGGAAGCAGACTCCCTGCTGAGCAGAGAGCCTGATGCGGGGCTCGATCCCAGGACCCCGGGATCATGACCTGAGCTGAAGGCAGAGGCTTTAACCCACTGATCCACCCAGGCGCCCCTAAACATATTTATTATTAGTTTTTCACCTAACATTTCTTATCAGCTTTAACTTTGATTTTTAAAAAAGATTTCATGTATCTATTAGAGAGAGAGTGAGTGGGATGGATGGGGGGAGAGAATCTGAAGCAGACTCTACGCTGGTGCAGAGCCGAAAACGGGGCTCAATCCCAGAACTGTGAGATTATGACCTGAGCTGAAACCAAGAGTCAGACACCCAACCGACTAAGACACTAAGGCAGCCCACTCTGATTTTTATATATCAGTAAAATTTGATTAAACTGTTCTTTCTACAGTTAAACATGAATGAAAACCATCACTATATGAAACTTAAGTCTACTGTGCCAGATAAATGCAGGGAATTAGCGGTAAAGTCCTTTGGATCAAAAATGCTTGAGGTTTCTAACTAGACTCGTTTAACATATGATAATGTTATTTAAAAAAGGAATTTTACCGTATCTATATATGAGAAAATGGATGTTGGCTGAATTTATTTGTGGTAGTAATAATTTCATTGTATATGTATGTTAATCATATATACTTTAAACTGATACAATGATATGTATAAATTATTTCTCAAAAAAATCACATTTTAATATATGAATTCACTGTTTGAAAAAAAATTTTTTTTTTTTTTGACAGACAAAGATCACAAGTAGACAGAGAGGCAGGCACAGAGAGAGAGGGGGAAGCAGGCTCCCTGCTGAACAGAGAGCCCGATGCGGGGCTCGATCCCAGGACCCTGAGATCATGACCTGAGCCGAAGGCAGAGGCTTAACCCACTGAGCCACCCAGGCGCCCCTTGAAATTATTATTTTTAAGGTTTGAAGTAAGTAGTGGCTAAAATTATGGAAAGAGCCCAAATGTCCATTGATCAATGAATGGCTAAAAAAGAGTGGTGTGTGTTTGTGGGTATGCATGTTTATACATACATATATATTAGAATATTACTCAGCCGTCAGAAGGAATGAAATCTGGCCATTTGTAACAATGGGGATGGAACAGAAGTGTATTATGCTAAGTGAAATAAGTCAGACAAAGAACGATCATGATTTCACTCATACGTGGAATTTAAGAAACAAAACAGATGGAACACAGGAGAAGGGAAAGAAAAATAAGATAAAAACGGTGGAGGGGGGTGCCTGGGTGGCTCAGCTGACTGGATGACTGCCTTCGGCTTGGGTCATGATCTGGGAGTTCCAGGATCAAGTCCCACACCGGGATCCCTGCTCAGTGGGGAGTCTGCTTCTCCCTCTGATCCTCTCTCCTCTCATACTCTCTCTCTCTCTCAAATAAATAAATAAATAAAATCTTAAAAAAAGAAAAAAGATAAAAACAGAGGGAGGCCATACAGAGGGGTGCTGGAGGAGAGGTGGGTGGGGAATGGGTTACACGGGTGATGGATATAAAGACAGCATTTGTTGGGATGCGCACTGGGTGTTACATGTAAGTGATGGGTCACTAAATTCTACTCCTGAAACCACGACTACACTTATATTAACTGACTTGAATTTGAATTAAAAAATAAATAAATAAAAAGCGTAAAATTATAAGATTTTCTTAGGAGATGGGAGTACTTGCACCTCTTCTCTTTCCATGATACTCATTCCTTAATGTCTCACTGCTGCTTTCTCTGAAAAGTTTCCCTCTCTTCTCGATAAAAAGTAATGATTCCATGGGAAAGTTACCAGATTAGAGTTAGGAGTATACCACCAGTCCCAATTTTGTTATTATCAGGCTTTGTGCTCTAGGTTTTATTTATTTATTTATTTTTAGAGAGAGAGCACACGCACACAAGTAGACAGAGAGGCAGGCAGAGGCAGAGAGAGAAGCAGGCTCCCTGTCGAGCAAGGAGCCCGATGCGGAACTCGATCCCAGGACCCTGAGATCATGACCTGAGCCGAAGGCAGCAGCTTAACCCACTGAGCCACCCAGGTGCTGTGTGCTCTAGGTTTTAGAAAAATCATTGCTTTTTCCACCTGGCTACAATACTGTTGACTTATAGAAACAGGTGATGGTTACTTTGTTGTGATTCTTTTTTTTTTCCCCTCTCAGATTGTCTTTTGTTCAGATTAATGTTTACTTGGGGAGGGTAAAGAGAACTGAAGTGTATTTATGGTTTAATGGTAAGGTACATCTTAGCCTACAGTACAGAAAGCTCTAAATTTATTATATAGACAAGTTAACAGAAAAGACTATAGGGAGGGACGCCTGGGTGGCTCAGTGGGTTAAGCCGTTGCCTTCTCCTCAGCTAATGATCCCAGGGTCCTGGGATTGAGTCCCACATCGGGCTCCTTGCTCGGCAGGGATCCTGCTTCTCTCTCCGCCTTTGCCTGCCTCTCTGCCTGCTTGTGTGCTCTCTTTCTCTCTCTTTCTCTCTGACAAATAAATAAATAAATAAAATCTTAAAAAAAAAAAAAAGACTATAGGGAAACATTTCAAGGGCCATCCTTAACGTAAGCAAAGCAGGGTTCATCCTTAACGTAAGCAAAGCAGGGTTTTACTGGCCATTTGAAAGGACCTAACAGACCAGCAGAACTTAAGTCAGTGAAATTTTCTGAGTCTAAATGTATTTGTTCCAATGCTTTGGGTCAGAGAAAATCTGCATGCCTCCCTTTGCCTGCAGTATCTTCTGCAAGAACTTTTAAATAAGTAAAACAATGTATGACTTTATGATAGCTACAGAAATGGCACTTGGTATTATAAAAAGCATAATGCCTTAAAAGGCTGAATGCCTGGAATACAATGGTATCTCCCTTTTAAAGGTATCATTACAGATCTAAAGACATATGGACAACCTCTTGCACAAACTTTCTAGCTACCTGGAAGGACTGGGTAAGAAAGAACACTTACCTTGATTAAAACATTAATATTATTTGTTATTTTCAGTGCAACAACTTTAATCTTGTTCTGCAAAAGGAAAACAAAAAGTGCCAATGCACTTTATTTTTATGATGCATATCCCATTCCCATATAGAACTGGAATAATTATACTTCTCTTTCAGAGTCATTTCTGCTTATTCCCACTTCTTGACTCTAAACCAGTGCAGAAATGGCAAAGAAAGCAAATAATCTTTATTTCCCTTGACAGGTTAGACTATTAAAGTGTTATCTACCACTTATCTGAAAAAATGAGTGAAAGACTGGTCATACGTATGCAGGAGTTGTTTTAAAAATCATTAGCTTAACTTATAGGAAGACATAATGAAAACTTAAAATATTTCATGAGAATTGTGATGAAGATTGATCACAATAGCTGAAATGAGAGAAATCCAAAAATCCCAACACAAACACACATATAGTTTGGTTTAGAAATGGCAATTTAATCCTTTTTTCAATGTAAACTGCTATTTTTCCAAAAGGTAAAAATTAAAATATCACAACGTCAATCAAATATCTGAACAAAATGTGCTAATGAGACCCTAGTGAAAGACTGGTATGTATCTAAGTTTGTAACACTGTTCACAAACTTGGACATATTCGAACTATTTCAACAAGGATAAAAATATAACTTAGCAAATAACTAGGCAATCTTCTAACATCATATTGTGTCTTCAACATAGACTTGTATTACTAGTTCAAATGAAGTCAAATGTTACATTTCGACATATGAATTGAGCCTGAATTTGCACTACATGTTGGCTATTATAAAAAATTTCCTTACAAGATGTGACCCAGTATTCTTACCTCTTCTGTTTTTAAGGCTTCGCCTGTTTTACCCTGCAGAGCCAAGCGAAGTTGTCGGATATAAACCTGCAGTCCCCGTGCAAAGTACTGTAGCCTAAAATAAGAAGTATTGGTTGGTTAGCAAATCACCACTTCAATTTTGTTTTTAAATTCAGAGACTCTTCTACTATAGCTAAAAGTTCTTAACTAATAAAGGTCATTTTTTTGAGGAACTTTTTTTTATTATCAATATATGATCCCAAGAGATACATAAATAAGCAAAATAAAAACAGTTTTCCTTTACCAAAAACGGGAATAAGTCCATACTCAATCTGGCAAGGGAAAGATTTGTAACACTGTGCTTGATATGTTAACCTGTAAGGTGTAGTCAGAGTGAACCATTCAGGAGCCATAGATCAGAATCGATGGCCTGGGTTCTTCTCTTTCAATGACCAACTGAAGGTCAAGTGACCTTACACAAATCACATAACCTCTACATATTTATCTGCTGACAATGGACAGTGTTTGATTGTCAAGGTCTAGTTAAAAATAAAACTGCTGATCTGAGAATTTATTATAAATGCATATAAATCTCTAAGCGTTCAAAGAAATACCCCTTTCAAGTTTGTTCTCAGATTATATATGAAGAAAGGCAGTATATAGCCCCATCCTGCTGACTTCCAGAACTCTGCTTAATAACCTGGCATCATTTTTAAATTTTTGCAGGAATTTCTTAACTTGTTGCTGCTGCTTTTTTTTTTTTTTTAAAGATTTTATTTATTTATTTGACAGAGAGAGAGAGCACAAGCAGGCAGAGCAGCAGGCAGAGAGAGAGGGAGAAGCAGGCTCCCTGCCGGGCAGAGTGCCTGATGTGGGGCTTGATCCCAGGACTCTTAGATCACAACCAGAGCCGAAAGCAGAGGCTCAATCCAGTGAGCCACCCAGGCGCCCTTAACTTGTTGCTTCTGATCAAATATTTCACCAAGTATTAAACCACTGCCTTACCAAACTAATAGAGGACAGTAACAGATGATACAGTGGCTAAGCATTTCAAATTTTAAGGTGTGAAGTTGTTAATAAAATGATTCCATACAAGTGTGTTTGTGAAAACAACTTATGATTTCTCCAGTGCTGCTCCCCTAGAATACTCTAAGACCTTAACAACAGCAACTCCAATTTATAGAGTACCCATTATGTGCCAGCCACGGTGCTCAAAGCTTTCTATTCACTGTCTGATTCTCACAAGTCTACGAGGCAGCTGCTGTTCTCATTTAAAGTAACTCTGAAGAAAATCAGGCGGTTAGTAGAGAGGTTGGGAAACTGTTCAAGATCATAAAACAAGTGAGAAGAGTGAGTTTGTTTTTTGAAAAAGTTTTCTCCCCCTCATGGGTTTTTATGCCACACTTTTATATACATTCCTGTTTTGTGAATCTTCCATTTGGTCCCACCAGGTAAGGCAGGGTGGGGACACACAGCTCTTGTAAAAGGAAAAGAAAAGCAAGGGCGTATCAAGATGCCATCACCTTTGTCAAGGATTGGACCACTTCAATCATACATCACCTAATTTTAAAATCTTTCAGTTTTTCGGCATTCAGTTTGGCGGTTAAGAAATCTGGAAGTTTTCGGCCCAACTGGTGAAAGCTGTACAACAAACATTCCACGTAGCTGAATTGCAGCTTGGGTTCTTCATTACCGGCATTTTCCCCATTTTCTGCTTCTTCTGGAGGAAGAGGCATATATTCCTAAGAGATGAAAATATAGAGATATTTGCAATCTGCCATAAACGCTCTAATTATAAACAAACAGTGAAGTGACTACAGAGCAGGCTTTTAGGGCATGAAGCATTAAAAACTACCAAAATCAGAAATTTAGGTAAGATATCCCTTTTACCCATCAGATCAATGACCCAGCCTGTCAACCCCTCTATATTAACCTCTGTTGTAGCTGCTGCTACCTCCACCACCGCTACTACTACTCCTGACAGTGAAGTAGCTAGTAACATTTATAGGTACACTTATACCAATGAAGGAATGAAATTCTGAAGTAATTTTTCTATGGTGAAAAAGTCAGTGATGAAGAATCAGGATTCAATCTTGGTTTGCCATCAAAAGCTGATGCTTTTAATCACTTTATTATGCTAATCTAAAAATCTTTTCTGAACATTTTCCCACACTGTTTGACTCTCCTTACATTCCAAGTACTGCCAAAGGCATTCAGTATGAGTGTTATCACACCCCGGTGAAGGTGTACAGGTCTGGAAGAGCTCCAGATGTTACATGACTCAATTCATACTACAGGTCTAGGGCTTATCACTCACTGTGTCAGTTACACAAGGGTTTACATCCAACAAGAAAAGCACTTGGTGATGCTGATAATGATTTTATCAGACGCCTATTTTCTCCACAATTATGACTTAAATGATTTTATTTGCTGGCTGCTCTAGCTACTTGGCCTTAGGCAGCAACCAGGATAGCGACCTAGAGCACATGTAAAAAATATTTTGATGAAGGAATAGCAAAAAAACCTACTATAAAAATCCTGTATTATCTTTTATGCAAACCATCAACAACAGAAGAAATGCCAAAGATTTTCTTTTAAAAGTAGACAACATGTGGCCTGAACAACTCAAAATACTTGCTAGAATTATTCTATCTAATTTGGATTTCTAAAGTTGGTTCTCTACAAATTACACCACACTATTAGACTCTGGGATTACATACTGACTATGCCATTAAGAAAAGAAAAAAAAATTCTTACCAATAACTTGTCAAATAGTTTCCTTAAATTTGTTTCTAGCTTTTCCATGTCACCACAAAATGAACTCATCTCTGCCAATAGTTTCAATACCTAAAACAAACAATTCACTGTTACTAGTTTTTTTTTTTTTTTTGAATAAGTGAGGGCTGTAAAATAAGAATGATTCTAGGTAACTTTTTAAGGCTGCTTTCTGCTATAGCTTAATACTGTACTACGAAGAGCCACTTAGGAAGAATTCTTAACAGCAAAGAATTATTTATTAACATTTAGAATGGGCTTCATTTGCTATTAAATTTAGTCTCTGGACACTAACTCAAAGTATTCATAGTTGCTACTATTCTCGAGGTCCCAACTCTCCTTTACTCAGTCCCAGTCTAATAAGTCAAACCCAGGACATCTGAAGCAAATGACAGCATCAGTACACAGTGGGACTCTTCTCTATCCCAAAAACCTATGAGGGAAATGGCACATACATGTCCACATTTCAGCTCAATTCAACAATCATTATTAAGTGCCTTTCAGAATCAGGCTTGGCACTAGATTCTGAGAATCTAGAGATGAATCAATTAAATGTGGAGAGATAAACAAATGTTACAAGTGCTGTGAAAAAAATGTGTGTGTACATTACAGCTGAGATACAAAGGAGAGTGGAAAACTGGAAAAAGGATAAAGGATATTTTGTATTAACCCAGTTTAAATCTGGCTCTTATCAATTACGGATAGAGAAAGGAACAGTCATGAATTAAACACCTTGAAGTATTAAGGCTACAAAGAGAGAGAGTATCATGAACACTATACGTAGTGCTTTCCCACTGCAGCAAACTTTCATTAAATTCATAAAGCATTCCTATGTGGTTAATCCTGGGACAGATTACTAGCTAGCCATCATACCTTTACTCTCTTAGAAATCAGAACTCTATGTTATTTATGTTAAAATATGGGAATGTCTTTTTAGTACTAAAAGCAGATGTTTCTGTCTTACCTCCAACTGTATATCGAGACCCTCCACTGGGGTAGTCAAGGAACTGAGGTTAGGGAGAACCTGCTCACAGAAGTAAGTCACAAACCTTGTGGAATGCACATTTTTCTGCAAGAATCCAAAGAACAATGAGTTGTCAAAAAAAGGGAGGGGGAATATTCTTTCAAATATAACAGAATGTCATCCAATAAATGCTGAGCATGACATCAAGTACTGTGGCTATAAATACAACACAGTGCGTACCCCAGGGCACCCCGGAAATAACCTTGGTAGACAATATACACCTTTTTACAAAGTAATCTGGAGCATTTGGACCTCTATAAATTTTCAAACTCTTCCTCAAATCTCATGTCAAACTTTTGGGGATATTTTAGTGTTGAATTCTGTACCTTTTTCAAAAGGGAGGAGTCCTTTACAGTGTTTTTCAAACTATTCTATGCACATCCAAGAAGACTCATGGCCAGAGGAATCACAAAGCCAGAGGAAAAGAGTATATTTACCTAAAACAATGATCTAGAAAATTTACAGAAAAAAGCTAAATTACTGAACCAAATGGTTTAAAAACTCAGCCAAAATCACAAAATGTGATGCAAAATTTTCTAGACTTTAAAAAAAAAATCTCTAAGCAAGACTTTAAAAATTAATTTCTTGCTGCTTTGGGCTCTCATCAACCCCACCAAGGGTTCCATAAAGTAAATATTCACTCCACTGTGTTACTATTTCATGCAAAAGTTTGAGAATGCTCAAGTAAGTATCTATAGAAATATAAGGTTCAAGAGAGTAATCAAAATAGCAACTAGGTAAAACAAAGAGCTCACAGAGAAGAGGGGTACCGCCTGCCGAGTGCATTGTAAGAGCCTGTCCACACAGTCGGGATCCGAGGGGTTGAAGGTTTGTTCCAGGTCGGCCTGTTCAGCCACCAGTTCTACGAGTTGCTGCCTTCCACTCACTGTCTGCAAGCTTTTTAACCCAGAGAGTATCTTCATGAACAGGACAAATTCTTCACCAGTCACATCTTCTAGGACCTAGAAAAGACAATTCAGAATTACAGTACCGTTATCACTTGGGTGAAAAAGAAAGAGCAATACTGAAACAGTGTTAACAAATTTATTTCCCTTATTAAAGTCAGATTGCTGTTAATATTTCTGGGAAACACTGTTGAGAGGACATGGCTTCAGTCAGTTTAGCCTTAGAGTACACCATGCATTCTCAGTGGGGCGAGATATGGTCTCCAAAGATGCAAAACCTGGTTCTTGTGAAACGTACTTCTTTTATATATAAAGTACAGATACACAAAGAGTGCATAAACAGATACAGTATATCTGTGGCATTAAAATTTCACAGGAGAATAGCTAAAAGAAAAATAGTCTAAGGCAGCTCTTTGGAGGGGTGGTGAGAGCAAAAAAAAGTAGAATTCTATAGTCGACTGTCAAATCAGAATCAGCTTCCTATATTTAAAAGCAGCTCGGGCCGCCTGCCTGGCTCAGTCAGTAGAGTATGTGACCCTTGATCTTGGGGTTGTAAATTCAAGGCCCGCATTAGGTATAGAGATTACTTTAAAAAAATAAAACTTTAAAAATAAAAGCAACAATAAATTATTTAGTTTATTAATTCACGTTAATTAGACAATTGTATACAAAATAGGAGACCATATAAGTCCACATGAGTAGGCCTACGCCTTTCTATTCACTGATCGAAGAAACAAGCAATCATGACATACTCCACAGGGTTACTAGCTGGGGCGTAAGTAAAATATGTTGATATTCCCAGCTGGAGAGCTGCTCCTTTCGCCTTCACTGAAGAAATCTCCTCAGTAAGCAAGTCAGTGGTGTTAGTACAATTCTGAATTTTCCTGAACATATATATATCAAAGCAATGATCTTCAAACTTTGGCACTTTATGAGTGAAAAGTTAGCTGTGACAAACATTGTGAATATTAGCTTGTCTAACTATGCTAGATGCTGGGAGCACAGATAAGCGTGGTCTCCTGAGCTTAGAGTGATATTGGGTAAGACGGGGGTGGGGGGGTGGGGGGGTGAGGGGAAGAAGAGGCATTTCAATCTGTTTCCTTGTCATTTTGAAATGATCTAGAATACTATAAGGAGAATATCCTAAAACTGGGGAGATGAGTGGAAATTAGGTAAAATTTCCCTGAAAGAAATGATTTGCACAGAGTACTGAAGAATACATAAATTTTGAGGATAACACCACAAAGATTTAAATATGATCACATTCCTTTAAATTAACAGGCTGATTCATCATTACTGATGACCAAAATGCAAAACACCACATAAGAAAAGCCTGACTTCTATGGTGGTTTTAATGGAATATATCATTTTATACACAGCTAATTTCATCTTTTTCTTTTTTTTTTAAGATTTTATTTATTTGGGAGAGAGAGAGAGCAAGCGAAAGAGAGCACAAGCCATGGGGAGAGGTAGAGGGAGAAGTAGACTCCGTGCTGAGTGGAGAGCCTGATGCAGGGTTCAATCCCATGACCCTGGGATCACGACCTGAGCCAAAGGCAGAAGCTTAACTGAGCCACGCAGGCGCCCCATACATACCGCTAATTTCAAATATGTTCTTCTACTTTAGGGAAGTCCTGTTAAATGATCTAAAGCTTACCTTTTTGGATTCAGTTAATATAAGTTCCTCTACTTCCTTTGTTAAGACTTCATCTGGTAAAGTCTTAAGTTTTGTAGAAAGGAATTTGATTGCACGTTCTCTAACAATGTCCTCTCCTTGAAGTATTTGGCTAAATAAGCCACCCAAAGTCCCTGCAAAACAAAACAGTTGTACGTAGCAAGTCAATTATATATCTTCATGAAGTTTTTCCATTTAACTTATTTAACAGTATTTCTTTTCCAGTGAGTTAATAAGCATCCTGAATATCATTGATTCTGGCTAAATTAGTCTGAAATTTCTATAGTACCAACCATAATAGTACCAACCATAATCACATGCTTTGTTCATGGATTCAGAATCAATGTGAGCATGACTTTCCCCTTTTAATCATTATTAATAATAAATAAACCCAGGTATTTTAGAGAATTTCTTTTATGTGGCAAGGAGAGTCTTTCAACAGATTACTAATGGAAAGTTTGATTTGTTTTTGCCATTACTTCTGCTGTTTTTCTGTGTCACTAATATGTTGTGCTAGGCAGTCTTTTTTTTTTTTTTTAAAGATTTTATTTATTTATTTGACAGAGAGAGAAGGGGGTGGGGTCAAGTAGGCAGAGCAGCAGGGAGAGGGAGAAGCAGGCTTCCCACTGAGGGGGGTGCCTGATATGCAGGGCTTAATCCCATGACCCTGGGATCATGCCCAGAGTCAAAGGCAGAAACTTAACCAACTGAGCCACCTGGGAGGCCCTGCAAAGTAGCTTTTTTAAAAGAACACTTAGAACGTTTATGAAACAGATTTCTGGGTGAATCTGACTTTATCCTTAAGGAATAATACCAAGCTGCCCAAGTTTGGCTTAACACATCAAGCACAATTCAGAACAAGAAACAGGCCTTACCTTTTGCATCCATCTTAAATATACTTAACAGGGCATTGTTCACTAAGTTAAACTCTGCAGAGTCATCTGGATAGAGAAAAAGTAGTACAATGTATAAAATGAATGAAAATATTTGCTTCATTTTCAAACCTAAAATTCAGCATAATTTCTCACAGACTACATTGAGAGCAGACATAACTAAGCATTATTCTCAAGTACCAAGAAAATACACCTTCCCTATAAAGGTATACCAGGCATACCAGGAAAGCTTTTGCATTAAGATGTACAATTAAAAAACTACAGCAAATTGGGGGGAAATCATGATACATCAAAATTCCCAAAACAATCAGTATGTCTTTATAAACAATTAAAAACAAAGCAAAACATTAGGAATTAGATAATCACAATCCAATAAGCTTCAAACTACTGAATGAAAAAAAGAATTTTAATTTCGATTAGAAGTAGTACCTTCAGCCATAAAGGGGGAAAAAAAAGCTAAAAATAGAGTTACTTTTTCAAAGAGAAGTTGTATTTAGATAAAAGGATAATAATAAAATTCCTTACCAGTCTGCAGAAGTTGGGTTAGTATATCTGCCACTCGGGGAAGATTTTCTCCAGTGGCAAACTGAGGCAGCTCTTTAATTGCTTGCCGTCGAATCTGAATACAATTTTAAACAAAAAATTAACCAAAGTTAAGGAAAACTAAAACCTCAGAGAAACCGTAATTAGGGACATATAAGTAACCAAAATAAAAACATGAGACTTCTAGCTGCTTTAGAAATCATTTGCTCCAATATTAAAGTCAAGCTTAACAGAGTAATTAAATATGTGGTAGAAAGGGATGTTAAATACAATTACCAACCAGAGTAGACAGATTTGAGATCATTAACAACAATTTATATACTGATTACATGTACCTGTTGGGTCTTTACTACCTTTGGGCACTTTGGGCACATACCGCAGTAGCCCTTAAGAATAGCTAGAGTGGCAATGGCCTATCTAATAACTATATTTACTTTAGAATTTCTAGTATTAACTATTCAACATAACATCCGTGAATATATTCTGTGTACTTAATTCCAAATTTGTGGGCCTGGCTTATTTAGGTTAAAATAAAAATGGATAGGACTTATATCTAGCAAATTGTGCATGAAATGTTGGTGATTCACTGATTTCATTTGAAAAGCCAGGAGGTGATAATTTAAAGTTCTTAGGAACCTGAATCAGAAGCCAGAGTGTCGACAGTTAATTGTTCCAAGGAAAAACTATTTCTTCTTTTTCTAGTAGTCCCATGTAATAATTACATAGACAAATTATTTTTTTGCTATACACAATATTTTGGGGTGTTGAAACTATAAGATGTAACAATATTTTAAATATCTAAGCAAGTACAAACTGACTGAAAACATTAGTCTAATTTCATGTGCACAATGTATAACAATCTATGAAAAAATGTGAGCCATAACCCATTTTTACCACTAGATAACAGATAAACAAAACAAAATATTTTGTAATTCTATGCATTTTTCACAGTTGAAAGGTGGTGAAAGAGAGAATACATTTTCCCAAACATAGATTTAAGCCTCAGTATGGCATCATGCCAAATGACACTGCAGTATTTCACTGTGCATGGATACAATTGGTGCTTCAATTACATTAGCTGCACATTGGAAGTATCTCAAAATGGCAAGTGAGACATCTGAAAGCTTGTTGAAAGCATCAATCATAAACTTACTGATACATCTTCATCCTCACAGAGGTCTAACTGTGCATTGATAGCAGAATCAGCCAATTCTGGAAAATGTTTAAAGAATTTCGGAATAAACTGGGCTGCTAATCTTTTTTCTTTTGTACCACCTTTCACACCATCTAGTATCACTTGATAGGCATCTTTATGCTGAAAGAAAGAATAAAGCAGAAAAGAAGAATTTTAAGGCTGGGAAGCTAAACAAACTTGAGTCTGCTTTAAATTAGAAAAGTTTTACGTAGGCGAAAAAGTAGGGCTTATGTTTGGAGTTTTACTGTTTAAACTGGACACCTATATTCCTACCATCTTCTCCCTTGCATGCCCCATGCCCATGCATTATTTGTCAGTTGGGGAAGAGAGAAGGATGACTTGAATTTTAAATGCAGAAAGCAAATAAAGTTTGTTGACACACCAATGCTTCCTTGTACTGTTGATTACTGACCCTGACCTTGAATACTTTCTAGATAGTCAACTTTGGATTAAGATAGATTCTAATGTCACATATTTAAGTTTTTATTAGAATACATTCAAAACTCACTTGTTTCCTTTTACTTATTTATTTTTGAGAGAGAGAGAGACAGAGAGCACACAAGGTGGGGGTGGGGGTGGGGAGTAAGAGGGGGAAACGGAGGGAGAGAGGGAGTCTCCAGCAGACTCCATGCTCAGCATGGAGCCCAACACAGGGCTTGACCTCATGACCCTGACTGAGATCAGGACCTGAGCTGAAATCAAGAGCTGGATGCTTAACCAACTGAGCCACCCAGAAGCCCCCCATTTGTTTCCTTAAAAACAAAAAATAAAAAATAAAAAAACTTTCAGAAGTGTTCTCCCTCAGATACTCATCAAGTGAAGGGTGAACAAGACCCCAATCCCACTTACACCCTTGCCTCCAAACCAGTCCTTTTTTTAAAAGACAAAGATCAAGCTGGCAAACAGGAATGATAAATCCTCAGACTGTAGATACACATTCTGTTTGGACATATGGATAAAATTTCTAATTACTGAAAACATTAAACATTATAATAATGATACCAAATGTGCACACAGCATAGTGTTTACTCTGTTCAAGGCAATGCTCTGCTTTAGATGTGTGCTTTGGATACTTCCATGCCATCAAAAGGAAAATAACCAATAAAAATCCAATGGATTATAGAATTGCCCAAACTTTAGTTTCATAATAACTCTTTCCATGGACAATACTATGTTAAATAGAAAAAATAAAGCAAAATACGAAGTTATTTAGGTACAGTAGGATCTCAATGAAGGATTTTAATATCAGAAATAAAGTGTTCCAGTATCAAAAAGGCTACAGTCACAATTAGATCTTTTAAAGGTACAGATTTTAATAAATTCTGCAAAATACTAGACTGAAAGTTCAAATACTGCCAGCCTATCTAAAAAAACACAAATTCTAAAAGTTAGTTCGAAAAAACCTAAAATTCCACCAACTGATTGACAACTCCTCTTAATATGTGAAACGTAACACCAACTCCTAAATAAAAAAAATGTCTCCGAATTAGGTTAGCTTCTTCATGAAGTGCAGACACAAAATCAGTCTTCAGGAGTTACTACTTCGAAAGTATATTACACAATGGGAGCCTGGGTGGCTCAGTGGGTTAAGCCTCTGCCTTCAGCTCAGGTAATGATCTCAGGGTCCTGGGATCAAGGCCGCAAAGGGCTCTCTGCTTGGCGGGGAGCCTGCTTCGCCCTTTCTCTCTTTGACTACTTGTGATCTCTCTCTCTGTCAAATAAATAAAAATCTTAAAAAAAAAAAAAGTTTCCCAAAAAAACCTCCAAAAGCATATTACATACTTTTTAATGCAAAGGTTTGGAAAAACTATGGCTAACTTCTCTACCACTGTACATTCCTGTGTTTTGCCTCATGTCTTCCAGACAGGCTTCATAAAACCAAAGTTTTAAACAGTTCTGACACCCTTACGTTTTGCAGGGTATCAAATCCAATTTCCTTTAAATCAAACAAAGCTTTACTTATAAAGTCTTTTGAAGAAATTCCTTACAGTGCCTAAAACTAAATGAAGAATCCCTACCTCAAACAATTCACTCTCTTGCCAAGAAAAAAAATCTGAATTTAAAAAAAAAATCTGTATAGAATAAAAAGGAATCATTAGCGACATTTATTGAAAGCCTACCAGGACTGAGTAATGCCTTATGTACATGCCTCACAGTAATCCTGTGAGGTAGGTGTTACTACTATCCCTATCTTTTATTTTATTATTTAAAAAAATATTTTATTTTTTAATTTGAGAGACAGAAAGTGACAGAAATAGAGCACAAATGGGGTGAGGGGCAGAGGGAGAAGTAGACTCCCCACTGAGCAGGGGGCCCCATCCAGGGCTCGATCCCAGGACTCCGGGATCATGATCTGAGCGGAAGCAGACACTTAACCAACTGAGCCACCCAGGCACCCCATCCCTATTTTTCAGATGAGAAAACCAAGACTCAGAAAGTGAAATAAATAAATTAAAAATTTAAAATTAAAAAAAAATCATCAGTGGTGTTCCTTCCATTAAGTTGGTTCCTGCTTTTAGTTAAAATTCACATGTAATATCTTGAAACCTACTATCTTTTTTGGTAAGCAGTTTCAGGACCTTTCTCTAAAAGGGGAAAAGTTATTACACAACAGAGCAGAATGAGTAGCCATTGTGGATTCTTCCAGCTTCAGACCTCCCAGAATTCACAGAGCCTGAGACAATCACTGCACTTCATTATGCACAGGTCTTTTTGCATCAGAGAGCTGCCTGCCAGCTGTCATTAGAGTGTCATGAAGGTATCGATCTCACATCATGTCAAGAAATTGTGCTAAAATTTTAGCAACTGGCAGTGTGTGGCACATGGTAGGCAATCAAAAAATGTACTGAATAACCCTCACTGAAGCCTGAATGAAAAAGCTCTTCTTCTGTTTTCACAAACTTCTGTCTCCTAAGCGCTCTTTCCAAATTAAAAGCAGACTTTTTGCCTTGACAAAGATATTTTTGACCTCTTGAGGGAGAACTCTCAACCTTACCTGGTACTTAAGATTAAAGATGACATTAAGAGGAAAACATGAGCAACTCTTAATTATTCACAACATATATGTAAATTCCAGTCTGGATTCTATTTGCCCTAACAGACTCTAAGCAGATGGCTGTCAACCTTTTTGCTATCCAGTAAAGAATGAGGGTGGGGGTATAGGACATGACTAGGTACACAGTTTCTAAGTTTCCCTAAAAAATTTCTGATCTACCTCTTTCGGAGGGCACCATCTACAAACTGAGGATCACTCTCCTGGTTTCTACCCCATCTCCTCTGCTGATCTGCAACAAAGTCAATTTTAGGTAGGACAGTCTGCTACAATATTCCTCAAATCTGTCACAATGAATAAGAATATCTTCACTTCTGGGACACCTGGGTGGCTCAGTGGGTCAAGCCTCTGCTTTCGGCTCAGGTCATGATCTCAGGGTCCTGGGATCCAGCCCCACATCGGGCTCTCTGCTCAGCAGGAAGCCTGCTTCCCGCCCCCCTCTGCCTGCGGCTCTGCCTACTTGTGATTTCTCTCTGTCAAATAAATAAATAAAATCTTTAAAAAAAAAAAAAGGGTATCTTCACTTCTAAATCTTTCTAGGAACAGTAACAAAATCAAAATATGACTGATCACAGTTTTTCCAATCTTGTCTTACTGGGCAGAAAATTTCTCCCTCAGTACCGACCGACCTAACACACACACTATATTTTCATCTAGAACAGACTGTCAGTGTACTTCTCATTGATGACGTCAAAATTCCCTACTGAAATGGAAATACAGTTGGAAGGAAAATAATCTGGTACTTTAAACTGGTATATTCACATTTCTAGGTTAAGCTTAAGGAAGGTCCTGACATCACAATTCTCCTGTTGTTGTTCAGCTGGGAAAGAATTTACCTGAATTATACACGTCCAGAAAAAGGGGCTGGAGCGGGGGTGGGGGAGGGGGGACGACGACGGGACGGACAGTGCCACACAGCCTTGCTAATGTTAGTAGCAGACTACAGGATCTTCCACTTCCTACTCCAGGCAAGAGACAAGCAGTAGAATCAAATAAAAGTTCTAAGCACTGAAAGGATATGGCATAGAATTTCTAACAACAATGATCAAGATTACCTGGGAGAGCCTGGTTCTTTTCCCAAGGAAACATATACACAGACATCCCAACTCCTTAAGTCCAATATACTCCAGTTCAATGTACTCCAGGACTTGAAAACTCACAAAGAAGCCGGTATAGTCAACTCAACACTGCTGAAACTGTGTGTCTTGGGGCAAACACTGCGGAGAGCTCTTGCCAGACAACTCTATTTAAAGCTGCACTCTCCCCCTCCCCCCTGCCACTGCACGGTCCCGTTATATTTTCTCCACAACACTTTCACAGGCGCGTACCCAGCTTTCTTACTTCTCACTAGTTTCCCTCACTAAAGGTACATTCGGGGAGTGCACGGGTAACTTTCTATCTTGTACCTTCAGGGCCCGGCGCAGCGCCTGTTGTGTGTAGTAGGCGCCCAAAAACGTAGTAAATAAATGGAACCGTAGGCCCTCGTTAAAATCTGGGAAAAGGGCCCCCCTTCTGTTTTTCACAAACTTTTGCAAGCTAAACACTTCCTAAATAGCAGATTTTTCGCCTCGACAAAGACATTTTTGACCTCTCGAGAACTCTCAATTTCATCTTCCGATGGGCTGAGGTCCATCGGAAAGGAGAAAGGCTTAAGAGCCATCTGCAGGGCAAGACTCGGGATGAGAATTAACGGGGGGGGGGGGGGCAGACGAGGCTGAGTTAGGAAACCCCACGGTGAAAAAAGGCTGGCCAAGGGAGGCGGAGGAGCCTGGGACCGGGACCCGCGCTCTCCCGGCAAAGCCAGAGTCTACACTCCGAGAGGAGCCCACCCCGACGAAACAGCCGGGGACGTCTGGAGCCCGCTGGAGGACGAAGCAGCAGCCCCCGCCCGGCCCGGGGAGCGCTTTCGAGAGGCCGCGGAGCGCCGGGCCCTGCAGGCCGCTCGGGGACTTACCTGGCCCACTTGCTCCGTAGCATCGGCTAAGATGCCATAGTTGCGATAAAGCTCCTCCACGGTCGGCATGGTGAGCGACAAGCCCAGGGCCCGCTCCTGCAGTCGTCTTCGTCGCCGGCGCCACCGCCGCCTCTAAAGTTCTCCAAGCCCGCGACCCGCACTATTACGCCTCCAGCTGCCGCCAGTGCCGCCGCCAGTCACCGCGCTCAGGGCGGCTCCGCCCCCAACGTCTACGTAAAGACGTGCGCGTTGGGAGCGGCCTTCATTGACTGCCCATGCACGCCCCCCCTGGAGTTCTAGCGCCCTCTAACGCTTGGCTGTGCAAAAAGCTACAAAGATGATTAAATTCTCTCAGACCCCTTTGAAGGATTGTGTCTGGGAAGGAGCTCTCGGTGGGGGTGGAGGAAACTGCAAAGATGACTGCATTTCTGCTCTTGAAAGATCTCCCATTGGGACGCCTGGGGGGCTCAATCGTTAAGCGTCCGCCTTCGGCTCAGGTCCATCCCAGGAGTCATGGGATCGAGCCCCGCCTTGGGCTCTCTCTGCTCTGCAGGAAGCCAGCTTCTCCATCTCCCACTCCCCCTACTTGTGTTCCTTCTCTCGCTGTCTCTGTCAAATAAGTAAAATCTTAAAAACAACAACAACAAACAACAACCAACAACAAGAAAAAAAAAAAGCACCTGCCATTGTCTAGAAAAGTGAACCTAACCGGAGATAAACAGAATGAGGGGTGGGAAGAGTTTCAGGGTTGAAACGTTAAGCTATTATAGATGATAAATTTCAAAGCCAGATCAGTTTATGCCAAATATGTACAGGCAATAGTCACAAAACAGTTCCCTGGCTCTTGTACTCCTTGGTCAGATTAAGAATATTAAAAAGGATTAGGGAGCAGAAGGAGAGGAATTGGTGAGGTTTTGTTTTGTTTCTGAGAGAAATGTGCTTAGAGATGTGAGTAGCATAGGGCAGTCGCCATCTCCTGCCCTCAAACCTGGGTCCATTCTGAAGAGTCCGAAATATGGTGCCTGTTGGGAGACTACAAAAGACTGGTGCCTAATGAATGCTGAAGAAGTTTGAGTTTCCTGGGGCAGGAGAGCAGAGGTGGCCCTGTTGGGACCTACCTGCATTGCCAGATTTCGCTGGAGCAAAGGTGTTGGAGTGATTTCCTTGTGCCAGAGGTGGGCCATGCAACAGAGAGAAAGATGACAGATCCATTCAGAGTCCTACTCCAGGAATGTTCTGCCTGAGAGAGAGAAAGCCCCGTGACAAGAGTCAATGGCAGCAGGAAGTAGGTGGTGATAGAGAACAGCAAACTGGAATCTCAGGGGGTCCCACAGTGTGACTCAAGTGAAAGACTCGGTCTCTACCAGACCAGAGAATGTCTGGACAACTGCACGGTTCAAGACCCTCCTTACGTACGAATTTCTTCCCTCTTCTTGCTCCCCTTATGCCTGGGAGGGCTCAGAAACTGCCTTCCAAATTTAGTCAGGGATGAGAAGCAGAAGGACAAGATGGGAAGGAGGCCCCAGCTGGAGCAGAGGCGATCTAATTGCAAATCAAATTTGCAATTTGGGTTCACGTGTTGGAATGGACATTTCAATTTCTGAACTGAGGATTGTCTTTTAACTAAAAGTGAGCAGAAAAGTCGTGGATCTGCCAGAATTTCCGCCTAGAGCCAGAATAAGATTACTCCATCTGAATAAATTTTAAAGAGATCATGGAAAACAATAGTAAAAATGTATCTTGATGACATCCCCCAAGTTAGGTATTCAATGTAGTGTCGGGTGTGTGTGTGTAAATGTAGAGAAAGGGATCAGGGGCAGGAAGTGAGACTGTGTGTGTTCATGTTTTAATTCATTACAACAGGAGTATGCTAATAGATACATCCTATGTGTTTGTATGTCTCCATAATTTACATATCAAAAATTTTAAACAGAAATTTAAAAAGGAAAAAGATTCAATCCGTGTTCCTCTGTTGTAAAATGTAAGTTAATCAGACACGCTCCTTCCAGCCTAATCTTATCTAATGTTCCAGGCAGTTTTACTCAGCACCATGTCCTTCACTTCCTGGTACCATCTATTAATTAGTAAGCCATAGTCATCAGGCCTGTGAACTCTTCTTGTTTCCTTATTCTTCTGTGACTCTCACTCTTGGAGAATGCTTTAAATCATTTCATATTTTTCTCTGTTTCCAGCTAGTCCCCTAAGCTAAGGCCTACGACTGGCCCTGATGATGATAATGTTGATAATAATGCTGGCAGTGGTGGTAGTAACAGAAGTCATTCTAATAATAACCAGCATAAACTGAGCAATGGTGATGTTCTAAGCACTTTACATGAACTGATTCATAAAAGCTCTATGAGCTAGGAAATAATATCCCCTCCATTTATAAACAGACAAACTGAAACACTGAGATATGAACTAAGTTGCCCAATGTCCCTTAGCTGGTAAATGGCTCAGTTGGGCTCTGAGTCTTGGCAGGTGAATTCCAAAGCCCATGCTCTTTACTATGAAAGGATATTGTCTCTCACCCCCGAACCTCGACCCCTCCATCCCACTACATTCAGTCAATCACAAGTCTCGACTCTACACCTGAAATCGATCGCATCTTTCTTTCTTTCTCACCACTCTTTCTGCCGCAGTTCAGGCCCCATTGCCTCACGTCTGAGTGATGGTCACAGCTTCTTGAAAGGTGTCCTTGTCTCCAGACTCAGTTGACTCTACTTATTGAGTATCTTTTCCTCTTTTAAGAATTTTATTTATTTATTAGAGGGAGAGAGAGAGAACATGAGTGCACAGCCAGGGGAAGGACAGAGAGGTAGACCACCTGCTGAGCAGGGAGCCTGACATGGGACTCAGTCTCAGGACTTTGGGCTCATGACCTGAGCCAAAGGCACCCACTTAACTGACTGAGCCACCCGGGTGCCCTGGAGATTTTCCCTTTAATTAAATAAGGTAATATAAGAATAGGGTACTGTCATAATACATTCAAATACTACAAAAATATTTCACATAAAATCCAAAAGTTCTTGCTCATATCTCTCTTCCCCAGAGATGACTATGGTGACCAGTATGGTTTATATTCTTATAGATCTTTATATACAATGTATCATTTTAAATATATATATGTAAATAGTGGCATATCACACATTTTATTCTTTGCCTTGTTCTGGTTACTTACATATGTTTTGTAGATGTTTCCATGACAGTGGTACCTAACATTGATGGACCATAATTTATCTATCTATTTCTTTTGGGGCATATAGGTTGTTTCCCATTTTTCATTATTACAAACTCTGATAAAGGGATGATTTTTATTTCTTTCTTTGTGCTTTTCTATCTTGTCCAGCTTTTCCAAAAGAGGTTTTGTAGCTTTTTTTTTTTTAAAGATTTTATTTATTTATTTATTTGACACAGAGAGAGAGAGAGAAATCACAAGTAGGCAGAGAGGCAGAGAGAGAGAGAGAGAGAGAGAGAGGAGAAAGCAGGCTCCCTGCTGAGCAGAGAGCCCGATGCGGGGCTCCATCCCAGGACCCTGGGATCATGACCCGAGCCAAAGGCAGAGGCTTTAACCCACTGAGCCACCCAGGTGCCCCAGGTTTTGTAGTTTTAAATATTTTTACATATATTCTCTTTTTTTGCCATTGGCTCTATGAATGGGTTCAGAGGTCATTTTGTAGAACTCCCTCTCTTCTTACAAAGGCAAAATTAAGTCCCAGCAAAGAGAATGGAATTGGCTCAGCTGAGGTCATATATCTGCTTTGTTCCAGTCTGTTAAGACCAAGAATGCGACATCATACAAAGGAAACACAACTTCCAGGGGCCCATGTTACAGACGGGGGAGGTTGGTCCAGAGAAGGGAGAGATGAGAAGGGTGTTGATCTCCTTTTGGGAGAGTTGCTACTGCATCCTCTACCAATGGGAATGCTTCAAGGCCATTTGGATTCCATTCTACCAAGTTGCCCTGTTGAGTAGAGGTTGTGGGGGGTTTTTTGTCTTGTTTTGTTTTTTTGTTTTTTGGCTTACCGTTCCACAAGTGTTTTTTGAACACCTCTGATGAGCTAGGTACTGTTTTAGGAGGCAACCAGGCCAAGCAGGCATGAAGCTTACATTCTGGTAGAAGGAGAGAAACAATAAACAAAATACTCAAATACAATGTATTTGGTTTACGACAAAGCAATAACATCAATATCCAGTACAAACAGCCAAGTGAAAGTTCTCATAGACTGACGCTATGGTACGTTACTGATGACCCAGTCTGAAACGAGCTTTGCAGGGACGTGAAGAGCTCCGGATAGCTGTCAGATTTACCACTTTCCCCAGAAATTTGCGGTGAACGTCTCTTTCCTTTTATTGTTCCTCTACAACACTCAGTTCTTTCGAGCCTGGTTTGTAGTTGTTTGTATGCACCATCACTAGCTAATAAAATCTGGAACTATTTATTATTGGGCAATAAACGTTCAATACATGAAGGAACGAGCTAAGGAATAAACAAATGAATTCAAACTTTTCTGACCAGTTTATTACAGTATGGCACGTGCCCCTATAGATTTCTTGGCAGTAGGAATTTTTTACTCTGCTTTTATGTTTATGATTTTCTTTTATTTTTAGGCAAACTCTTTTCTCTGTCTCCTTACCTCCCCCTCCCTCACCTACCTACCAATCAGTGCCATTTGCCCTAACAAATTGTGACATTTCCAGTGCTGTGACTACCTTTGAATCTACTTATTTTGTAATTTTGAGATTGGGTTTAATTCTCTACTAAATGTATGTTGAAAGGCTTAAAGGACCGCCCCCCTCCCCTGCCATTACTTTATGTGCCTCATACTTTGGATCAGTCCAACAGCCTACATTCTGAGAGCTTTTATTTTAGTCCAATTTCTGTCTTCCAAGGAGGTCTTTTTAATTCTAACAGAAGAAAAGATCATAGTTCCCTGGAAATACCAGAGAAAGACTAAGGTCTAGCTGGGTCTTCATTGAACTAATGATGATAACAATAACAAATATCCATTGAGCGTTTACTGTTGCTAAATAGCACATGAGCTATAGCAATAACTAACTCGACCCTACAGAGGGCCCGCAACCCGCTAGGCTTCATCCTAAATGCTGTGCGTGTTTTCACTTACAATGATCTTGTGTAAGGCAGCCTCCAGCATATGCTCACTTAAGCGAAGGAGCTATCGGATGCCTGGGTGGCTCGGTCAGTTAAGCATCCGCCTTCGGCTCAGATCGTGATTCCAGAGTCCTGGGATTGAGCCCCGTGTTGGGCTCCCTGCTCAGTGGGAAGTCTGCTTTTCTCTCTCTCTCTCTCTCTCTCTCTCTCTCTCTCAAATAAAGAAATAAAATCTTAAAAAAGAGAGAGAGAGAGAGATGAAGAAACCAAGGCACAGAGAGGTTAAATACCTGCCCAGGATAACACAGCTGGTGAGCTGAGGTTTTGGGGTTCACACCTGGGCACTCTGGCTCTGATGGCTGGACCCCTAACTACTATACCTCACTGCCTCCTGGTTAAATGTGTTTATTTCTTCTATGGGTCATGTCATAGCTAGGATCCTGCAGTTCTTTATCAAGGCAAATACTCCAAATCTGGTTTGGGCCCAGCCGGGGGAGATTTACATGTTTATCAGTGAAACCTACCCTATAAGGTTGCAGAGAAGAGTAAATGAAATAGTAGACTGACTGTTCTGGGCCCACATGAGTGCCCAGCCAATTTAAGCACCCTTCCCTTGTACCATTGCAAGATCTTATTCATTTATATTTCAAGAACAAATGATCTTTGGTCACAACACGTTGCTCACCAGAGGGACACGCACAGGTTCTGAGAGTTAGGAAGTGGACATGTCATTTTAGGGACCATCATTCAACCCAGTCAGTGTAAGGGGTTAAGAACAGATGCTTGGGAGTCAGACAGCCCTGACTGAGGCTCTGCTACATGCTCCATGGGTAAAAGGCTTTTTAGGGCAGGGTCAATACAAGTGTCTTTTCTTCCTCCAGATCAAGGATCAGCAGTTCCCTTCCTCTCCATCCCGGCATGGGGAAGATGACAACCCAAGCTGACTTCCTTTTCCTAAAACAGCAGTGAGCTTGCATTCCTCAGGGTTCTCCAGACAAACAGGAACAATAGAACACATACACATAGAAAGACATTTGCTATGAGGAGTCAGCTCATGTTGTTACGAAGGCTGGCAAATCTAACTCTGAGGTTTTGCCAGGCAGGCAGAGACTCAGGAAAGCTGGCAGTACAGTTCCAGTCTGAAGGCAGTCTGCTAGAGAATGTTTCCTACTGGAAGTAGGATTTTTATTGTTGTTGTTGTTGTTCTGTTCAGGGCTTTAGCTGATTAGACAAGGCCCACCCATGTGGTGGAGGGCAATCTGTCTTATTCTGCTGTTAAAATGTTACTCTCATTCAAAAACACCCTTGCAGATACACTGAGAATAAAGTTTGACCAAATATCTGGGCATCCCTTGGCCTAGTCAAGTGGTCCCATGAAATTAACCATCACAGGGCTTAACCATTTGATTCTGCAAACATTGGTTGGGGACCCATTGCATCAGAAAGCCCGGGAACTCAGACCCGGTTCTTAGCACTAACCAAGAGCAGGAGAACAGCCAGAGGAAAAGTTGAATTGTTTACCTGGAAAAAAGTTCCAAATGAGCAACCTACCAAGGGTCAGTTAGCTCATAGCCTCCTACTGTCTGTCACCCACTGGAACACAGTAGAGCCACATATTATGTTACCCAGGACGGTCCCTGCTACAGAGGGGAAGTTGAGAGGGAGACACTGCATGTGCTTAACAGCAGTGGATTGGAAACCCGAAAGAGGAGGCCAATCACATTTTCACCCTTGTGATTTTCAGCAAGTTACTAAACTGTTCCAAACCTTAGTGTTCCCATCTTGAAAGGGGAATCAAAATTTTTCCACATCAGAGGGTTGCTGCAAGGTTAAAATGTGAGCACGTTTCCCAGAGCCTGGCCCATAGTGATGGCCTAAACATAATTAATAACAATAATAACTGGTACCATGTTTTGACATGCCCCCAAGCATCCCCAATTTACAGATAAAATGACTGAGGCTTAAGTAAGACCAGGAGAGGTTAACAGAAGCAGTTTGTATTATCAGCTCTTCTTTGCCAGTTACTCAGTTCATTTTACTCCCTCAGCCTCCTTTTTCTATCTTCAGAAGGAATAATTCCTACATTAATGTAGTGCAAAGATTGAAAGGATATAAAGTACTTTGAGGTTGAGCCCCTTGTTTTATTTTAAGGAATTTGGGCCCATGCCTCAGTTATTAACAGCAGGCATTACTTATTTCATACCTTTGAAAAAGCTTTAAATTTGATTACTTTGTTTTGCAAAGTGCTAAAAGCTCTGGAAATTGACTCTAAGTTTCTTAAACAAGGCATTTGTAAAATTCTAAGAAACAATTGAGAATTCCTCCCAAAGCTAAAGAAAGTTCATTTTGATAAAAACTTCAAAAAAAAAAAAAAAGGAGGGGGGCGCCTGGGTGGCTCAGTGGGTTGAGCCTCTGCCTTCGGCTCAGGTCATGATCTCAGGGTCCTGGGATTGAGTCCCACATCAGGCTCTCTGCGTAGCAGGGAGCCTGCTTCCCCACCCCCCCATGCCCCCTCCCCCCACGCTCCCTCCCCCCCACCTACCTACTTGTGATCTCTCTCTCTCTCTATTGAATAAATAAATAAAATCTTTAAAAAAAAAAAAGAAAGTTCATTCTGTCTGAAGCATGGCACCTTCCATAAAAGGCTTTGTATGTACTTTATACTGGGCAAAATGTTTCATCATTATTGTCTGTTTTTTGTTTATTTTTAAAAACTTTTTTTTCATTTGAGTATGGTTGGCACATAATGTTGCATTACTTGCAGGTGTACAATCTAGTAATTCAACATCTCTCTACAGTACGCACTCACCACATGCAGAGTTACCATCTGTCACCCTATAATGCTATCACAGTATCATGGACCATAGTCCCTATGTCGTGCCCTTTATTCCCACACCTTCATTCCATAACTGGGGGCCCGTGTCTCCGACTCCCTTTCACCCCCTTCGCTCATCACCCCGCCATTTCCCTTCAGCAACCATCAGTTTGTTCTTGGAAGCTACAGGTTTTACTCTCCTTTTTGTTTGTTTATTCCTTTGTTTTGTTTTCTTAGGTTTCGCATATTAGTGAAATCACATAGTATTTGCCTTTCCCAGGCTGACTTGCTTCACTTAGTACAATACCCTCCAGGTCCATCCACGTTGTCACAAATTTCAAGAGCTCATATATATATATATGTGTGTGTGTGTGTATGTATACACATACATATACATATGTGTGTGTATATATATTTTTAATGGCTGAGTAATATTCATATATATATATGTACATATATATATAGACACTTGGGCTGCTTCCATATCTTGACCCTTGCAAGTAATGCTGTAATAAACATAATGGTGCAGAAGGACAAAGCAGTTGCCGTAAGCCTAGAGGATGAGAAGGAGCCAGTTGCTTGGAGAGCGGTCCAGAGGGGGAGGTATTAGTATGGCTAACTTATTTAACTTTTCAGTGCCTCATTTTCTTCATCTGTAAAACGAGGATAATGGTAGTACAGAACTTAAAGGTAAGATTATAAAGATTTCATGAACTCAATGTAAAATGCTCACATCACTGCCTGGCATGTGATAAGCACTTCGTAAGTGTTAGCTATCATTGCTGTGGTGCCAGAGGGTTCGTTGAATTCCCAGGGACTTGTATTTTTCCTTGATAGCTCTCTCTGACTCTAGTTCCTGGGTAGTTGGTGGCACAGGCTGTCTGTGTTCCTCTCTCTATCAGCCTGTGTCTTGAAACTCAGTCCTTCATTGGCTTTCATCAAAACAAACCAACCGAATTATATGTTTATTAAAATAAAAAAAAAAAAAAAAAAAAAAAAACAACAAACAAACCAACCGGGATGCCTGGGTGGCTCAGTCGGTTAAGCAGCTGCCGTCGGCTCAGGTCATGATCCCAGCATCCTGGGATCAAGTCCCACATGGGGCTCTTTGCTCCGTGGGGAGCCTGCTTCCCCCCACCCCTCTCTCTGCCTGCCTGCCTCTCTGCCTGCCTGTACTCTCTCTTTCTCTCTGACAAATAAATAAAATCTGAAAAAAAAACCCCAACAAAAAAAGCCCCACAAGCAAACAAATGAACAATAAGCAAAAGCATATTCATAAATGATAAAAACAATTTCATCCTTCTGAAGCATTCATAAATGTTTTTTAAAGATTTTATTTATTTGAAAGAGAGAGAGAGCACCAGAGAGAGGAGGGTCAGAAGAAGAAGCAGACTCCCCACTGAGCAGGGAGACTGATGTGGGACTTGATCTCAGGACCCTGGGGTCATGACCTGAGCCAAACGAAGATGCTTAACTAACTGAGCCACACAAGCTCCTTCATTCATCAATGTTTAAAGTCCACTTTACAGAAGACTTGGAAATCACAAAGGGGAGTGCCTTTAGCCCGCAGAGGTCCATCATCTTGTGAGTGTCCTCCTCCTTTCCTGTGTCTCCCTCTCTAGATCAAGCCTTTCTTTCCACATCTCATGCATAGATGTTTAGCTTCTCTCTGTGGCTTGAGCATGGCATAAACGCTCCTTCTGTGCACCCAGAACACATTGCAATATTTTTCCTGAACAGAGGTGGTGCTGTTACTAAGAAACCTGGTTTTGTTAGTCTCGGTCTTGCTAAGCTGTAGTAACAAAGATCTCTGAGATCTTTCTTAAAACAAGAAAGATTGATTTTTTCCCATCCTGTTGTCTTTTGTGGGTTTGGGTGAATTTTTTTTTTCTTTTGGGTGTAGTTGACTCACAATGTTACATTAGTTTCAGGTATACACCGTAGTGATTTCCCATCTCTATACATTATGCCGTGTGTAGGTACTATGTGTCAGCATTCAACACTATTAGAATGTCATTGGCTATATCATCTAAGATGAGGGGTTGGGTGACTTTTTAGGGCAGACCCCTGCAGATAATGCTCGGTGTTGCACTCCTTATCTACGTGTGCTGCCAAAAGTCCTTGCAGCAGGGTAAGAGTGTAGTGGAATTGAGTCCTGCCAATTTAAAACATCCACTCCGAAATGACACTCACTTCCTCTGGTATTCCATTGGTGAGAGCAAGGTGTAAGTCTCTATCTAACGATGAGGCGTAGAGAAGTACAAGCCTTGCTTGTGCCCCAAAGGAGAAGGAAACCGGACATTGATGAACCATGTTCATGTCTGGTGAAAAGGCAATGTTGACTTCATTACCTTGAGACAAAGTGAGGGGCTGGAAGAGCAGGATCAGAATCTAGAACTCTGGCCGTACATTTAGGGACCCTTCCCCCGGGAGACAGAACTACCAGAAGGGAATCTAAATACCTATGGAGAGCTTGTGTTCCGAGATCAACTCTACCCAGACTACGCCACGTGGAAGCAAGCAGAGAAACTCCCACCTCCCTCACCTTCAGTGTGGTTTCATTTTGTAAACTGGATACAATGAAGGTACAATGATTCTGAATTCCTTTTTGAGGGAACTCATATACATTGAGCTAAATATTCGTAGGGTACAGTAAAATGCCTCCATGTCATGTAAAACATCAACGTTCAACATATTTTCACAACAAGAGAATTGACACAAGTTTGGCTTTTGTGAAAAATATTATCAGCAGCTGACTTTGAGACAAATTATCAGGCAAATGCAATCACTCAGATCAGGCGTGGCCAACGGTTGGGTTCCATTAAATCTTTGTGCAATGAGTGGATGAGTAAACTCTATTCTCCCACCAGTCCTGTTGTACGTATTCATTCAACAACAAATATTGAATGCCAATGTGATGCGTGAGTACCTTGGGGGCTCCCAGGGGAACATCCCTCCCAGTATTCATACCCTAGGTAATGACCTTGCACATTCAACCCTGGGCTTGCTCATGTGGCTTGTTTTGTCTGAGGGAACTTCAATGAGGACGATGCAAACAGAGGCTTGATAAACACTTGTGCACTGGGGCTGATGTTACCAGCATGGGGGGAGACGTGGACCAGCCTTTTTGAGGATGAAAGACCACAGGGAGAGAGCAGCTCAGTTCTCATGACCGACCCAGTGGAGCCCACCCCCGAGTTCATCCTCGAGATGAGTGAACCCAGGAGAATGGCAGCAGAATGACAGAAACCATAGCATTGTGAGATGGAGAAAATTCTTAGCATAGGTCAGTGGTCAGCAAGCCTTTCCCGGAAAAAGAGCCAGATAGTAAATATTTGAGACTTTCATACAGTTTCTCTCGTGGTGACTCAACTCTGCCATTACAGCCTGAAAGCAGCCAATGGAGATATATAAAGAAATAGATATGGCCGTCTTCCAAGAAAACTTTATTCCCAAAACCGCACGGCAAGCTGAATTTGGCCTGTGGACCAGAGTTTACTGGCCCTGTTTTAGGCTGCTAAGTTTGGGACAGTTTGTTTTGCTGCGGTAAATACCGGAAATAACCTGCCATCTTCTTCTTCTCCCAGGTGTCCTGGTTCCTGGGAACATTCCACTGCTATGACTTCATTCCTGATGACTCCCTGGGGTGGAATGCCCTCATTTCTCAGGCCTGGCCCTAGGAAAATTAGAAAGTCAGCAACGTGTGTTTTTAGCCTTCCTGTCGAAAGGTTCTAAGGGGGCTAAGAGGAAATGGTTGTAGAAGGTGCCAGGTCCTAAGTTCCAAATGAGTGGAGGAGACTCTCTTCCTGCCCTGGGACCCCCAGGCTCCACGAGGTCTGAGCAAAATGACTTCAAGCTGCATAAGAGGCAGTTGAAGGTAATGTAATGGAAGTGTCCTAGCCTGATGGTCTCGTTATGTCATTAGAAAGACCCAGCTGTCCCCTTAAAATGGTGGCTTCTGACCCACAATCCGCAGATTGATCAGAAGCCCTCAGATTTCCTGGCATTTCTACCAGAATTTCTAGAACTCTAAGTAATGGTATTCAAAAATCAGAATTATTGCATAAGGAAGGGTTAATCATCAAGGAAATCAAGAAGCTGCCCTGTTATTATTTCTGTTCTAGTTTGGCAGTATATCTGGGGATAAGAGTGCTGATTCTGGATTCAGGCTGCCCAGAAGCAAATCCTGCCTCCCACCCACTTAATGACTACATGACCTTGGGCAAATCATTTAATACTCTAAGCCCAAGTTAACTCAGTTATAAAATGGTGATAATAATAGCATTTACCTTTATGATTTTTGTGATGATTAAATGATACCATCCATGTAAAATATTTGTCACAGTGCCTCGCATATACTAAATATTCAGGAAATGGTAACTGCTTTTATAATTTTTTAAAAAAGATTTTATTTATTTCTTTGGCAGTGATCACAAATAGGCAGAGAGGTAGGCAGAGAGAGAGGGGGGGAAGCAGGCTCCCCGCCGAGCAGAAAGCCCGACTCGGGGCTCCATCCCAGGACCCTGAGATCACGACCTGAGCTGAAGGCAGAGGCTTAAGCCACTGAGCCACCCAGGGGCCCCTGCTTTTATAATTATTAACCTACTGTCAGTCAGTGCAGCAGTTTCTGAATTCAGTAGATTTTTATAGAATATTTATTTTATTTCCTCAAGTGCTCTCACCTCCCTAACTCATTTATTTGCCTTAAAAAATTGGGGACTAGGTAGCTCGGGAACAATCTCAACTTAAGGGGGAGGTAAGTGAGTTTGAGGTGTTACATATTCTTCTATTGTCCCAGTTATCTTTATTCTTGCCCAGAGAAGTGGTAAGAGACAAGTATCTTTGTCCCCATCCTTGTTCCCTATCCTCAGTTTACAGGTCTGGAAGAAAGGCAGGGGTGTGGCAAGTACAAGAAATAATTATCATTTAAGTGTTGCGGGACAATTTCCCAAGAAGCATACTGAGAAGATTTCTATGAAACAAGTCACTAGAAAGTTCTCTTTGGGTCGACAGCTGTGGGGAAGGGAAGGAAGCTGGAGCAGGTGGACAGAAGAGTTGGGATGTGAATCAGATGCAACAAAGGTCTTGGTTATCCCACCAACTGACCAGTCACTGGATGTGGGCCACCCCCAGTAAAGGCTGTGACCTGGGGCAGGGCTGTCATCTTTGGTTGAGAACAGGTTTCAGGACGGACTCAACTGTGAGTTTTCCGCTGTCACCCCTCTGTGCTGAAGATTTTGGGGTGATCTGGGTCTCCGACACATCAATGTCCACAACATATACCTTCTACTATGTGCCAGGCAGCGTGCTGTGGGCCATCGTGTCCATCACTTTATTCAAACCTCACAAAAAACATGCAGATGATACACTTCATGCCTCTTATGTCTGGAGGTTTTCAAGCTCATAGTTCATGTAATTTTTTAAAAAAGATTTTATTTACTTATTTGATAGACAGAGATCACAAGTAGGCAGAGAGACAGGCAGAGAAAAGGGGGGAAGCAGCCTCCCCACCAAGCAGAGAGCCTGATGCGGGGCTCGATCCCAGGACCCTGAGATCATGACCTGAGCTGAAGGCAGAGGCTTAACCCACTGAGCCACCCAGGCGCCCCTCATGTAATTTTTTTAATAGCTCATCAAGGTTGGAATTGTTTTGTGCATCTAGTGACAGAGAAAGTTCAGAAGAGAAAATTGGGAGAAAAGCCAAGTTAGTGCTCAGTACACGAACGCAGCTCTGTTTCATATCAGCTGGCACCCGTCCCAGTGGGCAGCACTGACCCATTTTCCAGATGAGGAACTTGATGGTGAGTGAGATTGAATGACTTTCCTCAAGTTCAGAGATAGTCGAGGGCAGACTTGGGGCTTGAACTCAGGTCTGCGGGGTGCTCTCTATCAGGTACCAGGCTGCTCTGGAGGAATGAGAAAGTCGTGTATCGGGAAAAAGGAGCAAGACCATGACACAGTGGGGAAAAGGCAGCTGAGATGCAGCACAAGTTCTCTTGAACTCTGTTAACTTCATCCCTTGCTGCTTCAAAGGTTTTCGGATGCTGCCTGACAGCGACAGTTTATGGTCCTTGAGCATTTCACTAGGGCTGCTAAGAAGGCTTTAGGAAACCACCTTTTTGTTTTGCTCCTCCCATCTCCCCCCTCTACTCCTGTATCAGCCCCTAGGACCTGGCCACGACTTTGAGGAGGTGGTGGGGAGACGCTAGAAGTCTTATACCTGGGAATATTGAAATTACTAATGAAGTCTGGTGCTTTTGGCTGTGCGGTTTGCTGCGCCGGCTTTCACTGGGAAGCCACTAGATGGCGCTCACCCTCCATTCCTGAGGCTTCCGTTGCCAGAGGGGCTTGGTCCCCTCCCTCCCTTCTTTCTTGTCCTTATTAACAGTATTAATAGCAAATAGTTATTGGGAAGTTACTGTGCGCCCAGTAAGTTACTCTGCTAAGTTCTTTACATAAATTATCTCGTTTAGTACTTACCATAACCCTTTCAAGTAGGTATTGTTATTCCTAATTGACAAACGAGGATAAGCGACTTGACTGGTAACAAGCTGGTGCTGATGGGTGGCCAGCGACTGAAATCAGGTTGTCTGACTTAGAGCTCTGACCTCTATCTCCTACTAGCTCCCCGGTCATTATATAATAAAGACAACCGAGTATTTACGGTGTGCCACAGTGTGCTACGTGGTTTGTAAAAAGTCCACTTTATTTAAAACTCAAAATTTTCTGTCTCTTTCTCTCTCTCTCCTTCTCACACACACAGACACAAAAGTATGTGAGGTGATAGATGTGTTAATGAACTTGTTGGGGACAATCCTTTCACAATATGGATGTGTACAAATGATCCCATCATATGCTTTAAATATCTCGTCAATTACAACCCAGATTAAAAGAATTCCATAGGACCCTGTGAGAAGAGTACTACCATTCTCCCTCATTTAAAACCCAAGACAACGAAAGACAAAATCATGATTTCACTTATATGTGAAATCTAAAAAGTGAAGCTCATAGATACGGGTAACAGATTGGTGATTGTCAGAGGCAGGGGGTAGAAAGTGGGAGAAATAGAGGAAGAGGGTCAGAAGATATGAAATTCCAGCTACGAAATAAATAAGTCCCAGGGATGTAATGTACATACAGCATGGTGACTACAGTTAATAATACAGTATTGCATATTGGAAGTTGCTAAGAGAGTGGATCTTAAATGTTCTCATTACAAGAAAAAAAAATTTGTAACCATGTATGTGACAATGTGAAGTAGACTTATTATGGTGATTATTTCTCAATATATACAAATAGATATGCCTTTTTTATTTTTTTAATTTTTTAAAAAAAGATTTTATTTATTTATTTGACACAGAGAGAGAGAGAGATCACAAGTAGGCAGAGAGAGAGGGGGAAGCAGGCTCCTCGCTGAGCAGAGAGCCTGATGCAGGGCCTGATCCCAGATCCCGGGATCACGACCCGAGCCGAAGGCAGAGGCCCAACCCACTGAGTCACCCAGGTACCCCTTATTTTTAAATTTTATTTATTTATTTATTTATTTTGGAGAGAGAGAATGTGCAAGCCCTGATGGCAAAGGAGGGGCAGAGGGAGAGGAAGGGAGAGAGAGAATCCCCAAGCAGACTCTCTGCTGAGTGGGGAATTGCTGGGCTTGAACTCAGGACCCTGAGATCATGACCTGAGCCAAAATCAAGAATTGGACACTTAACAGACTGAGCCACCCAGGTGTCCCACATATATATACACTTTTATTGAAGTATACTTGACACACGAGTTTATATTAGTTTCAGGTGTACAACACAGTGATTTGACAAGTCTATATGTCATGCTATGCAGTTACCATCTGTCACCATACAGTGCTGTTATAATACCATTGACTATTAAGTATTGATTTATTACATTGTACACCTGTAACTGATATAATGTTATATATCAATTACACCATATTAAAAACATTAAAAGAAAAGTGAGAAGATTGGGGGATAGAAAGGCCATCTAACTGCCGAGTTATAGCTAATCATTGAAGGGACCCAGATTAGAATTCAGATTTCCCGGGCTGTGAATCCCAAGAAGGTCTACCCTCTGAGGGATCACAAAAAATGAGAATATTAGAGGACTTGGATTCTGGAGTCACCCCAAGATTCTCTCTGGATGTACCTTCTATCTCTTCTCAGTGGGCTTACTCTACTGGGAGGCAGCCCAGGCTTTGAGTCAAATTTAGGTTCAAATCTTGGCTCCACTGTTTTCTGGCTCTGTGTGACTTCTCTGCCTTTTTTGCTGCCTTGGTTGTCAACATGCAGAAATTATGGCCCCAGTACTGTTGTGTTACTGTGAGCTCACAGGCCAGGCAGGAAAAGGGCACTCAAGAGATGGTGTCTCCTCCTCTCTCTCAGAGTCTCCATGGCTGAAGGAGGCCCAGGAGGAGCACTGGGCACCACTTTTCTTAAGTGGGTCAGGGGCCATTTAAGGTTGATGCCACCTTTTCTGGAGATACTGATAGAAGCAATCTCCATGTTTCTCTCCTTTTCTAGTCCAGCATCTGCCAATAGAACTTTTTGCAATGATGGAAATGTTCTGTAACTGTATTGTCCAATATGGTAGCCAAGAGTCACTTGCAGCTTTGGAGTACTTGAAATATGGTTTATGAGACTGAGGAACTAAATTTTAAATTTTACTTGATTTTAATTACTTTAAATTGAAGTAGCCAATGTAGTTATTGACTACTTTATTAGAGAGCAGATCTCTAGATGGTTCAGTGTTCACTGCTGCCTCCTCAGAGCCTGGATAGCTTGTGCCCTTGGAAAGGGCTGGATAAATATGTTTCGAATGAATGAATGCACCAGTAGGCTTATGCATGTAGGAAGCCTTGGGGTCTGTGCTAGCCAGAGGTGTGGTGGAGAAAGGAGAAGAGGAGACAATCAGATTTGTAGACATCATCTAAGAGAGGAAATCAGTTTGAAACAAAAGACCATGGACTATGTCTGGGGTAATGTAGCAAGTTAAGGAACACTTGTCACCACCCCAGTTTGTTGTATTTTATTTTCCCTTCAAGTGGTTAGGATCAACTCTTAAAGTGGGAAGGAAATTGGGCTTGATGACAAGGACCCCAAGAAAGGTAGGAGCTGGAAAGACTTATCACTCATTACACAAGCAAGAGGGAGAGAGAGACAGAGAAAGTGCCCAGGAGGTAGACCAGAAGGCAGGAAGATGGCAGGGCTCTTGGGTTTGTGTCAGAGGGAAGGGAACAAAGATGTTACCCTAGGAAGTTAACAGTCTGTAGGCTCAGTTAGGCCACCAGGTGTAAACTCAGTTATATTCATAATCTCTACTTTTGAGTTAAAATCAGAGATCTGAGAAGAATACTGGCTCTTTCCATTTTCCTATGGTGTCTCTCTTGCCTCTTTCCTGTGGACCTAATGTAAATTTTTCATCATTGTCATCATCATCATTATCATGATTCATTGAGCATATACTGAATGAATGAATTACATCATTTAATCCTTCAACAGAACTCTGAGGGAGATGACCTTAGGTCACATTTCTGAGCATTTATTATGTACCAAATAGTCTAGCTCTTTAAATATTCATAACCTCCTCTCTCTCCATGGGTAGGTGCAATCATCACCACCACCATCATCATCATCACTCAATTTACAAATGGGGATGCTGTGAATAGATGGGTTGAATAACTTGCCCAAGATTATATAGCTAGTAAGCTATATAATGGCCTAGAAATTGCATAGTACTGTCAGGTTCTCAGAGTTACCATATATGTGTTGACTCTTAATCTTCATAGTAACCCTATGAGATGCAGAGTGTAATTATCAGACCCATTTTATAGATGAGGAAACCGAGGTTTAACAAGGTTAGGTAGCATGTCCCCAATTATACAGGTAGTTAGGACTGGAGCCAGGATTTGAACCCACGATTTGAACTCAAAAACCACTAGGGTGGAAATACTGGGTTGAAGAGTGTCCTCCCATTCATGCCCTTCCCAGAACCCCAGAATGTGATCTTATTTGGAAATAGAGTTGTTACAGATGTAATTGGTCAAGATGAGGTTATAGTGGAGTAGGGTGGGCCCTTCATGCAGTGTGACTGCTGTCCTTTTATGTAAGAAGAGGAGAAGAGACACACAGATGCACAGGGATATATGTGAAGGTGGAGGCAGACATCTGGGTGACAGATCTGCGAGCGAAGGGATGGCAACGGTTGCCGGGAGAAGGCGGCTGGCCTACAGGTTTCAGAGGGATCATGGCCTTGCTGATGCCTTGATTTCAGACCTCTAGGCTCCAGAACCAGGCAAGAGCAGCTCATCAGCACAAAGAAGCCTAAACCTTTCAGTCTTCCCAAGAGCTAAGGTTGAGGACATATCTTGTGGATGGCGGGGGAAGAGGCAAGCGAATAGAAGAGGCAGCCCGACTGCCTCCTTCAATGATTTCATCTTTCTCACACAAGCAGGAAGGCTGACGGCTGCTTGGCTCTGCGCCTGCCCTTAACACACCTGTTCAAGGTTCATGCTCTGGAGGCAGATAGACCCAGATTGACACCAGGCTCCTACTCTAACCTGGTGACTTTAAACAAATTCCTCAATGTCTCCAAGCCTCAGTTTCCCCCTCTGCAGATGATGATGACAATACTCTTTAACTTGAGAGCTGCTGTGAGGATTAAGTGAGATGCTACAAAGAATGCCCCTGGATGCCCATATTAAGCCCTCACTGAATTACGGTTGTTTTTCTTCTGGGAGCTGACAGAGAGACGGAGGAAAGACAGGGCCTCCGGGCTACATGGTTTATGTTCCGGAGCTGGACTTAGTGATCAGAGGGTTGAGCCTACAGTCTCCAAGGTCTTTTGCAGTTCCACAATCCACCCCTCTTTTTGGCCCTTTGCAGATTTAAGAGCTGTAATCAAGGAAGGATTTTGCTGTACTATTTTCTTCCCTAATCCAGTAGGTGGCAATAAGGCTCCACCATTGTTCTTCAACCAGCGTTTTCTCTTTGGCCCTTGTTCAGGCTGTGCTGTGGAAGGGGCCACTGGGAAGGGTTGAAACAATTCAGACTGAGAGGCCTCCTTAGGGAAACATGTCCCCCTCAGGGCACAAACAGGCCTTCATCTCCATCCCAGAGGGACTTCCCTAGAGCTTTCCTGGAGATTTTTATGCCCAACACAGCAACCACAGATACAAAATTTATATTTGTAACAAGAGACCTTCTATTTTGTTACCAGAAAGAGGGTAAATTATCTTCCAGCGGACTCCCCCAGTCCTAATGGTTAAGAAGTAAACCCCACCTTACCCGCAAGGCATCTAAATGTCTCCGTGAATATTGGCTTCACAGCTGGGGGCAGCACCTGGGAGTTTTCTTAGAAATGCAGAATGTCAGGCCTCATCCCAGACCTGTCCAAGCAGAATCTGCATTTTAACAAGCAACCAAGGTGACTCACGTACTTGTACTCAAGTTTGGGAAGTTCGGGCTTACAGGATCTCCGAAGAAAAGGATTCCTCCTGCCAGGCCGTAATTAGTTCTCTTTAACTCAGCCCAGAATAAATAATTAGCTAGCATTGTCATCAGGTGTCATATCTACAAGGGGTGTTTTTACTCCCAGACTCTATATAGTCGTCTTTTGGGAGTAAAAACACCCTTTGTAGATATGACACCTGATGCTATATATATATATATATATATGTATGTATATATGTATATATGTGTGTGTGTATGTATGTATATATACATACATACATACATACATATAATCCTATTTGATGGCTGTACTTCTCGAAACAATAGCTCAGCTTAACACCATTTATAGCTGAGGAGAGGAGCCTTGGAGGGCTGGGTGAATCCAAGAGTAGAACTGAGGTGTGATGAGCGCAGGGTAAGCAGTCGAGTCTGATCTGTGGTTTCGCTTTGCCCACGTTCCCGCCGGGGCGGTCAAACCGCAGTCTAGAGCACCTGGTCTTCCTTCTGCCCAATCCGCAGAGAGCTAACGGAAGCGCCACGCTGCGTCATGACGTCACAACGCTGCGTCCCTCCCCTCATTCCCTCTCATCACGTAGGCATCTTGTCATCTCCTATCATCGCAGGAAGGGTGAGTACAGTGCAGTAAGATATTCGGAGACAGTATTCCCATAAATTTTATGACAGTATAGTTGGCCCTTGAACAACACGAGTTTCAACTGCACGGGTCCACTTGCGTGCAGATTTTTTTTTTTTTTTTTTTTTGGTAAGTCCGATCCTGCAAATGTATTTTTCTCTTCCTTATCATTTTCTTACCATTTTCTCTTCTCTAGCTCACTTTACTGTAAGACTACAGTATAGCATACAGATAACAAACAGCAGATGTGCTGAACGACTGTTTGTGCTATCGGTAAGGCTTCTGGTCAGCAGTAGGCTATTACTAGTGAAGTTATATGTGCATTTTCAACTGCACAGGGGGTTGGTACCCCTACCCCCCCCCCACCCCCCACACACTTTGTTCAAGAGCTAACTGTATATTGTTATAACTGTCCTTTATAAAAATTAGTCTTTGTTGTTAATCTATTACTGTGCCTAATTTATAAAACAAAAGTTACCTAGGTAGGTAGGTATGTATGTATATCATAGGTATATTGTAGGAAAAAACACAGTATACATAGGGTTTGTGACTATCTGTGGTTTCAGGCATTCACTGAGGGTCTTGGAATGTATCTTCGGTGGATAAGAGGGGACTACTCTAATAGAAATAAGAGCTGGGGGCACTTGGGTGGCTCAGTGGGTTAAGCCTCTGCCTTCAGTTCAGGTCATGGTCTCAGGGTCCTGGGATCAAGCCCCACATCAGGCTCACTGCTCAGCGGGGAGCCTGCTCCCCCCTCTCTCTCTGCCTGCCTTTCTGCTTACTTGTGATTTCACTGTCAAATTAAAAAAAAATAAAAATAAGAGTTGACACTCTGTCCTCACTATGTACCAGGTCGTATGCTATGTTACATGTATTATTTCATATAATCCTCCTTACAATTCTAAGGAGAGGGTACTATTGCCACCATTTCACAAAGGAGCAAAGGGAAGAGTGGAGAGGTCAATACACTGGTCCAAGGTCATGCCACTGCTAAATGTGTGACTGATCTAGAATTATAACTCAAGCCAGTAGGACTCCAAGCCTGAGAGCTTAACCACTACAGCTTAAGTTCTCCCTGAGGGTTGTATGAATTTCTGGTATGTATGCCATTTTAAAACATTTGCCTGTAATTATAATATACTTTTGAGTAAATCATTTTTAAGCTTAAATTAATAATTATTAATAATTCAGGAACATTTCTTCCCCAGTGTTTAGTCTCTTCTCTTGGTATCTCTATTAATTTCCTGTGGTGGCCATAGGTGCCACAAACTAGATGGTTTAAAACAATAGAAACTTGTTTTCTCCCAGTTCTGGAGGCTAGAAGTAGAAAATCGAGGCATCAGCAGGGCTCTGCTCCCTCTGAAACCTGTAGGGAAGAATCCTTCTTCACTTTTTTTCGCTTCTGGTGGTTTGCTGGTAATCCTTGACGTTCCTCAGTTTATAGCTGCACATTTCCAATGTCTGCTTCTGTCTTCACCAAGCATTCTGTCCACATGTGTCTGTGTTTTCTCTTCTTATAAAGGCACGGGTCATAAATAAAGGATATTTATTGGATAAAGGGCCCACCCTACTCTAGTATGACTTCATCTTAACTAATTACATCTGCAATGATCCTCTATCCATATAAGGTTACATTCTAAGGCACTGGGGTTAGGACTTCAACATCTTTTTTTGGGAGAGTGGAACACAATTTAACCTGTAAGAGCATCTCCTAAGGCATGTGGGTTCCAGAACCAAAGTGCCAGGGTTCCAATCCTGGCTCTGTCACATAAGCTGGGTGACTTAGAGCAAATCAGTTAGACTGAGCCTCACTTTTCTTCTCTGTCATGCAGGAGACTCTCAGGGGAATGTGTCATTATATGTGTCATTAATACATCCTCAGCACCCACCTAGAATGATGTTGTAGTAGAAACACTGGTGTCCCTCCCAGGTCCCTCTTTACCAGCTGGTGCCCCCATTCCCATCCATTGTTAACAGCTTACCCCAGTGGCCTTCTATGGAGACTGATCCTCAGCTACAGGACCGCCTTGTTGGAGATGCCTGGGATGTTGATCTCTCCTGCCTGGTTCACTGACCAAGGCTATGCTTCATCTCAGACTTTATCTCGGCTGTTTCCTAATGTTTACTACCTTATCGGTACTTCCTGAGAGCATGGCCTTAAAGCATTATATGCATCTGAAGCCCCGCCCCATGTTCTGCTTCTCAGGGACTCTATTTGACATGAGTGCCCAGGATGAACACTTCGGATTGATGTTGTTAATCATTTTCAAGGAGCCAGGAATTTACCTCCCAGTCTTCCTGCATTTTCTGTGACTTGGTACTGCCATTAGGTCTTATTTTTCCTACCATTAATCTTGTAATGTCAAGAATGGTCACGTTTTTCCCATACACACTGACTGGTTCCTGGGTTGAGCTGCTCAGGGGAACCAACTCCTTCGCTGCTGCTGGCCACCTCTCTGAGTGTGTGCAGACCCTGAAATCTTCAACCTGCCTCCACTCCGGACTGCCACACTCTCTTCCTTGGTTCACAGTGTCTATTTCTGAGAAATGAGCCCATTTATAACAGGATCGGGGATTAGTAACTGTTTTTGTGTCAGCCTGGCACAGTTCTACCTGTCTGTCCCCCAGTCGTGGACACCTTAGCCCCATCCCTATTACTGTCATCATAATAGCTATACGTGGTGAGAGACTAAGGCATGGCAGGTGTGACAGACCGTATGTAGTCTATATAATAACATGGAAATTACTTTTATCCCTTGAAAACTCTTTGAAAGGGAGAGTGACATCCTCATTTTCCTAACAAAGTGCAGATGGTCAGAGATTACATCACTTACTTGTGGTCACGCACTGGTTAAGTCAGTCTCTCAACCAGGATGATCTGTTGGGGACACAGTGTAACTCTCAAGTTCCTTGTTGAAAGCACATTCTCTAAAGCACTGAAACCACAAGCCACTGATTTTCTCCCTGTGAGTAGCACTTTTAATAGCTGGGGTCCTATTCCCTGCCTAGCAAGATGAATTGATATCTTAACTCCTTGAATTGTTCTTTTCCTTTTTTCTCCAGTCTGAGCTTAAAGTTTTTTCCTAAGTTTTTACTTCTATCTGCCATCTGATGCTGCTTTGGGCTTCTGCCCCAGCATCCCTGTTCCAATGCCATTCTTCAAACCACAGGCATATTCATGCATATTATTCACCCATTTCCTTTTGTCCCCAAGATTTCATCTTCCCCAGCATTCCATTTATATCTCTCCAGTTCCAATTAATCACAAAATTTGCATTTCAGACCCACATTTAAATCAAGGCATATGTAATCTTCTTCTTTTTTTTTTTTAAATGTTATGTTAGTCACTATACAGTACATCATTAGTTTCTGATGTAGTTAGTGTTCCATGACTCATTGTTTGTGTGTAACACCCAGTGCTCTATGCATTATGTGCCCTACTTAATACCCATCACTGGGCTAAATTACCCTCCCCTCAAACCCTTAGTTTGTTTCCTGGAGTCCATAGTCTCTCTTGGTTCATCACCCCCTCTGATTCCCGCCCCCCCTTCATTTTTCCCTTCCTTCTCCTAATGTCCTCTATGCTATTCCTTATGTTCCACAAATAAGTGAAACCCTATGATAATTGACTCTCTCTGCCTGACTTATTTCACTTAGCATAATCTCTTCCAGTTCCATCCATGTTGATGTGAATGGTGGGTATTAATCCTTTCTGATGGCTGAGTAATATTCCATTGTATATATGAACCACATCTTTATCCATTCATCTGTTGAAGGGCATCTCAGCTCTTTCCACAGTTTGGCTATTGTGGACATTGCTGCTATGAATATTGGGGTGTATGCAGCCCTTCTTCTCACTGTATCTGTGTCTTTGGGGTAAATACCCAGTAGTGCAATTGCTGGGTCATAGGGTAGCTCTATTTTTTACTTTTTAAGGAAGTTCCACACTGTTTTCCGAAGTGGCTTTACCAGCTTGCATTCCCCCTAACAGTGTAAGAGGGTTCCCCTTTCTCCACAGCCACTCCAGTGTTTGTTGTTTCTTGCCTTGTCAATTTTTGCCATTCTAACTGGTTTAAGTTGGTATCTCAGTGTGGTTTTGATTTGAATTTCTCTGGTGGCTAATGATGTTGAACATTTTTTTTTTTTTTCATGTGTCTGTTAGCCGTTTGTATGTCTTCTTTGGAGACGTGTCCATGCCTTCTTTTTGACTGGATTATTTGTTTTTTGGGTGTTGAGTTTGAGAAGTTCTTTATAGATCTTGGATATCAGCCCTTTACCTGTAGTGTCATTTGTAAATATATTCTCCCATTCTGTGGGTTAAGGCATATGTAATTCTTTTTTTTTTTTTTAATTTTTTTTTTAAGATTTTATTTATTTATTTGACAGAGAGAGAGATCACAAGTAGGCAGAGAGACAGGCAGAGAAAGAGGGGGAAGCAGGCTCCCTGCCGAGCAGAGAGCCCGATGCGGGGCTTGATCCCAGGACCCTGAGATCATGACCTGAGCGGAAGGCAGAGGCTTTAACCCACTGAGCCACCCAGGCGCCCCAAGGCATATGTAATTCTTAACTTGCCATAGACTTTGAGAAGGGACTATACCGGTCATGTCATTTATCATATTTACCTATAACGATGCCTTGGGAAGATTTCATTGATTAAGCTCTGAAACAAAGCCTCCTTCTTTCTTCCTGGTAGCCCAGCCATTCATTAGAATTAGATTATTTTGAAATCATCACTTTGTAGAAATCTGTGGCAGATTTCTGAGTTAAGATTTCTGAGATTAAGAAATCGTGGGGGTCCCATGAAATTACATAGAGAAAGCTTTCCACGTGAAAAAATCCACTAGAGAACTCACCACTTACAACAGTTTCCAGTCAGACATCCTTCCCTGATCAGCTCTAGCCTCTGTCCCCTTATATTTGTGGGTGGCTGTCAGGCTCTTGATGATTTATGAAGGGTAAACATCTGATACCTGCAATTCAATGTAAATCAATTGCAAAGTGAAACTGGGAATACTGCAAAGGGTGTAGGATTTCACAAAGTCAATGGAATTGGTGTTGGAAGGCTGTCTGAATCACATGTGTGCTGTTTGGCAAAAAGGATTGGGAAGAATGCTTAAAAATTGAAGCAGTCGACGATGATAAGGATGCCTGAGCTCCTTTAAGAGACAATGCTTAGAATATCAAATGCTTAAGAGAGTCCCTTGGGAAAACTGAGGAACACTTTATATTTTCCAAAAATGTCTCTCTTTGCTCCTGCTGTGCAAGTGAAATATGAAATCAAGAATATACTGTTGTGCAGTCATACAATTTGTGGAAAAATTATGCAAATGGAATCAATACATGATTTATTCTTTGTTATGGAATAATAATGACCTGAATTTTGTTAAACATAGGCAAAAATAAATCAATTTTTACAACTTTCAACTTAAAAAAATCTTTTAGGAAAGACTTTTATTTATTTATTTGACAGAGGGAGAGACAGTGAGAGAGGGAACACAAGCAGGGAGAGGGGGAGAGGGAGAAGCAGGCTTCCCACCGAGCAGAGAGCCTGGACACGGGGCTCGATCCCAGGACCCTGGGATCATGACCTGAGCCGAAGGCAGATGCTTAATGACTGAGCCACCCAGGTGCCCCACAACTTTCAATTTTTTTTTAAAGATTTTATTTATTTATTTGAGACAGATAATGAGAGAGGGAGAGAGAGAGCATGAGAGGGAGGAGGGTCAGAGGGAGAAGCAGACTCCCCACTGAGTGGGGAACCTGATGTGGGACTCGATCCTGGGACTCCAGGATAATGATCTGAGCTGAAGGAAGTTGCTTAACTGACTGAGCCACCAGGCATCCCACAACTTTTAATTTTTAACAGAGAGCTCCTAACAGAGCTGTTTTTTCGCTATTTACTATGACATTTTGCTCTTATTTTATACAAGTAGCTTCATTCTATGGAGCTCAAGGTCAGTTACCCTTGGAGATCAGAGAACTTGCCCTCTTAGAGCTTATGGTCTTATGGGGAGGCTTTCCTAACACACTGGGGACCAGACAGTGATGAGTGAGAGGATCCCCTTGGCCAGGTTGCAAATACAATTTAACTGTAGGAAGGAGAAGAGAAAGGCGGGAGAAGGTGTCTTCTGCTTTGCCAGATCTTTAGCCTGGCTCTGGCCTGGCTTTCTTTGGCTTCCAAAATGACTCTCTGCTACTACACCAACCTTTCGGCCCCGCTGCTGTCAGTAGCGTGTTGACAAGGCTCCTTTGTCGGCTTCCTGAGGGAGCTCATGAAAAGCGCGTTGGGAATTCAGCAAAACACCGGGGCTCTAACTGCTCCTGAATGAGACAGAATTAGAAAATGGTTTCAAATTGAAAACTTAATTTTCAATTAGTGTACATTCAGGCTGGAGTGGGAGGGATTAAGGGATGGCAGCTTGTTTGGTTAACATGCTTTTCAGAAGACTTGCTTGCAAGCTATTAGTTAGCTTCCTCCTGCCTCCTCCCCCCACCCCCAAGTGCTCCTTGCTCTGTGATTTGGCAGCGGCGGCTCAGGGACCCGCGGCGTGCTCAGTCCCGGACTAACTCAGATGCAGATGGCAGCAGCCGCAGCCACAGGAAGTGGGATGCAGCCTGTCACCTCTGAGACTGGTTAGTGTGTGTCATCCTCGCTGTGGACCTTGCGAGGCCACAGGTGAGCTTGTCATCTCTAAAGATGCATGCCCTCTGATGACTTTAAAAAACACATTCAGGAAACAAAAATTCCCCCCCCCCCCAACATATTTTATCGTAGTTTGAGGCTCTCCACTGGGCAGACATACTCAGTATAACTTGAACATTTGGGATTTGTGGTAAAGAGTGGAGCTGAAGGTGGTTGAAGGGATGATGTTGGATGTAGGAGATGGAAGGGTCTGCCCACCGGGGATGTGGATGGCTTTATTTGTCCCCTAGTGTCTTCCTTCCTGTCTTTAGTTGGAGTTCCCATCTCTTCCCTCCCTGCCCCCCTTTTCCCATTCAGAAATACTTTCCGGGTTTAGAGTGTTCTGGCAACCACAGCGGGTTCCCCATGGTTAGCCCTGTTTTCTCCCAACATTTTGCCACCTGTGGTGAGTTTCCTGGGGAGTCAGGGTCTCCAAAGTGCTGCCTCAGTTCACACGTGAGCACTTCAGCACAGTGTGTTTACAAGCACTGGAACTGGAAATCATTAATTCAGTCAGCAGAGCAGTAACTTCATTAGGAACTTCCTTCTGTCATTAGGAGGCTCGAGAAAGTGGGCTACAGTGACTAAACACACCATCCCAGATGCGCCAGGCAGGGCTGCTAGCTGCATGACAGGTGCTTTTCATCTGTTCGTCTAACTTCCAACTCTTCTCCGATATGGCAGAGCAGGCAGCGAAGGGTGGAAGGAAGCGTCTTGTCCTTATAGCAGACGTGGCCGCTGGCTCCACAGATCTGTCACTAGGTAGGGTTTTCTGACTTCTTCTCTGACCTTGGCTCAGTTCCTGGTGACATCTGCTCCCTGCAGATTGGCCTGAACAGATTCCACGTGCCTTTACTTAAGGCTCTCTCAGTGAGTGCAACCCCAGGGTAATTCCTGCAACCCTTTCTCAAATGGACAGGTGTCTTCAGTCACCTTTGGTACCAGCTTCCCCAAGGTCAAACTGCTCTCCGGAGAAATGATCACTGCTTCTTTCTTTAATCTTATCATGCCACTGTTTCTTTCATTAGTCTTATCATGCCGACGAGCAGCTATTGTCAGTCCTCTTTCCCTACCGTCCAAGCTGTAGCCTTCCAGCCCGGTTCCAGAAAGTGCTGGATTTCACCGAAGATAGGATGAGAGGGAGACATGTAGTGGCCCAAATGATAACACCAGCTTCTAGATTAACAAATTTTATTTATTTATTTATTTATTTATTTATTTGACAGATAGAAAGAGAGAGAGAGAGAGCTCACAAGTAGGCAGAGAGGTAGGCAGAGAGAGAGAGGGGGGAAAGCAGGCTCCCCGCTGAGCAGAGAGCCCAGTGCGGGGCTCAATCCCAGGACCTTGAGATCATGACCTGAGCAGAAGGCAGAGGCTTAACCCACTGAGCCACCCAGGCGCCCTGGGAAGGAGAAATTTTGAAAAACAACTTCTGCTAGACAAACGCCAGTCAATCCTGACAGCTTAGATGTAATTAACTTAGAGAAACAAAACAGAAAACTCAGATTTTGGGGTTTGGATGGGGCTTTGAAGTCTTGTAATCCAACCCTCTTGTTTTGTAAGCAGGCACCTCTGACTTAAAAAGGCTAAAGGGCCAGCCCAAGTGACTAGGGAATGGTAGAGAAAGGTCTCTAAAGCCTGTGACTCTTCCTATCTTGTTTTATTCACTAAATCACACAGCCTGTCTCATCTTTCCCTTTGTGAAAGCAGTTGAGAAGGTTTTTTGTTTGTTTGTTTGTTTGTTTTTAAAGACTTTATTTATTTATTTGACAGAGAGAGAGATCACAAGTAGGCAGAGGCAGGCAGAAAGAGAGGGGGAAGCAGGCTCCCTGCTAAGCAGAGAGCCCGATGCAGGGCTCGATCCCAGAACCCTGAGACCATGACCTGAGTGGAAGGCAGAGGATTAACCCACTGAGCCGCCCAGGTGCCCTGAGAAGGTTTTTGGTGAAAGTGCCAAAAAGTTCACTGACTTATGATTTTTCAAGATACCGATATGCTTTTTCCCAGGACTTAGGGGTATGTCCGTCAGAACTCTTTTGGGTGCAAGAGACAGAAATACAACCTGTCAGAAAGGAGAGGTCAGTAGCCCACGGAATCGAAGGGAGGTTGGTTGACCAGATTGTGGAAATCTGGGACAGGGGAAGGACTAGAACATCACTAGCCCTTTCATTGTTTGTTTTGGCGACTCCTGCATTCTTTCCTGGAGACTGCTTCTTTGTCCTCTTTTTTTTCTCCCCTACATGGAGGGAAACCATTGTTATTAATAGCTCTGTGTTGTGTCTTACAGCTCTTACCATTGGAGAGGATGTAATCACAGAATCTCTGACCTCTCAATTTTTGGAAAGTGTCTGTTTGGTTGGCGGGAGGTGATAGGAGACTCAGGTGGCCTTCCCTGAGCCAATCAGTTGTACTGATTGTTGTACTTGCCAAGTGGATAAGGTACTATTATTGGCTGTGCTTGGGTCAGGGCCTCACCTAGGACCAAATATTAGTGCTCATGGGGTTGGGATCTGTACAAATGTGGCCACTCCCATATAAACCTCATGGTTGGAGTTTGATGTGGGGAGGGTAGGCAGGGAATGACATTTCCACCAGGAAGCAGGGGCCGGGTAGACAAAATGACAGTAATCTTACCATCAGGGCTAAGCCTGTCTCTTCTCATTGAATGAACCGCATTTCACATGGATCCTCTCCTCAGTGTCGACTCTGAGATGACATAAGGCAAATTTCTGTTTTTCCAGTATTTCCCATCACCTTACCAAATACAAGACAATAGAAATTGACAAAGATATATGGCACCAAAAAAAAAAAAATTCCAGTGGAAAGCATCTCATTGGACAGGTCAAATTTGAAAAGGAGAAGTATAAATGTGTGCCCTGCTCAGCCTAATGCATCCAGTCCTTGCACTTAAAAATAACAATATATTCTTTACTGTTGAGTTTGTTCATCATTTGTGCCCATTCCACCCAGTTATGATTGTGAGCTCTCCCATCAGTCTATCCTAGAGGACTCAGAGGTCTCAAAGTGATACTAACACCTTTACAACACTGGTGGGATTTTAGAAAGCTCCTTTTTTCTTCTTTTCATAACAACTGCTGGAGTACAGTGTGTTTCATAAAGTGAATATGAGTTACTGTTACTGTGAAACTCTGAACTTTCCATTCCTTCCCCAGGTTTACATTTGTAGCTTTCCTGATGCAAGGGGATATTCTTCTGATTCCAGTGATTATTTTATCCCCTTTATTAAAGGATGTACAATTAGATCAGCAGTCAATAGAATAATAATCATAATAACATCAATACTTATTGAGTGCTTATAAGGTGCCAGCCGCTGTTATTTTTACATGTTTTAACACATGTGATCCTCAAAACAACCCCAGGCGTTTAGTACAATTAATATTCCTCCTTTGTAGGTGGAGATAATATAGTAGCACAGATTAGTTAAGTCACTCGCCTGTGGTCACACAGCTAGAAATTGGCAGAGTTGGGATTTGAACCCAGGCCATCTGGATTTGTAGTACATACATTAAAGCATCATGCTATTCCATTTCTTATTAACATATAATGTATTATCATGCTATTCCATTTCTTAAGTGGCCAGACACTATTATGGGATTTAAGGAGTTTTGGAAAAAATTTGTTCTACTTCCTCAAATACTTTACCTACCTGTTGAATAAATGACTGATCCATTTAGTTTAAGGTATCTATTTTACCATAAAAAGTAGAAATAATCCTGGAACAATATCCTATTAATTTTGATTTAGTAAATTACCCTCAAATTCAACAAATATTTCTTAAGTGTCTGTTGCATGCTCTAGCTTATTCAGTTGATACAGGAGTACTGTGAAGTGGTGGTGTAGTCTCCATTTTACACGTGAGGAAACTAAGACTTAGCTAGGGTATGTGATTGTCAGAGTCACAGGGAAATAGGTGGGTGAGCCAGGATTTGAACCAGGCCTGCCTCACGATGGAAGAGCTTAGTGCTCGCTGTCATACCTGTTAATGAAACAAATCTGTGAGATGTTTGCCAGCTGGCAGAGCAGATTTTAATAGAGAAGGAAGGTGGAAGGTGTATGACATTGCCTCCTTGCAGGAGAAGAGGTGGGATCCCTTGAAGGGTCTAAGGGGACTGGTGTAGGAAGAAACCACAGGGCAGATGTGATAAGCTATCCTAGAGAGTACCAGTTCTCTCCGTTCGCTGCCTGGAGAGAAGGGAAACATTTACTTAGCTCACATTTTTGGAAGGCTCTGGCAATTAGAGTGTTAATATTCTGTGTAGTCACAATTATGCTGTAACTACCAATTATGGGAAAACTCATCATTTTACTGTAATGTAATTACATTAAATAGCACCAGTCATGTCAGTGCAAAGACTGGGGCAGCCTCTAATTATCCCCTGCGCCCAGACACCTCAGCCTGGATCAGGAATAATTGGTGTAACGCAGTTTTGCCTTTCAGGGCTGGCCTCAGTTTTCCTCAGAAAAGCTTTTTTTGTCTTCTGATCCTCCCCCGTGTGTGTGTGGGGGGGTGTGTGTGTGCATGAGAGTGTGTGTGATATTCGGCTGTGTTTATGATCTGGAAGCAGATGAGATGCTAACATGCCCAATTTAGGTGTGACTTAGTATTTTCCTCAATGAGAAAGGATTGGGGAGGAAGTTTCTTTTACAGGTTGTGAGCCCCCCTGAGGGCCAGGACTGTCTTCATTTTTCTCTCACCATTGCAGGGGACCTGGAGAATGAGAATAGTTAACACGTCCTGAGTGTCTCCCTTATGCCAGGGACTGTGCTAAGCACTTTACATTCTTTTACTTTACATTACATTTAATTCTCCAAACAGCACTATAAAGGAGATATTAAAATCCCCATTTAATAGAAGAGGAAACTAAGGATGAGAGATGAAGCAATTTGCCCAAAGCCGACGAACTAACAAGTAGTAGAGCCCAGCTTCATTCTTTGGCCAATGCTGGTGCTCTTTCCATGCCTTCCAGAAGGTGGCTGATAAATATTGATGGGATGCAGTTGGAGCTAGGCTACACGTATTTGCATGTGAGGGCGGTCCTTTGCTTTCTGGTCTATTTCATCAACTTTTTCAGAACTAGATCTCTAGTTTGGTTAATTTCTAAAAACTCCTCTTTTCTTTCCTACATGATAAGCCGCATCCAGTTCTTTTCAGTATTTGGAAAGGGCCTTCTGATTGTGTGTATGTGTCATGTACACATTTTAAAGACCAAGCAATTGTGAAGTTGACCTGAATTAATATCCTCAGGGAAGACCGAGGTCTTGGAAGGAAAAGCCAAACTACTGTGAGGCGAAGAGACCCAAATGTATGATAACGCTAAAAATGGTCTTATTTTTAAAATTCCTTTGGTATTTGGATTTGGCAGTGATCTGATCTAAAATTTAGGGGAGCGCAACAGCTGTTTTGATTTGTATTCACTTATAAAAAGAATGATGTGGAGGTCCCCGTGGGTTTTCAAGTTGTAATAGCTGGGATCACTTTGTTGTATTGTGCAGACACATAGTGTTTTGGTCATCTTTGATCGATTTCTTCTCACCCTAAAGGCAGCAGAGGCAAGAATAGGCACCCCCATTTCAGAGATGGAGACACTGGCATGGGCTGGGTCGGGGTGAGGGGGATGATGAAAAACCAGATTTACCTTGGGAGGGCATCCGCACGGGTCACTGGTGTGAACTGAGGTCCTGAGAACCCAGCTGATGGATTTTAGTTCACCTTTAAACAGAAACAGAATTTATTATAGCGGAGGTCGGCAGCTGACCTGTACCGGCTGTGGGGTTTGGCATTTCCTTCTGACAGATGGGCCTCACCTTTCCAAATGAATTTTCTTTGCTTATGGTAAGTCTCCTCAGAGAGGCTTTTATTGGTCTCTAAAATCAGAGAAATTTGGCTTTTCTGTTTGGGCATTACGATAGTGAAATTGCAACAGAGCTTCTTAGTTAATTAAAATCGAAGGAGAGAGCCGTTACTTTGGAAAACCCTTCAAGTGATTTCACAGAGAGGGTAAAGTGGGATGCCCCTTCCACCAGAAGACAGGCAAGGCCAGAACCTGGAGGAGAGAGCACTTCAGGAAAATCCAAATTGGAAGAGCGACCCCAGTGGGATGGCGCGCAGCACTGCTGTGAGTAGTTAATAACCAAATATCCAGAGAAGGGCATGGAGTTTTTTCCTCTATGTTTTGATCTGAATTCAGAGTTTTTGCTCTCCTTTTTATCCTAAAAGTAATCAGTGCTTTTGATAAAATTCAAACAGATGAGATAGAAAACAGGAGACTCCTTCCCTCCCCCTTAACCTTCTATCACACCCTTTAGGACTAACAACTGTAAACGATTTCTTGTGTTACCCATCCAAGATCATTTTAAATAAATGCAAGCAGATATTTATGTGTGCGTGAGTCATGCTTGTGCTGTATTTCCACAGCTGTATCTTGGGCTAGTTCTATATCATTAACAATAGATTTGCCTTGTTTATTATAAAGTTATCACAAATTGTTGCTATGCATGGATGCACCATTATTTCCACATCTTTCTTTCTCTCTCTCTCTTTTCTTAAGATTTTATTTATTTATTTTAGAGAAAGACGGGGAGAGAGTGAGCCACAAGCCAGGGAGAGAGGCAGAGGGAGGGGGAGAAGCAGACTTCCTGCTGAGCAGAACCCTGGGATCATAACCCGAGAAGAAGGCTGACACTTAATCAACTGAGCTACCCAGGCACCCCTCCTTTTTTATTGTTTATTTTTAAAGATTTTACTTATTTATTTGAGAGAAGGAGATAGCTACAAAGATAGTGAGAGAGAGCACAAGCAGGGAGGAGAGGGAGAAGCAGGCTCTCTGCTCAGCAGGGAGCCCGATGCAGGGCTCTATCCCAGGACCCTGGGATCATGACCTGAGCTGAAGGCAGATGCTTAACCTACTGAGGTAACCAGGTGCCCCCATTATTTCCATTTCTTATCGGTGAACATTTGAGTGGTGGTCATTTTTTTAATGGTTTTTAAAAATTGTTGTCATTGCAAATAATGCTACCCTGCATGCTTTTTGTATGAGTCCATTTCAGAAACCCAAAGACCAGAAGTGGAAATAGCTTTAGAGATCAGTGAATTCAAATTCCTTTATTTGCAGGTGAGAAAATTGAGATCAGACAAAGAAAAAAGGTGACTTTCTCTGGATTATACATTCTGTTATAATTTACCCATGTATACAATCCTGATTTCTTGACTCCACAGTCTTCCATGTCCTGGGATTTAGATAAAAGTGACATGGGGTGCCTGGGTGGCTCAGTTGGTTAAGCATCTGACTCTTGATTTCAGGTCAGGTCATGATCTAGGGGCTGTGAGATCAAGCCCCATGCTGGGCTCCATGCTGGGCGTGGAACCTCCTTGGAATTCTCTCTCTCTCCCTCTCACTCTGCCCCTCTCCCACTCCCTCTCTTAAAAAACAAAACAAAACAAAAAAACTGACTTGAATATTCCTTGAAATGAATAGCCTGTAGGCTGAGCTTGTCATTCTTCCATTATGTAGTTTTCTGTTGGGGCTGCTGCATGCATATGGATGCATGTTGTACACTGCACAAGAGGTAAGTGACAGCTAAGCCGTAAGTGACGGCTGAAATCCACAGTAGGCTCTACTTGCTAAGCCCTGAAGTGGGCCTTTTTGCTGCATCAAAATGATTTTCCCAAACTGGACACTTTTCTCAACATTGCCCCAAAGCATCTCATGAGCTACCAGTGGTCCTCATTCCTGGGGTAAATACTTGACTCTAGAACAATCAGGCACCTTATTTTATCTTATGCAAGGATACGATGCCATTTATTTTAGTAGAAACAGATTTCCAGTGTTGTTTACTCTTGCTCATCCAGTCTTCCTCATGGCTGACAGTTTGCACTTGGTAGATAATTGTGTAGGAACTGGGCTCACTATCATAGGTAGGTTAAATGTAATAGTTGAGTGTGGCAGACAGAGGGGTCTCTCATGGGCAGAAGGTCTCCCTCTCTCTGTGGTTTGGGGCTCAGCTTTCGGGAGCTAATGATGTTTCTATCTTGTGGAGCAATTTGTGTTACTTGCCACTGTGAAGCATATGAGCCTGTTTTTCAGGTAAGTTGTAGGCTGAGCTGCCCCCCCGACCCCCACTTTCCGCTCAGCTACCCTCACTCTTGCCTCTGAGCTACTAACCGTCAGTTCCAAGTCACAGGGAAGCTGTTCAGCTACAGATCACTTGCCACAACAGCTCTTGAATAGTTATTCTACTTTTTTGGACACTGATTCTTGTTTTTGGTATAATGACTCTTATTTATTTATTTATTTATTTAAGATTTTATTTATTTATTTGACACAGAGAGAGATCACAAGTAGGCAGAGCAGCAGGCAGAGGGAGAGAGAGAAGCAGGCTCTCCGCTGAGCAGGGAGCTCGATGCGGGGCTCCATCCCAGGACCCTGGGATCATGACCTGAGCTGAAGGTAGCCACTTAACCTACTGAGCCACCCAGGCACCCCATGACTCTTATTTTCAACCTCAAAACACACTAACAGATGCTCTAAGGAGGGATCTTCCAGCATCACATTTATTGGCAAAGATGGACCAATTTACAATTTTAACTAATATATTATTCAATCTGTGTTTGTTTGGGTATCATTGGTCAGAATGAAGTCAGTTCAGTTTTTTTTCATTAAAATGAATAAAAATATTGTTTTATTTAATGACTCTTCATGTAGTGCAGGATTTTCAGGAGTGAACTGGAGTCATTAAACAAAGGGTAGGTGTAATGGATTATGGCCTGTTGAGGTCAGGGACCGTGGCTTTCCATTTTTATGTCAATGGTACTGTATAGAAGCATGTAATAAACTTTGGGTAAAAGTCTGTAGGATGAATGAATGCATCCTTTTCACAGAAGTGCAGGGAAGATGTTTTCCAATAGAAACTACTGGGATTGTGCAGCATAGTCTCTCCTTTTCTCCCTGGGTATGGCTTTTGGCATTTCCTTATTTGAATTGGCCAGGAGCAATGGAGCAGTCTTCCTAAAGGTGGAGGTCAGATGGGCACATATTTGCTTGGCATTGGAATGATTTAACACTGTGTCTTGCTCAGACTTTTTTTTTTCCTCAGGCTTTTTGAAGAAAGGCTAAGCCTTAGGTGCCGCGGTGGGTTACTCTGTGAAGCGGGTGAAGAAGGGAACAGCGAGTGGTTCTGCAGGAGCAGGAATGGAGGAAGCCTGAGCCGTCAGGAGGGCCAGATCAAGGTCGTAGGGGGCAGTCATTATAAAAAGCTAGAAAGCCATGAAGCAAGGGTGGTGGGGGCACAAGGAAGAGGGGAGCCGGTTTGGGGAGATTTCTGGGGAGAAGGAGGAGGAGGGGCCGGCATGCATTAAATTGTGGAGATGTCAGGGGCCAGGGGAAGCAGCGCAGCAGGAAGAGGCCGCAAGTTGAGGGCTTCGATTTCCACTGCTTAAGAGAAGTGTGGGAGAGGAAAATAGAGACATAGAGAGGGATGGAGAGAGGAAGAGAGATGGGCAACTCACAGACGAAGAGAGAGAAAGAGAGAAAGAGCAGAGAGAGGGAGAGACGGAGGGAGGGAGAATGAGAGTAAGAAAGACATTTAGAACAGAAAACAACCAAGACCGAGGTAGACACAGAGACCCAGAGAGAGTCAGAGTGCGTTAGTTGCTCTGATGAGAGAAGCGTGTGGTGGAACCAGGAAGTACAGCATATTAAGCACCTGTCTAAAGAGTGGGAGCCCTGCAGAATGTCACTTCCTAACAGGGAGTGTGCCCTTGTCCTCCAGCTGCCTGGGGGCCTCGGGTCTCTGCACACTGTGGTTACACTCCCATTCTCCAGCTGACTGGCTGCATACCCCTCCGGCTAAAGAGACACAAGCCAAATAGAGGCCCTCCTAAGAGGTAAAAGGATGTGAGAAGCCAGGGAACTAGGGCCTTGGTTATAACAGAGACACACACACCCCCCAGCAAGCATTTGTTTCTTGGTTGGAAGTGACAGGAAGGCCGCCACCTTGAAAATATCTTTCAGGGTCTTACATGATGTTGCCTTGGGTCTTTTTTTCTTTTTAATCAAAACCCATCATGAGGCAGAGAAATTCCTTCTTTCTGGGTGTAAGTTGAGATGAGGACGGATAGTCCTGTTAAATTTTGGGAGTTCATGTTCTTTCTTCTGCTTCAGCTACTGACTGATTGCCTTCTTTGCTACTCAATAACATGGCAAATCAGAGGTAATGTAAACAGGGAAAAATCTAGTGCTTTCCTTAATTAAAATGTGGTGGGACCAAATGGGACACAGGAGATGTTCTTGCTCCCAGGTTTGGTGAGCGGGTAAGTTGTCCTGCCCCTGCTGTCCTGCTGGGGACCCCATGAAACTAGTGGACAGCGTTGTCTTCCATCCTGGCCAGAGACAGAGCAGCCCTGAGGCTGGGGGCAGGGCACCAGCCCGCTCTCCAAATGGTTATGAGGAGCTGCATCCACCATCGCCTCACTTCTTGTATCAGAGGAAGAATGGTGGCTGTTTGTAGGAATAAGGCGTTTGTGGTTTTGTGGAAATGAGTACCTCAGATTTGAAAGCTTATGTCTTTTATGTGTATTCCTAAATGTGGGTACAAACTGTGAGGTCTGATCTTTCATGGCCAGCAGACCCCAGAAGACCACCAGACATGGATAAACACAAAATAAATATTTGTAGTTTAGGCCTGGAAGTGGGAAAGGCGATTTCGTTTTCCATGGGCCAGGAATCAGCTAAAGAAAGGGGCCTTGCAGCCATTCACATTTTTGGATCTTCAATTTCCATTATCAATTAAAAGACCGTAAACTCTTATCCCGAATAGAAGTGCAATTAGATCCAATAATGAAATCATCAAGTACTATTGAGGTGGAACTTGGCAGTAATTAGTTTTTTGATACATAAATACAATTTCCAAATGCAATTTGTCCCTAAGCCCAGGCTGCTGATTCAATTCACTGTGTTTGCTATTACCAGGGAATGTGCGGTGAGGTATATTCCAATTCATCAGGGCTGTGTCTCTCCACAGAGAATGAATTGAGTTGCCTGACATCTGAAATTACTAGTTGGACATGGAGAGGACGTGTTATGTGACTCTTCTGGGAACTGGGAGCGGAGGGTGTGCCCCCCCACCCCAAATCTCATTGGCATGCGAATCACTTGCGCAAGCTGATCCTCTCTGCCCGTCCTGTCCTTTTTCCATGTCTGTCTATCTCTCTCCTCTTTCCTTCTCTTCCCAACACTGCCCCATCATTCATTTATTTATGTCTTCATCTGTTCAATATTTACTGCGGGTCTGCTATACTGTGTAAGGTGCTGGGACGTAGCAGTAAAGAAAGTAGATGCATTTCCTGCCCTCTAGGGACTGTTAATTTAGTATTCAACATTAACAAAATACTTGTTCAGTTATAATTGTGGTGGTGCTATGAAGGGTCCCATGAAAGTGGAAAATGAGGTCTCTATCCTAGTCTCAGGGTTCAAGGAAAATTTCCCTGAGGAATGGACATTGCAGCTTTGATCTGAAGTATGAGCAGGACTTGGGCAGAGAATTAGAGAAGACCATTCAGACACAGAACAATCTAGAAGGAAATTTAGTACAACGAACAGGGAAAATGCCAGTGAGGCAGGAACAGAGGCAGGAAAGGGGTCAGGTGGATGAGATGATGCTGTGTGATAGCAAACAGCCAGCTTGCTCAGGGCCTGGTAGCCCTTTTTCAAGATTTTACGTTAGGAGTTATTTGAAGATTTTAAAAATAAACAATATGATCATACTCTTTAGTTGCCAGGCTCCCTTCAAGCTCAATAATGGTGTACCTTTTAATTGGGAAGCTCTATTTGATCGCTCTTCAAGTCACTTTCTGAGATTCCAGCTGGGAGAAAGGTATAGTGAATGGCAGACCCCGGACCAGTGACTTATGATGTCAGAATTTCAGTGCTCCAGGGCTATGAAGCCCTGGCAATCATAATAAAAAATACTTCAGGCAAAGGTTAAAGATCCATGTTATGGATTCAGGGGGGGAGGAGTCAAGATGGCGGAGAAGTAGCAGGCTGAGACGACATCGGGTAGCAGGAGATCAGCTAGATAGCTTATCTAACCATTGTGAACACCTACAAATCCAACGGGAAATCAAAGAGAAGAAGAGCAACAATCCCAGAAACAGAAAATCGATCACTTTCTGAAAGGTAGGACCTGCGGAGAAGTGAATCCAAAGCGACGGGAAGATAGACCCCGGGGGGAGGGGCCGGCACCCGGCAAGCGGCGGAGCGACGGAGCACAAAATCGGGACTTTTAAAAGTCGGCTCCACTGGGAGACATCGCTCCAGAGGCTAAACTGGGGGGAAACCCAGGCGGGGTCAGCATAACCCCAGGACCCGCAGGGTCACAGAAGGACTGGGGGTGTCTGAGTGCCACAGAGCTCGCAGGTATTGGAGCGGGGAAGCCGGCTACAGCGACGAAGCCGAGGAGTGAGCTCTAAGCCCAGGGTTACCTTGTGCCGGTCGCAGGCTGGGTGGGCTCGGAGCGCGGCCGGAGGCCGCGGAGACAAAAGCGACCCGGCGCTTTTCTCCAGCTCCAACAATTCACTGCTTTCCTCGAGGCGTGACCGCAAGCCAGGGAGGCGGGACTGTTGGGCGCTTTGCTCTGAGAGCGCACTGAGGAGCGGAACCCCAAGCTCTCGGCTCCTCCGGGCCGAGAGATTGGGAGGCCGCCATCTTCATTCCCGTCCTCCGGAACTCTACGGAAAGCGCTCAGGGAACAAAAGCTCCCGAAAGCAAACCCGAGCGGATTACTTAGCCCGGCCCCTGGCAAGGGCGGTGCAATTCCGCCTGCGGCAAGGACACTTGAAAATCACTACAACAGGCCCCTCCCCCAGAAGATCAACAAGAAACCGATCCAAAACCAACTTCAGTCACCAAGAACAGCGGAATTCCACAGCAGGAGAAAGCAAATCCTACCTGGACAAAATGACAAGGCGGAAAAACTCACCTCAAAAAAAAGAACAAGAGGCCGTACCGAAGGCTGGAGACCTAATCAATACAGACATAGGTAGCATGACAGATCTAGAGTTCAGAATGACAATTCTCAAGGTTCTAGCCGGGCTCGAAAAAGGCATAGAAGATATTAGAGAAACCCTCTCCGGAGAGATAAAAGCCCTTTCTGGAGAAATAAAAGAACTAAAATCTAACCAAGTTGAAATCAAAAAAGCTATTCATGAGGTGCAATCAAAAATGGAAGCTCTCACTGCCAGGATAAATGAGGCAGAAGAAAGAATTAGTGACATAGAAGACCAAATGACAGAGAATAAAGAAGCTGAGCAAAAGAGAGACAAACAACTACTGGAACACGAGGAGAGGATTCGAGAGATAAGTGACACCATAAGACGACACAACATTAGAATAATTGGGATTCCAGAAGAAGAAGAAAGAGAGAGGGGAGCAGAAGGTATATTGGAGACAATTATTGGAGAGAATTTCCCTAATATGGCAAAGGGAACAAACATCAAAATCCAGGAGATGCTAAGAACGCCCCTCAAAATCAATAAAAATAGGTCCACACCTCGTCACCTGATAGTAAAATTTACAAGTCTTAGCGACAAAGAGAAAATCCTGAAAGCAGCCCGGGAAAAGAAGTCTGTAACATACAAGGGTAAAAACATTAGATTGGCAGCGGACCTATCCACAGAGACCTGGCAGGCTAGAAAGAACTGGCATGACATATTCAGAGCACTAAACGAGAAAAACATGCAGCCAAGAATACTATATCCGGCTAGGCTATCATTGAAAATAGAAGGAGAGATAAAGAGCTTCCAGGACAAACAAAAGCTGAAAGAATTTGCAAACACCAAACCAGCTCTACAGGAAATATTGAAAGGGGTCCTCTAAGCAAAGAGAGACCCTAAAAGTAGTAGATCAGAAAGAAGCAGAAACAATATACAGTAACAATCACCTTACAGGCAATACAATGGCACTAAATTCATATCTCTCAATAGTTACCCTGAATGTTAATGGGCTAAATGCCCCAATCAAAAGACACAGGGTATCAGAATGGATAAAAAAACAAAACCCATCAATATGCTGCCTACAAGAAACTCATTTTAGATCCGAAGACACCTCCAGATTTAAAGTGAGGGGGTGGAAAACAATCTACCATGCCAATGGACATCAGAAGAAAGCTGGGGTGGCAATCCTTATATCAGATCAATTAGATTTTAAGCCATGTTATGGATTCATTAGATGAGAAAGGTATAGAAAGATTCTATATGAAGGAATGTATTTTATAAAGTTTTGACAGAGGTATTTCCCCCTTGCCGCCCTCCTAACCAAATCCACCAAAAAATACTAAGATCATTTTTATTTTTTTCCTTACTCCTTGGGTCATGGAAGGTCATAGGACTGACTTTGGGTTCTTTCTACAAAATACCAGAGTGAAGTGTCTGTTGACCCAGTTTTCTAAATGAATGGTGACTATACTTTTAGTTGTCCCAGTGTGTTGATTAGGAGAGGGTAGGCTGCTGTGACAAAGAGATCCAGCAGGAGAGCAATTAGAAGAACCAGAAAAGTCTATTTCTCCTTCATACAACAATCCTGATGTGAACAATTCAGGTCAGGGAGAAAGTTCTGCTTCTCTCAATCATTTGAGAGCCCAAGCTCCTTCCTTGGTAGTCGTTACTGCTTTATCCCCTGAGACATTGTTATCAGCTGCATAAATGATGCTAGATTGTTGCTACATTGGGATTCCAGCAGGTTAGAAGGTAGGATAGAGCCTCCCAGCAGACATTCCCAGATGTCTTAAGTAGCACACATCACTTCTGCTTGCACGGCATTGGTGAAAACTCAGTCTACGGTAAGAACTTTTTCACCCATGGTACATCTAGCTGCAAAGGAGACCGTGAAATAGAATCTGCATGGCTGGCTGCTGTTCCATTACTATGGAAGAATGGAGAGTGGATTTTGATGGATAGCTAAGATCACCACCATACCCAGTGTGGTAGATTGAGGGCCAAATGGCTCCAATTCTTCATATTTCCCTATGTCCATATTCTGTGGGATGAGACATTAAAGCTCCTCTCGTCGAGAGATGGAGTCTGTTTTCCCATCCCTTGAATTTGGACTGGGCTTGTGCTTTGCTTTAGTCAATAGAATATGGTAGAAGTGACAGTTTGTTAGTCCAAGCCTGGCCTTCAAGAGAGCTGTGTGTTCTCCTGGACCTCTGTCTCTACAACCAAAGTCATCCTTGACAAGTTCTGATAGCTGGTTGACTCTCAAATGTGTGAGAAATCCAAGCCAAGATCCACACAACTGGATACCCAGCCCATAGCTATCCATGGATACCATTAGTGTGTCCAGCGGGGGTCAAAAGAGCTCCACAGCTGACCAGTAGACCCTTGAGCGATAATAAATGCTTACTGTTTTTAGCCACTGGGTTTTGGGTAATTTGTTGTCTCAGCAGGAGATAACTGATACAGTTCTAGATATTTTCTTACTATCATCAGATAGCCTCTGGGATTGATTAGAAAGGAAAGATAAAAGGCATGATACCAATATATAAGGATGTTAAACTGGGAGTTTTGATTGAAGTAATGAGATAAGATAATCTTCTGTCACCAAAATAGGTTGTGTTACAGACCAAACAGTAAAAGTTGAAGGTAGAGGTCCTAGAAGATTATTTAGAGATCACCATATTGAGGGCATAAAAGGATATTGAATAAAGATGGGAACTAATTTCCAAGGATTGCATTCTTGGAGCATGTTCTCCAAAATAGAGGCTACAGGGGAGTGTCTGCTTCTTCCCTCTGATCTGGTGCAAGAGACCTCAGCTGGACCATTTGGAGACCTTGATATGTGTTCTCTGCAGTTGGAGGGCACAGTGATTTAGTCTGCTTCAGTCTTACCCAGGAAATCCAGAGAACGAGAGGTAAAGTGGTAAGTGCTTTGATAATGTATTTTGGAAACTTGCTGTGTTTTGTGACTGGCATATAATCCCAAAGCTTTCAAGGTAAAACCATGTGGGAGCATCTAACCCATGGACTGAATGTGGATCTTGTATGCAAGAGAGGCAGTATAAGAGTCAACTTAGATCTAGCGAAAGCAGGCTCCCTCAAGGGTAACTTTACCTTGGTGGAAAGGAAGCTGGCGGTGGTTGCTGGATTCGTGGGATAGCACAGGGAGTATTTCAGACTGCTGGAATAGAATACATTTGCCCAGGTCGGTGATTCTCAACCAGGGGTGATTTGGCCCTCCAGCAGACATTTAGCAATGTCTAGAGACATCCTTAGTTACAGCTGCGGGGAGATGCTACTGGCATCTAGATCGTAGAGGGCAGGGAAGCTGCTAAACATCCTTTGATGCAGGGAAAAGCTTTCCACAGCAAAGAATTACTCAGACCCAAATGTCAGTAGTGCTAAGATTGAGAACTCTGGCTTAGATCAGGGTGATATTGGGGGGTTCTCTGAAGAATGAGCAAAAGCACCTATGAGAGAAAGCCAGGTTTAAACACGTGCCAGGGTCTGAGAGCACAGAGCCATCTAGAACATGCCAGTCATGTGAAAACATTCCTAGTCCCCTAACATCTCCAGTTTCCCTGCTTCTACCCTCTAGCTCCCAACCCCCCCCAGCACCACTGCGGGAGACGTCAGAAACCTTGATGTTCATGAAGAGGAAATAGGATGGAAGCGCAGGTGGAGAAGATGATAAGAAAGACCACAACCCTCTTTTCACTGAGAGTGGGTAGTTTGCAGCCAGCTCCCGCTGAGGAAGGGAGATTTATTGTTACATTGGTTTTGGAGTTTGGAATATTCCACTTTAGAATTACTGAGTTGAGACTGTGTTTACAGCTTAATGTAGCCCTAGGACTCCCTGGAGTGAGCAGAAATGTCTTGGGATCTACTTGAAATTTTATCCGGAGCTTTCTAAAGGGATATTGGAATGAAAAATTAAAAATAAAGTTGCTGATTGCATTCCCTGGGTCCTGCCTATTTTATATGCCCATTACTTTAGCAGTTACTGAGCAGCCCCCATAAAAGCTGGGAACTGTCATAGATATTCCCTCATTTAACTATCAAGTTTATGGAGAGCAGCTATTATTCTCTTAGTGTTTGAAGTGGCATTATTCGTACTTTACAGGGAGGAACCTGGAGCTTGGAGAGTTGAAGTAACTTGACCAGTTCACATGTCCAGGAAGGAGTGGACGGTGGGACTGGAGGTAGGGAAATGCCAAATGTGGTTTCAGTGATTTTCCTCTTGTAGAAACACATTCACTTCCAGAATCCTGGAATCCCACAAAGTTAGATTCAGGTGCGTAGCAACATCTTACACTTCCATGTTAGTGTGGTCAGCTAAGAGGACAAGAGAAGGGTTTTTAATGCATTGCACACCCACTGCCTCCAAGAAGTGATTTAGAGCTGATCTTTCCAGTTTGCGTGTGTGGAGAGAAGAGTCCATCGCTGAGTCCAGATCCAAACAGGTCTCTGTGGAGCTGGTTGAATTAGACAGGTGTGTGTCCTTTCTTCTGTAGGCTGACCTAAAGCCTTCTTCATGGAGCTTATAAGAACCTGCATTACAGCCCATGTTACATTGTTTTATTGTAATTACTTTTCATGCCTTTTCTTTTCTTTCTTTTTCTTTTTTGCCAGTTAGGTAATCACCTTCAATTTGAGAATTTTTGCTTTACTCATTTTTATATCTGTAGTAGCCCCTAAATATAGTAGATATTTAATAAGTGTGGCATAAATAACTAACTGGTCCCTGCCTTCAAGGAGTTTCCAGTGTATGGTGGGGAAACGTGAAAAAGAAAGTTGTGGGCACACCTCGCTGGCTCAATTGCTTAAGTGCCTGCCTCTGCCTCAGGTCGTGATTCCAGCGTCCTGGGATCAAATCCCATGTTGGGCCCCCTGTGCAGCAGGGAGTCTGCTTCTCCCTCTGCTTGTTGCTCTCCCTTCTTATGCGTGCTCTCTCTCTCTCTGACAAATAAATAAAATACTTAAAACATAGAAGAAATTTAAAAAAATTTTAATATAGTATAAATGTTACTCTTTCTGTTTAAAAATACATGTATGTCAGTACATGGACCAAAAATAATATCAGAACTCTGTACCAAGTGGTGAACAGCGGTTACCTTTGTGAGGTCAAATGATGGGGGCTTTACTTTCTGTGTAATATATTTCCAGAAGATTTTATAGTAAGCAGAAGTATTTTAGTCATTTGGCATTTTATTTATTCATTTATTGTATTTGACAGACAGAGATCACAAGTAGGCAGAGAGGCAGGCAGAGAGAGAAGGGGAAGCAGTCCCCCCCCCCCCCCCCGAGCAGAGAGCCCGATATGGGGCTCGATTCCAGGACCCTGGGATCATGACCTGAGCCGAAGGCAGAGGCTCTAACCCACTGAGCCACCCAGGCGCCCCCATTTGGCATTTTAGTGTTCAATCAGGGAATATAATAAGATACACATAAGAGAAATGAAATACTATCTATAATGCAATGCTGTGTGTGATTAGTTTTAAAATAAGTCAGCATGCAGCAAAGCATGATAGATGTTCAGAAGAAACTTGAGACTGGACTGGGGGCAGTCAGGGAAGCCTCCAGGAGAAGGATTTGAATTTAACTCATTATTCAGGACTTTGAAATAGATTTCCAAAAGGCATCCCAGTCCTGATCTTCTCGTTTGATCTCAGGATCTTGTTGTTGCTTTTAGAAAAGCCAGTTCCATCTGTTTTTGGAAGCTGGTATTCACCCCCGGCTGCTAATTTGGACTTCTAAACCACTTGAAAAATTAATGGCTTTATAAAAGGTCTGCAACTCCCTCTTAAGAGTTTAATATCATATTTATAAACTCAGTCTGTGTTGAGTTCCAGCATATTGCAAATAATTTACAGTGTTGTCCTGCTCAGAGCATAACTAATGTGGATCCACAGCTGTGCAGATAACTTTTCCTATCAGCGGATGATAAACTGTAAGTGGCCCCATTTGGATGCGGGGAAACAGTCCAGATTTTAAAAGCTGCACCGGTGCAACTGGGAGGGAAGTTGTATAGCAATGGCTTCTCCTACCTGGAAATATCTCGGTCATGGTAAATATAGTCAGCCTCACTGCTAGTAATTATTATACCTGGGAAGAATGGGCTGATCATGGTGTTTATGGCTCTTTGGTCTGCTTGCAAGAACGCTTTCCTGAGCAGTTGCTAAATAGTTTAGAAAGTGGGTCAGCCAGCCCAGGGGCTCTGAGGTCAAAAGGCATTATCTGGAATGGCAGAATGGTAGGGATTAAGATTTTGGATCTGGGTTAGTTGCTTCATGAAATGGACAACAGGTATGTTTACACTTTTTACTTGTGCCTCAACATCCCTTTAGCAAATTTTCAGTGCATTTCAGAACCCTGGAAACCAGCTCTGCTCTTCCCTGGCAAACTAGGTGTGAGGTTCTTGCCTTCCAGGTCATGGTTCCTATGTAAGATTTAATCAGCCCGTATCTTGAGACTCCTGCTTACCCAGACTCTATTGACAGCCTATGGGCTGAAGTACCAAGGGTGTTTGATGCTGAATTTAAGTTGAAACCCAGCTGAAAACTTTACACACTTTTCTGTTAGCTGGGTTGACTCTGTGTCTTCACTATGATTTCATTCTTGTCAAACATTCATTAGTAAACACCAGCCATGGGCTAAGATTGGTAATTGGTACTAGGGACAAATGTTAAAACATACACACACACACACACACACAACACACACACCCCCCTCAGAAGCTGTCTTTTGTTTATCCTCTTGTCTCAGTCTAGAATTCTCTTTCCACTTATGAGCCTGGTACTTTGGTATCATTTCCTGGGTAAATATAAGCACTTGCTTTTATTTTAAAACTGTGTCCTGTAGAGTCCTGGGTCCTGATGAATTGCCCGAGGAACCACCAAGGAAGGTAGGAAAGAGACCCCAGGTAGAGTGAAGATACGGGCTGACCTGTCCCAACAATCAATTAGGGTAGCCATAGTTGCTCCTATTTTATATTTGGAGTTTCTGATAGCTTAGATGATTTGGTGGTGGGGTGGGTAAGTATTCATTCCCACTCTCTTTCTGCCTCCGGAGGAGAAGAAGACCTACCCACACATTAAGGTTGAGCTTGGCTGTGTGATTTACTTTGACCAATCAGATGTGAGTACAAGTAACAAGGTGTCGTTTCTGAGCTAAGGTGAGGCACTGGTCTTTCTACTCACCCCACTGGGAGCTTTCAAAGTCAGCCACAGGAAGAATATGCCTCAGGCAGCTGGTGCTCCTCCAGCCAGGTCCCCGGAGTGAGACACATGAGGTATAGACAGACACACGTTAATAATAAATGCTTAATTTTATGACACTGATACGTTTGTGGTTGCTTATAATGCAGTAGTAACTAATACGAATGTCTAGGTGAGATCTCACTTAGAGTAAATGTTTGCCCATTTGTTCATTCATTCATTCAAAAAACATTGAGTGCCCTTATATATATATCAGGCAGAACACCACTGGAATAGGTGGTTTTTAAAACCTATTAGCTTTGCTCATCATCTTGACTTTTGCTTGTTACATTTGATGTAAAGGGGTTTATATAAGAGATAAAATCAAGACACACCCTCAAAGGAAAAATAATACTGGAACATCAATTTGAGAAGTGACAAAGAGCTGACAACAAATTAATGTCCGTTTGCAAAAAATAAACAAGCCATATGCAAATACACATACCTCAAAGCATTCTTTTGCAAAAGAGATGCCCCATGATGAGAGGGCTGGCTACCAGGATTTACAGTTCCAGGTCTTGCTCTGGGCATTGTATGCCAAAGAAACCCAACGGGAGTCCCTGACAATCTTAGAGGCGAAGTGGGGGCAGATATGACAAAGCTAGCTTTCCTCTGACCTGTGTGACTATTGCCTATCTTTCAGGCCTCGGGAAGGTGCCAGGGCTGATCTGAATGTATTTAGAATGAATCTTCTTAATGATCTGTCAAGTTCAGTGGAATTGCCAGACCTGGGCTTTAATAACTTCCTGGTTTTTAGTACCTGAGCCTATAAAGATGATATACAGGCCACAGAGGATATGAGAGTGGCCAGGGTGCAGTGAAAAGGCGGGTGCAGGGGAGTTGGAGCTGCCATTAGAATAGGGGGCATGTGTAAACCTATCCATCTGGCTCTCTGGGGGCACACCTGTTTTTGCAGCTAGAGGTGGGACAGATAGAGGAGAGGGGCAGCAGCTAGGGACAAAATCATGAAATAGACAAAGCATGACGGTGGAGCCATCTGGCCCCCTTTTCACAAAGCCTTCCTGAATCCTGCCTTCTCTTGCCCCATACTCACTCCATCCCCATCCGCTTTTCCGTCTACCCTATTTACTTCTCTCAAAGGCACTGCTCTTTAGTCATTTTTTAAGTCACAGTGTTTTGAGACTCAGTGGTGTTTAGAGTTATAAGGATCAGCAGTCCATACCCTTCATTTTATAGACAGGGAATCTGAGACCCCAAAATGAACTGACTCCAAGTATATTGCCCAGCTGGTCAGTCACAGACCCACAACTGGGTCTTTTGGCCTCAGACAGGGCTCTGTCCGGTACTGCAGTGGGAATTAATCTCTGCTAAAGGCTTGAGACATTATCATGACCCTGTGACTCTTGAAGAAAAATATAATAGGGACGCAAAAGAATGAAGGTATACTCAAGAAATTTTAGGTTCTAAATACAGCAAGTGGGAAGACATTTCTGGACTAAGGAGACTTCCAATATTGCTCAAGTTAAGCTCTGTCTGCTCTCCCTTTTCTGCCTGGCAGGGCAGGTACTTTTAAAACCAGAGACCCTCCAGATTTGCCTGGTGTGAAAGAGGGGGCTGTCTTCTCAGAAGTTCAATATGCACAGACACTTTGAGAGCTCTGAGCCACTGTAAAAGTCCCATACTGGCAAATTCTACCATAGCGAATGTGATTTGGCAGTATTTTGAAATATTAAGGGAGAGTTCCCCTTTCATCCCTCATTTCTTATATCCCTAGGTGCCTGCCCCTCCCCCCCCCGCCCCTTGCATTCGGATAAGGTATTTTATGCTTACTGCCTTCGTGAAGGACTGACCCAACAAAATGCAGTTAAAAGAAAGAATCTAGGTCTTGAGGGGACTAAATAATGAGTGAAGGCAAAACTTCAAGCCACAGTCTGGACAAGACCTCTGCAAGTGGAGAGGAAGAGGGTTGGAGAGAAGAAGAAAATTTAGAAAATGGCATTTTGGGGGACTCTGCACCTTGTCCACCTTTTTCTGAGTTGTGGGGCAACCCCCCCCCCCAGAAAACCCCTGAAACTTATAGGAAAGTTTAGAGGTCTGTCTGGAGAGAGGAAATCTGGTATTATATTTGTTAACTAACGTTGTGACAAAGTATCACAAATAATGGGGATGTACCTAGCTCTTGCATCTGTGTGTTGTCTGGTAAGTGGCTGAAATGGTTCTGCTGATCTCATGGGGGCTTGTTTACTCACATGTTTGGGATCACATGACTGGGATCAGATGATCTAACCTGGCCTCAGATAATTGGAGAATCTTGGCTCTGCTCCACATGTTTCTCTTCCTCCTCAGGCTAGTGGTCTATCCTGGGTATATTCCTAGGACCATAGTAGAGGTGTAAGGGAGCAAGTGGAAACATGCAAAGCCTCTGAAAGCCTACCCTTGGACTTGGCACAATGTCCCTTTTATCTCATTTAATTATTCAAGAAAAGTCATGTGACCAAATCATCATCAAGGGGCAGAGAAATATAGTTTACTGGAAGAACTTCAAAAGGTGTAACTAGAGGGAGTTATGAAGAACTAAGCCAAATGTACAATTGGCCATTGTCTTTTCTGAGTAGAACCCAAAGAGAGGTCAAGACCTCAGCATCTCATGGGAGCAAATAGGTATGTTATTTGTCTAGAAGATAGCTGGGCTTTAACTAGTCACACACTTTACTCACATCCCATGGGGATATTTCCTGTGGGCCGTGGCATAGATGTAACACACAGAGATGGTCCTGAAGGGGTGTCAGATGGTTATAACCCAGCAATGACACACTGGTTTAAGGGCTGAGGATCAAATGGAATAAGGGACAATTATAGTGCATGCCTGTATGATGTATGATGACCAAAGACTGGATGTCCTCTTGTTCCAAACCCTTGGCACTATGAAAACTTTCTGGAACCTAGATGTAATCTCTAGAAAAGAAGATTAGTGTGTGTTAGATGGGGAGTGGGGAGGAGCAGATCCCCAACTAGTTGGTGTTAAAGTTCTTTTTTTTTTTTTAAATTTTGAAACTTACTAAAACATCTTACATTTTAAAACTCACTGAATAATTCATTTGAGTATGCCAACAACAAAGAACTCCAAATAATATAGACCAGCACTATCCAAAGAAATATAATCTAAGCCACATGTGTAATTTTGAGTTTTCCAATAGTCACATTGAAGAATGTAAAAAGAAACAGGTGAAATGAATTTTAATATATTTTTATTTAACCCAATATATAAAAAATATGAGCTTAAAATTTTACCACTAACTGGAATGGGACATTAAAATAGAAATTAGGTTCTAAAATCACATTTCTAGCACACCTGACTTTCTGGTTTACAACTGATACCAGCTTTCTCTACTTATAAAGTTGTTCACAGGTTCTATTTTGGTTCATTCATTGCTTTCTTTGGCCTCTGTATTTCCAACATCAACACTAGTAGTTGGCTTTCTTGCCACCAGACAATATTTTTTCTTTTTTTCACTCCGTCAGAGTCACTGAATACAGGAAAGAAATGGTGACCTTGAGATGCAGAGACTAGATGAGCAATTAAGCTCCTCCACTGAATGACTTCTTCTAGAATACCAGCTTTGTGACCCATGATTCAAATTCTACCTGAAGGACCATAAGAGTTATTTCACATTCAGGATCTTCTGTATTGCCCTATTAAATCCAGGAATATTCAGAGTCCACTGTGTGCTTTTGCTCATTTGAGCCATCCCCCAAACTCCTACACTTCTCCCACCCCTTCATAATGAAGAAAGTCAAGATAGGTTGGGAAGATTTCAATGAATATTTAAACATAGCTCCAGTTTTTCCTCCTTAAAGATGCTCTCAGTGCTAACACCAACACAGTTTCAAGTAGTGTTAATATATTCTAGTGAATCGAAAAATGAAAAAAGTTTCTTGGACATACTTTACTTTTAACTTTGTAAACAAACGATGCTAGAATTTCATTCCTGAGATTACCTCATTGTCCTCGTTGTTTTTTCCTCCTATGAAAGAGAAAAAAGGTATTGGTTTATTTATAGATGACATCACTTACTGTTGTAGGGGGTAGATCTGTTGAATTTTAGAGTTTCTTTGGCCATGGAAAAACTCAGGGTAGATAATGGGCAGATAAAAAGAAAGATGGAACCGTCAAACAGATCTTGTACACTTTATCCAAATAGCTTATTTAAATTTTAATAAGACCTTGTGAGGCATTTGGCATTATCACATTGCAAAAATGTTTTCTAACCATTCTCATAACCCAGGTGAGGTTTCTTCTTAATACATTCAGCTCTACTAAAACTTTGTGGGAGTCAGCTACCTGCAGAGGATATGTGGATGCCTATAGAAGAAATTCTGGTGGAAATGGTCATCCGTCATTCCTGTTGGGTGGTCACCAGGCAAGGAACTGCTAGAGGATGGAACAAAGTTTCTTCTCTTTAGAGGCTAGCTTTGATGGTAGGACTCAGGTGCATATAATGAGAAGCTCTTTGTTGAGTAAGAGTGAGGCAGTTAGCTGGCAAATATGCAGTCCAGCATGGCTCCTGGGCTCTCAGACCATACCCCTTGTTTGTGCATTGGGATAGGTAGTGGGAATGCACCAGAGAGGCTTTTTAGAAAAACCTCCAGTAAGCTTTGCGCAGTGGCAGTATCGTAGCCAATGAGGTTTATCCGAGGCGCGATTATTGCTAATAGAAAAACCTCCAGTATCAGATCTGGTCCCAGCAAACCACCCACTGCACCACACCCAACACACACCATCCAGTGTGTTCCCTTTCTTACCTCCCTCCAAGTCCCCACCATGCCCCAACAGGAAACACACACACACATTTTCTCTCTTCTAATTTTGTGCACAACTGTGAGCATCCCATTGAAATGGGTTGGGTGATCATATCCTGCTGTGCTCCTTTTATGGAAGTAAAATCAAAGCTCACTCAGGTTCATTGTTTACACAAGATCCCACAAGGAGTGAGTGGCAAAATGTGGATTAAATTCTGTTTGTTTGTTTGTTTTTTCTGATTCTAGCAGTCCTGATATTTCCACCGAACCAGAGCATGTAGCTTTTAGATCTTGTCCTAACTAATAAACACACACTGTGAGCAAAAGGGGGGGAAAAAGCCATTTAAGTTTAACGCTGAGACTGACAGTTTACATGACATGGACTGTGCTGTGCAGGAGAAAATAAGTGTGCATCCCCTCCTACGTGAATGCTTAGCCCACAGCTCAGGCAGTGGTTGGATTTGAGAGAGTTCAGTAAGGGGTATTCATTAAAATGACGAAAGCAGAAATGGATTCCAGTTCCATTAGAACTTTCCTTCCTTGGGGCACCTGGGTGGTTTAGTGGGTTAAATTCTCTGCCTTCGGCTCAGGTCATGATCTTAGGGTCCTGGGATGTAGCCCCAAGTCGAGCTCTCTGCTCAGCAGGGAGCTTGCTCCCCCGCCCCCCGCCTGCCTCTCTGCCTACTTGTGGTCTCTCTCTGTCAAATAAAATAAATAAATAAATCTTAAAAAAAAAAAAAAAAAGAACTTTCCTTCCTTGAAGGGATGCAAAGATCAAGTGAAAGGCAGTTGCCAGACTCTTTCCTGTTCCCTGGAATCTAAAGGGCCATGAGGGGAGGGACGTTCTCGCAACTCTAGATGCAGCCTAAGAGGGCACTTTGAAACTGCTGCCTGGGGATTACAGATGTCTCTTTCTTTTAAAACAGTTTGTCCACGTGACCAACTCAGGAATTTCAGAAGCTGGTTCCATTCGTTTCTTTCAGCTTGATCTAGATGCCCATATGGCACTGATTGATTGATTCACTTAATGAACAATAATTAATTAGCTCAGGAAGGAATTTCAGCAGCCAATCTGAGACCCTTCATCTCGGAGCTGGGTTCTTACTAGAGTCAAGCTCAGACTTGATGGATTGATTTATTCGTTTATTTATTCACCTGATTTCCAGTTGGCAAATCTGTGTGCTTGGCAGTGTACTAGGTTAATGTTTCCAAATATGTGTTTTTTTGAAACTCTTTTCTTTTTAACACAGCACAAAGCTGAACACTATTTATTAGCAGTGTGTTAAATGTGTTAGAAAAGTGTATAGCTGTCATATCAAACTCATAATTTCATGATTAGCCTTTCTTAGCATGTAGCTAAAACAAAAAGCAAAAGAGGGTAAATTGAAAGAAAAAAAAAATTAAGTTAACAATAGTAGGGGTGTCTGCTCACCAAATGTGATCCTTAGCGTTATCTGTATTGTCCACAGCACTTAGCGCAGTGCCTGGCACAGAGTAGGTGCCCAGTAAACGTTTCTTGAATGGATTGAGTTCCCGTGCCTGGCAGACACAGCGCTGGGCTGGAGGGTCCCTTTGGTAGATAGGAGTTTTCCCTCGGGCATGCCACTGCTCTCAAAGTTGGAGCTGGAACATTTTCCGTAAGAAGTATCAGAAATTTAAATATGAATAATAATAATGGAATTGATAATAACAGCTATATATTGAATGTTTTCTGTTTTCTAGGCATGGTTCTAGGTGAGAACACACATCATCTTTCATTTCTAATCTTCATTGGAACTCTGGGCATAAATGTCAATACTCCCTTTTTACAGGTGAGAAAATACAGGGTTAACAAGATTAAGATCACTTGGCTGCTTGTGTTGGAGCAAGAAAAGGAGTCTTTGTGTACCTGACATCAAAGGCATTTGATACTCTGTTCCTCAGTATGATACTGTCCATCAGAATTTTTTTTTAAAATATGACTAATAGAGCCATCCAAATTCTAATTTGTGTATCACTTATCTGATGACCGTTCAGGAATGACTACATCAGAATGGCAGTTCAAAATGGCTGAATTATCTCCCTGCCGCAGTTGGGAAGACAAGAAATTGTACCCATGCCACCACTGAGCCTTCCAGTTATATTTTTCATTTCATTACACACACACACACACACACACACACACACATGCACACCAGCCAGCCAGCTTTGAGCTCTCTTGAAAAATCTTTGAACTGTGGATTTTACATTAAGTCTCTGTCTTATAGCTTTAGGAGGGAGCAATGGGAAGAGGAAGAAGTGAGGGAAGTCAGCAGAGATTTGGTGAAATGGGTTCAGGCAACCATCTCTCTGACCTCAAGACAGGAAACAAATGTAATCTAGAACTCTGTCCTCCATTGTAATGACTACACTTGCCTTTCTTTGTTATCCCAAGAGAGGGGTAATAACGGCCACCATCTTTCAGTGGGGCGCTACAGGACATCCCCTGTGTACTAACCACTTAAAATCATCCCAGGTCTTTCCTTCCAGCCACTGCGTGTCAACAAGTTCTGCGCAGGCTCAGACCAGGCTAGGTAGGGGCAACTCAAGCTCTCTCACCTCTCACTTCTTGCCATGGTCCTCTCTGACATCACGACAGTGGCCACCAATCAAAATAGATGCAGCTGGCAAATGTGGAGTAGTCAGTACCCTATGGCAGCTCCCATGAAGAGTAGAAGACAGAAACGAATAAGTAAAACGCTCCCCCTCTATTTTTCTGGTGGATGTTTCTGAGATGTACTTCGGTAGGTGTCCAGGAAGGTGCTGGTGGTTCCAGTAACCAGTTGCCCATAGTGGTGGCCAACTCAGTAACACAACCTTATGTTGGTCTTCCTTTTTATTTGACTTCACTTCCCCTATCCATTATCTCTTCCCGTTCCCAGGGGTAATCTTTTCAAGTAAACTGTGCACGCATAATAAGCCTTTGCTTTAGACTTTTAAAGGGGACAATGCAGGCAAAGAAAGAGTCTGATAGTAATAATAATGAGTAACTCAAATTTGCATAATATTTTATAATATACTAAGCTTTTTTACACAATACTCCTTTTATCTGCACAACAACAAAGTTATACATTCATGTGTGTAGATACGCGGTATATAGTACTTGGATTATTATTATTTTCATGTCCTAGATGAGACAGCTGAGATTATAGGTGGTAAAGCAGTTTATTCAAGGGTATGAAGAAGGTAATGGAGCTAGAATAAGAATATTGGTCTTTGAGCTCTTAGTCCAGTATTCTTTCTACTTTGACCACATTTGTTATTTTTTAAAAAGATCTTATTTATTTATTTGTTAGAGAGAGAGAAAGAGCAAGCACAAGCAGGGAGAAGCAGGTAGAGGGAGAAGCAGGCTCCCCACTGAGCAAGGAGCCCGATCTGGGCCCAATTCCAGGACCCTGGGATCATGACTTGAGCTGAAGGCAGATGCTTAATTGACTGAGCCACCCAGGCATCCCTACTCTGGCCTCATGCAGAGTCTTGGAACCACTTGCCTAGAATTTTGCCTTTTCTAGACTTCAATAGCCAGTATGTTAAAGTCCATTGTATATATCAATGAAATTATTCAAAGGACTCAATGTGTCCACTTAAATGCAGCTTACATTTCCTGAAACTTCTTAAGCAAGTATTTCTTTTACTTTTGTGGGGTCTGATTTGAGGCCAGCCTGCTTCATAAGTAGCTCACCTCCTCAGAAAAATACTAGGAGGAAGGTATGATAGTAAAAATAGCTACCCTTTATTGAGAATAGGCCACTGCCCTAAGTGCTTTTCATGGTTATCCTGATTAATCCTTAAAGATCCTGTGAGGCAGGTACCATTAATATCTTTATTTTGAGACACTGAAGCACAGGGACGTTAAGTAATTTACCTAGGGTCACACAGCAAGTAATAGATGTAGTTAGCATTTGTACTTAGGCTTCCTCACTCCAGAGCTTGGGCTTTTAAACATTATGCTATACTGTCTGGGAGAAAAAGTATATTTAATATTGCTCATTTTGTCACTTTTATTTTATTTTATTTTCTTAAGATTTTATTTTTTCATTTGACAGAGAGTGACAGAGAGAGACATAGCGAGAGCAGGATCATAAGCAGAGGGAGTAGGAAAAGGAGAAGCAGGCTTCCTGCTGAGCAGGGAGCCTGATGCAGGGTTCCGTCCCAGGACCCTGGGACAATGACCTGAGCCGAAGGCAGCCCCTTAACCAACTGAGCCATTCAGGTGCCCATCATTTTGTCACTTTATATTAAATGATAACTCTGCTGCTCAGATCCCCTGAGTCTGGGAGAGGATGGTGAAAGACTATTTCTTCTGCCAGCATCCACTTTTGTCGACTCTGTTTTACAAAATACAGCAAGTCATGACTATATCGAAGTTACTGTTCTGTGTATAACACTAATTTTCAACAAAGAACCAAAAAAGAGGGTTATTTGGGAACTTGATCAAATGTCCAGAGTCTCTTTACAGGCAATGGTATACAATTTTATGAGAAAATGTAGGCATCATATTGAAAAATTAGTTTTGTCTATTAGAATCTTTGTTAATATGTATTAGAAGTTATTTCTAAAATGTTAATCATTCTTAGGTTTAGAAATTAAACATCAAACTGCTAAGGAACTAAGGTTTAAAAGTTAAATATAATTCATCTTTTTTTTTTTTTTTAAATTTCTTTCCAGCGTAACAGTATTCATTGTTTTTTCACCACACCCAGTGCTCCATGCAATACGTGCCCTCCTTAATACCCACCACCTGGCTCCCCCAACCTCCCACCCCCCCCCCCCCCCCGCCTCTTCAAAACCTTCAGGTTGTTTTTCAGAGTCCATAGTCTCTCACGGTTTACCTCCCCTTCCAATTTCCCTCAACTCCCTTCTCCTCTCCATCTCCCCATGTCCTCCATGTTATTTGTTATGCTCCACGAATAAGTGAAACCATATGATAATTGACTCTCTCTGCTTGACTTATTTCACTCAGCATAATCTCTTCCAGTCCTGTCCATGTTGCTACAAAAGTTGGGTATTCATCCTTTCTGATGGAGGCATAATACTCCATAGTGTATATGGACCACATCTTTCTTATCCATTCGTCCATTGAAGGGCATCTTGGTTCTTTCCACAGTTTGGTGACCATGGCCATTGCTGCTATAAACATTGGGGTACAGATGGCCCTTCTTTTCACTACATCTGTATCTTTGGGGTAAATACCCAGTAGTGCAATTGCAGGGTCATAGCCACACTGTTCTCCAAAGTGGCTGCACCAACTTGCATTCCCACCAACAGTGTAAGAGGGTTCCCCTTTCTCCACATCCTCTCCAGCACACGTTGTTTCCTGTCTTGCTAATTTTGGCCATTCTAACTGGTGTAAGGTGGTAACTCAATGTGGTTTTAATTTGAATCTCCCTAATGGCTAGTGATGATGAACATTTTTTCATGTGTCTGATAGCCATTTGTATGTCTTCATTGGAGAAGTGTCTGTTCATATCTTCTGCCCATTTTTTGATATGATTATCAGTTTTGTGTGTGTTGAGTTTGAGAAGTTCTTTATAGATCCTGGATATCAACCTTTTGTCTGTACTGTCATTTGCAAATATCTTCTCCCATTCCGTGGGTTGCCTCTTCGTTTTGTTGACTGTTTCCTTTGCTGTGCAGAAGCTTTTGATCTTGATGAAGTCCCCAAAGTTCATTTTCGCTTTTGTTTCCTTTGCCTTTGGAGACATATCTTGAAAGAAGTTGCTGTGGCTGATATCGAAGAGGTTACTGCCTATGTTCTCCTCTAGGATTCTGATGGATTCCTGTCTCACGTTGAGGTCTTTTATTCATTTTGAGTTTATCTTTGTGTACGGTGTAAGAGAATGGTCGAGTTTCATTCTTCTACATATAGCTGTCCAATTTTCCCAGCACCATTTATTGAAGAGACTGTCTTTTTTCCACTGTATATTTTTTCCTGCTTTGTCGAAGATTATTTGACCATAGAGTTGGGGGTCCATATCTGGGCTCTCTACTCTGTTCCACTGGTCTATGTGTCTGTCTTTATGCCAGCTCCATGCTGTCTTGGTAATCACAGCTTTGTAGTAAAGCTTGAAATCAGGTAACATGCTGCCGCCAGTTTTATTTTTGTTTTTCAACATTTCCTTAGCAATTCGGGGTCTCTTCTGATTCCATACAAATTTTAGGATTATTTGCTCCAGCTCTTTGAAAAATACTGGTGGAATTTTGATCGGAATGGCATTAAAAGTATAGATTGCTCTAGGCAGTATAGACATTTTAACAATGTTTATTCTTCCGATCCAAGAGCATGGAATGGTCTTCCATCTTTTTGTGTCTTCTTCAATTTCTTTCATGAGTGTTCTGTAGTTCCTCGAGTATAGATCCTTCACCTCTTTGGTTAGGTTTATTCCGAGGTATCTTATGGTTCTTGGTGCTATAGTAAATGGAATCGATTCTCTAATTTCCCTTTCTGTATTTCCATTGTTAGTGTATAAGACAGCCACTGATTTCTGTACATTGACTTTGTATCCTGCCACGTTACTGAATTGCTGTATGAGTTCTAGTAGTTTGGTGGTGGAGTCTTTTGGGTTTTCCATATAAAGAATCATGTCATCTGCGAAGAGAGAGAGTTTGACTTCTTCCTTGCCAATTTGGATACCTTTTATTTCTCTTTGTTTTCTGATTGCTGTTGCTAGGACTTCTAATACTATGTTGAACAAGAGTGGTGAAAGTGGGCATCCTTGTCATGTTCCTGATCTCAATGGGAAGGCTGTGAGCTTTTTCCCATTGAGGATGATATTTGCTGTGGGTCTTTCATAAATAGATTTTATGAGTTCAGAAATGTTCCCTCTATCCCTATACTTTGAAGCGTTTTAATCAGGAACAGATGCTGGATTTTGTCAAATGCTTTTTCTGCATCAGTTGAGAGGACCATGTGGTTCTTCTCTCTTCTCTTATTGATTTGTTCTATCACATTGATTGATTTGCAAATGTTGAACCATCCTTGTAACCCAGGGATGAATCCCACCTGGTCATGGTGGATAATCTATTCATTCACTTCTTTTTATCATTTAATCAGTTGAATTTTATTGAGCACCTACCAAATTCAAACCACTATTATGAAATCAGGCAATGGTGGTTAAAGTGATTAACTATATGTTGGCTAACTTAACATAATAAAAAATAAACAAAAGTAAATATAGATTTTGTTTGTAAATTTAAAAAAATAAAAAATAAAATTTCTGTACCTAAAAAAGAAAAAAAAAGTTAAATATAATTTTAGACTACATTTGTAATCCAATTTTGGATTAAAGTACCATCATCAGATGGTAATCCAGTACACACAGGATTATAGAAGAGCTCCAGGCACCTTCTAAGTGTTGAAGATAAGTGATTCTCAAACAGCTGTGGGAAGAGATAGGTTGAAATCAAGGGGAGTGGGGGGGGGGTTGGGTTACTCTTCAAGGTTGTTATACCAATGTATACTTTTTTCAGCCATGTAAGGGGTTTCCATTTTCCTACATCTTCCACCATGGTGGTGTTAACCGAGACTTTGAAATTTTGCAAGTCTGACAAATATGAAATGGATTTTATTTCTGTTCTATATGGAATTTCTTAAATGAAGGAGGTTGCTTATGAAGAACACTTTGATCTTGATAACCTTATCAGTAAGTCTCCTTCTTTCCCTACATCCTATCCTGTTTGCCATTTAGGCTTAGCCAGATGAGTTGATGTCACATGAGCGAAGAGAAGTACTGTCTAGAACAACAATGTCCTCAAAGTAGGGAAAAAGGAAGGTATGATATACAGGTAATTTCTGCCCAAGAAATAGAAGCCCTTTAGCAGAGATTAAAAGAGGAGAAAGCAGAGATAACAGACACCCCTGCAGTATTATCTCCTCAATCATTAATGGCCTGGGGTTACCTGAGATGAGGCTACTTAATATCTAATAAGGGAAAGCAAACAAATTTTTTTTCCCTGCACATCTGATTTGCTCTATGTAAAAATATTGCCCCATAACTCCAATACAAGAATACCTGAGCTCCATCTACCAAAGTTCGGTGCTATCTCAACTAAGCACTTCATCTCTGTCATTTCCTTTAATCACCCAAATGGTCCTTTCAGAAGGTGAGGCAATGTGTTTGTTCCTTTTCCATGGGAGGAGTCTGAGAGCGGTGAGATTAAAGGAGCCTGCCCCAAGCTGCATGAATATGTGGTGGCATTGCTATGCTAACGCAGAGGACACCGCCCCAGATAGGCACACCTGACCACTGAACAATCCAGATTCCAACTGGAGCACCCATTGGTAGTGGTCTCATAGGAGAGTCTTGGACGTTAGGAAGATTGGACACCTTTGAATTCTATTCCCAGACATCATGGCCAGAGTAGCTTTGGACTTTGGACTTCGGGCAAGAAGTAATACCTTTCAACAAGTGCTGCCATCATGATTTCCTGGGATGACAGTAGCCAGTCTTGACAGAAGCAGGCCGTGGGCTCTGGAAGCCTTTAGGGATGTGGTAGATTCAATTAGCAGGTGAATGACTTAAAGGATGATAGAACACAGTCATTGAGAACTTGGCTCTGGATCCAGTTAGACGAGGTTTTGAGTCCTAACCTCTGTTATTTCTTTTTTCTTAAAACCTTAGGTGAGCCTAAGGTTTTTTTTAGGTGAGCCACTTTCTGAGCTCTTTTGTGAAAAGTGTATGGTTATGTGGATTATAATGATTTGTGGATTAAGTGAGATACTACAAATAAAGCCTTTGTGCACTACCAGATATACAGTAGGTGCTGCATGTTGGGAGCTAGGTGTTAGATGGATGTTAGATGGATGGATGGAGCATCAGGGAGGTCTGGTAATATGCAATAGACAGAAAATTGGGGCTGACTTTGGCAATATAAAATCACAGAGGGAAAAGTTAAGTAGCCAGTGGATCTAGAACTGTGGATTTTAAAAAAGAGCTCCAAGTACATATCCACACCCACACCTGGGCACTTACTGCTATTATCCTACCCATGTGGCTTACAATGGAAGGCAGCTGGCTGAGGCAGCTTCTTCAACTTCATTTCTGAGAGAATATCCCTGAGGAGGCCTGTTTCCATGGGCCTCTCATGTGGGATTCAGAAAAAATCTCAGGCGAGACCAGTTTTCCTGTTCTGAAGGTTTGCTGTTTGTGGTGACAAATTCTCAAGGTTTCTAGGGGCATTTTCCAGAAAATAATAGCCAGAAGGAACCAGGACTCCAATTGGATAAAGTCTTTTGAGTTTCTCAGGGATAGAGAAGGGTATGATTTCTGAATGAGGAAAGAATATGATACTGTGTAACAGCAAACTATTCTTTAAGTGGATGACACACCTGGCTTGCTATACCTGGGATAGGTTGCTTGATTCATTTCCTCACCGTTAGGCTGGGGGAGCGCTGAGTCCGCTGAGGTGAGTGCTGGGGTGATTGTGTGTGAGAGCCTGTCCGGAGGACCACCCTCTATCTCGTGGCCTCATTATTCCTGGGTTCTGTGTCAGTATTCCCATAAAATGGCAGTTTCTCCCTTCAGGCCCTAAAAATGAAAATCTAGTGCCTCAGAAGGAGCAGCAGGAGAGAGAACACGGACAGAAGAGCACAAGGTAGAGAGAACTGCTATTGAGAGGAGAGGACTGTTGTCATTCTGTCTTTCCTGAGCAGAGAGCTGCTCTGATTAACTCTGAGAGAGCAGGTGAGACCTGATGCGGACGAGGGAGGTGCTGTGGGGCAACCTCCCCAAAGGTCAATTACTCTTGGTCCCTGTGTCTCTGGGAGCCTGATACCGATGACACAGCTCCTTTGCTGTTTCCCTCTTCCCATCAAACTGCTTTTATCCAAGAACCATTAGCCTTACGCCCTTTCTCTCCAGGTGGGGCCAGGACCACAGTGGGCTGGAGGTAGCAGGTGACCTTGGAAATGGTGGCTTTGGTGTTTATTGCCTTTGGAGTCTAAGGACCAGAGAGAGGGGAGCAAAGCCCTAATCGCTGTCATGGGTGAGGGGAAGGGGGTATGGGGCCCCCTTTTTTTTTAAGGACTGAAAGAGTAAGGGTTTTACTTGTTCCTTCAGCTGTCCATTTTTTTTTCTTTATCTGCTTATTAATCTGGAGACCAGAAATGACCAACCCAGAGCTTCTGGCTGAACTGAATTTTGTTCCCAGAACTGAGCCTTCATCCTACATGTTCCTATGTTCTCTTTGTCTTCCCTAAGTTGATCTTCTTGGGTAGTTGCTATAGTCAGTACTTTCCCCCAAACTTATGTCTCCCCCTCTCCCCACTGAGGATCACTTCTAAACCAGAGTAAATCCTCTTTCCTCCCAGGACTCTGCTAACTGGTACCCCCATTGCAGGCATCAGCTCATTGTTACCCAGGTCCTCTGATACTGCATATTAAACCCCACATTCTCTATGGATCCAGAGTAATTTTCTCTTTAAAGAAACAGAAACCATGTCCTGTACTTCTGTGTGGCGAAGGCTTATGCTGGCCTCTGATGGTTCTTTTTTAATTGGAACTTATAAGACACATAAATTTCTCTAACAGAGGGTTTTGTGGAATGCCACTACTGTCAAATTCAATTTCATCTCCTTGAGGGAATCTACAGATGAGGATTTAAGTAAAGATGAAAGCAATTGGGTCATTTCAGATCAATTCCTAAAGGTAATCCTGGGTCTTCTCATAGTTCCTGCAGCTGTTGCCCTTGAATCTAAAGAGTGAGGAAATTACTCCCAGTGTGAGAGAGACTGATGTGAGACAGACGCAAAGGCCCTCAGGGCTTTTTTTTTTTTTTTAAATTTTATTACATTTTAATTTTAATTCCAGTGTAGTTAACATACAATGTTATATTAGTTTCAGATTCAACAATTCTAGATATTACCCTGTGCTCATCATGGTAAGTATGTTCTTAGTCCCTTTCACCCATTTCACCCATTATCCCCACCTACCTCCCCTCTTTTTTTTTTTTTTTAATATTTTATTTATTTACTTGAGAGAGAGAGAGTATGAGAAGGGGGAGGGTCAGAGGGAGAAGCAGACTCCCTGCCAAGCAGGGAGCCCGATGTGGGACTCGATCCCGGGACTCCAGGATCATGACCTGAGCTGAAGGCAGTCGCTTAACCAACTGAGCCACCCAGGCGCCCCCCTCCCCTCTTTTGACCATTAGTTTATTCTCTGTATTTAAGAGTTTGTTTCTTGCTTTGTGCCTCTTGTTTTTTTTTTTTTAATCATTTGTTTCATTTCTTAAATTCTACATATGTGCAAAATCATATGGTATTTGTCTTTCCCTGACTGACTTCACTTAAAATAATACTCTCTAGCTCATGTTGTTGCAAATGGCAAGATTTCATTCTTTTTATGGCTGAATAATATTCCACTGTGTATGTATATTATACATATATACATATATATACATATACATACAATATATACATAATCCATTGTGTGTATATATATACACACACATACCACTTCTTTATCCATTCATCTATCTATGGACACTTGGTCTGTTTCCATTATTTAGATATAATAAATACATTGAAATAAAACATAGGTGTGCATATACCCTTGGAATTAGTGTTTTTGTATTTTTTAATTTTAATTTTTATTATTATTTTAAGATTTTATTTATTTATTTGACAGAGAGACAGAAAGAGAGCAGAAGTAGGAAGAGCAGCAGGCAGAGGGAGAGGGAGAAGCAGACTCTTTGCCGAGCAGGGAGCCTGATGCAGGGCTTGATCCCAGGACCCTGGGATCATGACCTGAGCCGAAGGCAGATGCTTAACGCTGAGCCACCCAGGCACCCCTGTGCTTTTGTATTTTTTGAGTAAATACCCAGTAGTGTAATTACTAAATCATAAGGTAGTTCTATTTTACTTTTTGAGGAACCTCCATACTGTTTTCCAGAGTGGCTGCACCATTTTGCATTCCCACCAACAGTGCACAAGTGTTCCTTTTTCTCTACATCCTCTCCAATACTTGTTGTTTCTTGTGCTGTTGATGTTAGCCATTCTGACAGGTTTGAGGTGGTACCACATTGTAGTTTTGATTTGTATTTCCCTGATGACAAGTGATGTTAAGTATCTTTTCATGTGTCTGTTGGTTATCTGTATTTCTACTTTGGAGAAATGTCTGTTCGTGTCTTCTGCCCATTTTTAAAGTTAGATTATTTGTTTTTTTTTTCGGTGTTGAGTTGTGTAAGTTCTTTATATATGTTGGATACTAGCCCGTTACCAGATATGTAATTTGTAAATACCTTTTCCCATTCCATAGATTACTTTTTACTTTTGTTGAGTGTTTCCTTCACTTTGCAGAAGCTTTCTGCTTTGATGTAGTCCCAATAGTTTATTTTTGTTTTTGTTTCCCTTGCCTCAGGAGACGTCTAGAGAGAAGTTACTATAGCTCATGTCAAAGAAGTTACTGCCTGTGTTCTCTTCTAGGATTTCTGTGGTTTCAGGTCTCACATTTAGATCTTTAATCCATTTTGAATTAATTTTTGTGTATGGTGTAAAGAAGTGGCCCAATTTCATTCTTTTGCATGTTGCTGTCCAGTTCTCTCAACACCATTTGTTGAAGAGAATGTCTTTTTCCCATCAGATATTCTTTCCTGCTTTGTCGAAGATGAATTGATCATTAAGTTGTGGGTTCATTTCTGGGTTTTCTCTTCTCTTCTATTGATCTATGTATCTATTTTGTGCCAGTACCATTCTGTTTTGATCAGCCTTGTAATGTAATTTGAAATCTAAAATTGGTATACCCCAGTTTTGCTTTTATTTTTCTAAATTGTTTGGACTATTTGGGGTCTTTTGTGATTCCCTACAAAGTTTAGGTTTGTTTTTTCTAGCTCTGTGAAAAATATTGTTGGTATTTTGATAGGGATTGTATTGACTCTGTAGATTGCTTTGGGTAGAATGGACATTTTAACATAGTTGTTCTTCCAATCCATGAGCATGGAATGTCTTTCCATTTGTTTGTGTCATCTTCAATTTCTTTCATCAGTAGGTTCAGAGTACTGGTCTTTCACCTCCTTGGTTAAGTTTATTCCTAGGTATTTTCTTATTTTTGGTGCAGTTGTAAATGGATTTGCTTTCTTAATTTATCTTTCTGTTGCTTCATTATTAGTATATAGAAATGCTTTTGTACATTGATTTTGTATCCTGTGACCTTACTGAATTCATTTACCAGCTCTAGTAGTTTTTTTGGTAGAGTTTTTAGGCTTCTATATTTGGTATCACATCACCTGCATCTTTACTTCTTCCTTACCAATTCGGATGCCTTTTACTTCCTTTTGTTGTCCAACTGTTATGGCTAGGACTTTTAGTACTATTATGAATAAAAGTGGAGAGAGTAGACATTCTTGTCTTGTTCTAGATCTTAGGGAGAAAGCTCTCAGTTTTTCACCATTGAGTGTGTTGTTTGCTGTGGGCCAGTCAGGTCTTTCTCTGGCAATTTCTACAATCCTATGAAGTATTTTGAACTGGGAGAAGCCACTTTGCTGGAGATGACAGCATTTGGAATTTATCTCTTGGTAAAAGCACAATAGTTGTTCACTATAGCCATTTAATGATTGTAGGAAAACTGTAAAAATCTGACCCCCTGTGATGATTATGTTATGAGGTGAAGTGCTACACGGAGGCTCAAAGGTGATGCCAGGCCTTGGTGTTACTTATCCCACATTCAGAACTCCCTATATCAAGGGTCAGTCCTTCGCCCAGAAACCCTCTTCCAGACCCAGGGTCATCCAGGTTACATGTTGAAGCTTGTTTTTCAAACAGCTATTCCTGGGATTGGTATTAGTCAGTTTTTGCTGTGTAACAAATCACCCCAAGACATAGTGGCTTAAAACAACAAAAATTTATTTGCCTCATCATTCTTTTTGGTTGGAAATGTGGCCTGAGTCTAGCCATGTGGCTTTTCTGTTCCCTGCTGGGCTCACTCATTTACCTTAATCGACTTCCAGACTGTTCTGTGGCTGATTAATTAGCTTGGCCTCAGTGGGGTTAGGTTATCTCCACTCCATGTGGAGTGTCATCGGACAGCGGGCTAGCCCAGGCTTGTTCACATGGCCAGTGCACAAGATTTTGAGACTGTGTGGAAGCTGCAAGGCTTCTTATGGTTTAAGCTCTGGAACTTATATGTAGTCTCTTCTGCCACATTCATTTGCTCAAAGCAAGTCACAAGGGCATTCCTGATTGGAGGGTGAGGAAATAAATTACACCCTTTGATGGGAGGATCTACAAAGTCACATTGCAAGAAATGTGAACATGGAGAAGGGAATAATTGAGACCATATTTTAGAAACAATTTTCTATAGTTTGACGAAGTTTTGTGTTTTACTTGGGATAGATTTTTTTGGCCAATGGAGTCTTAGTTTCTGCAAGCCTGAGGAAAACATTAGACTGCATTTAAAAATTTTTTTAAAATCAGTTAATTAACATATAATGTATTATTAGTTTCAGAGGTAGAGTTTAGTGATTCATCAATTGCATATAATACCCAGTGTTCATTACATCAAGTGCCCTTCTTAATACCCATCACCCAGTTACCCCATCTATCCCCCCACCCACACCCCTCCAGCAACTCTCAGTTTAGGCTGAATTTTTTAGGAATTTCAGAATATAAGCCTAAGATTTAGAGATCTCCATGGGATTGACTGAAATGCCCTCTTTATCTCCAATTATCAATGCATTCCACAACATAAGTATTTTGTGGGACTGTGTTCTCAGGGATATTCTCCTTGGTTCTTAGACCATATATACTATCATCATTTCTGTTGCTAGACCTTTTGTCATTGCAAAACCGATACTACGAATTACCACCAAAGAACAACATCCTCAAATCTTCATTATCTATGTTTTAATTACTTATGTTTTGATTTATCAGAGGTGATCCAATCAGTTGCTCTGTTGATATTTTCATATTCATTCCATTTGTACCTTTCATGCACGTCGATATTACCCAAGTCATGAAGCTATCTCTGTTGCTGGGAGAGTTTGGATGAGTGAAGTTTGGCTTACACTGCTCTTTTTGGATCAGCTTCATTGCAGGTCTGCTAGGTCTGCTTCATGTGGGAGGTGGTGTAGGAAAGGGCCATGGTCAGGCTGATTGTCCAGAGTCCAATTTTTATATGGAAGATACATTAAAAAATCCCTTTCCCTGGTTATCACATACAACTGAATTCAATGCAAATGTCCAGACAAACCTCAGAGTTTTTTTAGATTACTCACTCTTTTGGACTGTCCCCATCTGTTTCCTTCCTTATGTGAAAAACTGGGAATTGACTGCATAATACAAGCATGTGGCTTATTTATGGTTTTTGATAGAGCCTCCTACATGCTTCATTGTGCTTTATGAAACTATAATCTATTCAGATTATAAATCTTCTCTTCTGCTTTTTGGAGGCAGCTTCTTGCAGTCCCCAAAATGTAGTAAATATTAAGATGGTAAAGCTTCAAAAGTATACTGTGAAATTTAAAAGTTAATCTTCTACCAATAAGAACCTACTATGAGACAGATACTGCATAGACACCTTAAATACATAAGTAAATAATTCTCACTTCTTGCATGTAGGTTTTGTCATCTTTATTGCATATATTAGGAAACTAAGGCTCAGAGCAATTAAGTAACTTACTTAGAAGAGCACAGAATCAGTTTGTTGCTAAGCTGGTATGGGACCAAGGTCAGCCTGATTCTAGAACCAGTTCTTTTTATACTACAGTGGGATTCTTCATGTGATAATGACCTCTGACTACTGAGGCATTGCTACCATCATTTTGTGGGAATGGCCTTACTTTTTCTTGAAAAAGGCAGGGGAATTGATTCTCTCCCCATCTTTATGACTTCATGGCATAGCTACAAGATAGAAGTAGTTTTTTAAAAACTCACATGAGATTGGAATTGTAGACCTTTCACGAACCTACGGGAAAGAAACTGATATATCTTAAACTTGAATTTCAAGGTGTAGCAATGCACATTACTATAAGGTTTATCATTATCAGTGTTTTTGTAAAAAAAACTCTATTGAGTGGTGGCAAGGCTGCTAGCCTCTTCACTCTTGACCCAAAATTAGATCTAGATGGTCTTCTAAATCCTTGGTGATGTTCACAAATGAAGGCATTGCATCAGGTTCCAATTTCCTCTTCCTAACATCTCTCATTATTATTATTATTAATTATGTTGTAAACTGAAGTTAGATTACATCACAGCTGTTCCTGTAAATCACAACATCAGCCCCATGTAGGTAGTTCAGCCTCCTTCTTCGTGGATTACTTCCACTCCAGGGCTGTGTATTTGGCTTCAGTGGTTTGGTTTTAGGGGAAAACCATAGGTTTTGCTTCAAAGCTGTTTGGTTCCAGAACAGCATCTCTTGGGAGTGTTGTGGAACACCATTTCCTAAATACATTCCCAAGTCTAGGAAACCCTCAGAAATTAACAACACACTCTAGTTTATGAAAAGTTCAGAAAAAATACTGCATTTAACATGCCCACTTAACTGTTTAATGCTGGACAGAAATCAAGAGCTCCATTTTGGATCTGTTACATTTTAAGTTGTTTATTATATATCTGAGGGGAGATGTCCAGGGAGCAAGTAGATATGAGCCAGGCACTCAGGGGGAGAGATTAGATTTAGAGATAAATGTTAGGGAATTAATCAGCATATGGATATCATCTTTTAAAAAAAACTTACAGGGTGCCTGGGTGGCTCAGTGGGTTAAATCCTCTGCCTTCTGCTCAGGTCACGATCCCAGGGTCCTGGGATCGAGCCCCATATCAGGCTCTGTACTCAGCAGGGAGCCTGCTTCCCTTCCTCTCTTTGCCTGCCTCTCTGCCTACTTGTGATCTGTCTGTCAAATAAATAAATAAAATCTTAAAAAAAAAAAACTTACAGTGATAAAATGGGACCTATCCTCTTAGCAAACATTAAGTGTACATTCTTGTTGACTATAGGTGCAATGTTATACAGCAGATTTCTAGATCTTACTCATCTTACTCAACTGAAGCTTTATGCCTGTTGATTAATAACTCCCCATTTTCCCTTCCCTCTTCGCCCCTTATAGCCACCATTCCAGCCTTTGTTATTTTAGCATATAGATGTTTTCTAATGCTATGGGATGCTCTCAAGTACAAATAAAGAGAAGAGGACTGAGCGTGGCCCTGGAACACCTGTGGGAAACCTATGACTCTAAGGGGTAATAAAATCACAATAAATAACATGGAAAGCTTTAGAAGACACACATAAGGGGAATATATTAATTAGTATTTTAAAACTTGAAAATTGACCTAAATAATGTTAACTTACATAAAACCATACTTAGTATTCAGTGCTTTTAAGTGTAATTTGGGACCTACACATGTAAAAACAGTGACAGTTTTGCTGAAAATAATGTCTTGGATTAAAGAGTTCTTATGCTTCTAACAGACCCTCCTCTCAAAAGTCTATGATTAGAATACACAGATTTCTTTTATTTATGGGCACTTCTGTTTGTGCTCTCTGTAGAAACTCCTTAATTTTAGGTCTGGATAGGTGGCTTTGGCTGGAGAGGTTGAAGGGAAGACAGGAAGGTAGAGGGAAGAAATGAAAATGCAACCTTAAATGAGCAAGGGACACATTCACAGTCCCACATACAATTATAGAGGAAGTGGTAGGGAGATAAAATGATTAATACTTGTATCACTGAAGGAAACAGTGTTAAAATAACATCCATTAGGGCCCATACTCAATGGGAGACAATTCAGTTATAATGGGTCATGTCTTTTGAAGATAGTCCTGTCTTTGCCCTGACGTAGAGAAAGTGGTTTTTTTTTTTTTTTGGGTGGTCCTATAAAATCTTGGGGGGAAAAGCCTCACAAAAGATGAGAGTAGGGCTCTTAGTTCTCTTTTCTATTTTTCAAATTCTTTCTCAGATTACTTCTCCCAGGTTTGCCGACTCCTATCCTGCCTGGTCTTTTCTTTCTTTTTTTTTTTTTAATATTTTATTTATTTGACAGAAATCACAAGTAGGCAGAGAGGCAGGCAGAGAGAGAGGGGGAAGCAGGCTCCCCGCCAAGCAGAGAGCCTGATGCGGGGCTCGATCTCAGGGCCCTGAGATCATGACCTGAGCCGAAGGCAGAGGCTTAACCCACTGAGCCACCCAGGCGCCCCCCTGGTCTTTTCTATTAAAAAAAGTTCTCAGACCAATTTATACCGAATACATCATTTGCTTATTTATTCACTGATAGATGATTAGTTTATTCATTCAGCAAAGACTCTTTGAACATTTATTGTCTCATAAGTACTGTTCTAGCTTTGGATATACAGGCATAAACAAAATATATAAAAAATTCTTCTTCCATAGAATTTATATTCAAATGGGAAGGGGAGGGAGGAGTTAGAAAATAAAGAAATAAAAAAATAAGGTACCCATGTCAGATGGTGGTACATGCTACAGAAAAAAATAAAGCAAGAAAGGGGTGGTAGTGGAGTTGAAATTTTTTTTAACTTTATTTTATTTTTTTTCAGCGTTCCAAGATTCATTGTTTATGCATCACACTTAGTGCTCCATGCAATACATGCCCTCCTTAATACCCACTACCAGGGAGTTGAATTTTAAGTAGGGTCATCAGGGAAGATAGCACTGACATTCGAACAATGATTGGGAGGTAAAGGAGAGCTGGATATGTAGCTGGGGAAGTGTATTTTATTATCTTTGTTAGAGTACTGGGGAGAGGGAAATGTTCAACTCAAGGAAATAAAAAGTTACTAATGACATTTTAGATGACAAGGAGGTCATCTAAAGGTCTTTGGTGCAAAGACCTTCTTGGAGTCCTATAGATCAGACTGTGTAAATCACTGCCAGCACACCAGTGGGAAAGACCAACCTGGGAGACGGGTTTTGAGTAATTCCATACAGAGGTAAAGTGTCTGGGTGCCTGGGTGGTTCAGTCAGTTGAGTGTCTAACTCTTTTTTTTTTTTTTTTAAATTTTTTATTTTAATAAACATATAATGTATTTTTATCCCCAGGGGTACAGGTCTGTGAATCATCTGGTTTACACATTTCACAGCACTCATCATAGCCCATACCCTCCCCAATGTCCATTTCCCCACCACCCTCTCCCGTCCCCCTTCCCCCCCGCAACCCTCAGTCTGTTTCTTGAGATTGAGTCTTTTATGGTTTGTCTCCCTCCCAATCCCATCTTTTCATTTTTTCTTTTCCTACCTCCCCCCAAACCCCCCCACCTTGCATCTCCCCTTCCTCATATCAAAGAGATCATATGATAGTTATATTTCTCCGATTGACTTATTTCGCTAAGCATGATACCCTCTAGTTCCATCCACGTCGTCGCAAATGGCAAGATTTCATGTCTTTTGATGGCTGCATAGTATTCCATTGTGTATATATACCACATCTTCTTTATCCATTCATCTGTTGATGGACATCTAGGCGCTTTCCACAGTTTGGCTATTGTGGACATTGCTGCTATAAACATGAGTGTCTAACTCTTGATTTCGACTCAGGTCATGATTTCAGGGTCTTGAGATAGATCCCTGAGTTGGGCTTTGTGCTGGGCATGGACCCTGCTTAAGGTTCTCTCTCTCTCTCTCTCTCTTTCTCTCTCTCTCCCTCTGCTCTTCACCTTCCTCCCTCTCTAGAAAAACAGAAAACAAAAAACAAATGAGAACAAAAACAGAAAACCCAAATGTGAAGGCTCTGCTATCTGGCAGGTGATAGCCAATGAATTGATATATTGTAAAAAAGTTGAAGACTTCCAGGACGTGATAGGATCCAGAAGGCATTTGAACATCATTGAGAGAGAAAAATAAATACCACAAGGATTAATTTTAATTTTTTAAATTATTTTTTGCAAAATTATTCTTCTAACTGTTAACTTGGCTTCCATCAGCAATGCCTCTTTGGACCTTCGAATTTGTGTTGGGTCTGCACATTATTTGGTTCTTTGGTCTAATAATGATCCTGGGTCCCTATGAATTAACCTTCATGATAAATGTTAGAAGTATAACTGAGGAGGTCTCTCTAGGTTAGTGGAAGAAGTCAGAGAGAACCGGTAGTGGCTTCTGATATTTCTCATGTGATATATTGACTTCAGAATCTCTAGCCTTTTCTTCATGAACTCCAGGTAATTATGTCTCTGGCACCAAGGTAAGGTATTTCGGGCTGGCAAAATTCTTTGTCCTATGTGGTGCTTATATTTCTTATGGTCTGCTTGTCAACCCTCATTGTCTGAAAGTCTCCATTGGTTCCCTAGGGTGTCATGTCATTCACTTAGTTAGTGATCTTTCTTCCTCATGTCTCCAGGATTAGATGTCCCCAGTTGGGATCACCATGTAGGCCGTGTAGATTGTGTCAAATATAAGGCACCTCATCAAGGATGCAAATAGGAGCTAAATTTCACCTGTGGTTTCCTTGCCAAGCTGTGTACCTTGTCACAGAGCAGTACCCATCTGGAAAAAGAGGTATCCCTTTCTAAGTTATCCAGAAGCAATCTGTTAGTTAAGCCATGTTCTCTTGTGGCTGCAATCACCCCAAAGTGGTGCCTTTTAAAATCTCCACAGTGGAAATCTGGGGGCAAGCAGTGACCCAGTTCTACTTTTCAATGGCATATCTTCAAAGATCCTTTTCCTCCTCTATCTTTTTATGTGCACAAGCAGACACACCCATCAGATCTTGGGCAGTTATGTGGTTACATGCACATACATATTCCTCATCTCTGGTTAAGGAAAACTTTAGTTTCTCAGATTCTGTTTCATCAGAACTGTGGGCTGTAATTATACTGGGAAACAGCCAAGGTTATTTTCCACCTAATCACTTCACAACAAGTGATTACCACTGAAATAAAACCAGGCCTGGTTTATAGTCCCCTTTTAATGTTTGGCTAAAGTTTAGGAATATGGTGATAAAGAGGCACTTGCCAGACCATCCTACCTCTAGGAAATGCTTTACCGAATCATTTCAATCAGAGTTAGTTACTTTGCGTAGGATCAGAAAAAAAGGTTTGGAGTGAGAAATTATGGTCGAGTGTGAAGGCTAAGTTCTGAGTGGGAGACAAGGGGCAGGTTTGTGATGGAAACATTTGGACCTGCTCCCAAAACAGTGAGAGTGGGCTGCTCTTTCAGTTTGTGTGAGCCAGGAATTCTATTTAGAGCATTGTTTGGGGCCTAAGAGCAAGAGCTTTGGAGCCAGATTTCTAAGATTTGAATTTAAATTCTACCCCTTATCTGCTGTATAAGTTTGAGTATTTCTTTTAACTGCTTTGTGATTCAGTTTTCTTACCACCACTACCACTATCATCCTCATCTAATTCTCGCCTCCGTTCTTTCAGTGGCTTTCCCCTACAGCGGGATACTCTGCTCCTTTTGTCCGTAGTTCTCTTCTTCCCTGTGTAGTATCGCCTGCCAAGTGACTCTTTTCCTCCCTCTCTGTATTGCCTGCCAAATTATTCCCAAGCACCAGATTGGGCTTTCCTCAGTGTCTGGGTTCCTCCTGCGTAGATATCCTGGATACAGGCTGTTTCAATTCAATTGGATCCAAAATTAACAGACTGTGTTCCCTACAGGAGGAGAGAGTTAGGGGTTTAATGTGTTCAGAAAAATAAACCCATAAATAGGATGAAAAGAAAATACTAATCTTAATGATCATTGTGAGCTTATTTGGGTTGAGTTTAAAGAAAATATGTAGACATTATATGCATCATAAAAATGATAGCTATCATTTTTTGAGCATATACTATGCACTAGGTATAAGGTTAGATTTTAAAATCTTAGCAATGCAGCTAGACAGATAGGCTGATGAGCAGATACAAGGAAGATGAAATGCACAGTAATGATAACTTTGTAAAGGGTAATGTTAATTCAAGCTCTTCTGTAACAGTTTTCTTCTATATATTGGTTTGATGGTTTTGCCTGACCTTTGGGTGCTGTATATATGTGTGTAAAGCATAATTTACCATAGATGATAAAGGCAGCTTTTTCCCCCAGTAAACATATTATTTTATTACTGTGAAAGTAACACATAATCAATATGCAAAATTTTGAAAACAGATAAGTAAATTGGTCATGCTGATCTGATAAGTGGCAGAATCAAGGCTCAGTCTTCCTTGGGAATCTCAGTTTTGTATGACACCATTACCCTATGTTGGCTGACCACACACAGGGTCAACTTCATTATTATTTAATGTACTGACACATCTCAGCTCAGGTCCATCTGTCTCTAACAGGTTAACAGTATGGGACTTTTCTTGGCCAAATATGTAGTCAGTTTGGGGATAGTAACATCCTCATGATAGCAAATATAACTGGAAAGGCCAGTGATACAAATGAACTGGTGTCTGTACATGATAAATTGGCTTCTTTGAAGGAATAGCTAGGGATCTTTAAAGTCATGTCTAGCTTTATGACAGTGCTGTCATATTATATGCATATTTGTAAATTTTTTGCATACTCTTTGGCTGGGGAGGTCATAGGTCACCTCCTCCTTTCCTTGTAGTTCCCTAAACCTTACCCGTGCTGAGGGGGACCGACCTTCCTTCCTTCCTTCCTTCCTTCCAGGAATTATACTTTTAGATGATGCTAGATAAATACATCATCACATTTCGTTTTCTTGGTAAATATTGGTTTACTTTTCCTTTTAGTCATAATTAAATTCAGTGTAAGCCCTGTGAAGACTTCTTTTGATTCTTGGTTACTCCTCTTAGTGATGTGTGAGCTTAGTCATGTTGTTTAATTTCTTTGAGCCTATGTTTTCTCACCTATAAAATAGAAATAAATAGAATGTTCCTCAGAGGTTCATTGTAAATATTAAATTTTAATGCATCAGTAATGCCTAATGCTCAACAAATCCAGGTCCAGAGTCTCATATTCAAAATTTTAAGATCCAAAAGTTGTGAAAATTATTTCCTTGAAACCCTCTTGGTAGCAAAACCTCAACTGTCTGTTCTGATTTTCCTTGGCAGATAAGTTTTACCCAATTATGTGAAGTTTTTTATGGTCTTTATCTGGTTCCATGTGAGTATTTGTAGGATTTTGCTGCATAAATATAAGTGTTGGAGTGCTTGTGCTGTTTCAGACCCTTGTAGAGGAATTACACAATATACAATTGACTAACTTTCTAAAATGTGAAAAGTTCCTGAATTCTGAAATTTAACGTGGCCCCAAGGATTTCTGATAAAAGATTTTAGATCTATAGTTCTTTCCTGGTTTCAGAGTGAATGGACATGAAAAAAACTTTTTTTTTTTTTTGTTATTGGCTTATTCTAGTTAATATTGCCTGTGGTCATTTTGATAAAATAATCTTTAGGATTTTTTTATTTTTATTTTTATTTTTTTTAAAGATTTTATTTATTTATTTGACAGACAGAGATCACAAGTAGACAAAGAGGCAGGCAGAGAGCAGGCTCCCTGCCGGGCAGAGAGCCCAACGCGGGGCTCGATCCCAGGACCCCGGGATCACGACCCGAGCCGAAGGCAGAGGCCCTAACCCACTGAGCCACCCAGGCGCCCCTTTTCTCTATTTTTTTGGAAGGGATATTTTCATATTGTCTGAACTAAGATTTATGATTATGACCTCATAACTACCTTAGAGTTCAGACTTGACAAAGACCCCAAGACTTAGAACCCAGTGGGACTTACAGTAAGATAAAAAACATTCCAAATTCTGCTTTAGTTTGGCTGATCTAAAGGAGATCCTTTCTCATTAGCTCTAGTAGTCACTTAATAAATACCTATTGAAAGAGTTGAAATCTCAAGAAATACGCATGAATGTTAATGATGGTATGACAGTAGATGGAAGAATGAAATTTAATAGATTCTTAGCTTCTATGAAGATACTTCAATTGGACATCTTTTCAAGAAAGTACAGTCTATCCAGGACTGTAACATGCTAGGCTCAGCTTTTGGTCTCTTTTCTAGAAATGTTACATTTATTATTTAAAAAGGAAAATCAACGACTCTCCTGATTCTTAACTTCTTACACTTAAACATTATTATTCTTACACTTAGCATTGAGTTTCTGTATTTATTGCTAGGAATTGTGGAGGTCTAAGGAAGTTGTAAATACAGATATATAGCCAAAGGTGGGAGCCAGGCTCTATCCATGGTACTGAAACAATCTTGTTCTGCTGCCAAGAGCGAAAGCCACTTGCTGAACTGTAACAAAACCGAATGATCAATTGCCTGAAGTGCCTGTAGCTCATTTAAAACAAATTCCAGGTTTAATTGAGCCTGTATCAAATAGATCATCCTGTATTGAGAGGATGTTTTTGTAGTTTAAGACTTGCAAGAGAGACTATCAGTAATACTCCATATATGTTGTGAACAGACCGGTATAATTCACAAGCTACTAAAGAGAAATTATTTTGTAGGCTGCCTAGTCACCGAGTAAAAACTAAAGTAATTTATTTAATTATCCTTTGGAGGGCTCTCTACATTATTTTTATGAATGCAATAGAAACATTGAAAAGCCAAAGGAAAAATAGGAAATTAACTTACATGAAAGTTAGCTTATTAATTTTCCTTTCATGTAGAGATGTATTTTATTGTGTTTAGAACAATGTAATTTCAGAAGCAGTGAAAGTTTCTTAACTCATAAAAGGAAGCAAATGGAAATGGGATCAGAGAAGACATATTCTGAGCCTTCGAAGGGATGAGGGATTTGGTATGTCAAGGTGCTTGATTTTGGTTCTGAGACCACTGTTGGTGCAATTCTGTTCTAAGACGGAGGCATGTAAATGGTTAAAAGCACCAGGGTAGGTCTTAGTTAAAAATGGGAAGTTGTAGAAGTGTGTTTTAATTCCTCTTGTTTATTCACCTTCTCCTCCCCTCTCCTGTGGAGCACTGTTACCTTCCTCACTTCCCTTCCCTCTCCTTTATCAAACCAGCCCTCCCAGGAATGTTTTGAGTTTGAAAGTTTTCCTTAAATTGTAGAATGAAAGTCCTTTTTATGTTTAATATGATTACAGGAGCTACAGATTAGGAGGTTTTTGGGGCAAGAGGATTATGTTGCTGGTCATGAAATCATCCAGTGGGCCTGCTAAGAGCCTGTTCAGTTATGACATAGAACTTTTTGAGCTCATCGTCTATAGAAAATTATAGTAATGTTAAGGAGGGTATGTGATGTGATGGACACCAGGTGTTATACGCAACCGATGAATATATTATTGAACATTAATCTGAAGCTAATGACGTACTATATGTTGGCTAATTGAATTTAAATAAAAAATAGAATAAAAGTTTTCTCCAAAAAAAAAAGGGAGAAAAATCTAGTAATTTTTGGAATTTTGCCTCTTCTCTTGCCTTCTACCAAGCCATTTCACCAGCATCAGCTGGAATCTTTAAAACTACAAATCCTATCTAATTCTCTCATCTGTTTAAGACTGCTCAGTGGTTTTCTTTTTTATTCTCAGGCAAGAGGCAGAAGGTTACAACATGACCTTGTAAGCTCTCTAATAATATGGCTACTGTCTACTTCTCTCTAATCTCCGCAGTCCAGAAACCCTTGCTTTGTTTTAATCCTTTGAAAATTCCAGGGTGGTAGAGAGTAATTTTATTTACTGCTCTCTTTTTAGTGCCTGACCCAGTGCCATGATGAACAAATATTTCTTAAATGAATAAATGAAAGAGTGAATGAAATGTTGGTGTCATTCTAGTTAGTTTTGGTAAAACTATCCCCATGTATGGTATTGTCCTTCATTCCACAAATATATGTTGAGTACCTACCATGTGCTGGGCATTGTGTAAGGCGCTGCTAAACAGTAATTACAATGTGTGATAACTGTTGAGAAGTCAGGGTGGCCTCTAAGGGTGGTTATAATTACAGACAGATTTAGAGATCTAAGTTAGCAGAAATGGTGGTGAGTAAAACTTTACCTTTTTGCTGCTTTCAGACTACACAGAAGATTTAATCTCCAGGAAGGCAGAAATGCTTTTCAAAACAGAAGCAAAACACAGTGTTTCTTTCCAAGATGAAGAACTTAATGTTAGCCGCTAGTTATGGTGGTGGGTTTGTTTTTTTTTTTTTTTTTTTTTTGCCACTAGTTATGTTTAAAGAGTGACATGTGAAGAGATATGTGTGTCTTTCCTACTTTGGAGTTCATAAGTGAAGAGACTTGAGGCTACATTGATTCATTTCCTCCCACCTAACTGTTTCATCCTGGGCATAACAGGAATGAGATCATGGGCTGTTTTGAAAGCCCATTCTAAGTCTGAAGACATTAGATGCTTTATTGTGTCATTTTATAAATGAAATGCTCAGGTGTTCACAACTTCTCTGGTATATAGTGGCAGAATCACTATCTTTTCTGGAGGGAGTTGGGTATAGCAGAGAGGGGGTGTGTTACGGAGAAGCTAAATTAGAACTGATATACTTCTACAGAGGGATTCTCATTGAAGAAAACATAATGTTTCTTTTGGATTCTTTTGGAGTTATATCTGTTGCATGATTTGATCCAAATTGGCTTTTGGGGAAAGTTTTGCAACAGACAAATATTTGGAGGAATGGTATATATACATATTTGTGCCATATGATTGGCTGCTTTCTTTTTTTCTAAAAGATGACTAATTTGAGTGTGACTGCCTTGAATACTTGGTTATTTTCTGCTAGTAATGGTACTGAATTGGCACAGTGTTGGTTATGTACATGTGTTGAGCCAGACATAACTTTATAACACCAATTTAGGAAGGGAATTTTGAAATTTTAGGGATGAAAAGTAGGAATTAGGATATGATTTTTTTTCAGAAGGATAATTTGTATAACATTAACTTTATGGTAAATCATCTCTTTTGTCTGATTATCGGACTACATGCAGTAGTATCTCTTCAAAGAGGCCTTTATTCCACTGGGTTTTACAAAAGGAAATTACTGTTCCTCATTTGTAGTAAGGGCTGTCATTGTCTCTATCTTTTTGTCAATCTCCTTTAATTTCACATTATAGTCACAGTCTTCTGTTTAAATATTATCGTATCTCCACTTGACACAACAACAAACATTATGAGAGTCACAGAAATCATAGGTATGAAAGTCTCTTTGCTCCTCTGTCTTGGTTTGTTTGTTTTCTCAATGAAGATACCTCTTATCATCTGGTTATTTTATCTATGGTTAAGTGCAAGCTTCAGGACAGTAATATTCTCTCTGGATCATGTACAGTCATTTCCCAGTGTAGGACATAGTCTAGAAATTTGCTCCGCCTTAAAAGAATTTCCAAATGGGGACTTTTTTTTTTTTTAAAGACTTTACTTATTTATTTGACAGAGAAAGAGATGACAAGAGAGGAAATACAAGCAGGGGGAATGGGAGAAGGAGATGCAGGCTTTCTGCTGAGCAGGGAGCCTGACACGGGACTCGATCCCAGGACTCTGGGATCATGACCTGAGCCTAAGGCAGATGCTTAATGACTGAGCCACCTGGGTCTCCCCGAAATGGGGACTTTTTATTTTTATAATTCTGCATAATATACCACCCATCTGGGAAATCTACAATGTGGATGAACAGGTTGAAGTCTCTAGGAAGTGCTCTGGTAAAAAATTGTTTTTTATTTCTTTAACTCGACATTTTCCCAAACCTAGTTGACTTTTGAACCCCTTTCTGTAACTGTAGCAGTTAGCATCCTGCTATAGAAAGCAGCTCTTTTGTTTCAGACTGTTGAATGTAGGTTCTTCTGACTCTCATAAATCAATTTGGGATTTGATTCTGGGAATGAGGATGTATGTCAGCTTGTTACATCTGTTACTCTGTGGATAACTAACACAGTAGTTGATTTGGTTGGTTTGGCTGGTCTTATGGCATTGGTAGATATTATGTTCTTTCTACTTCACTGAGGAGGACAACTTTCTCAAGCAGAAGAGTATAAAAGTAGTTCTCTTTTCCTACTAAAATCCATACATGAAATTAGGCTCATTTTGGGGGAAACTTTGATTCTGATGTTTGTTCATATGCTTGTTAGGGGTGTGAAAGTTGTGGTACCCTTACATCATACAGATCAAAGAATAGTATAATATTATGACATATATATCATAATAGTATATATATAATGGTATCATATGATAATAGTATAATTATAGTTTAATAATAGTATAATTATCAGAGAATAGTATAAACACAGGGCAGGATGGTCCAATAAAGGTCATAGAATGGGGCTGGTCATGGTGGACTTGGGGATCCATTAGCATATGAACACTAGGGAACTCTTTAACACTGTTCTGGGTATATTTATATAAATGTGCAGCTTGGCTTAACAATAGGTTGAATGTGTTTGGTGAATTCACATAATGTACTATTCTATTCCAGAAATTTTGTCTTTGTCTTTAGTGTGTATTCCTGGGCAACCTCCATCACTGCCTGCCTTTACTACATATTCCTATTTCACTCCATTTTGTTCCCAACAACCCTTCCTCAAGCCCGATGACCACTCCAGGGATGTTTCTATAGTTTAGGGAAGAATGTAGAGTCAGAACCAGCTTCTTAGCAGAGTCTCCACTTCCTTAGGTTTAAAGTGCTCCCTGTGGAATTAGTGACATGGAAACGATTTGTGCTTGCATAACTGATACAGATAAGTCTGGTGCCACATCCTGCCTGGTCTTAGGTGTTGCTTGACCTCTTACCAGAAGAGAAAGTGGTCAACCCCCATTTCAAGCTCTCTGATGTGCTTCCTAGAAGGGTCCTTGATACCTGTGTCAGCAAAGCCACAGCAGAACCAGTTGAACAAACTGGTTTGGACCCCTTGGAGGAAGTAATTTGCACTGTCAGGTATGAGAGAGAATGGCTTTTCTGCAGGAAGGAGCTCGGATGGCATAAGGGAGATAAATGGCCCTGAATGAAAGGGTGAATAAAACCCTCGACAGTTTGAAATTCCTTTGGAGGAAACTGGGAGTTAAGCATTTTCTTTCTTCTCCCTTTATCTCTTGTCTGTCTCATATTTCAGTTTTATTGCCCCTCTTTTGCTGCCTATGGTGCTGAATTATGATGAGCCCCAGACTTAGTTTAACCTTAGCTATTTCCTGACCCACACTTTCTTTTAAGGTACAAAATGACGCAGATTACTTCTTTCTCTGCAGTCATGACTATTATTAAACCTTTTACAATAGTCATATCTAATTTCTTATTATGCTTCCCCCCTCACCAACGCACTGGGCAGTGTGTCTGGCAGAAAGAACACAGGCACCGTGGCTGGCTAAAATATTACATCAAAGTCTAGAGCTAAGACTCAGCAAGTGTACTTATTTAATCGGAGAAGGATGCTGGAGTAGTTCAGAGTACTCATGGATGGCCTTCTTCTCTGCAGAGATCAGCCTCAGATGGACATGGGTTCCAATTCTCACTCTATATTTACTAGTTGTATTGCCCAAAGGCAGTTACTTAGCATTACTTCCATTTCCTCATCTATCAACTGAAGGACTAGCAATAACTGTGTTATAGGATAATTTTGAGTATAATGTGAGATTACATAAAAAGTTTAACACAGAGCCTGGTACAGATGCTTAGTTAATGCTAGTTTCCTTTCCTTATTTGAAGGGCAGTGGGTGCTGTCTTAATGCTAAAGAGGGACATTGATAATTCTTTTTTTTTTTTCTGGTATTTAGTTAATTAATTTAATTTAATTTAACTTATTTGTTTTATCATGTTCAGTTTGCAACCACATAGCACATCATTAGTTGTTGATGTAGTGTTCACTGATTCATTTGTTGTGTATAATAATACCCAGTGTCATCACGACAAATGCCCTCCTTAATACCCATCACCCAGCTACCCGATCCCCCCACCTGCCTCCCCCCCTGAAACCCTCAGTTTTTTTTCCTGGAGTCCAGAGTCTCTCATGGTTTGTCTCCCTCTCTGATTTCTTCCCCTTCAGTTTTCCCTCCCTTCCCCTATGGTCTTCCAGGCTATTCCTTATGTTCCAATTATGAGTGAAACCATATGATGATAGTTGTCTTTCTCAGCTTGACTCCCCTCCAGCATAATCCCCTCCAGTTCCATCCACATCAGTGCAAATGGTGGGTATTCATCCTTTCTGACTGGCTGAGTAATATTCCATTTTATTTATGGACCACATCTCCTGTATCCATTCGTCTGTTGAAGGGCATCTCAGCTCCTTCCACAGTTCGGCTATTGTGGGCATTGCTGCTATGAATATTGGGGTGCATATGACCCTTCTTTTCACTAATCTGTATCTTTGGGGTAAATACCTAGTAGTGCAATTGCTGGATCATGGAGTAGCTCTGTTTTTAACAGAGGTAGTTCTTGATGACAAGGTTACACATCTAAGTTCTTTTCCTCTATTACTTCTTCCTGATATTGTTTCAAGTGACAGCAGCTCTAAGACTTGGTATTTGGGTTTTCTAAAGAAAGCATGCAGGTCACCTGGGTGGCTTAGTCAGTTAAGCAGCTGCTTTCAGCTCAGGTCATGACCCTAGGGTCCTGGGATCAAGTCCCACATTGGGTTCCCTGCTCAGCGGGGAGCCTGTTTCTCCTTCTCCCCTTCCCCCTGCTTGTGCAAGTATACTCTTTTTCTCTCTGTCAAATAAATAAATAAATAAATAAATAAAATCTTTAAAGAAAGTATGTAGTAGTGGAGCTAAATATTTTATTTGGGAAAAAGCTCTAGATTATCTGAGTGAGGGACAATATAGGAACTAGCAGGACATTCAGGCAATGGTGGCAGATACAGGCTGAATGATCCATGCATGCATAGGCTAAAAAATATAATTTCATCTGAGATGGTAATGATCAGTCCTTGGTGGTGGTATTGGTGGTGGATCTAAGAGGTAGCCATTCTAGTGACTGAGAGAGTCGAGGTGGGGCTTGTACTTTGAACTGGGCCTCATTACCAAGAGCTAAATCAGTTTCTGGCTCTACAAAATAGGCTAATTTCTGGATGAGCTCAAGTAGTTGGGAATATGAGTGCTTGCTTAGGAAGAAGAAGACAAATCAAAGCCCGGGTTTCATAGGCTTGGACAAAAGTGTGTGTATGTGTGTGGTTGGTTGGGAGAGATAGGAGGAAATGTGATGGCTATGCCTCAGACTCGCAGGAAATAGTGTGTCATGGTAAAGGCTTCAGCATTGGACATGGATTTTAGGATAAGCCTATTTATTGTCTTATATATCAAGAAATACTGAGGCAAGATAGGCTGCAGGCCTACTATGCCAGGGCTGTGGCTCCATTTCTTTGTGATTCTCTTGGTTCTGCCCTTCCCAGGCAGTTGGCTTAACTTCAGGTGGGTACAAAGATGGCAGCAGCAGTTCTGGGTACCATAGCTAGGCATGGGCATCTCCAGAGGAGTAAAGGAGACTAGTTTATTTCTGTGTCTCTTCTGTAGGAGTAAACAACCTTTCTGGAAAGCTCCACAGCAAATATATCCCCATTTGTCATTGGACAGAAAAGGTCTGCATACTTATATGTCCATTTTTAAACCAGTCATGCAAGGGGGATGAAATTATAATGATTAACTCAAACTAAAACAGATTTCTTTGGGAGCTTGAGATTTGGGTCACCCAGAATAGTATGAGAGAGGAGAGGATACCTACCTGGCACTCTGTTAGAAAAGAAGGGGTAGACAGCCAACAGCATTTGCTGCAACTCGCTAGCAACGGTATCGTGTGCATATGTCACTTGCCTAGGGAATATTAAGTGAAATAATATATGTACAGCACCCAGCACAATACCTGTCACTGAATCAACATTTAGTAAAGTGGCAAGTGTACTTGGCAATTGAGTTATCACATTTATTGGCTGCAAGCCTGATTCGAAGCTCTTACTGCTTTGTGTGACTCTATGTTCTTGAGGAACATTCTGAACTTGTCCTAACTGGCTAAGAAACCAGAGTAATATTGAGATTCTAATCTAAGTATTTTAATGCCTCCTTTCTGGAGGGCTGAATCTGAATGGTAATGCCACTGAAGATGGCCTTTGTTCCATTTCTTATGTAGATAGACTGAGTTTCCATTTACAAGTGGGGAAAGGCCTAAACATGGTGTGCCATTGTGGTCATGTGGATGTGTGTGTGTGTGTGTGTGTGCATATGTGTGTACATTGTGCATAAATATGTTTAGATTTATTTTGCTTCCAAAGTACGTGGTTGAGCACTTCAGTTATTTTCAAAGTACCAGTAAAGTCTGAGGACTAAAGCAAAATTGAGCAAGGGGGATGTCAGCAGGGCTGCTACACTCCATAGCTCCAGGCTGTGCTATCACAGAAGCTACACTGTGAATGGCAGCCCCCAGGGCTGTGTGGCTCTGTGACAGCCCTACGTGCCAGTGACTTTCAGAACAGGTTACGAACTTTGCACAGATAGCTTGGGAGAACAGGGCACATGGTTTATATGCATTTGATTAGTTCTTTTCGAGTTAATTACTCCTTCATGAAATGTGTGCCAGTGGATTCTTTGCTGCTTCATAACAGGCAGGATAATTCACACTTAACCGTTTTATCCAAAGCCATTTGATCAGTACATAATGGGGACTACACTGCTCTGATATTAACTGTCTCTGGAAGGAGTTAGCTATTCTTAGAGTTAGAAGTTAATCCCTGTTGTTTTATAGAAAAGAAGAAGAACAGAGTTTTTTTTGTTTTTTGTTTTGTTTTGTTTTGTTTTTTTTAAAGAACAGCTTTGCAGAATGGGAGTGGAGTGTGGTGGCTGAGTCCATCACTTCTGCGTAAGACTGCCTGGGTTCAAATGCCACCAGTTGACTCTCTGTGCAACTTTTGCTGCCTGTGTGTCACTGTCCTCCACTATAAAATGGACATAATCATAATGTTAGTCTCATGGGGTTGTTTGGAAGATTAAATGAATATGTGGAGACCTTAGATCAGAGCCTGCAAGAGTTAGTTGTGAGGATCAAGTGTTAGAAGTCTTGTACACTGTGGGGGGAGGATGCAAAACAGTGCAGCCACTGTGGAAACGGTATGAGGTTCCTCAAGAGATTAAAAATAGAAATACCATTTGATCCACAAACCTACTTCTGGTACATATGCAAAAGAATTGAAATCAGGATCTCGAAGGATATTAGCCCTCCCATGTTCATTACAGCACTAATAGCTACAATAGCTAAGATGTAGAAACAACCTAAATGTTCATTAACAGACAAATGGACGGTGTGGCGTATGCATACGACGGACTATGTAAGTGAAATAAGCCAGATACAGAAAGACTGGCACTATATGATTCCACTTAAGTGAAGTATCTAAAATTGTAAACTTACAAAGTCAAAGACTAGAACGGCAGTTACCTGGGTGTGAAGGCAATGGGGAGGCATAAAGTTTCAGTTAAGGAAGACAATTAAGCTCTGGAGATTTGCTGTACAACATTGTATCTATAGTCAACAATAACGTAGTATGCACTTAAAATTGTAAAGAGGATAGGTCCCATGTTAAGTGTTGATTTTTTTAAAAAGATTTACTTACTTATTTAAGAGAGTGAGAGAGAGAGAGAGAGAGAAAGAGAGAGCATGTATGAGCCGGGGAGGAGCAGAGGGAGGGAGGGAGAGAGAGAGAGAGAGAGAGAGAGAAAGGGTGAGCTGTGAATTGGCAGAGCTGGGAATCAATCTCCCAACAGACCCCCTACTGAGTGCATAGCCTGACGCAGGGCTGGATCCTAGGACCCTGAGATCATGACCTGAGCTGAATTCAAGAGTTGGACGCTTAACCCACCAAGCCCCCCAGGCACCAGGCCCTGCGCCCCCGCCACGTTAAATGTTCTTAACATACACAGAGGTGCACACACACACACACACACAAACACACACACACACATGCTTATCCCAAACCCTGTATGTCAAATACAGTAAGAATGAAGTATCCATTAAATGCACTTACTTTTTTTTTTTTTTTAAAGATTTTATTTATTTATTTGACAGATCACAAGTAGGGAGAGAGGCAGGCAGAGAGAGAGGAGAAAGCAGACTCCCTGCGGAGCAGAGAGCCTGATGTGGGGCTCGATCCCAGGACCCTGGGATCATGACCTGAGCCAAAGGCAGAGGCTTCAACCCACTGAGCCACCCAGGTGCCCCAAATGCACTTACTTTTAAAAAAGGCTATTAGAAAAACCAATGTTAATATCCTCTATCACAGAGGGAAAATAATTTTTATGAAGCATTTTCAAAAATTCTGATTATTTGACTCCAACTCATTATTATTTTTGTTGTAGCAAATACATACAAATATCCTCTAAATAAAAGAGTTAGCTGTGATCATTATTATTATTATACCTCTCTCACAGGATTTTGGCATTTGTAGCTATTTGATGCAATCATATTTTCATACCAGTTTATCTCTTACATTGGGCTTCATGCTTTTTTCCTTGGGATTTTCATACCTGTTTTCTTCTTTGTCCTTACAGCAATCTGTCAGCTAGACAGAAATACAGAAATAATTATCTCTGCCTACATTAGAGCAATTATTTAACTCCATGGCCCTTTTCTAATGATTTGTCTGCCTTCTCTACCAATAGAAAACTTGCATGAATGCAGTGTATCGAATAGGAATGCAATTAGCTGTAAGAAATACACAAGTAACAGGAGCTTAAATCATAATGTAGATTATTTATTTAATAAAAATTGGGAAGGAATATTCAGTGGCTCATTCATAGTATTAAAGACCCAAGATTTTCCCATCATCCTAAAAGAATTGGTTCATTTTCCTTCTGTTTGTATCCTCGTGGTCACAAGGTGATTGTGACAGTTTCAGGCACTGTATCCCTAACATCCCAAGCAGGCAGGCAGAGTATGTGGGAAAGAGGTCTCCTTTTATTAGTGAAGAGAATTTATTTCAGAAGTTCACTTCACATTCCTGTTTGCTTTACTTACCAGAACTGGACTGCTATAGCCACTCCTGGATGCAAGGGAGGTTGGAAAAGAGAATACCTGGTGGGGTGCCTGGGTGGCTCAGTTGGTTAAGTGTCTTGGCTTCCACTCTGGTCATGA